>NC_133327.1:665911466-666656245 GCF_042186555.1 Aquarana catesbeiana | reverse complement strand
TCCTGAAAAAAGGGTGGGTCTGAAGACTCAAGTTAAAAGAAAAACAGTTCTCTAACATCTTAAAAATTTTAAACTAAATATAATCTATTTACAAGAGACCAACTGGAAAATGAACCATCCTAACCAGCTGAAAGATATTTAAATCATTGAGACATTGCCACCTACCATAAAACAAAGAAAACGGGTGTGGCAATACTTCTCAGTAATCTCTTCCATATAAAATTCTTGACACTGTTCTTGACTAAGAAAGTAGGTATATAATAATAGAATTTGATAAAGCTGAAGAACTCTTTTTTCTTTTAAGCATTCACTATGTTACCAAAAGTATTGGGACACCTGCCTTCACACACACATGAACTTTAATGGCATCCCAGTCTTAGTCTGTAGGGTTCAATATAGAGTTGGCTCACCCTTTGCAGCTATAACAGCTTTAACTTTTCTGGAAAGGCTGTCCACAAGGTTTAGGAGTATGTATATGGAATGTTTGACCATTCGTCCAGAACCACATTTGTGAGGTCAGGCACTAATGTTGGACGAGAAGGTCTGGCTCGCATTCTGTACTCTAATTCATCCCAAAGGTGTTCTATCTGGTTGAGGTCAGGACTCTGTGCAGGCCAGTCAGGTTCCTCCATCCCAAACTCGCTCATCCATGTCTTTATGGACCTTGCTTGTGCAATGGTGCGCAGTCATGTTGAAAAAGGAAGGGGCCATCCCTAAACTGTTCCCACAAATTTTGGAGCATGAAATTGTTCAAAATGTCTTGGTAAGCTGACACCTTAAGAGTTCCCTTCAGTGGAACTAAGGTACCAAGCCAAACCCCTGAAAAACAACCCCACACCATAATCCCCCCTCCACCAAATGATTTGAACCAGTGCACAAAGCAAGGTCCATAAAGACAAGGATGAGCGAGTTTGGGGTGGAGGAACCTGACTGGCCTGACTTAAGGTAGAATTTTGTAAATTAAGCTTTATGCTTTGGGCAATTGTGTATGGAATCAATTTTTAAATTTTGACACTAATGCTGCGTAAACACGATCGGACATTCTGACAACAAAATTATGGGATTTATTTCCGACGGATGTTGGCTGAAACTTGTCTTACATACACACGGTCGCACAAATGTGGTTGTAAATTCCGAACATCAAGAACGTGCTGACGTACAACATATACAATGGCACTTTAAAGAGGAAGTTCAATAGCCAGTGCGCCACCCTTTGGGCTCCTTCTGCTAATCTTGTGCTTATCTCGTGTTAGTAGAAGTTTGGTGAGAGACAATTCGCGATTTTCAGCCTCGTGCTTTTCAGATCATTACTGCTCTTCCGTTTGTGCTTGTGGGTTCGTATCTGGTTTTCAGTGCGTGTAGGCAGTTTATATCTAGTTTTCAGTGTGTATTTTTATATTACGTATTTGATTCTCAGTGCATTCATGTCCGCTCGTTTCTGAATTTCAGCTCGCTCTTCTCAGGCCTTTCTGATTTTCAGTGCATTCTGTTAGTCTGTTCTGACCAGCCGACTGTTTTGAAGCCATGATGCGGGTACGTACTCATCGTAGAGTTCGTGCTGTGCAGGGGCTTGGTGTTGGGGTTCTTACTTTGACCCAAGCCCAGTCCATGAACAGGGCGAGGAGTTCATGGACCAAGAATTGGTTGCTCCAGCGCGACCAATTCTCGCACATGCCTTTGTTGCGGGAGATCCGTTAGAATAATCCTGATGATTTCAGGAATTATCTCCAGATGACGGACCCCGGTTTTCACCATTTGTTGGCTTTGCTGTCCCCTTATATTATGAAGCAGGACACCTGCATGCGGCAAGCCATCACTCCTGAGCAGAGGCTCATTGCCATCTTGCGGTACTTGGTGACGGGGGGAGAAGTCTGCAGGACATCAAGTTCTCGACAAGCATCTCCCCCCAGGCTCTGGGGATCATTATTCCAGAGACCTATTCTACCATCATTCACGACCTGCAGAAGGACTATATTAAGGTAATATTTCTCCTTTAACATCACATTATATGTATTTAAATAAATGTATTTTTTAAATAAATTAGTAATTTTGTTTTTTTGTTTGTTTGTTTTTTAATAAATTTGTTTTTATTTTAAACTGAAAAATATTTCCTTTGATTTACTGCTTGTGTTTCTTTTAGCTGTCTCCTAGGTTCTCCAATGGGCTTTTTTTTTGCCCATTTTCTTCAATAGCGCAAACCTAATTTCTTTGATACATGAGGTGACAATCAATCTCTTCTTCAGCTAACTCTTATGTTGTGGGTCTGCTACACACACATCTTGCTTTTGTTGTTAATGTATGTAATGCATTAATGATAAACATATTCATCATTTTCAGCACCATGAATTCATTTTTTGGAGTGACGAAAATGGCCTGATTGATGCAAATTATAAAGCATTGTGGGTGTTATTTACTAAAGGAAAATCCACTTTGCACTACAAGTGCACTGCAAAGGTGCACTTGAAAGTGCACTCTCTGAAACTGCACTGAAAGTGCACTTGTAGTGCAAAGTGGATTTGCCTTTAGGAAATAACCCCCATTGTCACTGTAAACACCAACTTAAGCAAAAAAAATGCTATTGAGCATTGAAAGAAGAAGTCACACATTGTTGATTAGAAAATGTTTACTCTGTGCACATTCACATGTGCGTTTAGAAAATGGTTTTTGAACAAACCAACATTTTTAGAATAATTTTTTTTTTTTTGGACAGTAGAAATATCCTTTTTTGTGGTAAACAGGCATGTTTATAAAAACATAAAACAATACACAACTCAGGAACTTACAAAGTTTAACTTTGAGAAATTGAAGGCAATATCAGATATTAGTATGTCCAAACTGTGTTGATATTGCCTTCATCAGATGGGGTGATGTCACCCCTGTGAAAGCCAAATTTTGAAGATGCACACAAATTGGGAGTCAAAATGGGGATTTCCCTCCTGATCCCATGCCTAAAGTCAACATGTGCTAGCTCCCATAATGGAGGATCAATGAACGTGTGTCGGGGGTGCAACCCCTTCCTCTCAGCTACTTTAGTTGCAAGGAAGGGGTTGCACCCACAAAAAGCATACATTGATATCCCGTGATGGCAGATAGCACATGTTGACACGCTGTGTGCATCTTCAAATTTTGTCTTTCAACATTTTTTAGAAAAGTTATAAAAAAAAAAAATTCCAAAAATGTTGGTGTGTTTTAGATTCTGCCTAAAACATCAACGATGTTTTTGAGTCTTTTTTCCACATCATTGATGTCTTCCTTGATCTTCTGTAAATCACGATTGCACATCATGATCTTCCCGATGAGGACGTGTGCACTTGCATTTGTGAAATGTGTTTCTTCTTCCACAACATTCACATCACCTAGAATAAAAAAACACACCATGTATTATAAATATGCAAGCATTCATCTATTATCTGAAGCTGTGGTCTCAGACACTCACCTGTTGTGGTCACTATTTCGCCTAAATCATAAACCTCTTATTCCTCCACTTCCTGAGGTTGTGGTTTTGGGATTTCCCCTTCTTTAGGAGGTTGTGGGTCCCTGGTGTCCTCTGATGTCCTGATTCTTTTCTCCCCTATGTGAATAAAACATGGTATAATTAGCACAGATATTTGAGGGCGGAAATAGTAATATGAAACATTGCTTGGAAGTGTTGTACAATTGTCTGTTTTGGAAGAGTTCCAAGCTGAAGACATGATTTTTTTCCCCTTTCTTAAAGCTGGAATACTTTTTTTGGTAAAGTATCACACATGTAGAGACCTCTAGTATCCACTGGAGCACCTGTGTGGGACACCCTAAAAAGTTTGTTCTAGTGTTCCACACTAGTGCTCCTGCGTCCAGATGTGTAAACAGCTGCTGAGTGTCCTCTCCTTACACTGAATCAAGTTTGCATTTCATTCTAGTTACCCATCTAGACAACAATGTACTAAACTTCTTTTAATCCAAATAGGCATGAACGAATGTAGTTAACCTGCATCTGCCAAAAACATCGTATTAGTGGGCGAACAAACGATGTTTACTACGAACGATTACTGTGCCCAAGAACCTGAAACTTGCCATTTTAAACTGTACAAGAGTAAAGAAAAGCACATGGAGGAGCACGAACGTAATAATAATAACAGAAACACACAACAAAATACTTACTTTTTTGCAGCACTCTCTTGATTCTTCTGTACTGATCCTGCTCCCTCAATTTGAGGTCTGACCATCGTTTCCTCAGTTGATCCTTGGATCGCCGTACCGCAAAATTCCTGTGCAGACTTTTCACAACTTTAGTCATGATCTTGGCCTTTCTGACATTTGGGTTTGGGTAAGGGCCATGCTTCCCATCATAGTCGGCCCTCTTCAAGATGTCCACCATCTCCACCATCTCTACAAAGGACATATTAGAGGCCTTAAATCTTCTTGGGGATCGGGACGTTAATGGCTCTGGACTTTCGTCATTGCTGCTGCTGTCTTCATGCACTTGTTCTTTCTCCTCCATGTGCTCTCCCACTGCGCAGAAAGAGATGGGGCGGGGAATATACTATAAAGAAGGTCAAGGGCGGGTGGAGTTTCACGTATGCGCAGTGTATATAAAGTGTAACACGCGTGCTTCGTACGTACGATCTGTGAGCGGAGGACAGAGTAGTGGAAGCGCCGATCATTCTAACGAAGGTACAATTTTAACTTGGGGCATCAGTGGCCTATACTGCTTATAGATTAAGGCTTATATTGGGATAGGATTATGTGAGTTTAGCCTGACATTAGGGTTTGTCTTGTGTTGTGTCTTGCAGATAAAATGGATCAATTCAACTATCATGATCTCCTCCCCCAATTCATTGATTTGTACAGAGAGCTGCCCTGTCTGTGGCAGACAAAACACCCCTTTCATACAAATCGACTAAAGAGGAAGGCAGCGCTGGATAAATTGCTGGAATTTGTGAAGCCGCAGATCTCCACGGCAGACATCAATTATCTGAAGTGCAAAATTGGTGACCTGAGGAGCACATATAATAGGGAGCGCAAGAAGGTCCAGGATTCCATGAGATCAGGAACAGCAGCAGATGATGTTTATGTCCCCAGGCTGTGGTACTACGACAGACTGCGATTTCTGTCAGACCAGACTGAAATCAGGCCATCACTCTCAACCCTTCCTTCCACTCTTCCTTCCACCCCAGCTGAGGCTTCTGACGTCCAACCTGGGCCTTACACCCAGGAAGAAGATGTGGAGGAGCCCAGCTTGAGTCAGGGATAGCATTGTTCAACAAATTTCTCAAAATTGTGTGTGATTGATGAACAATAAACTGAAACTATGTCCCTTTTTCATACACAGGAAATCCTCAGCCAAGAGGAGGCTGTGGAAAGTGGCAGCCAGGAGCTGGCAGGGGAAAGTGGCACCCAGAAGGTGGTGGGGGTAAGTGGCAGCCAGGAGGTGGTGGGGGTAAGTGGCAGCCAGGAGGTGGCGAGGGTAAGTAGCAGCCAGGAGGTGGCGGGGTAAGTGGCAGCCAGGAGGTGGCCGGGCCCAGTAGCCTGACCGAATCCCAGGTCCCTCCCCTCCGCCTTCAACAAAAAAGGCCAAGTAAGGGGAGGAGCGTGGAGGAAACAGCACTTGGATTAATTCAGCAGGCTTCTGTGGCCCTCAGAACCCCTCCCAGTCTTCTTGAGGCCTATGCCTGCATGGCTGCCAACAAAATGCAGGAAATGGAGGTGGGTCAACACCTCTTTTGTGAGGAATTGATATATATGGCCCTAAATAAGGGGTTGAGGGGCAAACTCACAAGCAAAACCCACCTGTGTGAGTTGGTCCATCCTCCTCCTCCTCCTCCACCTCCTCCACCTCCTGCCACAACTCCAACACCAGAGCCACAGCCTGGAAGCAAGCGTGGAAGGAAGCATGTAAGGAAGACAAGAAAATGATGGCCTGGGTTCGGTCTGATCTGGCAAAAGATGCAGGCTGTGGTAAGACCACAGCCTGGGGACATATATGTCACCTGCTGCTGTTCCTGATCTCTCGGAGTCCTGGACCGGATTGTGCTCCCTATTAAATGGACTCCTCAGGTTCCCAATTTTGCCTGTCAAATAGATGTGTGCCCTGGGTTACAAAGGCTTCGCTAATTTCACCAGTTTATCCAGCGTTGCCTTCCTCTTTATTTTGTTATGACCCCTAATAAATGTATTAATTTTTTTCTTAAATCAGTGGCTATGTGTTATAATTAAAAAGGACAGTTTGTGAGTAGGCAGGTACATTTCAAAAATACAATGTCAAATTAACAAGGGACACCAACACCAACCAATCTCTTTGAGGTTAAAAAATACAAGATAATAATGGTGTTGTGGTAACTTGACACACAAAACGAGAAAAAATATTATGGAGATCACTAGAAAAAAAAATAAAAAACAGGAGATCTTGATTTAAAAAAAAAAAGAAAAAAGGAAATCACTATAAACAAAAATGATAAACATTATTCTGGAGATCTGGCAAAAAAATAAAAAGGATTATTCATGAGATCACAAGAAATAATAAAAAAATCAGTTTGTCAGAACTCTGTGTGAATATCAGCAGCAAAACAACTTCATAATGATAGCATTTTAAAGAAGAAGGAAATGCGCTGCATTAAAAGATTAAAAAATGTGCAGCGTGACGTGCTATCTTCATTACAAACGCTAGTTTTACCAGACCGAGCGCTTCCGTCTCGTACTTGATTCAGAGCATGCATGGAATTTTGTTTGTCGGAATTGTGTACACGCGCTTGGAATTTACGACATCAGATTTTGTTGTCGGAAAATTTGAGAACCAACTCTCAAATTTTTGTTGTCGGAAATTTCGACAAAAAATTTCAGATGGAGCCTACACACGGTCGGAATTTCCGACAACAAGCTCCCATCAAACATTTGTTGTCGGAATGTCCAATTGTGTGTACGCGGCATAAGAGGTGCCTGACTTGCTTAACAGGTACTGTTGTGACAATGTTGGTATACAATATTATTACAGTGTTATACTCGATGTAACTTCTCTGGAGTGGATATCTGATCTATGTTTGTTAATCGTTTTAATAAAGTCTTCTTTTAGTTAGAAAAAAAAAATGTTTTGGAATACTTACTGTATGGCCCATTAGAAGAGTAGGGTGAAAGGTGTGTGAGTGAACGTATACCTAGAATAGAGAAAAGAAATAGAGCAGTGTGAAAGATGTGAAAAAAATGCTCCGCAGGCTTATAAAAGTCAATACCAAAATAGGCAAAAAATTTAAAAGTGTTAAATACCTCATTCTACGTAGCGGAGCCATAGTCCAGGGTGTGGTGCAAACTGTGATTATATGATGGGGTTATTTTATTCTGAATGACTGCTATTTCTTTTTGTTTTGTTTTTTCGAGGTTGCGCAGTGTTTAGTTGTGTTTTACTGTCAGTTTACACCTATGAAGGTGTGATGGAGCACTCACGTTTTTGAGGTTAGGCATCACTGTTATTGGGCCACACTCAGGCATGTACTGGCCATTGGGACTACAGGGAGTTTCCCGGTGGGCCGATGGCTCAGTGGGCCGATTTCAGTGACAGTGGACCGCTGCCTCCCTCCAGTCCTCTGTCCCCCCCCCCGCAGTGCTCACCTCCTCTCCCTGGCTAGTTATGCAGCGCGACAAATGTGAAAACTCAAAACAATGCGCCCTTCTCAAGTTCTCACCACTGCGCCCAAATGCCAGGCAAAGAGGTGTTAGCCTCTATTTTATTTTATATAAAACATTTTTTTATATAATTTTATATAATTTCCTCCTGAGATAATGGACACTTGAGCACTTATATGTTTCAGGCATATTGCATATTTATCAAAGTTTATACTGATTTAGCACACTAATAGATTTAGTGGGTCACACTTGTCACAGGGGGTGGTAATTGTGTGGTTCAATTTAATTCAACCTTTGAAAAATTAAGGAGCTATTTTCACTTTTACCACTAGAGGGCTCTGATGATGGTTAGCAGCATGGAGGCCCTCTAATGGTATATAAAGATTCAATAAGTGCACAATGTTATTTCATTTGCCACAGACAATACACAATGTATGATTCATAGATTTAGTGAAGGAGTTATGATTACATTTTATTTTATTTGATTTATGTGATTTTTCACTAGTAGTTAGGGGTAGTGAGGAGTATGGTTGGGGAAATGGCCCAACTCACAGACCTGATCGGGTAGTGTATGGGTTATATGGATTGATCATATGTTACAGAGTGATAGGGCGAGTTCATTATTTAACATTTCCAGGTGAATGTTTTTACATGCCATATGGGGGATGTTCTAGAAATAGGGCGTATTTACACTGTCAATCAGAATCCCATGAATAATGTCTATGATTGAAAGTTTCTTTTTCTGTTTTGCATTTCTTTTGCTCTTCACCTGTAATCCGATCTATGCAATATATTTGGTTATATATGTTCCGGCATTCTTTAAGATGTGTTGCAATGAAAATGTTCTCTGGTGAATGTGATCGGCCCAGCATTGCTGCTTTGGGGGCCGCGGGGACATCTGGGAACGTGGAGACAGAATTGCAAGCAGCTACGTCGAAAGACGTGAGGGGTATAAGAGTAGGAGGTGCCGTGCCGTACAGCCAATCCCATGAGGAAGTCAGGTATGACGAAACATGTCGGGGCGTGGCTGTACGGCATCTACTATTAGCAGTTAGTGACGGACGGGACGTGGCTGTGTATCTCCGTGCTCCGGCGGGAGTTTTTGAAGGCGATAGAGGAGCTGCTTCCTGGGCTGGTGTGCCAGTAGGAGATCCACATCAGCAGAGCGTCAGCGAAGCGGGGTGAGAACCTATTCAACGCTGCTCTTTGGGGTCCGCCGCGACCCTCATTTCCACAGTGGTGCTGGGCGTTTCACAGAGGAGGATTGAGTTTGATTGGATCTGCAGTGTCAGTTTGGCTTGAATCAAGAGGTTTTTTTGTGAGTGTAATGATTGAAGTTTTAAGTTGAATAAATTTTATATGTTTTACGGTATCACACTATTGTGAGTCTTTTTATACATTGAGGTGACACTGGAATAAATAAGGAATCTAGATCTTTACCTTCATTTGATCAACTATATGCCCATGCCTTATTGCCAAAACACGAGAGTGTGAGGCATATTGAGCTGGTGAGTGTTGAATTCAAGGGGAGAGGAATCACTGACACTGAGTGAATTGGTGGACTGTTTCCAGATACTGCACATTTTCTTCACGGTGTTCTGTCTATGGATTCTTTATGGACTAAAATACCTAAATCTCACTTTTGATACAAATTGCGATATAAATTGCTCTGTGTATGGTACACCTTTATTGGCACTGTCACGATTTTCACTTGTACATTGATGAGATTTTTCATTTATGGTTTATATATATATATATATTGTTTGCTACAGCACTAGATCACTTTAGTTTACAGAACCTTCTGAATACTAGATAGCATAAACACTGTCATTTAGCGCCACTTTTATTGATTCGTAGGGGCCGTTTATGGGCTCTTAGAAACAATAGAAAGATCTGCTTAGTTATGCAGCGCGCCTGAATACAGACATGATGCTCAGGAGTCAACACTTAGAAGCTCATCATACGATCTGGAAGGAGGGCGGCCTCACTTTCCTGCCTAATCTTGTTCCATTGGGGGGGGGCGCCAAACTGATTCTTTGCCCCAGGTGAAATAATGTCTAGCTTCCCCACTGGTACTGCCTATAAGAGAAATAATGTAGAACGGCTAATAGCTAGGGGGGGGGGGGGGGCTTGGGTGGCAAGCCGGCATGGGAGAGACCTGTCAAAGTGGGCCAGTCTGGGTGAAGTCCAGGGCCAAATTTTTGTCCCAGTCCAGCCCTGGCCACACTACGTGTAGAAAACGCAGTGAATGACCCTTTTGAAATTGACATTTTTTTAAACCCACATAATCATACATAGAGTTAAAAGGAGGAGCAATAAAATATGACCAATAAAATATACAATTTTTTCTTGACATGACTGAGTAGTGTTGGCTATTGCAAATAGCTATAGAGGCTGAGATCAGAAGTGTAATGGGGGCATCAACTAAACTCCAAACTTTCTGTAACAGGCTACAGGCTACAAGTGATTGGATGTTTGAAGTGAACACAGTTTCACTTTACTTTAGCAAATCACCCCTGGTATCTTTTCTGCACAAGCCCAATCTTTTCTTCCGGCTATTTATCTATATCATTATCACTAGTCATTGCAGTGAATATTAGAAATGCTGCATATTAGTCACTGTGAGAGGCGAGGAGAGAGGGCTATATATCACCATGCTATTTTCTAATAGATTTTTAAGTAGAATGGCATGATTTATACTTTTTTCATTATTTTCAAAATTTGACACACTAGCCCATCTGTTATAGTTCCTATCTTACATGTCCTCTTTTTTTCCTTAGCTTCCTGAGAAATACATTGTTTTTATAGAAAAAAAAAGAGAATTTATAAAAAAGAAAAACAGCAGAGTTCAAACAAGCACAGTAAATGTACTGCTTGTATGCAGTAGTAACATTTAAATGTGCAACAATATTTAAATTCAATTAGACTCATGAAAGCTGTAATTCAGTAATGGCTGTTCAAACGCAAATGTTTTCCCTGGGAGATAGCTGTCATTTTTTGCTTTTGGAGATTAGTAGTATTACAAATTCCTATTTAAAGAACATTAGAATAGAACATTTAAAGTAAAAGTATAGCATTTATTGTATGTGTACATCAGCATTTGTCTTCCATCCAAAGAAATACAAATTCAGCCTTCAGGCTTATACACGCAGCACTCTTGCTCTGGCCTTACCTTTTAGGCCCGTTGTCTGCCTCCTACAGACAGTCTTCATACATAACTATGTGCATATAACTTGCAGCCCCTTGCTGCTCAGGCTCCCACCTATCTCTCCTAGGTGGAGCCCTTCTAACTGGCAACGACCTCCCCTGTCCACTCAGGTGGAGCCCAGAACCTTGGTCAGGTCTCTACAAAAAGCCCATCACACACCATAGTGCTGGTTGGTCAGGAAATATGGACTCAGGTCCTAGGATTAGAGATTTTATCCGTTCCAGATCTCTAAGAAAACTCTGGGCTCCAGGTTGCAAACTGGATTTAATCAACTGATGAGGAAACCGGAAAACCATTTTCCCCTGAATTAAGCAAACCCCCTCAACCTTCCTGGATGAGAATCCTGGCTCGCAGTCTCCACTCTAATTCATCCCAAAGGTGTTCTCTCAGGTTGAGGCCAGGACTCTCTGCAGGCCAGTCAAGTTCCTCCACCCCAAACTCACTCATCCATGTCTTTATGGACCTTGCTTTGTGCACTGGTGCGCATTCATATTGAAACAGGAAGGGGCCAACCCCAAACTGTTCCCACAAAGTTGGGAGCATGAAATTGTCCAAAATGTCTTGGTATGCTGACGCTTTAGGAGTTCCCTTCACTGGAACTAAGGGGCCAAGCCCAACCCCTGAAAAACAACCCCACACAATAATCCCCCCTCCACCAAATGATTTGGGCCTGTGCACAAAGCAAGGTCCATAAAGACATGGATGAGAGAGTTTGGGGTGGAGGAACGTGACTGGCTTGCACAGAGTCCTGAACTCAACCTGACAGAACATCTTTGGGATGAAGTAGAGCGGAGACTGTGAGCCAGGCCTTCTTGTCCAACATCATTGCCTGACCTCACAAATGCGCTTATGGAAGAATGGTTAAACATTCCCATAGACACACTCCTAAACCTTGTGGACAGCCTTCCCAGAAGAGTTGAAGCTGTTATAGCTGCAAAGGGTGGGCCAACTCAATATTGAACTCTACGAACCAAGACTGGGATGTCATTAAAGTTCATGTGCATGTAAAGGCAGGTGTCCCAATACTTTTGACAATATAGCATATATAGTATCTCACAAGAGTGAGTACACCCCTCACATTTTTGTAAATATTTTATTATATCTTTTCATGTGACAACACTAAAGAAATGATACTTTGCTACAATGTAAAGTAGTCAGTGTACAACAGTGTAAATTTGCTGTCCCCTCAAAATAACTCAACACACAGCCATTAATATCTAAACCGCTGGCAACAAAAGTGAGTACACCCCTAAGTGACAATGTCCAAATTTGGCCCAATTAGCCATTTTCCCTCCCCGGTGTCATGTGACTCGTTAGTGTTACAAGGTCTCAGGTGTGAATGGTTAGCAGGTGTGTTAAATTTGGTGTTATCGCTCTCACTCTCTCATACTGGTCACTGGAAGTTCAACATGGCACCTCATGGCAAAGAACTCTCTGAGGATCTGAAAAAAAGAATTGTTGCTCTCCTAAATCTATTTTCAACCCCATACACAATAAAGGCCTGTATCTTCAGATCTTTTACCAGGTAGTTTATTCTGACCTAATCAAAATGTGCAAATCTGACTCTTTACACACCTATCCTAAATCCAACCTTCAGCCTTTGGAACGTAAGGCACTTGAGCAGTTGACTCATAATGAGTCCATTGTTATTAAAACCAGCCGACAAAGGTGGTAGTATAGTGATTCAGGACAAGGCTGACTATATCCTGAAATTGTGTAGGCTACTATTAGACACAGATACATATCAAACTCTCCCCAGTGACCCTACTTCTTAGTTTTCTTTAGAAGCTAATACACTCATCCAGAAGGCCCTCAATGATGAGATCATTTCTAAAATAAAAGCTCCTTTTCTTAAGAAAAGCTTTTATAAAATTCTATACTTCTACCATCTGCCTAAAATTCACAAGGACCTTACCAACACTCCAGGCTGCCCTATAGTGGCGACTATGGATAGTGTAGTAAGCCGATTTTTTGCAGATTAATGGCACAGCTATGGGGGCTAACTTTGCCCCCAGCTATGCCAATCTTACAAGGTTTTTGGGAACACATGTATCTTACCACTAACTATCCCTTTGCCGCCCATGTGATCTACTATGGGACTATGATACATTGACTACATAGTGATCATATGGGACGGTTCGCCTCAGAATATCAATGCCTTTGTGCAATATTGCAATCAAAATTCCTTGGACTTATTATTTAACCATGTTGCCAATCCTAACACTCTAGCCTTCCTAGACCTGGAATTATGTCATGACAATGGAGCTATATATATGCAAAAAAATGTATTAAAACAACTGCAGGGAATTCTTTTTATCCATTTTGACAGCTGCCATCATTCTAGATGGGTCAGCAATATTCCACATAGCCAATTTTGCTGGCTTCGCAGAAATTGCACTAGGGATACAGACTACGACATCCATGGTCAACGCCCCTCACTGAAATTCCTTGATAAAGGCTATCCCACTTCACTTGTAGATGAGGCCTTTGAGAACTATCGCAGTCTATCCACTGGTTCTCGCATACCATCACCACCTGCTGCCAAATGACCCACGAGATTCATCACACAATTTCACACCAAATATAAAAAAATGGAAAAAATCCTAGCTGCACATTGGTCAATACTACTTGAAGATCCCCATTTAACCACTTCCCATCCCAGCCATCGTCAAATGACGTCCGCAGGAGGGATCTCCCATCCTGGGTGGGCGTCATATGACATCCTCGGCCTCTTCCCAGCTGTCTAGGGGGCGCCCACCGTGTCACTCGGGAGTCGATGCGCGTGCCCGACGGCCACGATGTCCGCCGGGCACCCGCGATTGCCCGATAACAGAGCAGAACCGTGGATCAGTGTGTGTAAACACACAGATCCACTTCCATTCAGGTGAGAGGAGACCGATGGTGTGTTCCCAGTACAGAGGAACATCAATTGGTCTCCTCCCCTTGTGAGTCCCCTCCCCCTACAGTTAGAATAACTCCCTAGGGAACACAGTTAACCCCTTGATTGCCCCCTAGTGTTAACCCTTTCCCTGCCAGTGACATTTGTACAGTAATCAGTGCATTTTTATAACACTGATCGCTGTATAAATGTGAATGGTCTCAAAATAGTGTCAAAAGTGTCCGATATGTCCACCGCAATGTCACAGTCATGATAAAAATCGCAGATCGCCGCCATTACTAAAAATGCCATTAATCTATGCCCTATTTTGTAGACGCTATAACTTTTGTGCAGACCAATCAATATACTCTTATTGCGATTTTTTTTACCAAAAATATGTAGAAGAATACATATTGGCCTAAACTGAGGAAAAAATTTGTTTTTTTTTTTTAAATTGGGATATTTATTATAGCAAAAATTTAAAAATATTGTGTTTTTTTTCAAACTTGTCACTATTCTTTTGTTTATAGCGCAAGAAATAAAAACCGCAGAGGTGATCAAATACCACCAAAAGAAAGCTCAATTTGTGGGGAAAAAATTTTCATTTGGGTACAATGTTGCATGACCGCGCAATTGTCATTCAAAGTGTTATGCCCTGTACACACGGTCGGATTTTCCGATGGAAAATGTGTGATAGGACCTCGTTGTCGGAAATTCTGACCGTGTGTAGGCTCCATCACACATTTTCCATCGGATTTTCCGACACACAAAGTTTGAGAGCAGGATTTAAAATTTTCCGACAACAAAATCCGTTGTCGGAAATTCCGATCGTGTGTACACAAATCCGACGGACAAAGTGCCACGCATGCTCAGAATAAATAAAGAGATGAAAGCTATTGGCCACTGCCCCGTTTATAGTCCCGACGTACGTGTTTTACGTCACCGCGTTTAGAACGATCGGATTTTCCAACAACTTTGTGTGACCGTGTGTATGCAAGACAAGTTTGAGCCAACATCCGTCGGAAAAAATCCTAGGATTTCATTGTCGGAATGTCTGAACAAAGTCCGACCGTGTGTACGGGGCATTACAGCGCTGAAAATTGGCCTGGGCAGGAAGGGGGTGAAAATGCCCTGTATTGAAGTGGTTAAAGACTACAGTTGCTACTAAACCTAAAATAGCATATAGGAAAGCCAGAAACATCAAAAGCAAAATTAAGCCCACTTAATCTACCTCAGCACCACTGGGTCTCATCCCATTAGTGGGGATGTACCAGTGTAAAAAACCTCTTTGCTTGACATGTCAATTCGTTCACCTCGGCCAAAAAACTTTTACAGTAAAAGGGAAAAACTACACACTAAAAGAATTCTATAACTGTTCCACGAACTATGTTATATATTGTCTCACGTGTCTGTGTGGACTGTTTTATGTTGGAAGAACCGTTAGGGCCCTTAGAGTACGATTTGGTGAACACAGGCGCTTCATTGAAAAGGGCCGTGATCATCATAGTGTTCCAAAACACTTTCTAATACATCATAATCAATTTAGAGCTGGTCTCAGGGTGTGGGTCATTGAGTCTATCCCGGGGTTGTTTCCTGCGGCCAAATGATATAAACGTCTGTGCCAGCAGGAAACATTTTGGATTTATTCTTTGGGTACTTTGACACCAGAGGGGTTGAATGAGGACATTGAGGAACTCGCTGTGTTGTGAGCCTCGTTTGCCCCATGAGACCCCTTTTTGCAAATCATAGAGATATATACTTTTTACTCCTATATCTACATGTATACATCCATTCGATTAACATCCCAATGTCTTCTTTTGTAGCAGACCCATCACATCCACATTACAGCCATGACTTACAACCATAGTAAGTACAGTACCATTAAGGCCCATATGGCTGTTATTATAGTTGTACTCTATATGTTTCTAATATCCTATGTTTCCATTTATCCATATGCTGGATATGCACATGTATGTATATGTGGTTACCTATGCATGCGCGTGTATGGGTATGTATGTACGCACACACACGCAGATATACATCTGTGTGTGTGCATATGGTCCAGCTTTCCACAAGCATGATCCCCTTTCTGCAGGCTGGGTATATATGTGTGTGTCTTTG
Source organism: Aquarana catesbeiana (assembly GCF_042186555.1). Classification (NCBI taxonomy): domain Eukaryota; kingdom Metazoa; phylum Chordata; class Amphibia; order Anura; family Ranidae; genus Aquarana; species Aquarana catesbeiana. Next base: position 666,640,442 of record NC_133327.1, on the reverse strand, counting down.
AAGCATCCATGGTTCCCACCAGTGCGGGGCATCTGCGATTAATTCTAATGACACACAAACTTTCATATTGCTGTACAAGTTTCTAGCCCCTCACCCAGGGATTTAATACTCTGTTTCCAGTAGCTGAATACCAGCACTAACACTTGCCAATAAGGCTTGTTCTTTCATTAACAAGTTCCTTTGCATAAGTTGTAATCATGTTGTGTTATTATTGTTGAGCTACATTAACATGTTCAAATTATTTTTTCTCTATTTTTAATCATTAATTCTTTAATTTTTGTTAATTGATTATTAACTTTTAATCATTGATTCTGAATTATAATTTTATATTTGATTAATTTGTAATTTATCTTGCAATCTCTGCCAGTTTTTTAATTTGGTCCTGATACACTAGCACCATTGTAATTATTCACAATCATTTGCTTTCCGAGTATGACTGTTTACAGATATATTCGCACTGGGATCTGTTGTTCCACAACACAGACACATAAATAGCACTGCTGGAACACTGTCACTCCTCGTCAATTGAAGGAGCTGATGCTCCGAGCGCGTAGCTCAAGCCCATTCTCTCTTTCTGTGACAGCTCCCCCGAATGTGATCTTGCGGTCTGTGACATCACTTCCGTGCGTTCCACGCTGGTTCCGCTCTCCTTCCTGGTGGCCACAGGATGTGTTGCGGACCTACAATCAACACAGCCATGCACTGGAACCTGCTTCGGATGCAAGGAGTCCCCGGGGACCACCAATACAGATGAGCTTAAGTTTTTCTTGCTTTTTGTAAGTGTATATGTGTACCTTGCTATTAAAGCCCTAATTTAAACACTACACTTAGGTAGCGCTTCTGGTGTTCTCCCTTTTATCTTTCTGTGTACAGAGTTAGCTCTTTGAGGACAGCAGCTGCCCTTGCCATTCCATCATTGTATTTTTAAATCTTTGGTCTAATGATTTATTTATGGACTGATGGCCCAGTAATACTATTCACCATTACTACTATTTTACACTGTATTTTGCGCTAACTTATTGTTACCATTAGCTACATAAAGATGGCCTAGGTTATAAGAAGATTGCCACGACCCTGAAAATGAACTGCAGCACAGTGGCCAAGACCATACAGCGGTTTAACAGGACAGGTTCCACTCAGAACAGGCCTCGCCATGGTCAACCAAAGAAGTTGAGTTCACGTGCTCAGCATCATATCCAGAGGTTGTCTTTGGGAAATAGACGTATGAGCACTGCCAGCAATGCTGCAGAGGTTGAAGGGGTGGGGGGTCAGCCTGTCAGTCCTCAGACCATACGCCGCACACTGCATCAAATTGGTCTGCTTGGCTGTCGTCCCAGAAGGAAACCTCTTCTAAAGATGATGCCCAATAAAGCCACAAGCAGTTTGCTGAAGACAAGCAGACTAAGGACATGGATTACTGGAACCATGTCCTGTGGTCTGATGAGACCAAGATAAACTTATCTGGTGCAGATGGTGTCAAGCGTGTGTGGCGGCAACCAGATGAGGAGTACAAAGACAAGTGTGTCTTGCCTACAGTCAAGCATGGTGGTGGGAGTGTCATAGTCTGGGGCTGCATGAGTGCTTCCGGCGAAGGGGAGATACAGTTAATTGAGGAAACCATGAATGCCAACATGTACTGTGACATACTGAAGCAGAGCATGATCCCCTCCCTTCAGGGACTGGGTCACAGGGCAGTATTCCAACATGATAACGACCCCAAACACACTTCCAAGATGACCACTGCCTTACTAAAGAAGCTAAGGGTAAAGGTGATGGATTGGCCAAGCATGTTTCCAGACCAAAACCCTATTGAGCCTCTATGGGGCATCCTCAAACGGAAGGTGGAGGAGCGCAAGGTCTATAACATCCACCAGCTCTGTGATGTTATCATGGAGGAGCGGAAGAGGACTCCAGTGGCAACCTGTGAAGCTCTGGTGAACTCCATGCCCAAGAGCATTAAGTCAGTGCTGGAAAATAATGGTGGCCACGCAAAATATTGACACTTTGGGCCCAATTTGGACATTTTCACTTAGGGGTGTACTCACTTTTGTTGAAAGCAATTTAGACATTAATGGCTGTGTGTTGAGTTATTTTGAGGGGACAGCAAATTTACACTGTTATACAAGCTGTACACTCACTACTTTACATTGCAGCAAAGTGTAATTTCTTCAGTGTTGTCACATAAAAAGATATAATAAAATGTTTACAAAAATGTGAGGGGTGTACTCACTTTTGTGAGATACCGTGTGTGTGTGTGTATATATATATATATATATATATATATATATATATATATATAAATTGAAGATGCAATCTTTGCAGTATTTTCTTTACTTCAAATCTTCATATGCATTACAGGTAATCTGAGATAAGCGACCGCACATCAAACATAACCATGTTCTTCACCTACTGTAGCTGCACATCTATCTGCACTCTGTATTACAATAGAGATGTTGTATTAACAACATGCAAATGAACTCAAATGTGTTGTGCCGCTTTACACAATACTTTATATCCTATACTGTATATTTTTTCATGAGGTTTTTTATATTATTTTTACATAAATACAGACCCGCAGAAGCTTTACACACTTGGAAAATTGCTAATTAGGCACTGGATTAAAATAAAATCATTTTAATAGAATGTCAGGCAAAACAAAATCTATTTTTCCATTTTCACAGTGCTGCCGCTACCGCCTTAGGTTCCCGAGCTAAATATTGAAAATTCATGATTTAGTTAATAAGAATCCCGGGATGGTAACTCTGAATCCTTTCCAATGTTGTAAACAGTCATGATATCTTCTATCTCTATAGTTAGAATAATAAAAGAGATATTTCTTTCTTCAGATCTTTCATGCGGGAAGCCCTTGGCAAACTATTTTCTGGTATTTACAGCACTAGCATGTCTAACTCTGTTATGTCTTCTGTAGCCAAACAAGAAGCTATTAGAACTAGATGAGAAAAACTATTTGAATGTTATGGGAAAGCAGCAACACTGAAAAAGTCACTGGGATGGAACCATGCTAATCGAGGCAACTTCAGTGTTAGTTATTTTACTTTAGAGTAAGAGAGAAAGGGATTATGAGAAGGCGAGAGACAGAGGGGGGATAAAGAGGTTGGAGAGAGAAAAAGAGAATATAAAAGAGAATTTCTAATGAGAATTGTATTAGAAAGTTTTTGTTTTGGGAATGTTCCTTCAATTTTCTAATGGTTCAGGTCCTAATCATTCATTTTCAGCCATAGTGGCTGTACAATTCAAAGGATTAAAATGTGAAATACTCCAGTGCAAATATACTCTATACAGTGAGGGAAAAAATATTTGATATCCTGCTGATTTTGTATGTTTGCCCACTGACAAAGAAATGATCAGACTATAATTTTAATGGTAGGTATATTTTAACAGTGAGAGACAGAATGACAACAAAAATATCCAGAAAAATGCGTTTCAGAAAAGTTATAAATTAATAAGTATTTGACCCCTTCACAAAACATGACTGAGTACTTGGTAGCAAAACCCTTGTTGGCAATCACAGAGGTCAGACATTTCTGGTAGTTGGCCACCAGGTTTGCACACATCTCTGGAGGGATTTTGTCCCACTCCTCTTTGCAGATCCTCTCCAAGTCATTAAAGTTTTGAGGCTGACGTTTGTTAACTCGAACCTTCAGCTCCCTCCACATATTTTCTATGGGATTAAGGTCTGGAGACTGACTAAGCCACACCAGGATCTTAATGTGCTTCTTCTTGAGCCACTTCTTTGTTACCTTGGCTGTGTGTTTTGGGTCATTGTCATACTGAAATACCAATCCACAAACCATTTTCAATGCCCTGGCTGAGGGAAAGAGGTTCTCAACCCAGATTTGACGGTACATGGCCCCGTCCATCGTCCCTTTGATGCGGTGAAGTTGTCCTGTCCCCTTAGCAGAAAAACACCCCCAAAGAAAAATGTTTCTACCTCCATGTTTGACGGTGGGGATGGTGTTCTTGGGGTCATAGGCAGCATTCCTCCTCCTCCAAACTCGGCGAATTGAGTTGATGCCAAAGAGCTTGATTTTGGTCTCATCTGGCCACAACACTTTCACCCAGTTCTGAATCATTCAGATGTTCGTTAGCAAACTTCAGACGGGCCTGTACATGTGCTTTCTTGAGCAGGGGGACCTTGCGGGTGCTGCAGGATTTAAGTCCTTCACGGCGTAGTGTGTTACCAATTGTTTTCTTGGTGACACTGGTCCCAGCTGCCTTGAGATCATTGACAAGATTCTCCCGTGTAGTTCTGGGCTGATTCCTCACCATTATCATGATCATTGAAACTCCATGAGGTGAGATCTTGTGTGGAGCCCCAGACCGAGTGAAATTGACAGTTATTTTTGTGTTTCTTCTATTTACGAATAATTGCACCAACTGTTGTCACTCTCTCACCAAGTTGCTTGGCGATGGTCTTGTAGCCCATTCCAGCCTTGTGTAGGACTACAATCTTGTCCCTGACATCCTTAGACAGCTCTTTGGTCTTGGCCATGGTGGAGAGATTGGAATTTGATTGATTGATTGCTTCTGTGGACAGGTGTCTTTTATACAGGTAACAAGCTAAAATTAGGACTCACTGTTAAAATAAACCTACCATTAAAATTATAGACTGATTATTTCTTTATTAGTGGGCAAACATACAAAATCAGCAGGGGGTCAAATACTTTTTTCCCTCGCTTTATGGAATATTTCTGCTGACATCAAAAAGTGTTTACACCTATGTATTAAAAAAACATATAAAGAGACATACAACAAATAAATATACCAAAAATTACCAGTTGCTACTATATCCTCTCTTGCATAAATAACATAAACAGTAAATAAACGTGCATCAATTCATTATGTATGTTTATTTTAGCTTGTGTAAAGATATCATACAATTAATAAAGTGTATGTGCAAACCAATAATACAAAATCTCTCTCGCTCTCTTTCTCTCTCGTATATACTCAAAGTGTTTATAGTGCACAAAGTCAAAATGTTAGTCTCAAAACTTTAGTGCTGGTAAAAAATGTCCGTAAGTCCAAATCAAACAAAATATTCCACCACTACAATTATCCATTTTGAAAGTGCTTGTGATTAACGAATCAGTGTGCAAAACCACCACCTCCACACTAGCGGATCGACACTCACCTTAATCGCTGGACCTTCCAATCATAAAAGGTCAGGCACACATTGTCCCCTTTAAAGTGGAACTTTAGTAAGAAAATTAAAGTGATACTAAAGTCTTGTTTTTTTTTCTATTAAAAATAACAAACATATCATGCTCACATGTTCTGTGCAGTGGTTTTGCACAGAGCAGCCCAGGTCTGCCTCTTCTCAGGTTCCTCTTCGGTGCTCCTGGCCTCTCCCTCTTGTTGAGTGCCCCCGCAGTAAGCAGCTTGCTATGGGGGCACCCAAGCCGAGCTGCTGCTCTGTGTGTCCATTCAGATACGAAGCCGTGGCATGGCCCCGCCCATTTTTCTCCTTATTGGCGCACTAACTTTGATTGACAGCAGCGGGAGCCAATGGTGCCATGCTGCTGTCTCAGCCAATGAGGAGGAGAGTCCCTAACAGCCGAGTCTCTTGTGCAACATTGCTGGATCTATATGAAGCTCAGGTAAGTATTGGGGGGGCTGAGGTGGACTGCTGCACACAGAAGGCTTTTTATCTTAATGCATAGAATGCATTATTACCTGCCTTGCTCAAGAATTTGAGGGTAAAGGTGATGGACTGACCAAGCATGTCTCCAGATCTAAACCCTACTGAGCATCTGTGGGGCATCCTCAAACGGAAGGTGGAGGGGCGCAAGGTCTCTAACATCCACCAGCTCCGTGATGTCATCATGGAGGAGTGGAAGAGGACTCCAGTGGCAACCTGTGAAGCTCTGGTGAACTCCATGCCCAAGTTAAGGCAGTGCTGGAAAATAATGGTGGCCACACAAATTATTGACACTTTGGGCCCACTTTGGAAATTTTCACATAGGGGTGTACTCACTTTTGTTGCCAGCGGTTTAGACATTAATGGCTGTATGTTGAGTTATTTTGAGGGGACAGCAAATTTACACTGTTATACAAGCTGTACACTCACTACTTTACATTGTAGCAAAGTGTCATTTCTTCAGTGTTGTCACATGAAAAGATATAAAAAATATTTACAAAAATGTGAGGGGTGTACTCACTTTTGTGAGATACTGTATCTACATATTTCTATTTAGAACATTGTCTACTCTCAGCCAAGGAAGACAAGAGTTTATAAGGTAAACTCACATTAGCATATCTTAACCACTTACCCACTGGGCACTTAAACCCCCTTCCTAACCAGACCAATTTTCAGCTTTCGGTGCTCTCACATTTTGAATGACAATTACTCAGTCATGCAACACTGTACCTATATGAAATTTTTGTCCTTTTTTTCACACAAATAGAGCTTTCTTTTGGTGGCATTTAATCACTGCTGGGTTTTTTATTTTTTATATGCTATAAAAGAAAAAAGACCAAAAATTCTGTAAAAAAATTCATTTTTCTTAGTTTCTTGCAAATTAGTAATTTTTCTTCATATATTTGGGCCAAAATTTATACCGCTACGTATCTTTGGTAAAAATAACCCAAATCGGTGTATAGTATTTGGTCTTTGTGAAAGTTATAGAGTCCACAAGCTATGGTGCCAATCTCTGAAAATTGATCACACCTGATGTACTGACGGCCTATCTCATTTCTTGAGACCCTAACAAGCCAGGAAAGTACAAATACCCCCCAAATGACCCCTTTTTGGAAAGTAGACATTCCAAGGTATTTAGTAAGAGGCATGGTGAGTTTTTTGACGTTGTAATTTTTTCCCACAATTCTTTGCAAATTCAAGATTTTTTTTCTTTTTTTTTTTTCACAGAATTGTTACTGTAGCATGTACATTACACCCCAAAATAGATTCTCCTACTCCTCCTGAGTACGGCGATACCACATGTGTGAGACTTTTCCACAGCGTGGCCACATAGAGCTGCCCAACATGCAGGGAGCACCATCTGGTGTTCTAGGGGCATAAGTTTCAAATCTAATTTGACTACCTATTACACTTTTGTGAGGCACTGTAGTGGCATGGATGATAACTGATGTAGCATGGATGAGTATGAATGAGAATGGATAAGCCGTGGATAGGGATGGCTAAGCATGAATAAGTATGGCTGAGTACGGATGGGTATGGCTGAGTATGGCTAGGTATAGATGAGATGGCTGGGTATGGCTGAGTATGGCTGGGTATGGCTGAGTACGGCTGGGTACAGCTGAGTACGGCTGAGTATGGCTGAGTATGGCTGAGTATGGCTGGGTACGGCTGAGTACTGCTGGGTATGACTGGGTATGGCTGGGTATGGCTGAGTATGGATGGGGGTGGATGGGATGGCTGAGCATGGATGGATGGATAAGATGGATGGCTGAGCATGGATGGATGGACGAGCATGCTGAGTATGGATGAGTAGGGATGAGCCGAACACCCCCCTGTTCGGTTCGCACCAGAACATGCGAACAGGAAAAAAGTTTGTTCGAACGCGCGAACACCGTTAAAGTCTATGGGACACGGACATGAATAATCAAAAGTGCTAATTTTAAAGACTTATATGCAAGTTATTGTCATAAAAAGTGTTTGGGGACCTGGGTCCTGCCCCAGGGGACATGGATCAATGCAAAAAAAAGTTTTAAAAACGGCTGTTTTTTCAGGAGCAGTGATTTTAATAATGCTTAAAGTCAAACAATAAAAGTGTAATATCCCTTTAAATTTCGTACCTGGGGGGTGTCTATAGTATGCCTGTAAAGGGGCGCATGTTTCCCGTGTTTAGAACAGTCTGACAGCAAAATGACATTTCGAAGGAAAAAACCCATTTAAAACTACTCGCGGCTATTGCATTGCCGACAATACACATAGAAGTTCATTGATAAAAACGGCATGGGAATTCCCCACAGGGGAACCTCGAACCAAAATTAAAAAAAAAAAATGACTTGGGAGTCCCCCTAAATTCCATACCAGGCCCTTCAGGTCTGGTATGGATATTAAGGGGAACCCTGGCCAAAATTTAAAAAAAAATGACGTGGGGTTCCCCCTAAATTCCATACCAGACCCTTCAGGTCTGGTATGGATTTTAAGGGGAACCCCGTGCCAAAAAAAAAAAAGGCGTGGGGTCCCCCCAAAAATCCATACCAGACCCTTATCCAAGCACGCAACCTGGCAGGTCACAGGAAAAGAGGGGGGGACGAGAGTGCGGCTCCCCTTCCTGAACCGTACCAGGCCACATGCCCTCAGCATTGGGAGGGTGCTTTGGGGTAGCCCCCCAAAACACCTTGTCCCCATGTTGATGAGGACAAGGGCCTCATCCCCACAACCCTGGCCGGTGGTTGTGGGGGTCTGCGGGCCGGGGGCTTATCGGAATCTGGAAGCCCCCTTTAACAAGGGGACCCCCAGATCCCGGCCCCCCCCCCTGTGTGAAATGGTAAGGGGGTACTTACCCCTACCATTTCACTAAAAAACTGTCAAAAATGTTAAAAATGACAAGAGACAGTTTTTGACAATTCCTTTATTTAAATGCTTCTTCTTTCTTCTATCTTCCTTCATCTTCTTCTTCTTCTGGTTCTTCTGGTTCTTCCTCCGGCGTTCTCGTCCAGCATCTCCTCCGCACGTCTTCTATCTTCTTCTCCTCGGGCCGCTCCGCACCCATGGCATGGGGGGAGGCTCCTGCTCTTCTCTTCATCTTCTTCTTCATCTTCTTCTCTTCTATCTTCTTCTCTTCTTCTCTTCTTCTCTTCTTCATTTTCTTCTCCGGGCTGCTCCACATCCATGCTGGCATGGAGGGAGGCTCCCGCTGTGTGACGGCGTCTCCTCGTCTGACGGTTCTTAAATAACGGGGGGCGGGGCCATCCGGTGACCCCGCCCCCCTCTGACGCACGGTGACTTGACGGGACTTCCCTGTGACGTCACGGGGAATGCCACAGGGAAGTCCCGTCAGTCCCCTGTGTCAGAGGGGGGCGGGGTCACCGGGTGGCCCCGCCCCCGTTATTTAAGAACCGTCAGACGAGGAGACGCCGTCACACAGCGGGAGCCTCCCTCCATGCCAGCATGGATGTGGAGCAGCCCGGAGAAGAAAATGAAGAAGAGAAGAAGAGAAGAAGATAGAAGAGAAGAAGATGAAGAAGAAGATGAAGAGAAGAGCGGGAGCCTCCCCCCATGCCATGGGTGCGGAGCGGCCCGAGGAGAAGAAGATAGAAGACGCGCGGAGGAGATGCTGGACGAGAACGCCGGAGGAAGAACCAGAAGAACCAGAAGAAGAAGAAGATGAAGGAAGATAGAAGAAAGAAGAAGCATTTAAATTAAGGAATTGTCAAAAACTGTCTCTTGTCATTTTTAGCATTTTTGACAGTTTTTTAGTGAAATGGTAGGGGTAAGTACCCCCTTACCATTTCACACAGGGGGGGGCCGGGATCTGGGGGTCCCCTTGTTAAAGGGGGCTTCCAGATTCCGATAAGCCCCCCGCCCGCAGACCCCCACAAACACCGGCCAGGGTTGTGGGGATTAGGCCCTTGTCCTGACCTGAAGGGTCTGGTATGGAATTTAGGGGGAACCCCACGTCATTTTTTAAAAAAATTTTGGCTGGGATTCCCCTTAATATCCATACCAGACCTGAAGGGCCTGGTATGGAATTTAGGGGGACTCCCAAGTCATTTTTTTTTTTAAATTTTGGTTCAGGTTTCCCCTGTGGGGAATTCCCATGCCGTTTTTATCAATGAACTTCTATGTGTATTGTCGGCAATGCAATAGCCGCGAGTAGTTTTAAATGGGTTTTTTCCTTCGAAATGTCATTTTGCTGTCCGACTGTTCTAAACACGGAAAACATGCGCCCCTTTACAGGCATACTATAGACACCCCCCAGCTACGAAATTTAAAGGAATATTACACTTTTATTGTTTGACTTTAAGCATTATTAAAATCACTGCTCCTGAAAAAACAGCCGTTTTTAAAACTTTTTTTTGCATTGATCCATGTCCCCTGGGGCAGGACCCAGGTCCCCAAACACTTTTTATGACAATAACTTGCATATAAGCCTTTAAAATTAGCACTTTTGATTTCTCCCATAGACTTTTAAAGGGTGTTCCGCGGCATTCGAATTTGCCGCGAACACCCCAAATTGTTCGCTGTTCGGCGAACTTGTGAACAGCCGTCCTGAACTCGAAGCTCATCCCTATGGATGAGCATGCTGAGTATGGATGGCTGAGCATGGATGGATGGATGAGTATGCTGAGTATGGATGGCTGAGCATGAATAGATGGATGAGTATGCTGAGTATGGATGAGTATGCTCAGTATGGATGGCTGAGCAGGGATGGATGAGAATGTTGAGTATAGATGAGTATAGATGGGTGAGCATGGATGGATGGATGAGTGTGGATGGGTGAGTATGGATGAGGATGGATGGCTTAGTATGCTGAGTATGGATGGATGAGCATGGATGGATGGATGAGTATGCTCAGTATTGATGGCTGAGCATAGATGGATGGATGAGTATGCTGAGTATGGATGGGTGAGCGAGTATGCTGAGTATAGATGAGTATGCTGAGCATGGATGGCTGGGTATGGATGGATGGCTGGAATGGGCACATATCAGCCCTGTGGGCACTACACATCCAGCCCACAGCGCTGCTGCCACTGATCTCTCCCCTCTCCCCTCACACTGTACCAACAGGTACGGGGAGGGGAGAGAGGAACCAGACGTGACGCCGGTTTGTTCACAAGTGATCGTGCTGTCATTTAACGGTGTGATCACATGGTAAACGGCCGCTATCAGTGGCCATTTACCATGATCCGTGATGCGGTCACGAATGTTCCCGGGTGCGCGCCCCAGGGGGCGCGCGAGAGAGGGATTCTGGGAGGACGTCACAGTACGCCCTCCCAGAGTTATCCGACCGCGCTGCAGCCGTCATTCGGCTATAGCGCGGTCGGCAAGCGGTTAATATACTTTACTCTCCTAGCAATTAAAGCGGAGTTCCACCCAAATTTTGAACAATATCTGTATGTATTCTCTTCCTTGCCTAGATGCTGACATGCCATTTAAAAAAATTTAAATCGCCGTAATTACCTTTTATTTTTCTATTCTTCTTTGCACTTCCTGGTTCTCCTCCCGTGGGAGTAGGCGTGTTTCTAGCCTCTCCCAGACTCCTGGGAGCTAGTCTCAGGCTTCCCAAGATGCCACTGAGCATGTGCGGGAACGAGCGGTGAATGCTGGGAGCACAGCATTCACCACATCCAGGAAATAAATGTTTGTGGGCTTCAAATGCCCACAATGAAGATGGAAACCGCCTGCAGTGAATAATATAAGTTATTCTTTCCGACGAAATCTGACACAGGCGGACATATTATACACAATATGTGAGTATGTAATGCTGAGAAGAAAAGTTTGTGAATGAACTCAAAAAAAAAAAACGATAGATAGGTGGACCCCCGCTTTAACTGTAGATAGTAATATCAACATGTGGAAACAGGGCCCCACGCCGAAGAGAGTGACACAATTTAATTTGAATATTCAAAAATTCGTAAATTCAAAAATTCGAAAATTTGAAAATTCATAAATGCGAAAAATTTGTAAATTTGTAAATTCGAAAATTCATAAATCTGTAAATTAGTAAATTTGAAAACCCGAAAATAAGAAAGAAAATCCCAAAAATTCTAAATAATAACTAACTAACTAATATTAACTAACTATTATATTATAGGTATTGGAATTTCCTTTTTGTAAATTTGTAAATTTGAAAATTCGGAAATTTATAAATTTGAAAATTCGGAAATTCATAAATTTGAAAATGAGAAAATCTGAAATAATAACTATTAAATTATAGGTATTGGAATTTCCTTTCATATTTGGCTGTTAGTGAACATAACGAATACAAATTTATCCGAAGTTACAAATTATCAGAAATAATGAATGCCACATCTAAACAAATGGAACCAAACAAATTAATAAATAATAATAATAATAAAAAGTCTTTATTATTATTCTTATTATTATTGTTATTTATTATTATTAATTTGTTACGTTTCATTTGTTTAGATATGGCATTCGTTATTTCAGATAATTCGTAACTTTGGATAAATTCGTATTTGTTACGTTCAATAACAGCCAATCTTGAAAGGAAATTCCAATACCTATAATATAATAGTTAGTTATTATATTAGATTTTCGAATTTCGAATTCACAAATTTACGAATTGACAAATTTGCGAATTTATGAATTTAAAAATTTTCGAATTTACAAATTTTCAAATTTATGAATTTTCGAATTTACGAATTTTCAAATATTCAAATTTACGAATATTCAGAAAAAAAGTCTTAAACGGGTTTTCTTTAATTCGGATGTTTCCGAATAAACACATTTGTCGAAATTCTTTGAAAAACTAATTCGGAACAAAACAAATTGCACCTATCTAATGGGTGGGTAGTGAAGGAGAGGAAGCCAGAGAGAGTAAACCATGGCTTTCAACAAAATCTGGTAGCGTTAAAACAAAAGTCCCAAATGAGGGACAGTTGGGAGCGATGAGACAGTGTTCAAATCTAGTTCACAGCTGATAATAAAGAACTGCAAACAAAGTACAGACAAGGTTAATTATGTTACTTTACTCCACAGCCCCTAAACATTACAAAGCAAGGAAAACATTTAAGGATTTTTAAGCAAGCAAAAAGCACTTAAAGTGATATTAAATAAACACTGTTTAATTTACATTATCCACTCTATTTCTGCATGTGGATGATGTAATTATTTTAATTTAAAAAAAAAATCTAAGTACCTTTATCCTAATTGGTATACAGCTGTCACATGACCCAGCTCTCTCCCAGCCTGTCTGTAGGGAAACATAGGCAGGAGGAGCTTCTAGTCCTCTGCTGCTGGTCACATGTTAAAAAAAATACAGAGTAAAAATAAATACCGTATTTATCGGCGTATAACACGCACTTTTTTCCCCTTAAAATCAGGGGAAAATCGTGGGTGCGTGTTATACGCCGATCCCCGCTATTTTGTGATCTATCGGAGCGATCGCCGCGATCGCCGCCGACATTCACATAGCATGTATTTTTAAATATGGCGCCATGGAGTTCGGAGGTACTCGGCGGTGCTTGTTCAGCTGAACGAGCGCCGCCGAGAACACAGTGACTGGGCGGAGCCGAGATACACATAGCCGAGGGTTCTCGGCTCTTCTCGGCGCCGTTCACAGTCCCGCCCAGTCCCGCCATTGGACCTGTGTTATGTCCATCATAGGGACTGGGCGTGACTGTGAATGGCGCCGAGAAGAGCCGAGGGTTCGATCGGCGGCGATCATAAAATGTACACTGGGGACAAGGCTGCACTGACCACTGGGGACAAGGCTGCACTGGGGCAAGGCTGCACTGGGGCAAAGCTGCACTAGGGCAAAGCTGCACTGACAAGGCTGCACTGGGGCAAAGCTGCACTGACAAGGCTGCACTGGATACTGGGGCAAGGCTGCACTGACAAGGCTGCAGATGGACACGATAACGCTGCATTGATGGGCATTTAAATGTAAGTTTTTTTTCCTTAAACTTCCCTCCTAAAAGTTTTTTTCCTTAAAATTCCCTCCTAAACTTGGGGTGCGTGTTATACGCCGGCACGTGTTATACGCCGATAAATACGGTAATACAAATAAACTGTTTTAAATCGTCATACAAATATATATTTGAAATTAAATATTTTCTGGTACAATAGTTTTTATTGAGTTTAAATGTTACTAAACCCAAAACAGTAAAATCAGTCTGTATATGCAGTAAAGCATGCTTGTTATTCTCACTGTGGAACCTAGGTGGGGTTAACCCTCTGCATTGTGTAAAAAAGGCTGTTTGATCCTGTTTTCTCTGATCCTCCCCTTCTTCCACTGTCCCCTGATAATTTCCTGATAACACAGAGTCTATGGAGTCAGGCTGCACATGCTCAGTTTGGTGTGTATTGCTAGAGAGTTTTTTTTTTATTTTTTTATGGGAGAGTGCATGTGATCAGCACAGGTCTAATCAGCACTGTCTAGACAGAGAGTCAGGGGTCCTGCAGTCTCATAGGACAGTCAGAAAACTCCTCCTACAAGCTTTAACCATTGCTTGGCTGGACACTGATAGAAATCACAAGACTGCTCTAACTGCTGATGGGAAAAGGTATTTAGCAGTTTATATTTACTAAAATAATTGCATCTCCATGTTCTGTGTACTGTGGGAGACCAGATACTGTATAGTGAATGCAGGCTCCTAGGTTTATGCCCATCAGCCACCCGCGATCGCTCCTGACAGAGACAGAATGGAGATCTGTCAATGTAAATAAGAAGATATCCGTTCTGTCAGGGGAGGAAAGACAGATCTGCTGTTCCTACTGATTAGGAACAGCAATCGGTCTCGTCCTCCAGGCAGTCCCATCCCCCCACAGTTAGAAACACTCCCTAGGTAACACATTTAACTCCTTGATCGCACCTTCCCTGCCAGTGACATTTATACAGTAATCAGTGGCTATTTTTAGCTCTGTTCGCTGTATAAATGTCAGTGGTTCCGAAAAAGTGTCAAAAGTGTCCGATCTGTCCACTGCAATGTTGCAGTCCCACTAAAAATCGCTGCTCGCCGCCATTACTAGTAAAAAAAGATAATAATAAAATGCCATAAATCTATCCCCTATTTTGTAGACGTGATAACTTTAGGCGCAAACCAATCAATATACACTTATTGCGATTTTTTACCAAAAATATGTAGAAGAATACATATTGGCCTAAACGGATGAAAAAACTATTTAAAAAAAATAATTTTGAATATGTATTATAGCAAAAAGTAAAAAATATTGTTTATTTTTTCAAAATTGTCGCTCCTTTTTTGTTTATAGTGCAAACAAAACAAAAAACGCAGAGGTGATCAAATACCACCAAAAGAAAGCTCTAATTGTGGGGAAAAAAGGGCATCAATTTTTTTGGGGTATAGCGTTGCACTACCGCGCAATTGTCAATTAAAGCGACGCAGTGCCGTATCCCAAAAAATGGCCTGGTTATTAAGGGGGCAAATCCTTCTGGTCCTTAAGTGGTTAAACAATGCCAAAGTACAGGCTTGAGTAAAAAAAAAAAAAAAAAGAAAGGGGTTCCACGTAGGGGAGCAAAACAGTAAATCACATTTAGATGCAAACAAACCACATTTTCAAGGTTTTTAAAGCAAAAAGTAGAAGCATCTAGTGTCAGTGGTGGCAATGAGTAACTGGGCACAGAGACCCGGGACATAATGAAAATAAATGTTTATTTTTTTGTCAATAACATGGTAGGGGCTGATTTCTGCCATTCACATGTAATATCCCGCCCCCATTGTGTTTAGCTGGTTAGTTGGCATAGAGGAGGAGGGATGGAGTGGGCTGTCATTTACCACAATGTATACGCCCACATGTGTGACTCTATAGTCATGGGCTGGTCAGATGTGATATGAAAAAATGAAAAATGAGCATGTGCAGAGCTGCCAACGCTGCTCCGCAAAATCCCTACCTGAACTGGGGACATAGACAGGAGGTTAGATAGAGAACAGCATTTTTTTTGCAGAATACAGAAAATGAATCTCATAGTGGCTGAGTGAGTATGAACAGCATGTAATACACCATTTATTGATAGTTTTTTTATGATGTGGGCATAGGCATGTACCAGATGTGCCCGTGCACACCGTAATGACCCTGTGCGGCGCAGATTCCCCCACAAACCAAAAACCCCCAATGGGGCTCCTAAAAAAAATTGTAGAAAATAATAAAAAAATAAAATTGTAAAAAATTATACAAGAATAACATAATTAAAATAAAATAAAAAATAACTGACACTGTCTACTGCTCTACTGACAGCGTCTATGTTTTAATACATTTTAAAATGTTTTCTACATTTATATATGAGTGTGTATGTGTATGTATATATATATACTGTATATACACACACACACCAATGTGTGTTTGAGCTTTGGGGTGCACACCCTAATGCAATAGGCTGCGTACACCTACAGTATGGATGTGGGTTTAATGACACTTTAACCTCCCTGGCGGTTTTCCCGAGTGTGGCTCGGGGCTAAATTTCAGTACCATTAGCGGTAACCCCGAGCCACACTAGGGATTGCATTGCAGGATCCTGGGGCAGTGTACTTACCTTGTCACCAGGATCCTGTGATGTCCCCCCCGCTGTGTCTGCTGGCTCTGTCCTCCGGCCGATGCCTCTGTGTGCCGGGCTCCGATCCCTGCGAGCGACGCAACACACGTGGGTGGAGCCTGGCGGCAAATTCAAAAAATAGAAAATTTATAACACATACAGTACACTATAATCTTACAGATTACATTACTGTATGAAATCATTTCACATCCCTTTTGTCCCCAGTGCTTTGTCTAGTGCCCTGCATGCAGTTTTATATTAAATATACTGTTCTTTCTGCCTGAAAACTGGAGATTGTCCATAGCAACTAAAAAGTGTCCCTTTATGTCAAAAGTAGTTTTAGACCAGCTAGAAAACAGCGATAGTAAATTAGAACACTTGCAGAATTGAGTGATAGTGAATCATGGGGAAATTAATTTTATTATTATTATATTATTATTTTTTATAATTATTTATAGTTATTTATTATATTATAATTTATGATTTTGTGTTTCAAACGTTATCATACCCGGGATATCTACTAGACTCTTGTTTGGACAGATTTAAGTGTGTTATTGCTAAGAATTACAGGCCTACAATATAAAATGCCAAATTTCTATGCAAAACAATTGTACCGCTTTGAGACGCAAAAATCTGACATAATCATACCGCCAGGGTGGCTAAGAAGGCAGCCAACAATATCTATTTTTCTTTTTGAAGTAATGCTATGGTAATAGGAACATGTAACAAATATAAATTAGACCTATTAAGGTGCCCACTGTACAGCTCAATCCCTACTAAGTTACAGGTTTAATTTAATGTCCGAAAACAATACATACATTTGCCTTAGCACTCCTAGTTTTTCTTTTCAGAAGGGCAATATAATACTTTATTACAGAATTCATTAAAGCATTGTTATATATATTGTTTGTAGAATGTACATTCCATTACCACTGAGGAGCATTCCCCTCATTCTCTGTTCTGATCAATAATATGTTTTATATGTACTTACGATGGACATTGATACAGTCCCCAGCCATTTAGATACTATTTTAACACTCAGATGATGCAGCTCCTCAATTGAAATGTCAATTCTGAGCTTTTAACCTACACTTCTAATCTGCCTAAGACATTGTTTACTGCAGCCATTTTCCCAGGCTGTTCTAGTCAATTTACTTTTATCAGCAAATTTTGTCAGCTCATTTATACTGTCTTAAAGAGTATTGAAGTACATAATTGAAAAAGTTTAAAGTGTAGAAATAGCTGCTTTTTATACCCTATCTGCCCTATGATGAGATTTGTATCTTTCCTTTTCTTCCCATTGTGTTGGCCATTTTCTTTACCATTGGTCATAACATAGAGTACATGGCTTCTGTCCCAGTAAATATATTTAAGTTACTTTCATTTGTTTTACTTTTTATGATTCGTTTATGCTCTTTCTTTTTCTTTCTGTAAAAATAAATGGGATCTGTTGTACTTTTACAAAGACAATTATGGAATGTAGAAGGATAAGTTCACTTTTACGTAAAAAATTGTTATTGTGGCACTTATAGCCTCTTCAGCAGAAAAGGAAAATAAAGACAATGTAGAAGTTGTCTAAGGCTGGGCATACATGGTTCAGCAGGAACCGGCTGAGATTTGAACCGTTAATGGGCAGGCTGAATGTACCAAGTTGATGTATTGATCAACTTGGGTACAACCAGCTTGCCGGATTTTCTTGTAATGTTCTCTAAGTTACATTTTCCCATCGGCCTCTATGCTATAGTTATTCTGGCCCCAGATTATAAATAAATAACCTAACCCCACCCACAGTATCCACCCATGTGTGGGTTTTCCCTTAAAGGGATAGTAACCCCTGCTTATTATTGGTGCCAGGGCTGAATCTCTACATAGCCTGTGTCCAGCAGGGCTGCCAGGAAGGGGCACACACTTTGTAGTCTTTAAGTAGCACTTTCTTGTTGGTCATTAGTATTGTTGTTTAAATTGTTTTTAAGGGTTCAGTGGCTTAAAATGGCTCTTGAGGATTGCGAAGGTCTTGTACTAAATAATATCCCCCCATTAAAGCGATATCAGACCCAAAATGACACAAAGCCATGCAGTGGAATAACGCCCTTACAGGATGTCTCAAACTTACAAACCAACCTCAATGCACTGTTTAATTGGGCAACTATGTGGCAAATGAGGTTTAATGTTGATAAATGTAAAGTTATGCACTTGGGGGCTAAGAATATGCATGCATCATACATACTAGGGGGAGTATAACTGGGGGAATCAAAGGTGGAGAAGGATCTGGGTGTTCTGGTAGATCAAAAGATTAATAATAGCATGCAATGCCAAGCTGCGGCTTCCAAAACAAGCAAAATCCTTTCTTGTATTAGGAGAGATATCGGCTCCAGAGAGAGAGAGATATAATTTTGCCCCTGTACAAATCATTAGTAAGACCTCATCTGGAATATGCGGTTCAGTTTTGGATACCAGTTCACAAAACGGATATCAGATATCGGGGAACTGGAAAAAGTGCAGAGAAGGGCAACCAAACTGATAAGAGGCATGGAGGAGCTCAGCTATGAGAAAAGGTTAGAGGAGCTGAATTTGCATCTCTCTTGAGAAGAGGAGATTAAGGAGGGATATGATCAGTAATGTATTAATACATAAGTGGTCCATATACTGTAGGTAACTTGGTGTTGAGTTATTCACTTTAAAGTCATCACAGAGGACAAGGGGGCACTTCTTATGTCTGGAGGAAAAGAGTTTTAATCTCCAAATATGGAAAGGTTTCTTCACAGTAAAAGCTGTAAAAATGTGGAATAGACTACCTCAAGAGTTGGTTCCGGCTAGCTTAGTAGCTTGCTTTAAAAAAAGGCCCGGATTCTTTCATGAATGTACATAATATAACTGGATACTAACATTTATAGGTAAAGTCGATCCAGGGAATATCTGACTGCCTCTCAGATGATCAGAAAGTAATTAACGCAGTTTATTTCTGTGTGTTAGTGCATGCTTAACGCAGTATATTTTAGTGCGGTTTGTGCCATTTAGCGCAGTATATTTCTGTGCGTTAGTGCAAGTTTAATGCCATATATTTCAGTGTGTTACATGCCGTTTAACGCAGTTTATTTCTGTGCGTTACTGCAAGTTTAATGCCGTATATTTCTGTGCGTTACATGCCATTTAACGCAGTATATTTCAGTAGATTACTGCAAGTTTAACGCTGTATATTTCAGTGTGTTACTGCACATTTGACGCAGTATATTGCAGTGCATCAGTGCAGTTTTACTGCAGTATATTATAGTGTATCAGTGGAGTGTGTCTGTGTAGTGAATACTCGAGTTAAAATGCACCAAACACCACTTTCCATTGATTAATGTGCATTCATGTACACATTTCCACATCTTTATTAAATTTTGTTAATAAGCACACCCCCCCATCACGTCTGGGAGGACAGCTAGGGAAGGCAGACGTCCCCATGGGACTGTGAAGGGGCCAGCAGCATATGTGTCACCAGGCAATGGTGGACGTGGTCAGTCCTCAGGCAGGACATATTAACCTCTGTTTAGTGATGTTGCCCATGCTATCCAGCCACAGCATGCAGAGGAGGTGGTGGACTGGCTTATTAAACTGTCCTTATCCTCCTCATCTTCCGTCACCCAAACAGAGACTAGTGCGCAGTCCACTGCAGCTTCCAGAGTGACTAAACTTGCCTCCTCATCCACAGTTATTCCTGCCATAGCCCCAGAATCAGGCATGGAGGAGTTAGCTGAGTTATTTGAACACAGCGTCAGCCACTTGCTCCTTGATGATGCACAGCCATTACTTGATTCAGATGTTGGTCCTGAGGTTGAGGAAGGCAGGAACATGAGCCTACAAAGAGGGGAGAACACTGGTATACAAATTGGCAGTGATGTTCCCCCAGCCACAGTGCATTGCCAAGTTATCTCCAGTGGTAATGAGGATGGAGGAGATAATGATAATGAGGTCACTAATGTGACCTGGGTGCGGGATACAGCAGAGGAGGAAAGTTCGGGTGAGGCATAACCCCAACGAAGCAGCCATCATGGAAGAGTGGAGAACAGCCACCCTATTCCATCACTTTGTGGAGCTGTTATCTCCCGGCCCACTTCCCACAGCTCAGCTATCTGGGCCTTTTTTAGCACATGTGCAGCCAATCGCACTCTTGCAATTTGCAACCTTTGTCTCAAGCACATCAAGCATGGCAAAAACACCAGCTATTTGGGTACCGCATGATTGACAAGGCATTTAACCTCCCACCACCCAGGCCGTTGGCAAGGGCACCTGAAAGCACCACAAAAGGGGCACAATTCTGTTCCTCCTCCTTACTCACCTCAGTCTGCCCCACTATACTGTTGTAATATGTTGGCCAATTTATGTATAATATTGTATTGGAGTGCTGACCAGAAATTCAGTTGCATTGTCCAACTGAATTTTAACATAGCAAGGGAACAAGCTGAAGACTCTTTGATGTGTTAATCATATGCAAGTCTATTTGAACATTTCAAAGGGTGTTCAGGTGGTATACACATATCTAAAGAGGACTTGTTGATGTTGATATGCGGGAGTGCAAATTGGGGTGGTTTATAACTGCAACTGTTCACGGCTGGGGGTTGTTGTCTGTTTGAAAGACTAAAGCTAAATTGAAAGGCCAATCAAATTGCTCAGCCATTCAATATTTAGTGAATATAACACGGCATTCAGTCTATAAGTTTTAAGAGTGGGGCTAGTCTGTGTGTAGGGGAGGCTTGTCTGTGCATGGCTGGGAAGACTGAATAATATGGGTCTCTGAATTATATTTCCTCTGTCGGATTTCTTTGTCATCTGTGGACTTTGGACTTTATTCTGTGTTGGAAGTCAATAAAGTGCATCTCTCTGGAAGAATTGGGTTGCTGCGGAAGAGTACTTATTAATTATCATATCACCCAATATAATATTAATATACCCGATCACTACACTGGTGCCGTGACCCGTTCTTTGAACATATACTAAATCACTACACTGGTGCCGTTCATGTGACCAGAAGAGCATTTTCGGACTTAGTAACAGAAGTCGGTGGTGACAACAATCCTGTGAGGTGGACAGAAGTCTGATGAAGAACCAAGAGCTGTGCTGTGACTCTAATGTCTGGAATGTCTGGTTGTGACATAAGAGAGTCTGATCTACAAATTTAAACAAGTTGGGAACCCCAGAATTATTCTCTGGAGACCGGAAACAACAACAAAAAAAGGACTGTGTCGTGTACCAGAAGACCTGAAGTGGAAGCCAAAGGAGTAACTAATGCGGTGAGTAAAATATTTTCTTTTTTTTAATTATTAGTAATATAGTCAAAATGCTTACTCAGTGTGAAGCCAGTGTCAGTTTTGATAAAGTTAACAGATGGGTATTAAAATGTATTAAGCGCCATGGTGGTCCTTATGAAATTCCAGAAAAATGTAAGCAGACGTGGACGATGATGAAGGAATTTTTAGAGAAAAATGTTTTTGATAGCAAAATTTCAGAAAGTAAAAGAAAAGGTTGTATTATACAGGGCTTATTATCTTGCTGTTTAACAATGGAAAGTTCTTTGAATGGTAAGGTTGAGGAAAATGCGCAGTTACAGAAGGCAGTTGATAATAGCAACAATGTTTGTGAGAGGTTACAAAACCAATCAGACACTGAGACAGTAAATTTAAAATTGCATGCGGTTACCATTGGAGAAGCCTTAATTGAGAAATCTAAACGTTGTGATGAATTATCAGAGGAAAATGAGAGATTAAAATTAAGAATTATGGAATTAGAGAAGAGATCTCAGGAATGCAGATATGCATCAAATCTTGGATTCAGCAATCTGCAGCAAAAAGAACCTCATATTAAATCTGATAATGCATTACCAGCTGCCCCCACTGTGACTACCACAGTTTATAACAATGATAATAATACAGGTGAAGTTCAGCTTGTAATGAAGCCATTCAAACCAAAATTATTAGACGCAATTCTTAAAGAAATAGGAATGGTTCCATACCATGATTTAAACAGATTTTTAAAATGGTTTTGTGACGTGCAGCAAGTCAGAGATATGTACAATCTCAACCCATCTGACTTAGAAAGAGTTTTGCAACATTCTATAGGAAGTGGTCTTTGGATGAGAATTAAACAAATCTGTATTCAGCCTCTGAGGACAAGGGACATATTACTGGAATTATTATGTGTTTTGTATGGTGTACGTTCTGATGTTACTATTCATGGGAAGATCCAACAAATGCAAAATGAATCTCCCTATGAATTGTCACACAGGATAGCAACTATTATGGAATTATTGGTCGGTAATAATCTTGCATTTGAGCGTGGTGGCTTGATACATATGAGTATGTTTCTAGATGCGTTGCATGAAGATATCAAACAAAATATTTTATTAGTTACCCCAAATCCTCATGATTTAAAAGACATATTGTTGAGAGCAGACCATTTATGGAGAAAGTCAAATGAGCAGGCTGTCAAAATTGATTTAGCCACATTGTTTAGGACAAATACTGAACATAAAGATCAGAAGATATTATCCTATGATAACACTCAGAGAGGACACTCCGGGTCAAACATAGGTGATATTAATATGAAAAACAGAGCTGACCAAAATAATAATAAGAAAAGGTCAAAGACTTGGATACCGTTCTCTCAGTTAAAACATAAATATGACCAGCTGAAAATTGAGTATGACAAGATGAGAGGGGAACGTGATACATTATTACAGCAGTTGAAGGGGATACAGGGTGTCATGAATGTACAAGATGTATATTCTCCAGATCTGTTTTTGAATGCAGATGACACTTCTTTAGCAGTGGGGGTGAATTAGCTCCAAACTGTAAACGTGTAAATAGTGTTTTGTTTTAACTTCAAACAATGTTTAAGGACCTCGCTAATGAGTTTTGTTGGAGAGTTTTGTTTTTCAGGGATGTCTGAAGATGCTTGCATGTGAATAGCAGAAGTCTGAAATTGAATAGTGGTGGAGAATTATGGGAGAAATGCTGAATAGACTACATGGAATTATAAAGCATTCATGGACTCTCTCGGAATTCATCAAGCAATGGACCTTTTTTTTTCTTTTCTCTTCAACGCCCTAATTTTTATTTTTTCTCCCTTTTCCTGATATATTTTGCTTTTCATTTTTTTATTTTCTTTATGTTTTATTTCTTGAACTTTATCTTAAAACCAAAGAGAAGCATTTTAACCTAAAATAATTTTCATAACATCTGTACATATTACATAATGCGTATTGATCAATATATTTGACATCTAAGGTGAGATGCTGCACAATGGCTTGGCATAACATAAATTTTAGTATGTTGGGTGGTTTTCCTAAATTTATAAGAGGGGTGAGTGAAATTCATCACTCTAGTCATGATTTGAAACTTTGTTGATTCAGTTGTTTATAATATGCTGAAGGCTATGACATATATGGATGAAAAAATTCTTTCTACCTTTCATGGTGAAGATACTAGCAAGAATTTCCACTGCCGCTTTGTCTGGATAGAAGATCTGATAAACACTGATGTCAAGCTGATTCTATCTGAACCATCGTGTGGGGGTATATCTATATGTATATGTTGGTATACCGTTCAAGTGTAATTGTGGACTGAATGATCCAAGTAACTGCTTTATTGAAGACAATGAGGGGTCGGCCTACAGCAAATTACAAAAGCAAATTGTGACTGGCAATCAACAAAGATGGACTCATGAATGTCAAGTGCAAGAAAATAGTTTGAAGCACAGTTTTTACTGCCATATCCAAACCTTTTGACCTTGAAAGTGAGTGCTGGTACATTGATAGTTCTTCTTACTATAAAGATGAAAGTAGAGTGTTTGCGTAAAAGCATCTTTAAAAATGAAAAGCTTGAGCCTGGAGATGAGAGAATCCTGGACTTGTGGATTGGAGTTCCCAGAGCATACCAAGTTTACTTTCAGTGAGATGGTGAGAGATGTGAGGAAGTCAGACCGAAGAATGGACTGTGACATCAGCTCATCTGTGCGCAATATTCAAGATCTTGATGTGATATAATAAGGCCTAACAGCTATATGGGCCACTGACGTTTACCAAATCCTTTTCCAGTCATGGTCTAAAAGTTATATTATCTAATAACTGTTTCATGGGGATATTTTAGAGGCTGGCGAAGAGAGATGTAACCAGTTTCAACTTCATATTTTATATGAGCCATTGTAAAGCATCCAGTACCTTAAATCATGATGATATTTTTTGTTGTTTGATTTATGGGTCAGTTCTAGTAGTTAGAACCGACCCAAGTGGGGGTATATGTTGTAATATGTTGGCCAATTTATGTATAATATTGTATTGGAGTGCTGACCAGAAATTCAGTTGCATTGTCCAACTGAATTTTAACATAGCAAGGGAACAAGCTGAAGACTCTTTGATGTGTTAATCATATGCAAGTCTATTTGAACATTTCAAAGGGTGTTCAGGTGGTATACACATATCTAAAGAGGACTTGTTGATGTTGATATGCGGGAGTGCAAATTGGGGTGGTTTATAACTGCAACTGTTCACGGCTGGGGGTTGTTGTCTGTTTGAAAGACTAAAGCTAAATTGAAAGGCCAATCAAATTGCTCAGCCATTCAATATTTAGTGAATATAACACGGCATTCAGTCTATAAGTTTTAAGAGTGGGGCTAGTCTGTGTGTAGGGGAGGCTTGTCTGTGCATGGCTGGGAAGACTGAATAATATGGGTCTCTGAATTATATTTCCTCTGTCGGATTTCTTTGTCATCTGTGGACTTTGGACTTTATTCTGTGTTGGAAGTCAATAAAGTGCATCTCTCTGGAAGAATTGGGTTGCTGCGGAAGAGTACTTATTAATTATCATATCACCCAATATAATATTAATATACCCGATCACTACATATACCTCATGACCTCTCAACAGCCCATCTACTGCAGTGAAAAAAAAATACAGTGACTGCCATCCACATGCCCAACATCTAAATGCAAGGTTGTCAAAGCTGCTGGCTCTACAACTTCTTCCTTTCCATCTGGTGGATTCTGCTACCTTCCGTGAATTTGCAGAATGTGCTGTACCACAATGGCAGGTTCCCAGTCGCTATTTCTTTTCACGTAAGGCCATTCCAGCTCTGTACCATCATGTGGAAGGCAATGTTGTGGCATCGTTGGGCAAGGCAGTCAGCCGCAAAGTCCACAGTACTGCTGACACGTGGTCCAGCAAACATGGTCCGTGATGATATATTTCATTCACAGCACACTGGGTAACTCTGCTTGCAACTCGGAAGGATTTGCCAGCTTTACCCCCTCCTCCTCCTCCTCAATGCCCTCCTCTGCTGAATTGTCCTATGAACCACAAGTACCCCCTAAGCATTCAATTGACTATTCAATGATTCAGACTAAAAGGTGCCATGCAGTGCTTCAGCTGGTGTGTCTAGGGGACAGGAACCACGCCGGAGCAGAGATTCTTGCAGCTCTGCAGGGGCAGGCCCAGAGGTGATTCACGCCATCTCAGTTGGAGCCAGGTATGGTGGTGTGCGATAATGGCACAAACCTCCTGTCTGCCCCTAGGCACATGTGCCATCCCTGTCACGTATGTTCAGTTTTGTGGTGCAGCATTTCTTAAATAGGTACCCGGGGTTGGAAGATCTTCTAAAGCACACAATACACAGCCAGTGCTCGGTTAGCTGAAATTCAGCTGATATTCCACCTGCCCGTAAACCACCTGATTTGTGACATGCCCACCAGGTGGAACTCGACTTTGGCAATGCTGCAGTGGCTGCACATGCAGCAGAGGGTCGTCAACAAGTACCTGTGTGAGTATGGCATAACAACAGGCTCAGGCCGACTCTGCTTTTTTTCCCAATGCCAATGAGTGCTCATAAAGGATGCATGCACTGTACTGTCAACATTTGAGGAGGCCACAAGGATGGTGAGTGACAATGCATGCATCAGTGACACAATCCCTGTTGTGGTACTGGAGCAGACTCTTCGTGGCATTATGGACAGGGGACTTGAGGCAGAGCAGCGGGAGGAAAATGAAGACTTCCCTTTCTCTCAAGGCCCACTTTATGCACATACCATTCTTCCTACGCCACAGAACACACAAGAGAAGAGAAGAGGGAGGAGGAGGAGGATTCTGGCAGTTTTTGGGGCATTGAAGCAAAGTAAGACATACGTCAAACAGTAAGAGATGGTTTTCCATCCCCAGAACTCTTGGGAGTAGTACGTGGCTGGGAGGAGGCAGTTCCAGATAATGTAATCCTCAGTGACCCCGAGGAGTCTGTTTCTCATGTCTCCACAAATCTGTGGTGCACAGGCTCTCTCATGCTTTAAAGCCTGCAAAAGAACGCAAGAATACGTGGCATAAAGGAGCAAGATCACTATTGGTTGGCAACCCTCCTTGACCACCGTTACAAGGGGAAAGTCTCAGGACTTATCCCATCCCCACAGAGAGTGCAGAAGATGAAATCTCTTGAGGACACCTTATCTAACACTTTTCCCGACTCTGCTAGGTAACAGTGCTGTGTAAAACATATTTTGGAGGCGTCTGTTGGTCAAGAGGGGACTGGTGGAGAAGGCGGCCGCCTAAGTGATGCATTTCACAATTTTTTTT
This sequence comes from Aquarana catesbeiana, assembly GCF_042186555.1. Lineage (NCBI taxonomy): Eukaryota > Metazoa > Chordata > Amphibia > Anura > Ranidae > Aquarana > Aquarana catesbeiana. Next base: position 666,613,681 of record NC_133327.1, on the reverse strand, counting down.
AGTTCTCGCCACCCAGGGCTGTCAGCTTCCACATCCTATCGGCAGTGTCTGCATCATATGGTGGACGATTATCTAGGGGCAAAAACAGAGATGTAGAGCTTTCCAGTCGATGATCCACTGGCTTACTGGGTCATGAGAATAGGCCACTGGCCAGAACTTGCCCAGTATGCAATTGAGCTGCTGGGCTGACCTGCATCCAGCATGCTTTATGAAAGGACATTCGGTGCTGCTGGAGGTTTTGTTACTGATAATAGAACATGACCGTCCACAGTCTCCGTGGATCGTCTGACATTTATCAAAATGAATCAGTCCTGGATTACCAGCAGCTATGAAGCTTGATGCCGATGTCACTGATTAAGTGTTTTTGGGATGGGGAATCTCTGCAGGACTTCTAGGCTGCCTAGCATTGTGGGTGTTGATATCATCTGGAAGAATGTTTTTGGTGTAGGTTTCATGGGCACAATTAACACCCAAAGACCAATTTTCCCGCACCTGTTTTACAGGTGTATATCATTTCAATTTTTGACAACAAGGCCAATTCTTGCTTTCATCAAGAGTACCTCCATTGGTTTACGGTGTGAAGGCGCCATCAACACCCAAAGCCCAATTTTTTCGCACCTGTTGCTTCTATCTAAAGTCTGTGGAAGAGACACCAGAATTTATGCAAAAAATCTCTAATCTTGTTCCCAGTGCACTACATTGTGGTCTCATCATACAGACTGGCCACCCAAGCTGTTGCTTACAAAATAAAGAAAGCTTGCAGGGAAAATTTAATTTTTTCCGCACCTCATGCTTCTATCCAAAGTCTGTGGAAGAGACACCAGAAATTATCCAAAAAATCTCTAATCTTGTTCCCAGTGCACTACATTGTGGCCTCATCATACAGACTGGCTTCCCAAGCCATTGCTTATAAAATAAAGAAAGCTTGCAGGGAAAATGTCATTTTTTGGCTTTATAAATGCAATTATTGCTGCAGCAGCTTCTATACACAGTACAGTTGTGCCACTTTACAGGTAGACTAAGGGGACCCCCCTAAGGCACTATATTGAAAGGAATTTTTAATTTTTATGCTTTTTCTTTAAGCACCAATATATCACTGCTCATTTAAAAATTACAATTTTTACAAATGTTTTTTTCATTAATACATGTCCCCCAGTGCAGTACCCAGACCCCCATAACCATTGTATGCCCAGTTACTTGCATATAAGCCTTCATGGGAACTTTTGATTTTTCCAGTTCAGGTCTCATAGACTTCAATAGGGTTCGTTATTCGGTTCAGAACTTTTGCGATGTTCGAAAGTTCTGGTGCAAACCGAACAGGGGGTCGTTCAAACCCATCCCTAAAAAACAGTTACAGCTGATTTTTTTTTTCCTTTTGGGATAAAGGATTTATATAAATAAATTAAAGTTGATAATTGAAAGCACACCTGGTAGTGTTAAATGGTTTGTCTCATCTCTGTAACTGATACCTTTGACGCCACTGTGTAACCTAACCTGTGTTAGCAGGCCCCCGATTCACTACTGGAAATGGTCAGGGTGTCGCTCATCTTCCTCCTGTGACAGGAGAGCTTGTTCTTTTGAAAAGCAAGACTTACTGACTGGATAATAAGATGAGAGTAGAAGAAAAAAAGCCTAAAAAAGAAAATGAACACAACCATCGAATCTAACACATAGTAAGCTGCAGTATAATAAATATTTGATTTTGGGTTTAATACTATTTTAACCTCAATATTTAACTTGTTTCACAAAAAGGAAATGAGAGGCAATGGAACAAAATCTAAAAAAAAAAAAGCAACAGTACAAAAATAATTATCAAATCCACCAAAAAAATAAAACCAAAAAAACACTAAGGAGTTTATTTCTAGAAAAAAAATGCTGTGTGAATGTCTCAATATTACAAATAATCCCTGATATGTGTCTAATATGTGCAAAATTAAATGTTCTACTTTTTTCAATGATATTTAGCTCTATCTAATGGCCACAATGCGTTATTTTCCTGATTGCGGTATTCAAGTTTATTACTGCAGCATGACCACTAGATGTAACTGATGATCCTGGGGGAAAAAAATAGAAAATTAAATTTCACACATAATACACACATAATGGGGATTATTTGTGATGGCTGTTCGAATGAGACATTTGCACAACACATTTTTCATAACTAGACCCCTAGGTAAAATAAAAGAAACTTTCCTAAATATACCAAAACAACAACAAAAAAAATGTAACCCCAAACAAATTATTTTTGCCTTTGGAAAATTTTGCTAATTGCAAATTGGACGCAATCAATCAAGCTTTTTCCAAAGTCAACATTTTTTTTAAATTAAAATAATAAACACGTTATACTTACCTGCTCTGTGCACTGGTATAGCACAGAGTGGCTCGGAACCCTCTCTTCTGGAGTCCCCAGAGGTGTCTGCTCCTCCCCCTTTTCTGTATCAGCCCCCATAGCAAGCATTTGCTTTGGGGGCACACCTGCAGACTCATGAGTATATCACTTACCACTGTTTAATTATTAAAGATATGTTTTAGGATAAGGCACTAGGCCGGTGTGCCCTCTGTCTTGTTTTATGGCTTCAATAGATCTTTAGATGTTTGTACAGTATTTTTAGATTCAGTTTATTTGATGTTGTTTGTACTTTCGGATGAAGAAGGAGGAGGGTTTAGCCTTGAAATGTGTTGGTTCATTGACAAAATTTACATCTTACCTTGGAAAAAAATTGTGTATGAATGATTAAACGTTGGTATGGTGCTTCTGTACCAAATTCCTTTAGTTACAAACCAAATTGATGGTGGAGAACCTTTGGCATGGAGACGCTACCGGCCCTTAGAATCCAGACATTCTAGTCAAATACCACTATACCCCCTAAAATACAGAATTAGGATAATTATAAGCTTCCAGCGCTATCCTACTTGTTTCCTAGTAATAGGCATGGCACTCTTCTGCCAAACATAGTTGATCTGGAAGTACTTTTGAGTCTGACAGTGGCAGCTTTCGGACCCTTACTTGTGTCACATACCATCTGTCTTTAGTTTCCTTTCAACTGCCAAGTTTTATTTATTTTTTTATAAAAATCTTCATGTTCGTTACACAATATTATCCTTGTTAACTGCATTGCACCATAAGTGCAAAGTAACAATTCATATAACCTATACTTTTCTGAACCATGTTTAATTTTCTACAGAGTAATAGCTATAAGCCATAATCAATACTGACTCCTGGATGACCCATAGCTATGAGGACTGAGAGGGGAAGTAATTTAGCTGTCTTTTAAACTATCCCATGTTGGTAAATTGTTTCAATTTTCACACAGGCAATACTAATTATTCGCAAGAGCATATACTATGTGACAAGTCCTCCATCCAAGGACACGTGTGCACAGCCACTAAAAATGTTGAAAAGTCCGTAGATTTGATAGCATGGCTAATACAAGTGGGTTTGAATTATGGCAGTGATTAAATATAGTTTCTGTCACAACAATTTTTGATACTCAACACCGTGTCTGCGTTTATTCATGAGGGTACTGAGTTTATTAATTATAAAATACATACATTAAAGAAGAATTCCAGGTATGGATACTTTTACATAGTTATATTGGTCCAGCTTGGATCAATGTAACTACAGTATGCATAAACCATACCCCGTAGAAGCTGCAAATCACTGTAGTAGACAATGCTAATCCAGTGTTCTCCACTAGCTTCCAGGTTCTGACCAGAGCAGCTACACTGCTGTATTAAATTTGTGAACACAGAAGGTCAGCCACTTGGCATGGGTGCCATTTGGAAAATGCTTTCCATTTTCTCAATGAATGCTAACCTCTCTCTGATTGAACAAGGTGGAGAGTGGCGAGGCGGTCAGGCAATGATCTCCACCTCATCCAAACACACAAAGCTTTGCATTCATTGAAAAAGTGCAAATAATTCTCTCAATGCTTGAGGCTGAAGAAAGGGGCTTCCCCCTAGGAAATCATCCCACTGCTTCTCCGGCACACAGTGATTACCGATATCACCCCAGCTGGTGGGTTCTTGCTTGACAGCCAGACTTTTTTCACCCTTAGTCCTCTGCTAGCCTGGCCAGGCTTCCTATGAATACTATCAGGAAGCTAAAACAGCTAATACCCATGAAGCTAATGCTCGTTTTTACACAACTAATGCTCATTCCTGTGCAGCTAATGCTCGTGCATTTGTACCGCCACACAGACGAGCTTGGGCTAATATCCAGTGTGCATGCCCACGCGCATTGTCACCAAGCTGCCTATTTACAGGAGATCCTGGTGTGTGCTAATCACTGGAAGTTATTCAACTTTCCAATGACCGGTGTTTCTGTGTTACTGTTTGCTGACTGATCTTCCATTGCTGACATTCCTGACCTTTGATAAAAAGAAAAACTAATAAAAGTACACAAATATTTGTGTACATGCAGTAATATAGCAGGCAATATGAGAGCAATAGGGATGAGCTTCGGCTGTTCGCCCGTTCGCCGAATTGCGAACGATATGGGCCGTTCGCGCCAAATTCGTGTGGCGCGTCACGGCCCATAATTCACTGCGGCATGGCAGTGCATTGCTTGCTGTTGATTGGCCAAGCATGCACTATGACCCGCATGCTTGGCCAATCACAGCGCCGCCTGAACAGAGAGCCATAATTGGCCAAAGCCAAGGAGGCTTTGGCCAATTATGGCTCAGGGGATTTAGTACACGCCCCACACTATATAAGGCCGCCTGCACGGCGGCCCTGTGTAGTGTGTGTTCCGGCGTTCATTGAGAGAGAGAGAGAGACAGACAGTGTCATTTGATTTGAGTTAGATAGATTAGGCAGAACAGTCAGTCAGTTAGCTGCACTTACAGTGTATTGTGTATATATATGCATCCCAGGTGTTGCATATATATATATACACTGTATTCAGTTTAGCTAGATCCGTTCCTGTTATCTTCTAGACTATTTACATTTAGTGCAGTGCGTCCTGCTCACAGTGTTCAGCTAGATCCGTTCCTGTTATCTTCCTACTGACAGGCAGGCTTGTCTGGTTACAGTATATAAAGCTACCTGAAGAAAATTACTGGTGTTCTATTTGATCCTATTAGTACCACGGTCAGGCAGCTAGACTATTTACATTTAGTACAGTGCGTCCTGCTCACAGTGTTCAGCTAGATCCGTTCCTGTTATCTTCCTACTGACAGGCAGGCTTGTCTGGTTACAGTATATAAAGCTACCTGAAGAAAATTACTGGTGTTCTATTTGATCCTATTAGTACCACGGTCAGGCAGCTAGACTATTTACATTTAGTACAGTGCGTCCTGCTCACAGTGTTCAGCTAGATCCGTTCCTGTTATCTTCCTACTGACAGGCAGGCTTGTCTGGTTACAGTATATAAAGCTACCTGAAGAAAATTACTGGTGTTCTATTTGATCCTATTAGTACCACGGTCAGGCAGCTAGACTATTTACATTTAGTACAGTGCGTCCTGCTCACAGTGTTCAGCTAGATCCGTTCCTGTTATCTTCCTACTGACAGGCAGGCTTGTCTGGTTACAGTATATAAAGCTACCTGAAGAAAATTACTGGTGTTCTATTTGATCCTATTAGTACCACGGTCAGGCAGCTAGACTATTTACATTTAGTACAGTGCGTCCTGCTCACAGTGTTCAGCTAGATCCGTTCCTGTTATCTTCCTACTGACAGGCAGGCTTGTCTGGTTACAGTATATAAAGCTACCTGAAGAAAATTACTGGTGTTCTATCCCAGCTTAGTGCAGCTACAGGCCATTAGTATGTCTGGAAGGCCAAGAAGGAGAGGCAGACAGTCACAAGCCAATAAGAGAGGGCAAGCAGGCTCTGTGTCTAGTGCTGGTCGTGGAGACGGTGCATCCTCATCAGCACGTGGCCATGGGACACGCTGGGCCTTTTTTTCGGCAGCTGGCCGTGTTGAGCTGCAACATGCGGAAGACTTGGTCGAGTGGATGACCAAGCCGTCCTCATCCTCCTCATCCTCTCTCACCCATGCCCAGGGTGCTTTGTCTGGCAAAGCAGCGGCCTCTTCCCTCAGCTCAATGTCATCAGTGACTCCTTCCCTAGCTCCACCATGTCCTCATGAGGATTCCCTCGAACTGTTTGACCACAGTGTTGGGTACATGCTCCAGGAGGATGCCCAGCGTTTGGAAGGCTCTGATGATGATACTGAGCTCGATGAAGGCAGTAACATGAGCACGGACAGAGGGGGTGCCCAAGAAGGACAGCAATCTGGCAGTCATGCTCCCCCTGCTGCAGCATACTGCCAGGTTTGCTCCAGTGATGAGGAGGGAGGGGATGATGAGGTCACTGACTCAACGTGGGTGCCTGATAGGAGAGAGGAGGAGGAGGAGGAGGAGGAGGCGGCACATCACCAACGAGGCAGGATGCCCTCCAGGGGCCAGCCTAAGGGCAGCACATTGACTGCATCACACCCCAAAGCTCCACATGTGCAGGGCGCTGCAGTCTCTGCGCGTTATTCAAAAAGTTCTTTGGTGTGGGCCTTTTTTGAGACGAGTGCATCAGATCGCACCGCTGCTATTTGCAACATATGTCTCAAGCGTATCTCACGTGGCCAAAACATCTCCCGCTTGGGTACCACATGCTTGACCAGACATATGTTGACCTGCCATGCAGTTCGTTGGCAAGCGTATCTAAAAGACCCACACCAAAGAACAAAGAGGATCTCTCCTTGCTCCTCATCAGCTGAGATTTCCAACCCCACTAGACCTCCAGTCCTCTCTGAGACCTGCAGTGAGAGGAATGAAGGTGTAGAATTAGGTGTGTCACAGCCAAGTACTTGTGGGCAATCTGCTTTTGGTACACCGACGTCAGATTGTACCAGGCAAATTTCCCTGCCCCAGCTGCTGCACCGCCGAAAGAAGTTTGCTCCCAGCCATCCACATGCCCAGCGGTTGAATGCTAGCTTGGCAAAATTGCTAGCACTTCAACTGCTGCCTTTTCAGTTGGTAGACTCTGCCCCCTTCCGTGAGTTTGTGGAATGTGCGGTTCCTCAGTGGCAGGTACCCAAACGCCACTTTTTCTCACGGAAGGCGATTCCGGCTCTCTACCGGCATGTGGAAGGCAATGTCCATGCCTCGCTGGACAGGGCGGTCAGCGGTAAGGTGCATATTACCGCTGACTCATGGTCCAGCAGGCATGGACAGGGACGTTACCTAAGTTTCACGGCACATTGGGTGACTCTGCTGGCAGCTGGGAAGGATGCAGGACAAGGTGCAGTAGTGTTGGAGGTTGTTCCGCCACCACGCCTCCAAAATGCTGATTGTGACACACCTCTCTCCTCCACCCCCTCCTCTTCTTCTTCCTCCATGGCCTCTTCCTCGGAACCAGCGGTGCTCCATAGTCGTTCAAGGGGTTACGCAAGTACGCAGGCCAAAAGATGCCATGCGGTGCTTGAGCTGGTGTGCTTGGGGGACAGGAGCCACACTGGGGCAGAGGTTCTGTCAGCTCTGCAGGGGCAGGTTCAGAGGTGGTTGACGCCACGCCAACTTAAGGCAGGAATGGTGGTTTGCGACAATGGCACCAACCTCCTCTCTGCCCTCCGACAGGGACAAATGACCCATGTGCCCTGTTTGGCTCACGTCCTTAACTTGGTGGTGCAGCGGTTCTTGGGCAGGTACCCGGGCTTACAGGATGTCCTGAGGCAGGCCAGGAAAGTCTGTGTGCATTTCCGCCGGTCATATAATGCCAGTGCTCGGCTGACGGACCTCCAAAAGGACCGCCTAATCTGTGACATGCCCACCAGGTGGAACTCAACGTTGGCCATGCTGCAGCGGCTGCACACGCAGCAGAGGGCCATCAATGAGTACCTGTGCAACTATGGCACCAGGACAGGGTCAGGGGAGCTTGGTTTTTTTTCCCCACGCCAGTGGGCCATGATCAGGGATGCATGCACTGTCCTGTCACCATTCGAGGAGGCCACGAGGATGGTGAGCAGTGACAGTGCATGCATCAGTGACACTGTCCCCCTTGTCCACCTGTTGGAGCACACGCTGCGTGGAATAATGGACAGGGCACTTGAGGCAGAACAGAGGCAGGAAGAGGAGGACTTCCTTAGCTCTCAAGGCCCCCTTTATCCAGACAGTGTTCCTGCGTGCCCGCCGATCACACAGGAAGAGGAGGAGGAGGAGGAGGAGGAGGAGGAAGATTGTGTCAGTATGGAGGTGGAGCCTGGCACTCAGCATCAGCAGCAGTCTTTAAGGGATCAGTCCCAAGAAACACATGGACTTGTACGTGGCTGGGAGGAGGTGGCTGCGGACGTTGTCGTCCTTAGTGACCCAGAGGACTCCGGACCGAATGCCTCAGCAAACCTACGCTGCATGGCCTCCCTGATCCTGCAAAGCCTGCGTAAGGATCCTCGTATTCGTGGTATCAAGGAGAAGGACCAATACTGGCTGGCAACCCTCCTTGATCCACGTTACAAGGGTAAGGTTGCGGACCTTATCTTGCCATCGCAGAGGGAGCAGAGGATGAAACATCTTCGGGAGGCCTTGCAGAAAGGTCTGTGCAATGCGTTCCCAGAGACTGGGAGGTTACAAACTCCTGTTTCTGGACAACGTGTTGCTGAGGCTTCGGTCAGTCAAAGAAGGAGCGGTGGAGAAGGTGGCCGTCTGACCGATGCGTTCAGACAATTTTTTGGTCCGCAGCCCCAAGGTATGATCGGTTCCAGCAACCATCGCCAGCGTCTGTTTTACATGGTGCAGGAATACCTAGGGGCAAGATCAGACTTGGACACCTTTCCCACCGAAAATCCTCTGGGTTACTGGGTCTTGAGGATGGATCACTGGCCAGAGCTTGCACAGTATGCAATTGAGCTACTGGCCTGTCCTGCATCCAGCGTTCTTTCGGAACGCACATTCAGTGCTGCTGGAGGCGTGGTAACCGATCACAGGGTGCGTCTGTCCACCGACTCGGTCGATCGGCTGACCTTCATAAAAATGAATGAGTCTTGGATCACCACCAGCTACCAAGCACCTGATGCTGATGTAACCGAATAATTTTTTTTGAAATCTCAGATCCCTTCAAAGACTGCCTATGCTGATGCTGAGTGACTATCCCTGAGTAATTATCCTCTTCCTCCTCAATCATCACGCTGATAGCTTGTAAGAACATTTTTGGTTCTGGGCGCCACCACCAGTGCCTAAGGCACAATTTTTCAGCCCCTGTTTAACAGGGGCGTGTTAATTACAATTTTTGATGTAATACTTTGCAGCAGGGCTCGTTCCTGCATTCCAACTAGAGTGTCTGTGAGGGGTTGCAGTGTTGTGGCACCAGCACCAGTGCCTAAGGCCCAATTTTTCTGCCCCTGTCTAACAGGGGCGTGTAATTACAATTTTTGATGCAATACTTTGCAGCAGGGCTCGTTCCTGCGTTCCAACTAGAGTGTCTGTGAGGGGTTGCAGTGTTGTGGCACCAGCACCAGTGCCTAAGGCCCAATTTTTCTGCCACTGTCTAACAGGGGCGTGTAATTACAATTTTTGATGCAATACTTTGCAGCAGGGCTCGTTCCTGCGTTCCAACTAGAGTGTCTGTGAGGGGTTGCAGTGTTGTGGCACCAGCACCAGTGCCTAAGGCCCAATTTTTCTGCCCCTGTCTAACAGGGGCGTGTAATTACAATTTTTGATGCAATACTTTGCAGCAGGGCTCGTTCCTGCGTTCCAACTAGAGTGTCTGTAAGGGGTTGCAGTGTTGTGGCACCAGCACCAGTGCCTAAGGCCTAATTTTTCAGCTCCTGTTCAACAGGGGCGTGTAATTACAATTCTTGATCTAATATTTCACAGCAGGGCCCTGTGAGGGCTTACAGTGTTGTGGCCACAGCAACACCTAAGGCCCAAATTTCTGCTGAGTATATAGGGCAGGACCCTACTTTCAAACATCTAACTTACAAACGACTCCTACTTGCAAACGGAAGGAGACAACAGGAAGTGAGATGAAATCTACCCCTAGGAAGGGAAATTCTCTCCTGTAAGAGTTAATATGGGAAAACAATTTCTCCTTTCCACTGATGCTTTCCAATCCTTGTTCCACAAAAAACCCAAATTTTCAAAAAACATTTTTCATTGGGACAAAAAGTGAGGTGAAATCTTCTGAAGAGGAGGAAAGACAGCAAAACAAATGTCACAGGGGTGATAACCCTTCCCTATGTTTTCCAAAAAGCTTAAAAAAGATTTTTTGGCTGGAGCTAAACGCTTTAAAAATTTACCCGTTCAAAATTACAAAGAGATTCTACTTAACAACAAACCTACATTCCCTGTCTTGTTTGCACCGCCTGTATACTGCTGTTCAGAGTATATAGGGCCTTTCCTTATTTTAATTTGGGTGCGGGGTTCCCCTTAATATCCATACAAGACCCAAAGGGCCTGGTAATGGACTGGGGGGTACCCATGCCGTTTGTCTCACTGATTTTCATCCATATTGCCATGACCCGACATGACATTAAACCCGCAAGCAGTTTTAAATGAGATTTTTTCCTTTAAAAATGACATTTGGTGCAGGGACTGTTCTAAACACGGGAAACACGAGCCACTTTACAGGCCTACTATAGACACACCCCAGGTACGATATTTAAAGGAATATTTCACTTTTTTTTTTTTTACTTTAAGCATCATTAAAATCACTGCTCCCGAAAAAACGGCCGTTTTTAAACGTTTTTTTTGCATTGATACATGTCCCCTGGGGTAGGACCCGGGTCCCCAAAACCTTTTTAGGACAATACCATGCAAATTAGCCTTTAAAATGAGCACTTTTGATTTCGAACGTTCGAGTCCCATAGACGTCAATGAGGTTCTAACGTTCGTGCGAACTTTCGGTCCGTTCGCAGGTTCTGGTGCGAACCGAACCGGGGGGTGTTCGGCTCATCCCTAGAGAGCAATAACGGCTCAATAGTCCATACAGCAACAGTTCTTAGGGTGAGGTGGCAGGAGGCAGCTGACCTCAGAGAAAAGCCAGCTCTGTAAGCAGATTGAGGAAGGGGGAGAGACACAGGAAGCGCCAACCTGAGTGTAGTATATTAGATACTAGGGATGAGCCGAACACCCCCCTGTTCAGTTCGCACCAGAACATGCGAACAGGCAAAAAATTAGTTTGAACACGCGAACACCGTTAAAGTCTATGGGACACGAACATGAATAATCAAAAGTGCTAATTTTAAAGGCTTATATGCAAGTTATTGTCATAAAAAGTGTTTGGGGACCTGGGTCCTGCCCCAGGGGACATGGATCAATGCAAAAAAAAGTTTTAAAAACAGCCGTTTTTTTGGGAGCAGTGATTTTAATAATGCTTAAAGTGAAACAATAAAAGTGTAATATCCCTTTAAATTTCGTACCTGGGGGGTGTCTACAGTATGCCTGTAAAGCAGGGGTCTTCAAACTACGGCCCTCCAGTTGTTCAGGAACACACAGGGGAACCCCAAACCAGAATTTTAAAAAAAATGACGTGGGGGGTCCCCCTAAATTCCATACCAGGCCCTTCAGGTCTGGTATGGATATTAAGGGGAACCCCGGCCAAAATTTAAAAAAAAAATGGCGTGGGGTCCCCCTCAAAAGCTATAGCAGACCCTTCAGGGCTGGTATGGATTTTTAGGGGAACCCCATGCCAAAATTAAAAAGAAAAAACGTCGTGGGGTCCCCCTACAAATATATACCAGACCCTTATCTGAGCACGCAATCTGGCAGGCTGCAGGAAAAGAGGGGGGACGAGAGAGCGCCCCCCCTCTTGAACCATACCAGGCCACATGCCCTTAACATTGGGAGGGTGCTTTGGGGTAGCCCCCCAAAACACCTTGTCCCCATGTTGATGAGGACAAGGGCCTCATCTCCACAACCCTGGCTGGTGGTTGTGGGGGTCTGTGGGCAGGGGGGTTTAGCGGAATCTGGAAGCCCCCTTTAACAAGGGGACCCCCAGATCCCGGCCCTCCCCCCTGTGTGAAATGGTAAGGGGGTACAAAAGTATCCCTACCATTTCACTAAAAAACTGTCAAAAATGTTAAAAATGACAAGAGACAGTTTTTGACAATTCCTTTATTTAAATGCTTCTTTTTTCTTCTTTCTTCTATCTTCTATCTTCCTTCGGTTTCTTCCTCCATCTTCTTCTTCTTCTGGCTCTTCTGGTTCTTCTGGTTCTTCCTCCGGTGTTCTCATCCGGCATCTCCTCCGCGGCGTCGGCGTCTTCTTCCCTTCTTCTCCTCGGGCCGCTCCGCATGCATGATGGCATTGAGGGAGGCTCCCGCTCTTCTCTTCAACTTCTTCTCTTCATCTTCTTCTCTTCATCTTCATGTCTTCATCTTCTTTTCGGGCCGCTCCGCATCCTTGATGGCATGGAGGGAGGCTCCCGGTGTGTGACGCTTCTCCTCTTCTGACTGTTCTTAAATAACGGTGGGGCGGGGCCACCTGGTGACCCCGCCCCCCTCTGATGTACGGTGACTTGACGGGACTTCCCTGTGGCGTCACGGGGAATGCCACAGGGAAGTCCCGTCAAGTCACCGTGCGTCAGAGGGGGATGGGGTCACTGGGTGGCCTCGCCCCCCATTATTTAAGAACTGTCAGAAGAGGAGAAGCGTCACACAGCGGGAGCCTCCCTCCATGCCATCATGGATGCGGAGCGGCCCGAAAAGAATATGAAGACAAGAAGATGAAGAGAAGAAGATGAAGAGAAGAAGATGAAGAGAAGAGCGAGAGCCTCCCTCCATGCCATCATGGATGCGGAGCGGCCCGAGGAGAAAAAGGGAAGAAGACGCCGACGCCGCGGAGGAGATGCCAGATGAGAACACCGGAGGAAGAACCAGAGGAACCAGAAGAAGAAGAAGATGGAGGAAGAAATCGAAGGAAGATAGAAGAAGCATTTAAATAAAGGAATTGTCAAAAACTGTCTCTTGTCATTTTTGACAGTTTTTTAGTGAAATGGTAGGGCTACTTTTATACCCCCTCCCTTACCATTTCACACAGGGGGGAGGGCCGGGATCTGGGGGTCCCCTTGTTAAAGGGGGCTTCCAGATTCCGATAAGCCCCCCGCCTGCAGACCCCCACAACCACCGGCCAGGGTTGTGGTGAGGAGGCCCTTGTCTTCATCAACATGGGGACAAGGTGTTTTGGGGGGCTACCCCAAAGCACCCTCCCAATGTTGAGGGCATGTGGCCTGGTACGGTTCAGGAGGAGGGGCCACTCTCTCATCCCCCCTCTTTTCCTGCAGCCTTCCAGGTTGCGTGCTTGGATAAGGGTCTGGTATGGATTTTTGGGGGGACCCCACAACGTTTTTTTTTTATTTTGGCGTGGGGTTACCCTTAAAATCCATACCAGACCTGAAGGGCCAGGTACGGAATTTAGGGGGACCCCCACGTCATTTTTTTTTAAATTTTGGTTCGGGGTTCCCCTGTGGGGAATTCCCATGCCGTTTTTATCAACAAACTTTTATGTGTATTGTCGGGACCGGCAATTCATTAATAGCCGCGAGTAGTTTAAATGACTTCTTTTCCTTTGAAATGTCATTTTGCTGTCAGACTGTTCTAAACACGGGAAACATGCAACCCTTTACAGCAGGGATCCTCAAACTACGGCCCTCCAGCTGTTGCAGAACTACACGTCTCATGAGGCATTGTAAAACTCTGAAATTCACAGACATGACTAGGCATGATGGGAATTGTAGTTCCTGAACAACTGGAGGGCCGTAGTTTGAAGACCCCTGCTTTACAGGCATACTGTAGACACCCCCCAGGTATGAAATTTAAAGGGATATTACACTTTTATTGTTTGACTTTAAGCATTATTAAAATCACTGCTCCTGAAAAAAATGGCCGTTTTTAAAACTTTTTTTTGCATTGATTCATGTCCCCTGGGGCAGGACCCAGGTCCCCAAACTTGCGAACAGCCGATGTTCGAGTCGAACTCGAAGCTCATCCCTATTAGATACGATTTATTAGCAAAGTAAGTAATGCACTTACAGGAAATAACATAAAAACAGGCTCATCTGTAAATGGTGGTGTCTGCAGGTGTAGATTGGCATCCAAAACGAGCATCCACATATCTGCCAGATGACTGGGGGAGCCTCAATCCATCCTGTGGCCACCAGGATGTCGGTCTGGGTCACTGTAGAGAGCAGGGAGATGACATCTCCAGGAAGCAGAGAGACACCAGGGGAGAAACAACTGAATAAAAGAGGCTACGCGCTCGAAGCATCAGCTCCTTCTACAGGCCTAGGGGGGGAAGTGCTGGAATGGTGATATTTATATGTCTGGGCTGGTCGTAGGACAACAGGCTCCAGCACACCTGATGGTCATGTGGTCGCTAATCACAAAATGGGTCAGCCAGACACTGAATATTAAACCTATCCAGGGATATTTAAGAGCACAGCAATAAATAAATGTGAGTTTAAATGGAAACTAAATGTCCATATAAGTATCCATAAATAAAAAAGAGAAGAGGATGGAGGCCGCAGAGTTCATAAAGACCTATATATAAAAATATATTTAAAAATAATATTAAAAGAAATATAACAATATATATCTCTCTCATAGTCACAACATGTATACGCATATAAATAGCATATACACGCCCGTGTATTCAATTATAAAATAATAATAATAAAAGCTTTCAAGATAATTAAGAAATAAAAAAAAAAGTCATATGTGGATTCTGGATGCTGACCTCAGCTTGCCTCTGACTATTTTCTGCCTGCTTCCCTGGTACTGACCCCATCCTGCTCCTGGACTTTGCTCTGCCTGCTTCCCTGGTACTGACCCCATCCTGTTCCTGGACTTTGCTCTGCCTGCTTCCATGGTACTGACCCCATCCTGCTCCTGGACTTTGCTCTGCCTGCTTCCCTGGTACTGACCTCAGCCTGCTCCTGGACTTTGCTCTGCCCACTTCCCTGGTACTGACCTCAGCCTGCTCCTGGACTTTGCTCAGCCTACTTCCTGTTCATGCTGCTGCCTCACCATGTAGAACCCTGGCTCACCTGGACTACTCTGTCCGTGGCAAACACCTGCTACCAATCTACTGACATCCATACTTCTCCCATGAGCCTTGTACCTCTGTCACCACATTCAGGGGTGCTTGGACCAGAGCTGCAAGGGAAGCCCTCCCGTCAACTTGGTCTCCAACCAAAGAATGTGACAGATTCCCTGGTTCCTGTGTTGAGCGAGGTCTCCTAAGCCCTTTTGTGGACTTGGTCTTACTGCCCTCCTGGTTATTTTGTTTGTGAGTGCATCTTTATTTACTTTTATACACAATAAATATTGGTGTTTTATACTGTAATATAATCTTTGTGCTGGTAGCTTTTTGTTTCTCTGAATGGTGCCCATACAGTGCAACTGACCTCCTGTGTTCAGAATGCAGCCGGGCAGCCACGCAAAACAGGATCCAGAAATTAGTGGAGATCACTGGAGTAGCGGTGACTAATACAGAGTATTTCCAACTTGTAGGGGGATCCCACAGGTATGGTATATGCATTGATCTACGCTGGATCAATGTAACTATGCAAAACATGCCATACCTGGAATTCTTCTTTAAATAAGCTGGAAAAAGTAAAATGGTGACGTACTGATTCACATGGATTTTTAAAGATGAAAAAGATACTCCTATTATTATTTTTACTAAAGGCATAGCTAATACTCTCCCATGTGTAGGGTGCACGGGCTTTGCTGATTGCAGAGCTACTGTATACGAGGTGTGTCTATTAAATAATGAGACTGACTAAATAACTCACCTTTATTTATATGTATTACAAATTGAATGCGTGTCCCCTTCAATATATTCCCCATTTGCACTAATACATTGCTGCAGTCTTGTTTTCCACCTGTCGAAGGCATAGAGAAAATCTATTTCTGTTAGCTGTTTCAACACATTCACTGTTTTCTTCTTTACAGCATCAACTGACTCAAAACGTGTCCCTTTAAGCACTGATTTAACGTTTGGGAATTCATTCTCACATCCCTCGCTGAATCTTTTGTGCCACTCAAACATGCGCTCACGAGACAGGCCATCATTCCCATAAGCTGTAGTAAGCATTTGAAAACATTCTGTTGGTGTTTTGTGCAATTTTACTAAAAATTTCAAAATGACACATTCAACTTTTAAACTTAGCACTTTTTCGGCACACTACAGAAAACACAACCAAACTAAATGGCGACTCACAATCAACTGAACATCTTAAAATGTTGCTGCTTGTCCTGCAGGTTCAAACATGTTCAAGGTCACCACGCATGCAGTTAAAACGGGTTCTGACGGCTTTGTTTACTAGGTGGATCACAGTCTCGTTATTAGACATACCTCGTATGTCTGACTCAGTAGGGCAGTGGTCATCAACCCTGTCCTCAGGGCCCACTAACAGGCCAGGTTTTATGTATTACCTTGGGGAGATGCAGACTAGAATACTGCAATCACTGAGCAGCAAATGATATCACCTGTGATGTATTTCAGTTATCTTGCAAGCCTGGCCTGCTAGTGGGCCCCGAGGACAGGTGACCACTGCAGTAGGGAACATGTTGGACTTCTGAAGAGGGACTACTGCTTCCTCACAGAGAGCATGGGTCTTTCTCTGCAGCGGGCTGACTGGGGGACAGGCTTTTCTAATCAGGCTCTGGCTGCTTTCTAAAGAAAATGAACCCTAAGACATTATACACCTTTTGTTTTGATGCAACTACAATGTACTTAGCTGATTTAAACGTAAAATGTATTTGGGCTTTAACCACTTTAATACCTAGTGATTGGCCACCGCGATCACATGGTACTGGCAGCGGGCCAGTACACTGATCTGTCATCTACTGTGTCAGGTGAACACAGCCGTTAACAGATCGTGCCGCAGCGCGGCCTGCGTGTGGCGAGCAAGTCAAATGACATCCGGGTGGGAAGCGGTTAAAGTGAATCTTAAAGAGTAACTCCACTTTTGGTCAGAGAAAAACATTCCCCTCTGGGTGACCTATGTACATTACAAGGATTATGACAACCTTTGTTGCAGATTCCTACCTTTTGTTATTCTGAAGTAATCCCTGTATGTTCCTCTGAGCCTCAGTGATGAGTGGGTCTAATAGGAGTGGTTTCATAATTATCAACCAGGTGTGCACCTGCAGGGCACTAATGGGGAAATCTGCTGGGCCTGCATGCCTTCAGACATGTTCCTTATGGGGGTGTCTCACCAAAAATGAAATTTTTGTTGCAGGGGATGCCTGAAATCTGACTTGTATCTTAGGCAGACTTCTGGGAAAATTGGTGAGCCAATCACACAAGCAGTAAATTATGCTTCTGGGGAGTGGTCAGTACACACTCTGTGTGGAGAACACCTCCGGGTAGCCATATTGCAATGCATTCTCAGAAAATTACAGTGGCTACAGATTGAAAAGGAAAGGTAATTTTTAATAACATTTAATTACAATATAACTTGTGCCGCAATTGTACACGCTATATTGTCTTTTCTTTATTTGCTATTTTTTTCCCCACGAAAGTGGAGTTACCTTTTAACTGTATCTGAGCACCACAAACTGAAAATGCTGTTTAATACATTTTTAATAATCAAAGAAAACTCACCCATCCATCCATGTCTCAATGTTTTATTTTGTTTTAGAAATAACTTTGAAAAACACCTCCCTAGCATTTCTAGCCATGGCCATCTTGAGTAAGGGCAGATGATGCATGTAGTATTTACTCCCTGGAATCCATCTGTCCTTAGCTTAGGCATGCAGGTAGGAAGGTGTGCTTAGCTGAGAAAGCCCCTCCTCCCCTCTTCCAGATGAAAGAAAAAAATGCCCATGAAGACTCCTGGGATGTATGACATCATTTTGGCTTAGGTCAGAAATTAGAAAGACACAGAAGAAATGTAAAAATTCTTTTAATACAAGTAAATATAATATACCTTCCTATCTATTTACTAATTCTAGTAGCACAAGGATTCAAATGAGTTCATGTTGATTGAGAAATGTGCTGACCACCGTATAGCAGTTTTACTGCTACAGGGTGGCAGCTGTGCACAGTATCACCTATATATATGTGATTCGGCTTTTAAGGGTAGGGCGTACAAATGTGTGCCGCCGGCAGGTTGCTCCCACTGTGATCACACTTTCAGCCGGAGCCCAGCCGCTTCCCGCATCGCACCTATGTGAACTGAGCCTAACAGTGCATATTTTTTAACAATGATCACTGTATTAGTGTCACTGGTCCCCATAAAGTGTCAAAGGCGTCAGTTAGTGTCCAAATTGTTTGCCGCAATATCGCAGTCCAGCTATAAGTCGCTGATCGCCGCCATTACTAGTAAAAAGAAATTAAATAAATAAAAATATCCCATAGTTTGTAGACGCTATAACTTTTGTGCAAACCAATCAATATACGCTTATTGGGATTTTTTCTTTTACTAAAAATATGTAGCAGAATACATATGGGCCTAAATTGATGAAGAAATTCGATTTTTTACATTTTTATATTGAATATATAAGACCTCATCTGGAATGTGCAGTTCAGTTTTGGGCACCAGTTCACAAAAAGGATAATCGGGGAACTGGAGAAAGTACAGAGAAGGCCAACCAAACTGATAAGGCATGGAGGAGATCAGCTATGAGGAAAGATTAGAGGAACTGAATTTATTCACTCTTGAGAAGAGGAGATCAAGGGGGGATATAATCACCATGTACAAATATATAAGGGGTGCATATAGTGAACTTGGTGTTGAGTTATTCACTTTACGGTCAACACAGAGGACAAGGGGGCACTCTTTACATCTAGAGGAAAAGAGATTTCATCTCCAAATACGTAAAGGTTTCTACACAGTAATGCCCCATACACACGGTCGGATTTTCCGACGGAAAATGTGTGATAGGACCTTGTTGTCGGAAATTCCGACCATGTGTGGGCTCCATCACACATTTTCCATTGGAACTTCCGACACACAAAGTTTGAGAGCAGGATATAAAATTTTCTGACAACAAAATCCGTTGTCGGAATTTCTGATCGTGTGTACACAAATCCGACGCACAAAGTGCCACGCATGGTCAGAATAAATAAAGAGATGAAAGCTATTGGCTACTGCCCCGTTTATAGTCCTGACGTACGTGTTTTACGTCACCGCGTTCAGAATGATCGGATTTTCCGAAAACTTTGTGTGACCGTGTGTATGCAAGACAAGTTTAAGCCAACATCCGTCGGAAAAAATCCTAGGATTTTGTTGTCGGAATGTCCGATCAATGTCCGACCGTGTGTACGGGGCATAAGAGCTGTGAAAATATGGAGTAGACTCCCTCCAGAGGTGGTTCTGGCAAGTTCAGTAGATTGCTTTAAGAAAGGCCTGGATTCTTTCCTAAATGTACATAAAATAATTGGGTACTAATATTTATAGATAAAGTTGATCCAGGGAAAATCAGATTGCCTCTCGGGGGATCAGGAAGGAATTTTTTCCCCTGCTATAGCAAATTGGATCAGGCTTTGCTGAGGTTTTTTTGCCTTCCTCTGGATCAACTGTGGGTATAGGATTGGGTATATGGGATAGCATGATATTATTATTTATTTACTTATTTATTTTTATGGTTGAACTAGATGGACTTGTGTCTTTTTTCAACCTGGGTAAATCTTCCGGAGGTCAAGAGGTTGATGACACGTCTGTTGGTGGGCCCTCTTTTCTGCTGGGTCTATGTAAGGACAAATGCCCATTTGGACTTGTAAAATATCACTGACCACAGTTCTAATGCTTTATTAGAAAGTGGATATCACAACCATAAGCGATATACTTTCTTCTATCTGACCATGAATAACTAGAGTATTTATGTTTAGATGACATTCCAATAAAATATAGCTGAAATCTACTTAAACAGAACTTCTGATATCAATTCCTCCACGTCTTTCTGTATTTGTAGTTCAATATTCATTATTGTCCTTGGTGAATTTTCTAGTGCTGTGATTGCATCTTCATCATGAATAAAGCAGAATTTAAAATACGCCATGATCGAATATCCAAACAAAATATATTCTGCATAAAGAGATAAGTATCTAAATCTGTCACCTTCTTTTAAATCCTACATATTGCATTCATCTAAAAAGCTGTGAGCTGCCAGATAGATTTATTTTTGTCTTTTCCAGCATTTATCATTTGCTTAATATATTCTGTATCATTATTTGTAGTGTGAATGCAAACAAGCAGGCCCATAGTTAAAGTTTTTTTCCATCTCCTCCTTTGTTTATATCAATCTAGTTTATTTTATGCGGCATGGAAATCAAATACTTAGTATATGAGATTGGTTTATTGAACATCTCTGGATTGCCTTTCTGCTGAAAGATTAAAATGAAATATTCCTGAACATATAGTACATAAAAGTCTTCCTGGGAGGCGATAAAAAACTATAAATTTTAAATGTGTAAACAAAGGAACAGGCCCGGTTAGCTAATGTGCAAATGCAGCAAATGCAAGCCTGAAATACTTTATATACAGCATGTTCTCCAGTCCTAAAGGACAACAGTGTCAGGGTTGATGTGTATAGGATAGTGCTAGACTGATAGATGTGAAAATTGGTTCTGATACAAGGACAATGCTACACATCTGGTGGGACTGCCCCAATATCAGAGACTTTTGGAGCAAAATATTTCACATACTACGGAGAATCACGGGGGTCCCCTTTTCCAAATCCCCACACATCGCTCTGCTCAATTTCAAAGTTGAACTCGCGTCTAAGAGTACGTAGCGCTTAATTTTCTTTGTTTCGGGGGCTAAACTAACTATAGCTAAAGCATGGAAGTTACTGTCATTCTCCTTTGTGATGGCTAAAAGGAAAATTTCCTGGATCATGGCCCAAGAGAAGATGGTTAGTGTCCTCCAGAACACAGTTCAGAAATTTAAAGTTATTTGGGAACCCTGGGCCTCCTTGGCGTAGAATGGAGTTTTACACCTCCTGGTTCACATCTGGAAATTCTATCTTTCTCTCTCTCTTCCTTTGCTACTTCTTTCTTCTATTCTTTATTTCTCACCTGGTCTTACTTCATCCAGGTTATTGTATGGGACCCTGCCCTTTGAGACACGTTGAGACACGTTGGGTTCTTTGCGGAGATCCCCTAGGACTTGATCCTACTTAAAGTATAACTAAAGGCAAAACTTTTTTTTTTTTGGATAGAGTGGAGAGGGATTAGAACCCCTGTCAGTTTTTATTGCTGTCTGTATCCCCATTAGGGAGATTCACCCTCTCTATTTGTCCTGTTTACCATTATCATTGAAAGTGAATGTAAAATACAAATTCCAAAGTTTGGGTTGTCCCCAGAAAAGTAATAGAGGGGAAAACTTCCAAGGGGGACACTAGTTCTGGGGGTCCCCAAGGAATTCCCCTAATTTGCAGGGATTTCCTCTCACTTCCTGTTTGGCTATGGGACAGAAAGTGAAAGGAAATCTCCGCAATGGGACACAGATGGCATAAAAAATATTGACAGGGGTTATGACCCTCCCTTACTCTATCCAAAATGAAGAAAAAAAGTTTTGCCCATAGTTCTGCTTTAAGTCTCTCATGATAGCCTTCAGGCAGTCTACCTGGATGCTGCTATTTGTACCTTACTATACCTACTTGAGGGGTCTCCTACATGTTATATACGCTAAGGTTGGTTCGTACATCACCCATCATTGCCAGGTGTCTTATGAGTTCTGATTAATCCACTGGGAAGGCATTTGTTGATATCTCACTGTAAGTAACACTACATGTATGACACCCTTTGTGTCAGTTTCTTGCCACAGAGGCATACTATGCATTCTCGAGAGGTTTTTCATACACAAACAGCCTGGGTGTTGGACGAGGTCCTTCAGGGGACAGTATCTCGGTTCAGTCCTCAGGGGTTCCTTCTAACTCTCAATTATTGCTTATTATGATATCTCAGTTTTTTATTCTGTGTTTTTGACCTGATGTGTGCTCTGCTCAAAAACCTATCTTGACTCAATGCTCAGCTAGTTTGAAAAAAATGTAAAAAATATCTGTAATCCGTATCAGCGAATACTTGAAAAAAAGTATCGGTACTTGTCTTAAAAAAGTGGTATGGGTGCAACCCTAATGTGTGTTGTTGTTTTATTTTTTTCTTCTGAATGCTAATAAAAATTCATTGAAAGAAAATTGGTTCTGATGAATAGACTGTGAAAAGCTTTTTTCTTAAAAGCAGATCTGTGATTAAAATATTGTGTGGGTGGACCCTGTTCTGGCTCTAGACAGTTACCCTTCCGATAATGACAAAGGGGACGGTCGTCAGATGGTAAATTCTTGGATGTGTCCTGAGGAGCACCTAATACAAAAATGTTCATCTCACTTTAAGGACTTTTTGAAAAATGTATTGGTCAGGAGCATTACAGCGAACAAGCCAAAAATGCCCCCTCCTTCTAATGTACCAAAAAACAATAACATTTAAAACATACTGTAGTATGTAGTTATTGTTGTAAACACAATAGTAATATAAGTCCAAACTATCAAAGGAAGTAAAATTCTAGTGCAGGGGCAGCCAGAAATACAGCAACAGTCACTCTTCCTAGCTTGAACTTGAATTGGGTGCAGAGAGCTGTGGCATACTCCAAAACCCTGTAGAGTAATATGAGGACACTCTTCTCTTTGGCAAAGCTTCTTAGTTCAATTCCTCCAGTAACAGCTTAGGGAATAAGTAACTCTTGAGATTCTATAGGAACTGTGCCAATTTTAAAAAGCTTTGGCACTGATGCACAAGGGATAGTAGTAGCACACAGTCACTAGGATCCACATGTTTCAGGAAAAAAATGACTCCCCCTTCTTCATGGCCAATGTACAAATACAGCCAACATACAGAAAAAAATGCCTCCCTCTTCTTTAGGGTTAATGTGAAAAAAAAACAAAAAAACAATAAAATGTAAAACATACTTTAATTACAGTGCCTTGAAAAAGTATTTATATCCCTTGAAATTTTCCACATTTTGTCATGTTACAACTAAAAATGTATAATGTATTTTATTTGGATTTTATGTTTTAGAGCCAACAGCTTTGACAAGCTTGCATTCAGAAGCTGGGCATGTGGGTGGCAGGGACTGTATTTTTTTTTCCACTGCAGCAGATGGGGCAGAGAAATTTGGTGGCTACAGTCTACAGCTGGTGGTGTGCTGCTGGCAGATGTGCTGCTAGGACTTGGGACACCCTGTGCTATACCATCATCCCTGTCAGTGGAGGCTGCTGAGAGGTAATGACTCGTTATCGCAGGGGTTGACTGAAGTGGGTAAGGAGGAGGAGGAGGGACAGATTTGTGCCCCTTTTGTGTGGCCTTTAGTTGCTCTTGCCAACGGGCTGAGTGGTTGGACGTTAAATGCCTTGTTAAGCATGTGGTACCCAAATGGTTGGTGTTTTTGCCACGTTTGATGTGCCTGATACACAGTTTGCAGATAGCAATAGTGCCATCTGCTGCAAATGTGCTGCAAAAGGCCCAGACAGCTGAGCTTTGGGGAGTGGGCTGGGAGATAACAGCTGCAGAATGTGATGGAATAGGGTGGCTGCTCTCTAATCTTTCTTGATGTCGGCCTCCTTGGGGTTGTGCCGCTTCACCTTCAGTTTCCTCCTCTGCTCTATCTGGCACCCAAATCACATCAGTGACCTCATCATCATCATCTCCATCTCCTCCATCTTCATCATTACCACTGGAGACAACTTGGCAATACGCTGCAGCTTGGGGAGCATGAATGCCAATTTGTCTACCAGTGTTCCTCCCTCACTCTAGGCTCATGTTCCTGTCATCCTTAACCTCAGAACCAACATCTGACTCCAGTAATGGCTGGGCATCATCAAGGAGCAAGTGGCTGATGCTGTGGTCAAATAACTCAGCTGACTCCTTAATGGCTGATGTTGGGGATATGGCAGGAATAGATGCGGACAAGGAAGCAGGTTTATCCACTATGGCAACTGCAGGGGACTGCACACTTGTCTCTGCTTGCATGACATAGGATGAGGTGGATGAGGAAGGTTTAGTAAGCCAGTCCACCACCTCCTCTGCATGCTGTGGCTGGATAGCATGGGCAAACTCACTAAACTGAGGAAATGATGCCCTGCCATGTCCACCTTTGCCTGTGGACACATTTGTTGCTGGCCCCCTTACAGTGCCAAGAAACATCTGCCTCTCCTTGTTGTCCTCCCAGACATTATTGGAAGGGAGGGGGGGTCCGTATAAGCAAATGTAAAGAAGAAGTTTAAATCTGTACTTAGATGCACTTCAATCAATGTAAAGAGGTGTTTGGTGCACTTTAATTTGAGTACTCACACTACACAGGCACACTCCACGGATACACTATAATACACTGTAATATAATGCGCCAAACATACAGTGAAGCACAGAACTATATGGCATTAAACTGGCAGTAACACACATAGAACTATATGGCCTTAAACTGGCAGTAATGCCATGTACACACGACCGGACTTTTCAACAGCAAAGATCCGATGGAACGAATCCGCCGGACAATTCAATCATGTGTGGGCTTCATCGGACCTTTGCTGTCGAAAAATCAGACGGACTTTAGAAATAGAATGTTTCAAATCTTTCCGACAGACTCGAGTCCGGTCGAAAAATCCATTCTTCTGCATGCTAGTCCGAAGGACTAACAACGACGCAAGGGCAGCTATTGGCTACTGGTTATGAACTTCCTCATTCTAGTCCGGTCATACGTCATCACGTTCGAATCAGCCGGACTTTGGTGTGAACGTGTGT
This sequence comes from Aquarana catesbeiana, assembly GCF_042186555.1. NCBI lineage: Eukaryota > Metazoa > Chordata > Amphibia > Anura > Ranidae > Aquarana > Aquarana catesbeiana. The sequence goes on along the minus strand of NC_133327.1, from coordinate 666,589,006 downwards.
AGGCAAGTCCATTGCGTCGTAACTCTGTCGGAACTCCGTCGAAAGTCCGTCAAAGAGTCCTTCGGAGTTCAGTCCGTCGAAAGTCCGCTCGTGTGTACATGGCATTACACTCACAAAACTACATGGTGTTAAACTGGCAGTAAAGCACACAGAACTATATGGCATTAAACTGGCAGTAACGCACGCAGTACTATATGGCATTAAACTAGCAATAACGCACGCAAAACTATATGGCGTTAAACTGGCAGTAACGCACAAAACGATATGGCGTTAAACAGGCAGTAATGCACACAGAACTATATGGCGTTAAACTGACAGTAACGCACACAGAAGTAAATGGCGTTAAACTGACAGTAACGCACAAAATTATATGGCGTTAAACTGTCAGTAACACACACAAAACTATATGGCGTTAAACTGGCAGTAACGCACACAGAACTATATGGCATTAAACTGTCAGTAACACACACAGAACTATATGGCGTTAAACTGTCAGTAACGCACACAGAACCGTTTGTTCATCTGTTTGCCGAACGACCGACCAACGAAAGTTCATCCCTAATCCCTAGTTTATAGCCCTTGTTTATTTTTGTAAGCTGTCTGTGTTGTGGAAGATTTGGGAGAAAGATCAGAATCTTTATTTAGCAGCGCTTGACCGCTGTTTAGGCTGTTTATGGCTGCTAGTGGGGTGCTTTTAACCCCAAAGAAGGGGTTAAAAACGCCTGTGTTGTGGTGCTTCCGAAAACACTTTTCAGGTGCTTCAGAAGCGCTGCCCATTCAATTCAATGGGCAGGGGCGGTGTAGGAGCGCTGTATACAGTGCTCCCAAACCACCCCAAAGATGCTGCTTGCAGGACTTTTTCTAACGTACAACAAGCGCACCGCTTCAGGCTTTCACATTCGGGAGGCATGGGAGGCAGTTTTTAGGCGATTTACGGGTGCTATTTCTAGCGCTAAAACACCTGAAAACTTCCTCGGTGTGAAAGGGGTCTAAAGGGGGAATCTTCCCAGAAAGGATGCAAATAATAATAAAACCTGACAGAGGTTTTAATCCTTCCCCACCTTATTAACCATGGGAAAAAAAAAAAAAAAAACGTTTTGGGCTTTAGCTGCAGAAATAGATTCATAGAAAATCCCTATCATTAATATATAATCAAGCTGAAATGGATATAAATGAAACAGATCAAAGAAATCAAGGTAAAACAATTTTTCTAATTATGAAGCAGAAGCTAATTAACTGCTTCAATCACACCAATTGGTCCTGAATGAATCAAATAGTCAGTGATCCTCCTACACAGTACACATGTTGCCATACTGACGGCCTGACTGCCTTTTTTGACATCCAACAATTATCAATATTCTTGGCAAAGCAAACCTGACCTGACCAGTAGAGAACAAAGCTGACAACAGATTTAACTAATATGTTATCTATAAATAGTATTTGTCTTATTATGATATTGTGTCCTTTTGTGGATCAAAATAAATGATAATCATTAGATGCACTGCAAAACATTTTAGAAAGAATTGATGGAAGCAAATGATTAGCTTCAAAGTTCATGCATTTATCTTTACCAGCATTAGATATGTTAAGTCATTTCTATGCAATGTGACCTAAGCAGATCTATGCAATGTGACCCAAACCGATGTATCTTAAAAAAATTGATAAAAGGTCTACAGAGCTTGAAAAATAGAAAGAAAGAAAAATTGTTCATCCAAATATGGTGCTCTCCTTCACTCAGTGTTCTTCACCAAATGTCCTTCACAAACAAATTACAATGAATTCATATAAAAATACTGCGCTATACACATAAATAAGCAATAGCAGCCAGCACTACAATCTCAACCACGTCTCATCCCTCGTATAGACATATGATGGCCGCAAGGTGCCTCTCTCATCCTGGGCTGCCATCATATGACGTCCTCGGCTTCCCGCGTCTAGGGGTCGCGCGTGCGCCCGCCGTGTCACTCTGGAGCCGATGTGCGTGCCCGCGATTGCTTGTCACAGAGCAGGGACGTGGATCTGTGTGTAAACACACAGATCCATGGCCTGTCAAGGGAGAGGAGACAAATCGTGTGTTCCTTGTATATAGGGACACCGATCGGTCACCTCCCCCAGTCAGTCCCCTCCCCCCACAGTTAGAAACACTCCCTAGGTAACACCCCTTGATCGCCCCCTAGTGTTAAGCCCTTCCCTGACAGTGACATTTATACAGTAATCAGTGCATTTTTATAGCACTGATTGCTGTATAATTGTCAATGGTCCCAAAAATGTGTCAAAAGTGTCCAATTTGTCCGCCACAATATCGCAGTCCTGATAAAAATTGCAGATCGCCGCCATTAATAGTAAAAAATTATAAAAATGCCATAAACCTATCCCCTATTTTGTAGGCGCTATAACTTTTGCGCAAATTAATCAATATACACTTATTGCAATTTTTTTACCAGAAAGTATGTAGAAGAATACATATCGGCCTAAACTGAGGAAGAATTTTTTTTATATTTTTGGGGGGGATATTTATTATAGCAAAAAGTAAAAAAAAAGTGTTTTTTCAAAATTGTCGCTCTTTTTTTGTTTATAGCGCAAAAAATAAAGACCGCAGAGGTGATCAAGTACCACCAAAAAGAAAGCTCTATTTGTGGGGGAAAAATTATCAAAATTTCATATGAGTACAGCGTTGCATGACCGCGCAATTGTCATTCAAAATGTTACAGTGTTGAAAGCTGAAAATTGGTCTGGGCAGGAAGGGGGTGAAAATGCCCGGTATTGAAGTGGCTAACAAAAAATAAACAATAAAATTGTGTGAATGAATAAAGTGAAAACAGTGCAGCGCTAAGAATTAAATGTTGAGTATTGACATATCAACATACCGTGATATACAAAATAAATTGTGATTAGCATATACAAAAAACTCTAATGCCCCGTACACACGATCGGACTTTCCGACAACAAAACTGTGGAATTTTGTTCGAAGGTTGTCGGCTCAAACTTGCCTTGCATACACACGGTCACACAAATGTTGGCCAACAGTTACGAACGTGTAAACGCGGTGACGTACAAGACGTACAACAAGCCGAGAAAAAGGAAGTTTAATAGCCAGTGCGGCTCCTTCTGCTTTATTTCGAGCATGCGTGAACTTTGGTGCGACGGACTTGTGTACACACGATCGGAAATTCCAACAACAAAGTTTTATTGGCGGAAAATTTGAGAACCTGCTAGCCAACATTCGTTGGCGGAAAGTCCGAAAACAAATGTTCGATGGAGCGTACACACGGTCGGACTTTCAGCCAACAAGCTCACATCCAACATTTGTTGTCGGAAAATCCGATCGTGTTATAACACCATCATCTGATTGATAGGGTCTCTAAATAAAGTGCACTATGCGAATTATGAATCAACATTGGTAGTATAGTCCAATTGGTGATTAAAACATGAATCCATTAGTATATATTGATGGGAAGGAATCCAGGAGTGTAGGACTAAAGGAGTCAACGCCACGTGCCGCGTGTCATCCACCACCCAGCGGAGAAGATTAAATACGCTTACCAGAAAGTAGCATCAACCAGGCATGTGATATCAAAGCTCTGGATGGCGAGTGGTGCAATTCCTCCTCCTTAGCTGAGCTATCTCAGGCAACCTTGACCTGGCATGGGGGAATATGGATCAGGATGGCAATGTCCCCAGATGGTAGAAAACCTCCTTCCACCACAGAACCATTTGGTAGGTTTACGGTTAACAGCATCCATAACAGACAACAGAAAGCCTCCACATAGTGAAAAACTGTATGGCTACGGGTTTATTTGGGATAAAAAGGCTTTACATAGATTCCAAGATTCCAAGTAAAGCATGAAGTAAAAAATGTCCTCTGTGATCACAAAAGCATAAAATTCAAAAAGGTGCAATTGGCATGGAAAGGACTCATCAAACCAAATGGAAATTTTTAAAAAATTTTTTTTTATATTTTAATTTTACATTTTTTTTTAACTTAATTTTTTTTTTTTTATTATAAAAAAATATATATAAAAAACAAACAAAACAAATATTGACACTTTAAGCCCAATTTGGACATATTCACTTAGGGGTGTACTCACTTTTGTTGCCAGCGGCTTAGACATTAATGGCTGTGTGTTGAGTTATTTTGAGTGCCCATTCACACAGGGGCAACACGACTTCCAGCGCGACTTTGGGAGGCAACTTGGACACGACTTGAGTATGAATCACAGCACGACTTGGGGCAACTTACAATACAACTTGAAGTCGCCTCCAGGACAGGGAACTTTACAAGTGGCCAATCAGAGCTTATCAGCTGTATGTGAGAAGGAGGGGGCTGGCTGTTTAGTGGAGGAAATTACTTTCTGTTTCCTTTCTGCTTCCTGTAAAGTTGCCTCAGTATGAACAGTGATCAGACTTGGAGGCAACTTCCATTGAAATTAATGGGTACAAGTTGCCTTCAAGTCGGATTGAAGTAGTACAGGAACCTTTTCTGAAGTCGGAGCGACTGCAGTAGTGTACATTAAGACGGATCCATTCACTTACATTGATTTTTTCATGTAGCGCAACTTGAGGCGACTAGGGGCGACTTGGGGCGACTTGAAGTCAGATCCAAAGTTGCCCCTGTGTGAATGGGCTCTGAGGGGACATCAAATTTACACTGTTATACAAGCTGTACACTCACTACTTTACATTGTAGCAAAGTGTCATTTCTTCAGTGTTGTCACATGAAAAGATATAAAATATTTCCAAAAATGTGAGGGGTGTACTCACTATTGTGAGATACTGTATATTGCAGTGCCTTAAATTGTGGCGGCATCCAAGTGCCGGTAAGCATACTAGCTTTAAAGTGTTTGTTACCCCAACATTTCATATTCCTGATATGTGCCTGCTGTACCATGTACTTGAAATGAAAAAGTCTCCTGTTTTCTTTCTATTGCTTCCTTTGTGTGAAATCCCCGGTGTTTCTGCCAGTCCCTCTGCTTTCCTATTGAAAAACTGACCACACTAAGCAGGAAAACACAGCGTACTCTAGCTGTGCTGGGAACTCAGCCTGCTCTCCTCCAATGATCATACTTGTCCTGACACCCCCGCACCCCTTGCACAGTCTTTCACTGGGAAGATCAGTGTGCTGCTGTTTCTCCTCCACCATCACTTATGCAGCTAAGAACAGAGGGAATGTGATCACTTACAAAAAAGGGAGAAAAGGGTATTTATAATGTTTTTTATATCTATACACAAATGTTTTACCTTTCATTTCTATTTTAAACTGAATGGGTTAATTTACAAGGAGATTGTTTACAATCACTTTAAGGGAAAAGCCGCTGCTATAGGTGAAACCTCGATGATATCTTGCAGGACATAAACCAGTAGATCCTTACAATAAGTCCACAGTACCTGTATTTGAAAATGCAAATAAGATCCACAATTAATATAACATTATCACCTTCATATCTTCTTTTAGGTAATAATAATTAGTTGCAGGCGCGTGTTTTCATTTTGCAGTCTACTGCTGTTTTATTAATTTACAGACTTTAGTAGTAAATACAAAAACAGACCTCCTGAAGGTAAATTGGAATGTCGGGAACCATCTGATGATCAGATTAGGATGAATCATCAAGCGTACTAACAATTCTAAAATCAGTGCAATTGTGGAAAGAAGAAACAATTCGATCAATATTTATGCAGGTTTTTTTGCAGCCCTTTACTAAATAAAGCTTCTATATTAACTCTTTTTAAAGTTAAACACCCATGTACAAGGCCAAGGTTCACGGGGACTCACCTGATTGGAGTGCTCAGGATTAGATAGTGACCTTTGTATGTGAAGCTTATAGTGATAAAGGTGGTGCTAGCATAGAGAGTCCACTCATTACTTACCTTTAACCTTCATACCACCTATATTCTAGACATGTGCGGTTTGTTTCCTTCCGACGGTAAAATTTAGACACATTTCTCGTTATTACAATAGTAACAAATTTAAACAAATCCGAAATAACAAAGCAAAATTTCGGACGAAATTGGAATAGTTTCCGAATTCGAAAAAAAATTCGACTCAAATTAAAAAAAAATTTGAATCGAATTAAAAAAAAAAAAATTGAATCGAATTTGAAAAAATTTCAATTCGAATTTGCATTTCCAAAGAGAATAAAATAGAACATAAAATAAAGTAATATAATAGAAAAGAATATAATAGAATAGAAAAAGAATAGAATAGAATATAAAAGAATAGAATATAATAGAGTAAGACAGAACGGAATATAAAATAAAAGAATAGAAAGAAAATAGAATATAAAATAAAGGGATAGAATAGAAATTAAAAGAATAGAATAGAAAAGAATATAGTAAAACAAAAGAAAATAGAAAATAAAAGAACAGAACACAAAATAAAGGAATAGAAAAGAATATAAAATAAAGGAATAAAATAAAAAGTAGAATAGAATAAAATAGAAAAAATATAACCATCCTCTGAAATTCGAATTTCAAATAGAATAAATTTGAATTCCAATACAAAAGAAAAGAATAGAATAGAAAAGAAAAAAACCCGCTAGAATAGAATAGAAAAGAGTAGAGTAGAATAGAAAAAAAAGAATAGAATAGAAAAAAAAAGAATAGAAAAGAATAAAATAGAAAGAATATAACTTTCTTCCGAAATTTGAATTTCAAATAGAATACATTTGAATTTTAATAGAATAGGAAAAACTATAATAGAAAAGAATAGAACGTAAAATAAAAGAATAGAATAGAATAGAAAAAAACAATACAATAGTATAGAATAGAAAGAATGTACTGTAACCATCTTCCAAAATTCGAATTTTGAATAGAATAAATTTGATTTAGAATGGAATTCGATTCAAATGCAATTTTAATGCAATTCGAATGGAATTTGAATCGATTCAAATGGAATTGAGTTCAATTTGACCGAATTCGGAAAATGCAAATCGATTTGAATTCGAATAAACTAAATGAATTCCGAAAACAAATGAATTTAATTAAACATATTGAACTAAACAAATTTATGTAAATAATGAATCAAAACAAAACAATGTTTTTGTTCTGCATATGTCTACTATATTCCTTTCCTTTTAGTTAAAGCAGAGCTAAAGTGTGTCTGAGCACTACAAACTATAAAATGCTATTTCATTCATCTTTATTATTCAAGCAAACTCCCCCATCCATTCATATCTCTAGGTTTTTTTTGTTTTTTGTTCAAAAATCACTTTCACCCCCCCGCATTTCTAGCCATGGACATCTTGAGTAAGGGCAGATCATTTATGTAACATTTTTACTTCCTGGAACCCAACTGCCCTTAGCTCAGGCATGCAAGAGGGTGTGCTTAGCTCCAGATGAAAAAAAACTGCTCATGAAGACTCCTGGGATATCGGACATCATCTTGGCCTAGGCCAGAAACCAGGAGGCAACTGAAGAAATTAAAAAAAAAAGAAAAATCAGTCTGAATATGCAGTATATTTGTTATACTCACTGTGGAACCTAAGGGGTTAATCCTTTGCATTGTGTAAAAAGACTGTTTGATCCTGTCCTCTCTGATCCTCCCCTTCTTCCACTGTCCCCAGATCATCTCCTGATAGAACAGAGCCTTGGGGTAAGCTGCACATGCTCAGTTTGGTGTGTATTGCTGGAGAGTTGTTTTTTCTTGGGAGGGTGCATGTGATCAGCACAGGGCCAATCAGCACTGTCTAGACAGAGGGTTAGGGATCCTACAGCCTCATAGGAAAGTCAGAGTAGAATGAAAACTCCTCCTACAAGCTTTACCCAGACACTGATAGAAGTCACAAGACTGCTATATACTGCTGATGAGAAAAGGTATTTAGCAGTTTATATTTACCAAAATATTTGCATTTCCATGTTCTGTGTACTGTGGGAGAACAGATATAGTGAATGCAGGCTCCTGGGTTTAGTAACATTTTAAGTGGTAGTACCAGGATGATGCCTGCAGAGATTGTCGAGGACCAGAATATCCCCAATTATCTCTGTGGTGTCGGAAACAGGCAGCGACGTCACTTCCGGGTTCCCGGATGTAAACGCCGCCCTTTTTAAAAGCATTTGAACACACCGATCTTTTAGGGCAAAGGAGACATCTGAGGTCAAATAGACCCCAGATCTCTATCCATTATATAACTATAGCTTGAATATGTTTTGGTAAATACCTGAAAAAAAAAATTGTGCCTGTGTCCAAATACCGTATATACAGTGGGGCAAAAAAGTATTTAGTCAGTCACCAATTGTGCAAGTTCTCCCACTTAAAAAGATGAGAGAGGCCTGTAATTGTCATCATAGGTATACCTCAACTATGAGAGACAAAATGTGGAAACAAATCCAGACAATCACATTGTTTGATTTTTGAAAGAATTTATTTGCAATTTATGGTGGAAAATAAGTATTTGGTCATCTACAAACAAGCAAGATTTCTGGCTCTCACAGACCTGTATCTTCTTCTTTAAGAGGCTCCTCTGTCCTCCACTCATTACCTGTATTAATGGCACCTGTTTGAACTTGTTATCAGTATAAAAGACACCTGTCCACAACCTCAAACAGTCACACTCCAAACTCCACTATGGTGAAGATCAAAGAGCTGTCGAAGGACACCAGAAACAAAATTGTAGACCTGCACCAGGCTGGGAAGACTGAATCTGCAATAGGCAAGCAGCTTGATGTGAAGAAATCAACTGTGGAAGCAATAATTAGAAAATGGAAGACATACAAGACCACTGATAATCTCCCTTGATCTGGGGCTCCACGCAAGATCTCACCCCGTGGGGTCAAAATGATCACAAGAACGGTGAGCAAAAATCCCAGAACCACACGGGGGGACCTAGTGAATGACCTGCAGAGAGCTGGGACCAACGTAACAAAGGCTACCATCAGTAACACACTACACCGCCAGGGACTCAGATCCTGCAGTGCCAGACGTGTCCCCCTGCCTAAGCCAGTACATGTCCGGGCCCGTCTGAGGTTTGCTAGAGAGCGTTTGGATGATCCAGAAGAGGATTGGGAGAATGTCATATGGTCAGATGAAACCAAAGTAGAACTGTTTGATAGAAACACAACTCGTCTGTTTGGAGGAGAGAGAATTCTGGGTTGCAACCAAAGAACACCATACCTACTGTGAAGCATGGGGGTGGTAACATCATGCTTTGGGGCTGCTTCTCTGCAAAGGGAACAGGACGACTGATCCATGTACATGAAAGAATGAATGGGGCCATGTATTGTGAGATCTTGTTTGCAAACCTCCTCCCATCAGCAAGGGCATTGAAGATGAAACGTGGCTGGGTCTTTCAGCATGACAATGATCCCAAACACACCGCCCGGGCAACGAAGGAGTGGCTTCGTAAGAAGCATTTCAAGGTTCTGGAGTGGCCTAGCCAGTCTCCAGATCTCAACCCCATAGAAAACCTTTGGAGGGAGTTGAAAGTCCGTGTTGCCCAGCGACAGCCCCAAAACATCATTACTCTAGAGGAGATCTGCATGGAGGAATGGGCCAACATACCAGCAACAGTGTGTGACAACCTTGTGAAGACTTACAGAAAACGTTTGACCTCTGTCATTGCCAACAAAGGATATATAACAAAGTATTGAGATGAACTTTTGTTATTGACCAAATACTTATTTTCCGCCATAATTTGCAAATAAATTCTTTCCAAATCAGACAATGTGATTGTCTGGATTTGTTTCCACATTTTGTCTCTCATAGTTGAGGTATATCTATGATGACAATTACAGGCCTCTCTCATCTTTTTAAGTGGGAGAACTTGCACAATTGGTGGCTGACTAAATACTTTTTTGCCCCACTGTATATTATGGACCTAACTGTATGTATATATATATATATATATATATATATATATATATATATATATATATATATATATATATATATCAGTGGTGGTTGGTGCTCCACTTTTTGGGTGGAGGCAGCAAACCCCCCCCCCCGCCAAGTCCGCTCTTACCCCATCCAGGTCGCAGGGGTTCCCTGGCTCTCCTCCCAGCCAATAAAGTCTTAAAACCTGCTTCCTGTCCTGATTGGCCAGGAGGAGAAGCAGGAAAACAATAGCAAATGTTGATTCGCTAATGTCACAAGTGTGTGGGCTCATCTTCTTTGAAGCCAATTACAGCCTCAGGCTCTAATCATGTACTTCAAAAAAAAAAAAAAAGCTTGTAGAACTCTATGCGTCCGGCGCCACGCATGGAGATCAGGGGGGTGGCGCCCCTTATGGATTGGCTGCCGCTGTATATAATATTTGGGGGTTATAAGTCATTTTCTAGCAAAAAACATAGATTTTTAGTTGTAAGCAAGAAGTGTTGATAGAGAGAGTTTAGTTCTGCTTTAACATTTTCCTGTATGTGTATTCCCCTTTGTAAATGCACCAAACCAATTTTTAAAGCGGAGTTCCACCCAAAAGTGGAACTTCCACTTTAAGGCCTCCTCCCTGGCTCCTGTTTGTTAAAGAGAGCTTTTGGGGAGGAGGGGGGGAGTAGGTACCCGATTTTGCCGGGTACCCACTCCCAATTTCACTCTGGTCGCTTAAGGCTTCGAGACCAGCCATGGAGTGCAACACCGCTCGCGCACGCGCAGTGGGCACCAGGCTGTGAAGCCGCAAGCTGTCACAGCCAGGTGCCCATAGTGAAGATGCTGGTGCCACCGAGGGAGGACATGGGGAGAACATGGCTGCGGTGAGTTCACCGATGGGTTGTGGGACAGGTGAGTGTGTTTATTCAAAGTCAGCAGCTACACTTTTTGTAGCTGCTGACTTTTAATAAACAAACAAATGATTGGAGCTCCACTTTAAATATCCAGTTGTCCTTAACCGCTTCAATACTGGGCACTTTTACCCCCTTTCTGCCCAGGCCAATTTTAAGCTTTCAGCACTGTCACACTTTAAATGACAATTGTGCGGTCATGCAACACTGTACCCATATGAAATTTTTGTAAATTTTTTCACACAAATAGAGCTTTCTTTTGGTGGCATTTAATCACCACTGATTTTTGTTTTGCAAAAGCAGCACTGATGGGCACTGATGAGCAGGCACTGAAAGGCAGTAATGATGGGCACAAATTGGTGTCACAGGTGGGCACAGACTGGCATCACTGCTGGGCACTGTTGGGGCTGCACTGATGATCAGTGCCCTGATTATCTGTACAGGTCTCCCCTGTGAGGAGATGCCACTGATTGGCTCTCCTCACACCCTGTCATTTCCTTGTTTACATGTGATAAGTCTGTGATTGGACACAGCTGATCACATGGGTAAAGAGCCCATCATCGTCTCCTTACCAAGATCGGGGCTGTGCCGTGCCCTGCGGGTGCGCAAGCAAAGTGAGACTGGGGCAACGTCATATGAGTTGTTCCAGAACAACGGAGAATCCTGCCCGCCATCATTTGTCTATACGGCAAACAGGAGGTAGTTAAGTTAAAGTGGAAGTCAAGTAAAAACCTAACTAAGCTTAAATCTACTTCCACCCCCATTCTAAGCCTATTCAAACTACCCTGTAAAAGGAACGATGCCTGTACCTATCTATTCTGAAATTGCTCTGGTTCAGTCACATGATCTCTCTAGCATCGGCTTCAGAGTAGGTGTTCACCGCTCCAAGATGATTACCTCTCCTGAGGTCAGCTGTCTCCACAGTTAAACAGGGTGCTGGCTCTGTTTGCAACAGAGATAATGGAAAAAATGAAAGGCTGGATAGCCGCATTCCAAATATTCACCTTTATTGAAAAGTAAAATCAAGGCATCGAAGGTAAGTACAGACTAACTGCACTGCTGCTGACATGTTTCACACCAGGCACGGTGCTTAGTCATAGCTAGAGTGCTGATTTTACAAACAGACATTATATACACCTGAGTAATTAAACAAATAGACAAGACATGTAGGCCATAAGTAATGTAATGGGAAGCACCTGTGAACGTCTAAAATCCAAGGTTTAAACATTAAACAGATGGAAAAACTCTCCATCCTGGAGATTCCATATATTAAAGATGTATGTAATAATAAAGGACATGAACAATCCCACACTTATGCCCTGTACACACGGCCGGACATTGATCGGACATACCGACAACAAAATCCATGGATTTTTTCCGATGGATGTTGGCTCAAACTTGTCTTGCATACACACGGTCACACAAAGTTGTCGGAAAATCTGATCGTTCTGAACGCGGTGACGTAAAAAACGTACGTCAGCTATTAATATCAAATTTATTATGGCTTGATCCTAAAGACCGCTTTAAAATTCATAATCCCATAACTAAACACTTCTTATCTCTCTGGGATAAACTAAAAACCAAATATCAGTTACAATCTCCACACAATCCTCTCCTTTCTTTTATCAGAAATCCGGCCTTTTATCCGGCATGGATCTACCCAAATTCTTTTAAAGCTTGGACAACATCAGGCATTCAGACACTAAATGACTTCATAGCATCTAAATCATTCCTTTCATTCCCATCGCTTAGAGAAAAATATGATCTACCAAACTCTGAGATATTTAGATATCTCCAAATCAAAAATTTCTATACACCATTCCTAAAGGGGGATACACCATTATCCCAATTATCCATTTTTGAATCAATCTGTACAAAAGATCCATTTGCTAAAGGTACAATTTCATCACTTTATAATCAATTATATGGAGTAGCAAATCTTAATAGACCCTCTTACGTTCAGAGGTGGGAGGAGGACCTGGGACGAACTTTAGAAGACACGGACTGGTCTAACATATGGCTCACATCTAAGTCATCTTCACCCAACATCTTAGCACTGGAGACAAATTATAAAGTCCTAACTCGCTGGTACCTTGTACCTGCTAGAGTGGCAAAATATTCACCTAATACCTCAACTCTTTGTTTTCGAGGATGCCCAGAAATAGGCACATATTTACACATATGGTGGACGTGCCCAGTAATCCAAACCTTCTGGAAGGAAGTCTTCGTGATTGCATCTAAAATATTTAAAAAAATAATACAACCAGATCCATATTTAACTTTACTTAATCTAAAACCGGAATGGTTAACACTCTCTCAATTCAAACTTATGATCCAACTAATAACGGTTGCAAAACAAACAGTGGCCAAGGCATGGAAATCTCCTACATTGGTACTAGCAGAAACAATTCACAGAATGAATAATACAATGTCCCATGCTAAGATGGTAGCCATCGATCAAAATCAAATTCCAAAATTTGCAAAACTTTGGCATCCTTGGATAAAACAACAGTTCCTGTCAAATTTCAATGACTCTGTCCTGTTGCCATGGTAACAGATTAAATGACTTACAGAGATACCCATTCTAAGGCTTCAAAGAGAACTAAAAAGAATAATAAACTGACGAGCGGGACAACCTTGTGGACCATACCTCTACCTTTCAACCCTTTTTCTTCTTTCTCTTTCCTTTTCTCCACCTTACGATTAAAGCTCATTATCAGAATTTATTTGACCTATATACACTCTACTTGTAAACAATATGTATAGTAGGTATAAATCATTTAAATACCTACAAAAGTAACTAAGGAAATGATATATATCTTTAATTTAGGTTTACGTGAACCCAATGTTTAATACTTGAAATTTCATGATATTTACCTATATAAACCCTACTGTAAAACAATGAGCTTACTTTATAGATCCTTGTAAACTTACTTTATGTATCTTTATGTATCTTTATAACATACTCAATAAACTTATTTTGACAAGGAAAAAAAAGGTACGTCAGGACTATAAACGGGGGATTAGCCAATAGCTTTCATCTCTTAATTTATTCTGAGCATGCGTGGCACTTTGTCTGTCAGATTTGTCTACACACGATCGGAATTTAAAAGAAAATTTGATAGCATGCTCTCAAACTTTGTGTGTCGGAAATTCCGATGGAAAAAGTCCGATGGAGCCCACACGTGGTTGGAATTTCTGACAACAAGCTCCGATCGCACATATTCCGTCGGAAAGTCCGACCGCGTGTACAGGGCATAAGAGAAAAGAGACACCGGTGCAACCTCAAAAAGAAAGACATAACATATAAAATAATACCGTATGTAATAAAAAATATATCATGCACCAACAAATATACAATGAGGGAAAAGACCAAGACGCCCACCCCCTGTATATAAATATTGGTGCATGTAGCTCAAAGATATCTAAGCAGCTAAAAGATGATACAATCCCTCCTTAATATTAGTTCTTATCCTTATAATCGTGCAGTGACAAAGTTTAGATTACTAAAATTCTTCTATTTTTCTATTCACTGCTATAAAAAGTAAGAAAGAAAAATAGAAGAAAGAAAAGAGGTGAGCCAAGCAGAACTAAGATGGAATATACTAGCACACAACGGACAACCATGACCCCCTATCAAGAAGCATCATAAAAATCAAAATCAAAATACATGAACATACCAGGATAGGGAAATCTCAAACAAAAAATATATATATACCAACAACGCTGACATATCAAAGCAAGTATAGGACAACCAGTGTACGAGGGTATGAAAGTAACTCATAGAAGTGTGAGATATCCCACTCAAAATTGAGGCCGGTGGGCTGCCTCGTATGGAGATGGAATATCCAGTAAACCTCTCTCTTGCAGAGTAACCTAAACTTATCACCTCCCCTTTTTGATGACATGACTTTTTCAACCCCCTGAATGCGTAGGCTGCTGGCATCTTTATCGTGCCATAAATTCCAATGCCTCGCTATGTTGGTGGAATGGTTTTTGCCTCGCTATGTTGGTGGAATGGTTTCTGGATATATCATAAAGATGATCATTTAGCCTATCCCTTAGCCTACGAGTCATGCGTCCCATGTATTGAATGGAACATTGCTCACAAGTGACTACATACACTACATATCTAGTGTTACAATTGATGAATGAAGTTGCCTTAAAATCTCTATTTAAGGATCTCGAGTGAATCATTTCGCCTCGTAAAATGTTGGCTTCATAGTAGAGGAGAGATGGCCGACAATGGCTGCAGAGCCTGGGCTGTGACATCACCCATATGCTTATTATGGAGCATCGTTGTCAGCTGTCCCTCTTTACATTGAAGTCGGGGCTGACAGCTGATCATGTGACCAGACCAAAGCAACTTTAGAGTCCCTCACACAAAGAGCCACAGTTGCCTCATCTGTGCCCACCAGTGCCACCTGCCAGTGCCACCTATCAGTACCCACCAGTGTCACCTACCAGTGCCCACTGTGCCCCCTACTAGTGCCCACAGTACCACCTACCTTTGCCCACCAGTGCCACCTATCAATGCCTACCAGTGCTGCCAATCAGTGCCACCAATCAGTGCTGCCCATCAGTGTCACCTATCAGTGCCCATCAGTGCCCATCAGTGCCACCCATTAGTGCCCACCAGTGCCAACTATCAGTGCTGCTTGGTGCCCATCAGTGCCACCTATCAGTGCCCATTAGTACCATCTTATCAGTGCCTATCAGTGCCCATCAGTGCAGACCTCATCAGAGCACATCAATGAAGGAGAAAAATTACCCGTTTTCAAAATTCTATAACAAACTATGAAACTTTTTTTCTTTTTTAATTTTCGGTCTTTTTTCTTTTTTTTTTTCTTTTTCTTTTTTTTTTTTTTTTTTTTTTTTTTTTTTTAGCAAAACATAAAAAAAAACAGCAGTGACTAAATACCACCAAAAGAAATCTCTATTTGTGTGAAAAAATGTAAAAATTAAATTTGGGTACAGTATTGCATGACCGCGCATTTGTCATTTAAAGAGTGACAGCACTAAAAGCGGAAAGTTGGTCTGGGCGGGAATGGGGTTTAAGTGCCCAGTAGGCAAGTGGTTAAATCAAAGCACCCCAAACAAAAGCAGATTCTATACCCCCTGCTATAATAATCTTCTAAAACTCTAGCGAGAGATCCAGACATCCAAAAAGATTATGCTGGGGGGGGGTATAGAATGGTGCTGGGCATACAAGGAAATTCCCCTGCTACCTTATCAACTAGTTATAAGTAAGAAGAAGGTGAATCTGACAGCCAGGTACCCAGCCTTTCATCATTATTTGCTGTTTTATCTTCTAACATCGAACTGTCCATTCTATTACAATGAATCATCTCCTCAGACTTATGTCATATGCAAGTAATGCAGAAACAGTTACTTTTTATTTCATTATAATATACATAATAAACTTTAATAAATAGTGCAATTTATAAAAGGAAGATTGCGACAAATGTACATTGATTTCAGATGATTGAGATTCAGGTTTCATCTTAGGAATGAGGATCCAGACATAAATTTAAATAATAAACTTTAAATGCACAAAGATTCTGATCCAATCAACTTGTTAGGCATGTCAGGTGTGATTACAGTGTGCCGAGCTAAAATGAAAAAGGCAGTCAATGGGATTTGCATTTAGATGGCACTCAGGCCTCTTTATTTCCCTATGCATGTCAACTTCATTATATTTATGAATTTTATATGTATAATACATGCAGCATACCCAGACAATGCAACTTGGGAAAGATATAAAAATTCTCATGAAACTAATTTTTCTTGATAATATTTTTTAGATGTTATATTGTTTGTTCTTTAACCGCTTGACCTCCGGAAGATTTTTTCCCCCTTCATGACCAGGCCATTTTTTGCGATACGGCACTGCGTTAATTTAACTGACAATTGCGCGGTCATGCGACGATGTACCCAAATAAACTTTATGGATATTTTTTCCCACAAATAGAGCTTTCTTTTGGTGGAATTTGATTGCAACTGCATTTTTTATTTTTTGCACTATAAACAAAAAAAAGCCTAAAAATTATGAAAACATTTTTTTTTTTACTCTCTGCTATAAAACATATGCAATAAATACATTTTAAAAAATAAATTCCTTCATACATTTAGGCCAATATGTATTTCGCTACATGTTTTTGGTAAAAAAAAAAGTCCCAATAAGCATATATTGATTGGTTTACGCAAACGTTATAGCATCCACAAACTATGGTATATATTCATGTACATTTTATTTATTTATTAATTTTTACTTTCAAAAGATTTTTATTTTTCATTTCAGAAGAAAAACAAGACGGAATATTAAAATGACATACATTGTGTAATTTGACATTGCAATGGGGGTGAGGTGGTAAAAACCGTCAGTAATGAGGCCCAATTAGGTCTTTCGAGGTTCTTCGATAGCGATGGGATAGTTGACGAAGTTACTTCCCCTGGCATGTCGACCATAAGTTTGAGTCCAGAGGGACAAGGCGACAGATGAAGGAGGGGGGCATCCCTGCCCCAGGCACCCCTAATGGGATCAACCTGTGCCAAGGGGGAACCCCCACCACCACCACGTCCCCACCTCGTGACCATCAAACGAGCAAACAGTCACTGGGGGAGTTGATGTCAAGGAACCTCCATTGGGAAACTAGGAAGGCTACTAGGCTTTCATTGCTATCAAAGCGTATTAGTCAAAACGGACTAGAACATCCCCCAAAAACATATTATTATAAAGAGGAAGAGAAAGGGAGAGAATGAGAGGAAAGAAAGAAAAGAATAGGGAGCAGAGCATGTGCCAAACCTTAGTTTGTAGGTTCTAGTTGGTTGGGGAGAACCAGTGGAGTAAGTGAGACTCCCTGAGACGTGGCCCAAGGTTCCCAGACTATTTCAAATTTTTAGGATGTGTCCGTGAGGATACTAGTTATTTTTTCTTGAGACATAATCCAAGAGATCTTGTATTGAGCTGCTGCAATGGAGATCTTGGGCTGTTTCCAGGCCCTAGCAATAGTGAGCTTTGCTCCTAGGAAAATAAAGTGGATCAGTTTTTGTTTAGGCTTGGGGATTCGTAGAATATTGGCGTTAAGTAGGGCGACTGCTGGGGATCTGGGGACCATGCAATTGGTGACTATGGAAATCAGGTTAAAAACTTTCTTCCAGAATGATCTAATTCTGGGGAACTCCCACCAGATATGCGCCATCGAGCCCAAGAGTTGACAGTCCCTGAAGCATCGTGGGTCTGCGGAGGGGTAAATGGACGCAAGTCTAGTGGGGGTTAGGTACCATCTTGTAAGAACCTTTAAGTTGGCTTCCATCACGGAGATGTTTAGGATTCCCCTGAATAATTTGGCACATGCTGCTTGCCAGGTCTCCAGATCCCACTCATGTTAGAGGTCAGCCTCCCAGGTTGTCATGTAGGAGGATTTGTCTGCAACATGAGGCAAAAAGGAAGTTCTGGACAGCCGAATATAGCCTTTATTTGTAAAAAGTCCAACAGATACAAGCCACAGCAAAAAATGAGACAAACGAGCTGACGCGTTTCACACTTAACAGTGCTTAGTCATCCGCTATGACTTAGTCATCCGCTAGGGTTCTGTTGGCCTACTGGAGTCTGAGGGAAAGGTGGAGGCACATGGGGTCCACCCCTGGCCAGGGCGCCCCTGGTATTGTTGAGTAAGTGCTACATAACAGCAACCGGGAACATCAATAAAGGGTCAACAAATGGAACTCAGGTCCGACTGGGCTATCCTTCCCTCCCTCTCTCCTGGGGGAGCAAGGAAGGGAGGAGACCCAGAGCTTGTAATGTGGAGCTTCCCACATCAGTGTGGGAGTCCTGAGCAAAGACAAAAATAAATAAATAAAAAACCCAAAACAAAAAACGAAAAAAAGTGTCTCTAGGTCTCCATGAAGGGGGAAGAGTCTGGAGTACCCCGTTTGGGGATCTCAACTTCTTGTGGTGAGAGAACCAGGGCCCCCCAGGGAGGTCGGTACTGACTCCCCAGGCTAGGTCCGGGTCTCCAATTGGACCAAAAAGGCAAAAATTGCCTGAGAAAATAACTGAGAAATTTTTAAACTGATATGATTGAACAGTTAGAACAAATAAGAGATGAATCTCTAAGCAGAGGGAACAGTGGAACCAGAAACCCAACCCATCTCTGGGTAGTGAGTGAAGAGAAGCCTGAAATAGTTGGCAGATGATCACAGGGGTCTGCTGTCTTTAGACTTCTTGGTCTTTGTCTTGTTCCAGAGCGATGATTGGGGGCTGGTAGGTGTCGGTCTTTTGGTTGATCCAGGTACGTTGTAGGACGTGTCAGTTTTCTGGGAGATATACTTAAGGTGGAGTAGGAGTTTTTCACCATCTGAAAAACTGGAGAAAGAGTAGTTCCTTCCTTTATCAGAGAACTTCACTGCAAACGGGAAGGCCCATTTGTACTTAATGTCCTTTTGTGTCAGAACATTGTGCATTGTGGAGGGGGACAGATCTGCGAAGATCTGAATTGGTTGACCCTGGCACTGCACCCTGGGCATGGACCATGATTGTTTCATGACCTTCACTGCATAGTAATGAGGTTTGGCAATGTCTCTCGGTGTGCCATCCTTCCTGGGGGGCCCTAGGGGTCTGTGGGCTCTGTCCAGCTCTAGGCGGTGCTGGGGGATATATGGGATCAGGTTCTTGATTACATCCTGTACCGCTGCAGGGAAGTTAGTGATGGACTCGGGTAGACCCCTCATTCTGATATTGTATCTCCTGAATCTGTTCTCTAGGTCATCGATTTTGGATAGGGCAACATCCAGTTGTTCCTGTATTGTCTGGATATGGTCTGAGTTTTGATTTGTTGCTGCAACAGTTTTTTCTAACTTGTTTTCAATTGTTTCCATTCTGGCTCCCAGGTTCTGGAAATCTGATTGTAAGTCCCCTGTCATCTTAGAAGCTGTTTGAGCTAGGCCTCTTTTCAAGTGTTCAGACAGTTTCTGGTACAGATCAGCTGCTGGGAAGGCAGAGGCTGTGGCCTGGTAGTCATTAGGAAAGGTGCCTGCATGGCATTAGGCCCCATAGGGTAGAGGACACAGTCCTCCATGGTGTGGCATATTAGGGACCCTGTAGAGGCAGGAGACGGTGATCTGGTCTGCTGGTTACTCACATGGCCCATCGGGGTGAAGTTCAGAGTCACCGGGGCTACCATTTGCCTGTGTTCCTGGGGATCCTTAGAGCTGGAAGCATGAGGCTTCGCCGCAGCCCGCCATCTTGGATCCGCCGTGTGTATCAGCGCTACTGGATTGCAGCCTGAGGTTTCTCCTAAGACGATCCGGGGGGGGTTCCCGGGTGCCTGGGGATGCCGTGGCTGCTGGAAGCACTGTTCCCAGTGTGCTGTGTGAAGAGCTGTGGGCACTGCTGTGCTGGGGTGGTGAGGAGCTCCTGGCTCAAGCGGCCATCTTCAGAGCCCTGCGCATGCCCACTTATTTATAATTTTTTTATACTAGTAAAGGCGGCGATCAACAACTTATAGTGGGACTGAGATTTTGCGCCAGGTAATCGGACACTAGCTGACACTTTGCGGGAACCAATGACAGTGATAAAAATATGCGCTGTCACTGTACTAATGACAAACAAAGACTTGGGGGGGCACACCCTAAAAATGCATTGACTTTGACGCAGTAGTAGGCTTAAGCACTATATGTGCCATATGGTGTGACCAAATCCTCATATATTTTGCTGAATATGTTCAGGTGTTTAAATAGCCCTGCAGGATTTAAATGTAATTTTTGTATGTGTGTATGTAATCTTCTGTCACTGTACTAATGACACTGGCTGGAAAGGGTTAAACATCTAGGGCAATCAGAAAGTTTTCTGTGTGCCTATCCAGTGCTTGTGTGCTGTGTAAGGTGCATTTACTAGGGGAAGTGATAGATTTTATTCCCTGCTTTGCAGGAACACAAAACCCATCCCTTCCTCCCGGTCAGAATAGAGATCTATATACATCTCATAAGTTTACATACCCTGGCGGAATTTAAGATTTCTTGGCCATTTTTCAGAGAATATGAATGATGACAAAAAAATTTTCTTTCATTCATGGTTAGTGTTTGTCTGAAGCCATTTATTATCAATCAACGGTGTTTACTCTTTTTCATTAATCATAATAACAGAAACTACCCAAATGACCCTGATCAATAGTTTACATACTCTGGGATGTTTGGCCTTAGTACAGACACAGGCACACACAGGTTAAAATGGCAATTAAAGGTTAATTTCCCACATGTGTGGTTTTTAAAATCACAATTAGTGTATTTGTATAAATAGTCAATGAGTTTGTTGGCTCTCATATGGATGCATTAAGCAGGCTAGACACTGAGCCATGAGGAGGTAGAAAAGAGCAGTCAAAAGACCTGCGTAACAAGGTAATGAAACTTTACAAAGATGGAAAAGGATATGAAAAGATATCCAAAGCCTTGAATATGCCAGTAGGTAATGTTTAATCACTTATTAAGAAGTGGAAAATGAGGGGCTCATTTGATACCAAGCCTAGGTCAGGTAGACCAAAAAAAATTGCAGCCACAACCGGCAGAAGAATTGCTCAGGATACAAAGAAAAACCCACAGCTAACCACAGGAGAAATACAGGCTGCTCTCCAAAGGGACGACGTGGTTGTTTTTAAGGATCACAATTCAACAACTATAAGTAAGCGCTCCGCAGAGCGTGAAACGCGTTAGCTGATTATCTGTACATTCTATCCATGGTGCTTTGAACATGATTTGTTCCTGATTTTACAATAAAGAAATTTCGTTGGATGATATTCTCCTGGTGTGCGGCTGTCTGGACTTTTTTCTTCAATTACAACATGGATTAGCATTAGCCAGCACCTGGGGCTTTTCAACTCTGGAGAGCAACATTCAGTTTATACCTGATTTGGATACAACCTGGTGCGGAGAAAACGCTTGTGCACAATTCAACAATACTTGAACCAAAAAAAGCTGCATGGTTAAGCTGCCAGAAGGAAGCCTTTACTGCACAAATGGCACAAAAAAGCCAATGAGGCATGTCAAGGTGTTTTTGAGCATATTGTAACCAGGCTTTTTTGTGGAACTTGTACAGCAAAGGCTTCTTTCTGGCAACTTGACCATGCAGCTTTTTTTAGTTCAAGTATTATCATATTGTGCTCCTTAAAACAACCACACCATCTTTTTCCAGAGCAGCCTGTATTTCTCCTGAGGTTACATGTGGGTTTTTCTTTGTATACCAAACAGTTCCTGTGGCAGATGTGGCTGAAATCTTTCTTGATCTACCTGACCATGGCTTGGTATCAAGAGATCCCCAAATTCTCCACTTCTTATTAAGTGATTGAACAGTACTGACTGGCATATTCAAGGCTTTGGATATCTTTTCATATCCTTTTCATGTAAAGTTTCATTACCTTGTTACGCGGGTCTTTTGACTGTTCTTTTCCACCTCCTCATTGCTCAGTGTCTAGCCTGCTTAGTGCATCAATGTGAGAGTTAACAAACTCATTGACTATTTATACACAGACACTAATTGTGATTTATAAAGCCACAAATGTGGGAAATTAACATTTAATTGCCATTTTAACCTGTGTGTACCATCTTCTGTGTCTGTACCAAGGCCAAACATTCCAGGGTATGTAAACTTTTGATCAGGGTAGTTTGGATGATTTCTGTTATTATGATTTAAAAAGAGTAAACACAGTCGATTGATAATAAATGGCTTCAGCCAAACACTAACCATGAGTGAAAGAAATGTTTTTGTGCTATCATTCATATTCTCTGAAAAATGGCCAAGAAATCATAAATTCTGCTAGGGTATGTAAACTTATGGGCACAACTGTATATGTGAATCTGCACACAAGAGCCGCCCTGTAGCAGTAAAACTGCAGTGGGGCGATCTTTAAGTGGCTAAAGGAAACCCATTAAGATGAACAAATATGGAAGCTTGCTTGAATTTTAAATGTGCAAGCTTTAGGGCTGTCATCCCCATCATGACTTTTCTACCTAGTTTTTAGAGAGAGGGAGGGGGAGGGAGAGAGTTGCTAAGCAGCTAATAGTGCAGTGAAGTTTAATTCAATTAGACAATGATAAAACACAAAATAGTGCACTCACAAGTATCTCAGTTAGTTGAGGGGAGTTCACATGAAGCCAAAACCGCTGGCATCACCAGAGCGTAGTAAGAGCCTGGGCAAAAGATCTGGATGAGCTAACAGGAAGCCGCCACAGGGAGACACGTGAGAATTGTCAGTGGAGCTGTCAGAAGCCTGGGAGCTGGGAGCCAATCATAACGCATTTCGGAGGACACACCACGCCCCCTTCATCAGCCTGATACACATACACAATCCAATCAGATTGTACTAAAAACTTTTTTCTTTCTTGTGCAACCAATGTATCACTGAGCGTTAGTATCTTGTGATTTAGACTTATTAGGTTTGCATGGATGCATGCTTGTTCTAGATGAAATTATGAGAGCCAGAGGCAACTAGCATTGTTATACAGTGCCTTGAAAAAGTATTCCTACCCCTTGACATTTTCCACATTTTGTCATGTTACAATCAACGTAAATGTATTTTATTGAGATTTTATGTGATAGAGCAACACAAAGTGGCACATAATTGTGAAATGGAAGAAAAATGATAAATGGTTTTCAACATTTTGTACAAATAAATATGTGAAAAGTGTGGTGTGCATTTGTATTCAGCCCCTCTGAGTCAGTACTTTGTAGAACCACCTTTCGCTGCAATTACAGCTGCAAGTCTTTTTGGGGCTGTCTCTACCAGCTTTGCACATCTAGAGAGGGACATTTTTGACCATTCTTCTTTGTAAAATAGCTCAAGCTCTGTCAGATTGGATGGAGAGTGTCTGTGAACAGCAATTTTCAAGTCTTTCCACAGATTCTCAATTGGATTTAGGTCTGGACTTTGACTGGGCCATTCTAATATATGAATATGCTTTTGATCTAAACCATTCCATTGTAGCTCTGGCTGTATGTTTAGGGTCGTTGTCCTGCTGGAAGGTGAACCTCCGCCATCTTTTGCAGACTCTAACAGGTTTTCTTCTAAGATTGCCCTGTATTTGGCTCCATCCATCTTCCCATCAACTCTGATCAGCTTCCCTGTCCCCGCTGAAGAAAAGCATCCCCACAACATGATGCTGCCACCACCATGTTCCACGGTGGGGATGGTGTGTTCAGGGTGATATAGTTTTCAGCAACACATAACATTTTGATTTTAGGCTAAAAAGTTATATTTTGGTCTCATCTGTCCAGAGCACCTTCTTCCACATGTTTGCTGTGTCCCCCACATGGCTTCTCGCAAACTGCAAACAGTACTTCTTATGGCTTTCTTTCAACTATGGCTTTTTTCTTGCCACTCTTCCATAAAGAGGAAAATGTTATACTTACTGGTGTTCCATCCATGGAATGCGCAATCCATCTGGAAAAGCGGTCTCTGCCCTCAATTGATGGATTTGTCCTAGCCATCTAAGCTCCTTGACTAACTTGATCCACACCACTACGATTGTCTTTAATGGACAGTAATTAAAGAGCCTATTGTTTTCTCCTTGAAGAAGGGCCAATTCTATGTCTCTTTTCAACCTTGAATCTATTTTCAATGCTTGTGGTACATATGCACACTAAAGTGTTTGGAGTAAGAAGGACGATGTTCTAGCCCGGATGCAAAATGCAGACCTTTGTATAGTGCTGAGGAAGAGACTAGAACCACTTTGCCTGATAATTTCAGCAACAAGGTAGTTTATGGCTTGATACTTGGATATCTGAGATCCTTCTAGACCTATTAGCCATACAAAATACTTCATTGTTACTGGCCATATTGAGGATGTCTTATCCCTCTGAATGGAGAGTTAGACAATGTGTCCTAAACTATTTGGAAGACCCCAGGGGGGAATGAACAACCTGCCCAGGTCTTTTGGAATTGGTTTGCCAAGATATGCAACAGTTACTAGTTCCCATAAAGTGAGGACATGACTGATCCTCATCTATCCTTTAATGCCGTCTCTAGGCTTACTTGTATACAATTCAGTCCTTACAGTATAGAATAGAAGATTCCATCCTTTAAATTCTGTAGGGTTTCCTTTGCTCCAATGTACTTGAAGTTTGGAGTAGGCGTCCTGGCCTCCATAAGATTTTAAACACTGAATCTACAATCTTAGCCTAGGTTTCCACTATTGTGACCTAAGAAGTCATGCGATTTTGATGCGACCTCTATGAGACTTAAAGCAATGCCTGTGTATTCTTGAGGTCCATGGCCCTAAGTCGCATCAAAGTGGGATCAAAGTAGTGCAGGGACTACTTTCAAGTTGCTGCGATTTGAAGTCACACCGCTATTAACGGTACTCCTTGGAAATAATAGGGAACAATTTGTGGAAGCCAAGCCTTTTGCCGCGTACACACGAGCGGACTTTTCGACGGACTAGGTCCGACAGTCTTTCCGACAGGCTTTGCAGAGTAGGTCCGCTGGACTTTCAAACGAACGACTTTGACACACACGATCACACCAAAGTCCGACGGATTCGTACGTGATGACGTACGACCGAACTAAAATAAGGAAGTTCATAGCCAGTACCCAATAGCTGCCCTAGCATCAGTTTTAGTCTGTCTGACTTGCATACAGACGAGTGGATTTTTCGACCGGACTCGAGTCCGTCGGAAAGATTTTATTTCTAGGTCCGTCGGACTTTTGGGGAAAAAAAGTCAGCTGGAGCCCACACACGATCGAATTGTCCGACAGAGTCCGATCCGCCGGACCAAGTCTGCCAGAAAGTCCGCTCGTGTGTACGTGGCATTACTGATGACTGGAGAGATTGATTGCAATGATGCCTTACGCGGTTTTGGATCCTAATCCTTCTGTTTGTTGACCAAGTCCTACTTTTGACTGAACATGCAGTCACAACCCTTGTGCTCTAATGCATCATGGAGGGAATGCAATGAGTTGGAGGAAAGGAATGAAATTCCAATGGCTTCCTTAAAGCACAGGACCCACGGATCCTAAAGCTCATATTTTATATAAAATTCTGTCAGCTGGACGACTTGGGTTTAGGTAGACAAATAAAGAGGATTATTGATTCTTTTTTCTCCTCTATAGTTTTCCCAGGTTTAACCTGTCATTCAATCTTCATTACTTTGCCTTTTGGTTATCCTCTGGTCATTGGTGGTTAACACAAGAGATTAATCCTCCTTCTAGATATCACCAGATCCGACTTGAACAGTCACCACTCTGACTTAAAAGCGGTATGTGATACTTGTGGGATGAGCCATAAGGGTTAACTGACCACAAGGAACTACCAGAGAAACAGCATAGAGTCTTGTATCCACAGTAGCTGAACTGCATCACTGGCTACTTCATTTTCACTCTAGGATCAGCCATCATAGAGATTTTATCGCTGACCAGAGCCCTGCTTTCATCTTGTCTGGGATCCTGAAAGTCTGGCAACCGAAGTGAGCTCCACGGCAGGTCACAAAACACTACTTAATAGTAGTATGAACCTTCTTCATCTCCAGATCCATTCGCTGTCCCACGGTTTCTGGAAAGGATATTGCTTTTCTTCTGGTAGAATGGCACCCCTGGCTGATCTGATGAAGCCTGTTTGGCCGGCTGCTTCTGAGGCAGAGGTACCCTTTAAACAACTTAGTTGATTAGCTTAGTACCTGAGCATTATTGCAATAGAGATCCACACAGTCAGTTTGGACAGAGTTAAAACATCCACTTTTTGCTTCTGATATGCCAGCTTGCCATAGCAACTTCCTAGAAGCATGCTAAGGTTAACCCATCTGGCAAGTCTGATAAAGACTCCCTGGCCAACTGCTTCTGAGGTAGAGGTTGCCTTTAAATAACAGAGCTATTTGATTTAGGCTTGGCATGGAATCATTAGTGACTGTAGGCCTTCTTAGTCTCTGCCCATTTGCCACTGCCTCTGGCCTGCAACTTGGTTTTGCATTTTGGCCAACACACCAGTTACCACCATTCCACTATGATTTTTGTAGAGATATCCT
Source organism: Aquarana catesbeiana (assembly GCF_042186555.1). Taxonomy (NCBI): domain Eukaryota; kingdom Metazoa; phylum Chordata; class Amphibia; order Anura; family Ranidae; genus Aquarana; species Aquarana catesbeiana. Next base: position 666,562,293 of record NC_133327.1, on the reverse strand, counting down.
TGGTCTGCCTCTTCTGGCAGTTAAATACATAGTGGTTCCTTCAGGGCTAAAGAGGACCTGTTCCTGTTGCAGAAGCAGGTTGACTCTCCTCTTCCTGAGAAGTGGTGTTGGTGTTGAGGGCTGGAGAGATTTACAATCCATTATGCCCATAATGTGCACTCTTTTAGGATATAGAATATACCCACCTTAATGAACGTTGCTGGTCTCTAGGAAGGCTGATTGCTTCTGGTCCACAGATGAGCTGAAAGACTGGAGCCATGCCTAGGAGTATTTGTTTAAAAATCCATCAGTAGTAACCACTACAAACAGCAAACCACATATCCCTCTGTGGTGTACCACAAATAATAGAAGCAATTACACATCGCTAACAGGTAAGGACTAAGGAAATGTAACTAAGCAGATCCTGATTTTCATTTCAGCATCAAGGTCAGCATGTAAATGCATAGAGATAAACACATATCAGTCATAGTACTGTTAAGTCAATGTAATCACAGGCAACAGCGCAGGTTAATAGTCATCAGACAATTAGCACTAGCAGGTTAAACTTACCTTAGACCAGTGATGGCGAACCTTTTTGAGCCCGAGTGCCCAAACTGCAACACAAAACAACTTATTTTTTTCAAAGTGCCAACACTGCAATTAAACCTGAATACCGAGGTTTTAGTTTAGAAAAAAACAACTCGTACAGTTGTCCAAACGAATTAACATGTTTAAAAAGAAAAACACAATAACAGACCTTTCCATTAAACATTTTTTTTTTTATTGAAAAAAAAAAAACAACTGTACACGTGCATGTATTTGAAAATGCCCAGCCAAGGCATCTTTACCAATGCCCAGCCAAGGCATCTTTACCAATGCCCAGCCAAGGCATCTTTACCAATGCCCAGCAAAGGCATCTTTGAAAACGCCCAGCAAAGGCATCTTTAAAAATGCCCAGCAAAGGCATCTTTACCAATGCCCAGCCAAGCCATCTTTAAAAATGCCCAGCAAAGGCATCTTTACCAATGCCCAGCAAAGGCATCTTTAAAAATGCCCAGCAAAGGCATCTTTAAAAATGCCCAGCAAAGGCAGAGTATGGGCAGAGTACTGCAGAGTATGGACATTTCACAAAAAAGGTACATAATAAACACAGAATTGTAGAAGAGCAACTCACAATTTTGTCCAATGTCCTGTGAAACCGCTGACACCGCTCTGCTGTGTCTGCTGTAGATACAAAGGGCTGGAATAAAAAAAAATATTTGTTATTGTTGTCCATAGGCCAGGACACAGGTTCAAAGTACTGCAGAGTATGGACAGAGTACTGCAGAGTATTGCAGAGTATGGGCAGAGTACTGCAGAGTATGGGCAGAGTATGGACAGAGTACTGCAGAGTATGGGCAGAGTATGGGCAGAGTATGGACAGAGTATGGGTAGAGTACTGCAGAGTATGGGCAGAGTACTGCAGAGTATTGCAGAGTATGGGCAGAGTATGCACAGAGTATGGGCAGAGTACTGCAGAGTACTGCAGAGTATGGGCAGAGTACTGCAGAGTATGGGCAGAGTATGGCAGAGTACTGCAGAGTATGGCAGAGTATGGCAGAGTATTGCAGAGTATGGACAGAGTATGGGCAGAGTACTGCAGAGTATGGCAGAGTATTTCAGAGTATTGGCAGAGTACTGCAGAGTATGGTCAGAGTATTGCAGAGTATGGCAGAGTATGGGCAGAGTACTGCAGAGTATTGCAGAATATTGCAGAGTATTGCAGAGTATGGGCAGAGTATGGACAGAGTATGCAGAGTATGGGCAGAGTACTGCAGAGTATGGGCAGAGTACTGCAGAGTATGGGCAAAGTACTGCAGATTATTGCAGAGTATGGGCAGAGTACTGCAGAGTATGGCAGAGTATTGCAGAGTATGGGCAGAGTACTGCAGACTATGGCAGAGTATCGCAGAGTATTGCAGAGTATGGGCAGAGTACTGCAGAGTATGGCAGAGTATGGCAGAGTATGGGCAGAGTACTGCAGAGTATGGTCAGAGTATTGCAGAGTATGGCAGGGTATGGGCAGAGTACTGCAGAGTATTGCAGAGTATGGGCAGAGTACTGCAGAGTATGGTCAGAGTATTGCAGAGTATAGCAGAGTATGGGCAGAGTACTGCAGAGTATAGGCATAGTATTGCAGAGTATTGCAGAGTATTGCAGAGTACTGCAGAGTATGGGCAGAATATGCAGAGTATGGGCAGAGTATTGCAGAGTACTGCAGAGTATGGGCAGAGTACTGCAGAGTATTGCAGAGTATGGGCAGAGTACTGCAGAGTATGGGCAGAGTATGGGCAGAGTATGGGCAGAGTATTGCAGAGTATGGGCAGAATACTGCAGAGTATGGGCAGAGTATTGCAGAGTATGGGCAGAGTACTGCAGAGTATTGCAGAGTACTGCAGTGTATTGCAGAGTATGGGCAGAGTACTGCAGAGTATTGCAGAGTATGGGTACTGAGCAGCGCTGTGGGCTGGATCTGTAGTGCCCTCATCGCTGCTCAGTAACCATACTCTGCAAACGATCTCTCCCCCTCCCCCTCTCCCCTCACACTGTAGGGCGCGCGGGAGCAAGATTCTGGGAGGACGTCCATGGACGCCCTCCCAGAATAAGCCGACCACGCTGTAGCCGTCTTTCGGCTATGGCGGGTCGGCAAGTGGATAATAACTCACTGGGCTGCAGTGTGGGGTCAGTTCCCGGGCGCACCTTGGTGTGTGTATTGGTCCAGCAGCGCACCAGCACCTTTGCAGCCATCGTGCTATTTGCTTGGTGTCTGGTGTGCTCCTGTACCTTTAAGAAGGGATGGGCTGCCCTTCAGTCCACCTGCTCTCATTTATCCATCAGAATGCATGTGCCTCCACTGTGGGGACACTCATATTTTAGTGTTAGGACCACAGATATCAGGGTGCCGTGATGAGGCTCTGTGGCTTACGCATGCATTTGCAAATGCATGCGGACTAAACCCGTTTCTAACGCATACTGTTAGACAGGTTAATTTGGTTGTCTGCGAGCTGGTGGTAAGTAGGCTTGGAATTTTTTCCTGGGCATTCCCCAGGCCTTGTTTATATCCCGGGCGCTCTGGTGTGTCCGATGAAGAGATTTCCCACAGGTGCGTCGGCAGAGAACGTCAGATGAAGAGGCGTCAGATAAAGAGAACGGGGGGCGTGGCTTCAGCGCTCTCGTTTGGCACGTGCGTCACGCCCACTCAGACACATTACCGCTAGCCAGAGAACGCCAGAGAACTATGGGAGATGTAGTTCGCGGGCACGGTGTAGACGATTTGACAGTGTAATTTCTGAATTGTCACAGCGTGCCCACAGAGACGGCTCTACGTGCCGGCAGCGGCGCGCGTGCCACGCGTTCGCCATCACTGCCTTAGACACATGTACCGCAAAAAAAGTCCATACCACAACCAAGCATTAATACACAGTAAGCCCAGCTTGCAGGGCCAGGCCCTGTGTTAATAGGAAAGGCTCAGCACCACCTGAAATCTGCCTAAGAATTAGCAATACTGCAGACACAGACCACAACCTGTGAAGCATTAGTAAACAGAATGGCACTATGGACAGCCAGTAAGATTCACATGTGTGATATACGCTTTCAGTGGTGCAAGCATACCTACAGACAATAAGTCAAGCCTGTAGGACCAGGCTTTGCTGAGTTAATAGGAAGGCTTTAGCCCAGCACAGCACACCTGCTATCAGCATTAGCAGTATTGCAGACACAAACCACAACCTGTGAGGCAATAGTAAACAGACCAGTGGCGGCTGGTGAAGTTTTAGGATGGGGGGCGCTAGACCCCGCCCTTCCTTTTTGACCTCTCCCACTTGTTGCAAATGGGTGTGGTTTTAGTGAAATAGTGGGCATGGTTTAAATGGTGTGGCTCTAAGGGGGTGTTGTTAGCGTCTGAGATGAATGAGGGATGGAGGGAGAGGGAGGGACAGCAGGCCCAGATCCTACACAACAATAGAAATATGTGTATTCTAGAAAGTTTAACAATCAGCAGATAAAGATTCTCCTGGTGTTAGCATGTCAATTATCCATGGTTGTTATGGTGTCAGGATGATTGAAGTGCATTATTTATATTATTACATTGTAATAATTCGCCATAAAGCAGAATCAGTGCGAGCCCTGAGTGTGTCACCTGCCACGTCACCTGCCACCAGATGCCATCAGGTGTCCCCAGTGGAGTCCATCCTTATATCAGGTGCCCCCATCGGAGTCCGTCCTTACATCAGGTTCCCCCAGCGGAGTCTGTCCTTACATCAGGTGCCCCCAGCGGAGTCCGTCCTTACATCAGGTGCCCCCATCAGCGGAGCCCCTCCTTATATTTGTGTCCCCAGCGGAGCCCCTCCTTACATCTGTGTCCCCAGTGGAGCCCCTTCTCACATCTGTGTCCCCAGCGGAGCCCCTCCTTACATCTGTGTCCCCAGCAGCACAGCCCTCCTTACATCTGTGTCCCCAGCAGCACAGCCCTCCGTCTGTCTCTCCCCTTTAGCTAGTTCCTGTCTTTCTCGTGTGTTCAGTGGAGAGGGGAGGGGCCTTCCCTCTCCACTGAACACAAGGGGATTAGGCGGCGGCCATCTTTTTGTAGCCCACTGGGCACCAGAAGTGACTTTATTCCCACACTGAGAACAAAGCACCCAGCCGGGTGTCGGGCAGATGCTGCTCAGCACAATGGATTGCGCCGCAAAGCAGCTCCAAACCCCGCCAATGAAGCGCCGCATCTGCAATCTCGTGGCGCTTCCCATAGTGCACTGCGTCCGGCGCCTGAACACAGTGAACTTAAGGACTTTTTTCCTTTTCTTTATTTATTTTTATTTATTTGTGACTGCCTGGGGGGGACAGCGCCCGGTCGACCCCTATGGACGGGCCGCCACTAAAACAGACTGAAACTATGAACAGGCCAGAAAATTTGCATGTGTGACATATGCTTGCAGCAGTAACTGAATACTATGGATTTGTGCACCATGTGGTGCCTTACCACCTGCACGCTTCATGGTCAAACCGGAAGTCCAATGAATGTCCATCCATTGAGTCATGATAAAGGAGCAATCCCTAGAGACCAGATACAGTACCATCGCCCCCTTCTCCTGGATCTTGAGGGTGGGAGGTCTCCCCCATATAGGCGTTCGTTTCAACCTGTACAGCGGGGAGCTTTGTCACATGAGAGGCTTGAAACTGTGCGGCGTGGCCAGATGAATCCAGCAAGTTGAGGGAAAAGAAAAATCTTGCTTTCAGCAGCAGCATAACCTGCTGTAGCAGTGAGAAAAAAAGAGAGAATGTGGCCTGCAGGGAGGAGACTTACTTATATAGTATAACCGGTCCTGGAATAGGGCAGGGGGCGAAGCCTACCCATAAGTATATACTGTCATGTTGTGTCAGGAAAGGCCAGATTTGCGGAGTGTACGACTAATAGTTGTCCTGTGGACAGATTCTCCCATTTGAGCTGTGGATCTCTGCAGCTCCTCCAGAGTTACCATGCCTCTTGGCTGCTTCTCTGATGAATACTCTCCTTGCCCGGCCGGTCAGTTTAGGTGGATGGCCATGTCTTGGTAGGTTTGCAGTTGTGCCGTACTCTTTCTATTTTTGGATGATGGATTGAACAGTGCTCCATGAGATGTTCAAATATTGGGATATTTTTTTATAACCTAACCCTTCTTTAAACGTCTCCACAACTATATCCCTGACCTGTCTGGTGTGTTCCTTGGCCTTCATGATGCTGTTTGATCACTAAGGTTCTCTAACAAACCTCTGAGGGCTTCACAGAACAGCTGTATTTATACTGAGATTAAATTACACACAGGTAAACTCTATTTACTAATTAGGTGACTTCTGAAGGCATTTATTTATTTATTTAATAAAGATATTTATTTGTAAAACATTTTGAAAACCATTTATCATTTTCCTTCCAATTCACAATTATTTGCCACTTTGTGTTGGTCTGTCACATAAAATCCCAATAAAATACATTTACATTTTTGGTTGTAACATGACAAAATGTGGAAAATTTCAAGGGGTGTGAATACTTTTTCAAGGCACTGTACATGGGTTTTCTTGACAAATTTCCTTAAAGAAGAATTCCAGGTATGGCATTTTATATAAAGTTACATTGGTCCAGCTTGGATCAAAGTAACTATACAAATGCCATACCTGTGGGATTCCTCTAGAAGTTGGAAATCACTGTAGTAGATACCTCAACTCCAGTGATCTCAACTAGCGTCTGGGTCCTATGCAGAGCGACTGCCCTAATGCATTGTAAACAAATGCTTTGCATTTTCCAATGAACGCAAGGCATTTTCTGATAGGAAAAGATGAAGAGGTGGGCTGGTGATGTCACACTTTCTACATCGTCCAGTCACAGAATGCAGTGCATTCATTGAGAAAATGCAAAGCATTAACAGAATGGCACTCGTGCCGAGTGTCCAACCTAATGTGTTCAGAATGCAGTAGGGTGGCTGCTCTTCACAGGACCCAGACAATGGTAAAACCACCAGTCATTTGCATGAGGATATTCTGCAACATAAAGCTCAGTGGGAACAGCACGTTAATAAGACAAGTCAGCAGTAGAAAGCCTGAACGCCTCATCAGTAGTGGATGGTGATAAAAATATTTTGGTGATGGCACAAACAAACCCCTCCAGGTCCTTACCTGCAAACGGAGCCTCCAGCCTGGGCTGTCACGGCTCCACTGATACCCGGTGGCTTCTATATTCCAAATCTTCAGCCTCCTGGTTGGCTGGGATGAGAAGCCGGAAACCGGAAGTGACGCAATCAGTGTTAATTTTATTCTTAGGACTAAAATGGCATTTTAGTTTTAGTCCCATTTTAGTCTTCTGCAATTGTTTTAGTTTTAGTCGTATTTAGTCGACTAAATCTCCAGTACATTTTAGTCGACTAAAATGTTCTACGTTTTAGTCGACTAAAATCTCCAGTACATTTCAGTAATTCCAATTTAGTTTTAGTCATAGTCCTTTGACTAAAATGGCATTTTAGTTTTAGTCTCATTTTAGTCTTAGGACTAAAATGGCATTTTAGTTTTAGTCTCATTTTAGTCTTTTGACTAAAATGGCTTTTAGTTTTAGTCGTATTTTAGTCATCGCAATTGTTTTAGTTTTAGTCGTATTTTAGTTGACTAAAATAGTATTCATTTAGTCGACTAAAATGTTTTAGTCATTTTAGTCGACTAAAATGTTTTAGTCATTTTAGTCGACTAAATTAACACTGGACGCAATGGCGAATTTTGTTTTGTTAAAATCAAAAGGACCCGAGGACAAGATAAAACAAGCCCATTAGAGGCTCAGGCTCTAATCATGTGCTTTTTAAAAAATTGATGGACCTAATAGACTTCTATTAGTCCGGCACCCTGCACAATGCAACAGTGCACTGCACACACATAGAACCTTTTGGAAAAAGTAATTTTATTGCGCTATCCTAATAAATCTTTTGAAAAAAGCTGCAACTATAATGTGAGACACACACACTAAATATAACATAAAAAGAAATCTGCGCTATAAAATTATAGTGATCAAAGAATAAAGTGACTTGTAAATGATTTGTCTGGATAAATGGAGTTATGAAAACTCCATATAACCCACTAATACATAAATTTATATATACGTAATCACAAGTGAAATGTACAAAAAATAATAAAATAAACAAATGAAAATTGCAAAAGTTCTCCAAAAAGAATCAATCCACTCCGATGGATGTTAAAAAGAAGCTCCACTGAATATACAGTTCATAATAGTATTCCAAGTGATGATTCCTCAACCCTCTATTCAGTAGTGACATGCGACCACAACACCAAAGAAGATGTGATAGAGTGCGACAGGAAAGTTCTTCCACCGGTAATAATACTGCCGCTTACCAGCTTGTTAGATCTCTTGTTTAAGGAGATCACAAGTGCCTGTGGCTTTTATCCCCAGCCCCGGGGTCTTTGTGATTGGATAGCTGGATGTTCCCAGACTCACTGCTCAGGGTATCCTCCGTACAACTTTAAGATGCTAAAAAAATGTTAGTCGTATTATCATTTATTTAAAATAAATTGTTCTATGATTAGCTTTCCTATTGTTCGAAACTTTGGGGGGGGGGTGCCCCTTATGAACCGGCCGCCACTGCTCCTCGTCCTCATTCCTTACTTTTCATCCCCCACCTATACAAGATTCTCCAGCTGTATATTTTTAAATATCTGTGGCCTCTAGTGAGAGGGAGGGAATTATCAATGAGGTTTTTAGAAGCTTATGGTATGCCAGGGCAAGGGAGGAAGAAAATCATTACAGGGCCATGCTGAGTAGAGTCAAGAAAGTCCTGAACTCATAAGTCCTCATCACCCTCTCTGTCATCGTCAACACCATCGCTGCCATGTGATTGGCTGATTAGCACTTTGTGTTACCAAGCAATTGAACAGGTGTACCTAATAAAGTGGCCGGCGAGTGTGGAATCGATCTCAAAGCATGGCTGGTCAATTTTCTGATCAAATTACAGCAATAATGTCCATAATGCAATGCCTGTAAAAAAAACCTCTCACTTCTCTTAATCGCAGAGACCTCTCGTGTCACGTCTCTTTGCACGTTGTGCTTGTGTGACAGTTATTTCAAGCATGGCCATGTAATTTAAACACAACGGCATATGGTTTTATTTCAAACTGGTGTAAATTAGACATGTGTAAAGGGAGAATCCCTTGGTATTTCAGAGATTGTAATTAAATTCAAGTTAGAAAATATAGCCGCAGTTAATGTGATAGCAATTAAATAGTTGATTCGCTGCCTACTTCTATAAAGAATGACCAAGTGCCACACTGCTAGTGTGACATGGTGGTACTTAGCTGATTGCTGAAGGGTGTACAGCATTGGAAATGATGGAGAAGGGCCAGAAAACTAACCAACTGTTTTATTACGCGTGAGAATACTAATCCAATTCTGGGGAGAAACAATTGGTAGAGCTACAACTCTCACAGAGATTTCATATGGAGAGTGAAAATGTACCTGAAATAATACAGGAATTAATGTACAACTATTGCTGAGGTTTTTGGAGGACATTGCTATCCTGGAAAACACACCACTCCATAACTCGTACCAAGAGATTTGGAAGCTGCCATTGCTGACTCCCTTAGAAAATGCTAATTATCTGGCTGACATGCTTATTCATGAACTCGAACAGGGGCGGCCTGTCCATTGACCTTAGGTTCACACCTATGCGTTTTTTAGTGCGTTTTGCAGTTTGCAGAAACACACTACAGTCTATTTAACATGGTTTCCTATGGTACAAGTTTCACATCCATGCGTTTAGCAGCTGGTGTGTTTTTTGAAAGGGTCGGGGACTTTTTTCCCTAGGCAGGGGCCGGGAAGCCGCCCACCGCGTCCTTAACAACCTGATGAATCATCAGCTGTCAGCGGGCTTCCCCGCTGAATGTAAAAAAAAAAATTGCTGGCAAAAAATATCACAAAAAAAACGGTGTGGGGTCCCCCGGGTTTATACCAGGCTCTTGGGGTCTAGTATGGACCCCCCCCGATACCAAAACATTTTTTTTTAAATGGTGTAAGGTCCCCCCAAAAACCATACCAGACCCTTATCTGAGCATGCCCCCCACTGGATCAGGAAAGGGAGGGGATGAGCGAGCACCCCCCCTCCTGAAGCATAACAGGCCGCATGTCCTCAACACGTGGGGGGAGGTGGGTGCTTTGTTTATGAGGACAAGGGCCTCTTCCCGACAACCCTGGTGGTTGTTGGGGTCTGCGGGCAGGGGGCTTATCGGAATCTGGAAACCCCCATTAACAAGGAGGCCCCAGATCCCCCCCCATGTGAATGGGTAACGGGTACATCACACCCCTACCCATTCACCAAAAAAACTGTGCAATGTTTACAAACTACAAGAGCCAATTTTTAACAAGTCCTTTATTAAATAAGAAGCCTGGAGCCATCTTCTCCCGGACCCGTCATCTCCCAAGTTCCATCATCTCCAGGTGCCATCTTCTTCTTCTTGTGCTGTCTTCTCCCGTGGAGCTGTCTTCTTCCTCACTGCCACCATCTTCTTCTTCTTCTTCTTTGCCGCCGCCATCTTCTTCTTTGCTGCCTCCGCCATCGTCTTCTTCTTCCTTGCCGCCGTCTTCCTCTTCCTCGCCGCTGCCATCTTCTTCATCGCTTCTGGTTACCCGCTAAAAAACAAAAAAAGCCGGTCTTGTGCTGAAGCTGTCTTTCTCTGTTGTGATGTTCCCTCTGTATGGAACCTCTGATATAGGCATGGAGCGTGACCATCCAATGACGTCGCATGGAGAGCCCACCCCTTGTGTAGTCACGGAGAAAGACAGCTTCAGGACAAGACTGGCTTTTTTTGTTTTTTTAGTGGGTAACTGGCGGTGATGAAGAAGATGGCGGCGGCGAGGAAGAAGAAGACGGAGGTGAGGAAGAAGAAGACGACGGCGGCAGTGGCGAGGAAGTAGACAGCTCCACGTGAGAACAAAGCACCTGGAGATGACGGAACCGGGAGATGATGGCTCTGAGCTTCTTATTTAATAAAGGATTTGTCAAAAACCAGCTCCTGTAGTTTGTTAACATTTCACAGTTTTTTTGGTGAATGGGTAGAGGTTCGATGTAATCGATACCCATTCACATGGGGGGGTGGGATCTGGGGACCCCCTTATTAATGGGGGCTTCCAGATTCCGATAAGCCCCCCGCCCACAGAACCTGACAACCACCGGCCAGGGTTGTTGGGAAGAGGCCCTTGTCCTCATCAACATGACCTCCCACCCCCCCATGTTGAGGTCAGTTAAGGTCATGTGGCCTGGCATGGTTCGGGGGGGCGCTCGCTCATCCCCTCCCTTTCCTGACCTACTGGGCGGTATGCTCAGATAAGGGTCTGGTATGGATTTTGGGGGGACCCCATGCCATTTTTTAAAAAAATGTTGGCGTGGGGAGGGGGTCCCCTCCAAATCCATACAAGATCCGAAGGGCCTGGCATAGACCTTGGGGGGGAACCCCATGCCGTTTTTTTCATGAATTTTTTTGCCGGCACTTTTTTTTTTTACATTCAGGGGGGAAGCCCATTGACAGCTGATGACTCATCGGTTGGTAAGGATGCGGCGGCCGGCTTCCCTGCTTAGCAACCAGCTACAGTATATACAGTGTGTTTACAGTGCATTTAAAGAAAAAAAAAACTAAAAACGCAAAATGCATGAAAACTGCATGCAAAAATGCATAAAAAAACACGGGTTTAAAAGGCACTGCAAAACATGCCTCAAAAATGCATCAAGCGCAGCCGCATAGATGTGAACCTAGACTAAGGGCGCACAGGAGCCGCCCCCCCCCATCCATGTGTCCGGCCCCATTGCTAGATTCCAGATGCATGAATTCCAACGGGGAGGGGGGTTTGAAGCACCTAATTAGAGCCAGAGGCTCTAACAGGCTTCACAATAGGGTGGGCTCAGGGAGCAGAGAATGCAAACGTGCCCACCCAGGTGTGTTACAATAGTGAATGATTATTCACTATTTGTAACACTTTTCCTCCTCTCGGCCAATGAGGAAGCGGGTCTTGAGACCTATCACCTGATTGGCTGAAAGGACAGGCGATCCTATTGGATGCCTAGGAGGAGGGGAGGAGACACACAGTGGAAGCTGCTGTAAAGGAGAAGAGGATGCAAGAGCTGCTGCCAGATGCCCGATGCCCACCACCTAGATGGGATAAGTGCTGGACCGATCGGCAGACAGCAGGCGAGTGGGCAGGGGAGGCACCCCCCAAAAAAAAACACCAGCCGCCACTGAACTTTTGTAGGTGACTGATACAAGCACGATATCAGAAGTTCTTTTTTTCTCAAAATCCTGTAGAATAATAATAATAAATAATGATAGGCAGTAAAATAAGATCCCTCGCAGCCAGGAATAATAGACCCTCTTCCTAGCAACTGCAGACCCCCCAAACAACAATAGATCTCTTCTAGCTACAATAGATTCCTCCCAGCAACAATATCCCCCCCAGCTACAATAGATCCCTCCCAGCAACTAGAGATCCCACACCAACAATATGTCCTCCAGCAATAACAGATTCCTTCCAGCAATGATAGATCCCCCCAGCAACAATAGCCCCCCCCCCCCAGCAACAATAGATCTCTTTCAGCAACTATAGGTCTCCCTGCAACAATAGGTCGCTCAGAGCAGCTATAGATCCAGCAGCCAGCAACAATATACCCCTCCCTTAACAGTAACAACAGTACATTGTACCCCTACCCATTCACTTGGGGGTGACAGGATCTGGGGGCCCCCTTGTTAAAGGGGGCTTCCAGATTCTGATAAGCCCCCCACCCGCAGACCCCCACAACCACCGGGCAAGGGTTGTGGGGATGAGGCCCTTGTCCCCATCAACAAAGGGACAAGGTGCTTTGGGGGGACCCCAAAGCACCCTCCCCATATTGAGTGCATGTGGCCTGGTATGGTTAAGGAGGGGGGGCACTCTCTTGTTGCCCCCCTTTTCCTGCGGCCGGCCAGGCTGCATGCTCAGATAAGGTTCTGGTATGGATTTTGGGGAGATCCCCATGCCATTTTTTTAAAAATTTGGCACAGGGTTCCCCTTAAAATCCATACCAGATCGGTAGGGCCTGATAATGGACTTGGGGGGGGCCCACGCTGTTTTTTTCAATGTATGTTATTTTTTATGTATGTTGCTGGGACCCGACAATTCATTACAGCCGCGATCAGTTTTAAATGACTTTTTTCCTTTAGAAATGTCATTTTGCTGTGGTACTGTTATAAACATGGGAAAGAGGCGCTACTTTACAGGCATACTAAGGACACCCCCCAGGCACGATATTTAAAGGAATATTTCATTTTTTTTGTTTCACATTAAGCATTATTAAAATCACTGCTCCAACTTTTTTTTGCATTGATACATGTCCCCTGGGGCAGGACCCAGGTCCCCAAACACTTTTTATGGCAATAACTTTTTTTTTTTTTTTTTTTGGTTTTAAATACTGTTTATTGAAAAATAAATAACAGTACAAAATTATCAAACTGGCAGAGACCACCAGGAGTAACATAACAATGTAAGGTACAATAATGTCAGAATGTACATGTACCTCCCCTTGATTCAAGTACAGGATAAGAGTGTAAACATATGAGGACTCAAGGTCATCAATCAGAACTCTATTTCCTAGAGTAAGGCTGCCAGAGATCAGGACAGGGAACCTATAGTTCACGGGTACCAGGGATCCTCCAGGGTCGGCCACGCACCCCAATTGGGAACCTGCTGTACACGGACCCGCCTGGAGGGACCCTGGGAGAGCATAGTAGCCTTCTCTGGACCTGTCCTGAGCTTACGGACCGCCCATTGTTGTTCAAATGAGAGCTCTGTCTTTTCAAAGAAGGGAGTAAAAACAGACTATGAGTCTAACTGTAACAAAATAGAAAGTATCATTTATACGGGGGACTAACCCCGAAACTTAGAGAAGGTACCTGCTGAGACACCATAATGTGAATTTTCCCTTTTACAAATTGTATAGCCTTAATATGTCATTGGAGGAAAAATATACAGTTAAGGGGGTTTCTGACAGGTACTCTATTCTCAATCTTTGCTCATCATACTTAGAAGGATCTTAGACATAAGGTATTAGGGTTAAAGAGATAGAAGGAAGAAGAACAGGGGGATAAGGAGGGGAGAGAAGAGAAAGGGAATGAGAAGGTTGGGGACAGGAATCCTCGCGGAGAAATGGGCAGACCTGGATCCGACCGGAGCCTGGGGGGCCCCTATACCTTGTACCGCTTCAGGTTAGAGATGGTAGTCCCAGGAAACGAGCCCAGGGCTCCCAAATCAGTCTGAATTTATCAGAGGTGTCTAATATGCTGCTCGAGACCTTTTCCTGTGTCATAATCCAGGAAATTTTTTGTTTGGCCTGGCGAAGGGATACCGAAGGTTTTTTCCAGGCATGAGCCAACGTAATCTTGGCCCCAAGCAGAATGAAGTGAATCAGAAATCCTGACAATCTAGGTACTTTCGGGATGTTGTAATTTAGTAGAGCTATTGTGGGGCATTGTTGGACTGCAAATCCTGTGGTTTTGCGGATGAGATGAAATATTCCGTTCCAAAACCCTCTAATCTTGGGACATTCCCAAAATGTGTGAAGTAGGGAACCTATATGGCCACAGCCTCTGAAGCAGAGGGGCGAAGAATTTGGATAGAATTTAGTAATTCGGGTTGGTACCAGGTACCACCTGGTTATGACTTTGAGATCTGCCTCCATCAGAGAGGAGCTAAGCATGCCTTTAAAGGAACGGGAGACACAAGTATGCCAGGTATCCATGTCCCATTCGAGTTGCAGATCCCGCTCCCATTGCAGCATATAATTCGCTTTCTCCCGGGGCTCTGCTAGTGCAGAATATATGAGGGATATTCCACCCCTTACACCCATGGCTGAGGAGCACCAAAATTCGTATGGAGTAACCGATAGTGGGGCTGACGAGTTTTTCCAAATCCCTCGTAAGAAATGTGAAAGTTGATAGTAACGGAAGGTCTCTGATGCTGGCATCTCCAATTTAGAGATGCAGTATTTGAGCGATATGGGACCGGAGTTAATGAAAAATTGTCCTATTCTGTAAAGGCCCTTGTCGAGCCACCACCTAAAGGCCTCGATGTTCATACCCGGTTGGAATTGGGGATTGTGAAAAATGTGTGCTAGGGGTGACCATTCGGAAGTGATGAGATGTTTCTTGTAAAGTGTGTCACACAGGGCCATTGAATGAGACAAGGATGGGGAAAGGATCGGGGGTCTATCCTTTTGTGGTCTCCAAGCCAGGAAGTCCAGAGTATGGTTAGGAGTGGCCTGTCGTTCAATATCAACCCAATCAGGCCTGGGGCCTTTAGAATATATAGCTGAGAATTGGCAGAGTTGTGCCGCCTGATAATACCACCATAAATTAGGTAGGCCTAGCCCTCCTTTCTTCTTAGGTCAGTATAGCACCTGCTTGGAAAAACGGTGACCCTTCCCACCCCAGATAAATCTGGTGATTGATGCCTGGAGTTTGTCTAGTGTGTGTTTTCGAATGGGAATGGGTAGGGAGCGGAAGAGATACAGGATTTTGGGGAGTAAAGTCATTTTGACCGAATTAATTCTACCTATCCAGGACATTTTATAGCGGGCCCAGTGCGTGAGATCTTCTGAAAGTTTCTTAAACATTGGGGGGTAATTGTGGTGGTAGAGCTGATCTATTTTCGCTGATAAGGAGACACCTAAGTATGGTAGGGATGAGTCGCACCAAGTGAAGGGGAAATGGGTCTTGAGCCTCTCTACCAGCTCGTGAATGTTAGGGTTTTGTCTTATGGCCAGAGCCAAGGTTTCTATCGCTATTGCGAATAGAATCGGCGAAAGAGGGCAGCCTTGTCTAGTCCCTTTTAGTATAGAGAATTCTTCGGAAAGGTGGCCTTGTATTTTAATACGTGCTTTAGGGGAGGAATAGAGGGAGGATATGGTAGTAATAAATTCCGGGCCAAAACCCCATTTCCGCAATACAGTAAAGAGGTATGGCCAGGTGACCGTGTCAAAGGCCTTTTGGAGATCTATCGATAGGACATATCCTGGATGAGAGGGCCCCCCATCCCATGACGATTGCATGAGGGAAATTAAATCTACCGCTCTCCTAATCTGGTCCGGCCCCTGTCTTCCGGGGATAAACCCCACCTGGTCCTTGTGGATATAGTTAGCTATGAAGGAAGCCAGTCTATTAGCCAGAATTTTCGTCATAATTTTTAAATCATTGTTTATCAATGAGATTGGTCTGTAATTGCTTACGTCACTAGGGTCTTTGCCCGGTTTGGGGATTACTGATACGTATGCCAAGTTGGCAGACGGTTCCAAGGGGGACCCCGCGCGGAGAGAATTGAAAAGGCGGGCCAGATAAGGAGAGAGGATAACCGAAAAAGCTTTGTAGTAATGTGCAGAGAAGCCGTCAGGGCCTGGGGCTGATTCTGTTTTAAGGTTCTTTATGACTTCATGAATTTCCTCCACCCTGAAGGGGGATTCCATAATGGACCTATGGGAATCCGAAAGTGTGGGAATATCGAGGTTATTGAGGAAGGATTCAATACAGTCTGAGTTGTTTGAGTTGTTAGGGACGGGGGCTGAGTATAGTTTGGAATAAAAATCCTGGAAGGTTTCCAAGATTTTTTGGGGATTTTGGGTGAGAGTTCCTGAATGGGATCTGATCTTGGGAAGTGAGAAAGTTTTAATTTTGGGGGATAATTTAGCAGCCAGCTGGGGGCCTATTTTATTTGCCTGGATATAAAATCTGCCGCTGAGCCATTCAAGATGCTTGTCTGCATTAGATGTAAGGGCCAGATTAAGTGCTACTCGGGCGGCTTCTAGCTTGGACAGGGTTGAGGGAGAAGGGTCAGCTTTATGGGACCTACTGAGGGTCTGGAATTCCCTTTCCATTTGAAGAATATCCGCTTTTCTTTCCCTTTTGAGTTTAGACGCCATTTGGATCATTTTCCCTCTGAGGACTGCCTTGTGAGCACCCCAGAGCACACTAGGAGAGATGTCCCCCGTATCATTAATACAAAAGAATTCCCTGATGTCTTTTTCTAGAATTATACAGTGGACGGGGTTAGCTAGTAGAGATTTACTTATGCGCCATTGTGGAGGCCCAGAGGGAGAAAGAGAGCATGAGATTTTAAGTGTCACTAAGGAGTGGTCTGACCATGGGACTTCCTGTATGGAGGCCTTGGATGCTGTATGAATATCAGCATTTGGGAGGAAAATATGATCAATTCTGGCGTAGGTATTATGTGGGGCCGAGAAATGGGTATAGTCGTTTGCCGTAGGGTTTAATTCCCTCCAGGCGTCTATCAGGCCCATATCATGTAGAAGGCGGGCTATTTTGAGGCTTTGAGTGGGTGGGTTTTTAAGACGAGCCCTCCCTTGAGAAGACTTGTCCAGCAGTTGATCAAAAGCGATGTTAGAGTCACCGCCCATGATCACTCTGCCTTCCAAGTGAGGGGCTAGAATCGAAAGCATAGAGGTGAAGAAATGTTCCTGTCGTTGGTTAGGGGCGTAATAGGAGATAATGGAGTATAGAATACCCCCTATTGTCCCATTTATTAAAATATACCTGCCCTCTGGGTCTTTGATCGTGTGCGTGAGTGTAAAGGGAGTATTTTTGGACAGGAGAATGGCGACACCCCTTTTTTTGGTGTCAGCATTCGCCAGGAAAAAAGTCGGGAAGGTACGGTGCAGGAAGGTGGGGTTATAACTGGCTGGGAAATGGGTTTCCTGAAGTAGGATAACATCGAGGCCCCTGGCGTGGTAGCTTTGGAATGCCTTGCGGCGTTTAAAGGGGGAGTTGAGTCCCTGCACATTATGCGACGCTATTTTTAATGAGCGTGCCTAGGTATTAGGGTCAGCCATGGGTGTAGGGAGTGCGGAGCGATATGAGGCAAATGGAGCTTACCAGGACCGCCCGGAAATGGAAATCGACTCGAAGAGGGATGGATTCATCAGTCTTCCTGAAGGCTGGGTCTGTAGGTATGTTCCGCGAGGATTCCTGGAGGGAGTGTGAAAAAGAGGGGGGGGAGAGGGGGGAAGACAAAGGAGAGGAGTGGGAGGGAAAAAGAGAGAGAAGGAGGGAGAGAGAGAAATGTAGGACAAGTAGATTGATCAGGTATAAAAATACTGCAAACATTAAGTGCAAAATCAACAATAGATGAGATCAAACTAGGATCAAGTGTATAAAGGAAATAATGAAAACTCGGACTAGTGTTGCTAGTCCTAGTCTGGATTCCCCTGAACGGGGGAGTCCGGAGAAAAAGGGGAGAGGGCAACCTCAAAATGGGTTGTCTACCTGATGTCACCAGAGGGGTACTGAGTCCCCTAAAGTCACAACAGAGGGGGTGGTATGCAGGGCCGCTCCGGCCGTCTGGATCCCCCAATGTAAGGCGATAAAAAAAAAAAAAAAATTTTATGGGATCGGTCACCAGGAGGGAAAGCAATTTAAATTGCATGTTGGTTGTAGGACCTTAGGTACAAAAAAAAGGGAGACCGAGATTAATAGTGCAAAAACAATGTGGAGGGGGCGGGGTAGTTAATGCTGGGGGGATGGGGGAGGGGAGGAAAAAGGGGAAAAATCTAAAAGAAAAATAAAGCATGCTCTTTTTTCTTTCTTTTCCCCGTTTTTACGAGGGTAGCCATTATATTGTCTACTTGGCAATGCCTTTATGTATATCTCCTCGTCCAGAGGATACATTTTAGCCCGGAAAGGGAACCCCAGTAGCCATTATCAGGGCTAGGGGGGGCCTAGTTGTGGGCATTAGCTGTCATGAAAGGAATACAGCGGTACGTTTGACGTAGGGATGCCCCTATTCTGAAGAAAACACGTGGTCCTCAGTCCAGCAGGTGGTTTGGAAGAAGAGAGTCCTATTCTGGCTTGGGGAATAATGATCATCTTGTGGAGCGAGAGTCCCGTTGCCGCTTTGGTAGCTGCTTGTTCCATAGTGGAGTAAGGGGGCTGCCCGGGGGGGGGTCTCTTGGAAGATCCCGGGGTGGGTGTTTCGTGCAGGGAAGACAGGGATTGCGAGATCAGGCCTAGTTGCAGGAGCAAATGCTCCCCGTCTTGGAAGTTGGAGAAGTGGTAGGGAACATCTTTGTAATGGAATTGAAGGCGAAAGGGGAACGACCAGCGATATTTGATGGAATTTTGGGCAAGTATTACCAGCAATGGCTTGAGCGCTCTTCTCTTTTGTACTGTAGCTGGCGAGATGTCAGCAAAGATTTGAATCTTATGTCCTTGAAATGACAGGTTCTCTATGTTGCGAGATCTTCTCATAACTTCCTCCTTCACGCCATAAAAATGTGGCTTGACCACGATGTCCCTCGGGAGGCCATCTTGGCGGGGAAGCTGGAGGGCTCTGTGAGCTCTGTCCAGTTCAAGTCTGTGGTTTTGGATGTCTGGAATGAGGTCTTTGATGAATAATTGGACGGTTTTTGGTACATCTGTTATCGTTTCGGGTATCCCACGAATGCGGAAATTGTAACGTCTATTTCTGTTCTCCAAATCGTCTATTTTGGATAAGGCAGTATCCAGCTGGTCTTGAAGCGTTTGAATACAGGCCGTGTTCTGGTTTGTGCGTGCAGCAGTGTTATCCACCACCTGCTCAATTGCATCTATCCGGGAGCCCAAGTTTTGTAGGTCAGCCTTAATAGTAGCTGTGATCTGGGTGGCATTCTGAGCTAATCCTGCTGCCAGCATATCTGAAAAGCTCTGTAACAAGAGCTGCATGTCCTGGGGCTGCTGTGAGGCCGGTGGATGGGCGGGCCCTGTTAGGCCTAGAGGAGCATGGAGCCTGGGAGGGTGTATAATGTCACCCCGGGACTTGATATGGAGGGAGTCAGCGTTGACCGGGGGGGTCCCTTGAGTGGTGCTGAGACTTACTGTTGCCGCCAGCATGTCAGCGCTCTGCTGTGTGGGGGAAGTGTGGTCTGTGACATCCATGCTGTCCCTCTGTGAAGTTGCGGTCGCCATCTTGGACGGGTCAGGGGCCGCCTGAATAAAGAGCAATTGACGGCTCACCTCGCTCTTTTTCGATCCGCTCGTCATGTGTTGGTGAGCTGGGGAGGTTCGGTGAGCCCTGGGGAAAGTCTGGTGCCGGTTCTGCTCGATCTGAGAGCTCTGGGGGAGAAGAAGGGCCGGAGCGGTGCGGAGCTCTCGATTAGAGCGTCTCCTCGGGAGTCCCGCGCATGCGCACCTTATGGCAATAACTTGTATATAAGCCTTTAAGATTAACACTTTGGATTTTTCACGTTCCTGTCCCATAGGCGCGTGCGCCCGCCGCGTTGCTCAGGACCCGGTGCCTGTGCCCGGCGGCCGCGATATCCGCCGGGCACCCGCGATTGCCCGTTAACCGGGCCGGACCATGGTTCTGTGTGTGTAAACACACAGATCCACGTCCTGTCAGTTGTGAGGAGACCGATCTGTGTTCCTAGTACAGCGGAACACTGATCGGTCTCCTCCCCTTGTGCGTCCCCTCCCCCTACAGTTAGAAACACTCCCATAGGAAACATATTTAACCCCTTGTGTCCCCCTAGTGGTTAACCCCTTCACTGCCTGTCACATTTACACAGTAATCAATGCAATTTTATAGCATTGATCGCGGTATAAATGTGAATGGTCCCAAAAATGTGTCAAAAGTGTCCAATGTGTCCGCCATAATGTTGCAGTCACGAAAAAAAATCACGATCGTTGCTATTACTAGTAAAAAAAAAAAAAAAATAAATATATTTTTTTAAAAAATGCCATAAATCTATCCCGTATTTTGTAGACGCTATAACTTTTGCGCAAACCAATCAATATACGCTTATTGCGATTTTTTTTACGAAAAATATGTAGAAGAATACGTATCGGCCGAAACTGAGGAAAAAATTTTTTTTTTTTTTTTAAAATTGGGATATTTATTATAGCAAAAAGTAAAAAATATCGTGTTTTTTTTTAAATTGTCGCTCTTCTTTTGTTTATAGCGCAAAAAATAAAAACCGCGCAATTGTCGTTTAAAGTGCGACAGCGCTGAAAACTAAAAATTGGCCTGGGAAGGAAGGGGGTGAAAATGCCCTGTAGTGAACCGGTTAAAGTTGTATTCAACCCAAAAACAAAAATGAAATATATTGTGGCTTACCAATTCCTAAATGGGGTGGCTACATTCGATTTCATTTTCTTAGGCTTGTTTTCCTTTATTTTCACCTGGAGATCCAGGTATTGTCATCTTTTGGACAGCAGCATTATCAATCTGGTGGTAGGAAAGTGTTACATGTACTAGCAGAATAAGATGGACTTACAAATAATACGGAATAAGATGGAATAACAAATCAAAGCCAAACTCCAGCTAATACTTTTTAAAGTGGAACTTTAGTCAGAAAATAAATCCTGCTAGATCACTTCAGGCTGGTCCCTTTTGCAGGTATAGCTACACTATAATACCAAAAGTATTGGGACGCCTGCCTTTGCACCCACATGAACTTTAATGACATCCGAGTCTTAGTCCATAGGGTTCAATATAAAACATTAAAAAAAAAGTGCCTCTACTGTTTAGAATCCAGTAATACACTGTCTCACCCTGCTCTGCACATACTCTATTGCTTTATATTTTTGGGCACTGTGCCTAAAATGAGTGCCACTAGATGCCAATCTACTGACAGCCTACTATTCCCCAGGGGCTCTGGGCTTCAGCAAAATGGAGGCCTCCAGCAAGAAGAAGCAGGAACAATGCTGGAGGCAATTTACAGCTCACACTAATTTCAGTAGCATAATTATTAATGTGGAATGGATGTTCCTTGCTAAAGAACATTATTTTTTTTTTATCAAGTTGTTTCACTTTAACCACTTCAGCCCCGGACCATTTGGCTGGCAAAAGACCAGAGCACTTTTTGCGATTCGGCACTGTGTCGCTTTAACTGACAATTGCGCGGTCGTGCGACGTGGCTCCCAAACAAAATTGACGTCCTTTTTTCCCCACAAATAGAGCTTTCTTTTGGTGGTTTTTGATCACCTCTGCGGTTTTTATTTTTTGCGCTTTAAACAAAAAAAGAGAGACAATTTTGAAAAAAAAGCATTATTTGTTACTTTTTGCTATAATAAATATCCCCACAAAA
Organism: Aquarana catesbeiana; assembly: GCF_042186555.1. Lineage (NCBI taxonomy): Eukaryota > Metazoa > Chordata > Amphibia > Anura > Ranidae > Aquarana > Aquarana catesbeiana. The sequence goes on along the minus strand of NC_133327.1, from coordinate 666,540,664 downwards.
TATATAAAAAAACATTTTTTTCCTCAGTTTCTCAGATACGTATTCTTCTACATATTTTTGGTAAAACAAATCGCAATAAGCGTTTATTGATTGGTTTGCGCAAAAATTATAGAGTCTACAAAATAGGGCATAGTTTTATGGCATTTTTATTAATAATTATTTTTACTAGTAATGGCGGCGATCAGCGATTTTTATCGTGACTGCGACATTATGGCGGACAGATCAGACACTTTTGGCGCAAATTTGGGACCATTCATATTTATACAGCGATCAGTGCGATTAAAAGTGCATTGATTACTGTGTAAATGTGACCGGCAGTGAAGGGGTTAACCAGGAGGGGGCGCTGCAGGGGTTAAGTGTGTCCTAGGGATGTGTTCTAACTGTGGGGGGGTGGGCTATGTGTGACATGACACTGATCACCGTTCCCGATTACAGGGGGCTGTGATCAGTGTCCTTGTCACTAGGCAGAACAGGGAAATGCTTGTTTACATCAGCATTTCCCCGTTCTTCCTCTCCGTGAGACGATCGCGGGTATCCCCACGGACATCGAGTCCGCAGGACCCGCGATCACACTCACGGAGCACGCGGCGCGCACGCACCCACAAGCCGCTTCTTAAAGCCTGTATCTGCCCTTCTGCCGACGTATATCGGTGTGAGCCGGTCGGCAAGTGGTTAAACAATTATAGCAATAGATTTTTTTTTGTCCTTTTGTGATAATATTCTTACATAACTTAACCGCTTGCCGACTGTATACTGCATATATACTTCTCCCCTGGACAGGATCACCTACCTGTACGTGATCTTGCACTTCCGAGTCTGGGGCACACACCCATGCCACCAGTGACCCGCTCCCGTGTGGTTGGACACCAGAAGGAACCAATCAGTGGGTCCGGCGGACGCAATGTCCGCCAAGACCCGCCAATTGTTTGGGACACAGGCAGAAAGGTGATCTGCCTATGTAAACAATACAGATCACTGTTCTGTAAGAAGGGAAGGTTGTGATATTCCTTCAAAGCAGGGACATAGATCTTTGCCTTCCCATAGTATAAGCCCCTCTCACGCAGTTGTTAAGCACTCCCTAGGCACACATTTAACCACTTAATTGTCCCAGGCACATTCAGGGAACATCAGGGCACATGGGGCACATTTAGGGCACATTCATGGCACATGGGGCACGTCAGGCACATGGGGTACATCAGGGAACACTAAGCACATGGGGTAAATCAGTGCACACATCAGGGCACATCAGGCACATGGGGTACATCAGGGCACATTCAGGGAACATCAGGTCACATTCAGGGCACATCAGGCACATGGGGTACATCAGGGCACATTCAGGGAACATCAGGGCACATTCAGAGCACATCAGGGCACATTCAGGGCACATCAGGGCACATTCAGGGCACATTGGACACATGGGGTACATCAGGGCACATTCAGGGCACATTCAGGGAACACCAGGGCACATTCAGGGAACATCAGGGCACATGGGGTACATCAGGGCACATTCAAGGAACATCAGGCACATGGGGTACATCAGGGCACATTCAGGAAACATCAGGGCGCATTCAGGGCACATCAGGCACATGGGGTACATCAGGGCACATTCAGGGAACATCAGGGCACATTCAGGGCACATCAGGCACATGGAGTACATCAGGGCACATTCAGGGAACATCAGGGCACATTCAGGGTACATCAGGCACATGGGGTACATCAGGGCACATTCAGGGAACATCAGGGCACATTCAGGGGACATCAGGCACATGGAGTACATCAGGGCACATTCAGGGAACATCAGGGCACATTCAGGGTACATCGGGCACATAGGGTACATCAAGGCACATTCAGGGAACATCAGGGCACATTCAGGGAACATCAGGGCACATCGGGCACATGGGGTACATCAGGGCACATTCAGGGCACATCAGGCACATGGGGTACATCAGGGCACATCAGGGCACATTCAGGAACATTAGGGCACATTTAGAGCACATCAGGGCACATTCAGGGCACATCAGGGCACATTCAGGGCACATTGGGCACATGGGGTACATCAGGGCACATCAGGGCACATTCAGGGAACATCAGGGCACATGGGGTACATTAGGGCACATTCCGTGAACATCAGGGCACATTCAGGGCACATCTGGCACATTCAGGGAACATCAGGGCACATTCAGGGCATATGGAGTACATCCAGGGCACATGGGGTACATTCAGGGCACATTCAGAGCACATCAGGGCACATTCAGGGCACATGGGGTACATTCAGGGCACAGCATTTACTTGTTGTTTTCTTCACATGCAGAGTAGTGCAGGAAGCCTCTGTAGTAAGTTCTCTCTCATGTCACGCTGCTGCTGCTCCCCCCGGCGGCCCCTCCTCCTCTCTTCTCGTCAAACCCAGATGATGTCACAAGCAAATGGGGGTGGACGAGAAGAGGAGGAGGGGCTGCCAGGGGGAGCAGCAGCAGTGTGACATGAGAGAGAACTTACTACAGGGGCTTCCTGCACTACTCTGCATGCATCTCGATCTACCCGTCAGGCGCCAGCTGTCGGCGATTGACGGGTAAATCGTAGACACCGCAGATGCAATAGGCAGCCATTGAAACCGGTCCACTGAGCCATTCAGCCCACCGGGAAACTCCCGGTAGTCCCGATGGCCAGTCCATCCCTGCTGACAGCGTATGCTCGAGAGGACGTCTATGGACGCCCTCCCAGGAATTAAGGCCTGCACTGTAGCCGTCTTTTGGCTATAGCGTGGGCGAGAGGAGATATTTTTAATTTTTAAATTTTTTTAAATAACAAACTTGTTTTACTTACCTGCTCTGTGCAGTTGGTTTTGCACAGAGCAGCCTGGATCCTCCTCTTCTTGGGTCCCTCTTCTGTGCTCCTGGCCCCTCCCTCCTGCCGGGTGCCCCCACAGCAAGTAGCTTGCTATGTGGGCACCCGAGCTGAGCTGCTGCTCTGTGTGTCCATTCAGACATGGAGCCGTGGCTCAGCCCTGCCAATGAGGATTGCCTCACTGACTTTGATTGACAGCTCCGGGTGCCAGTGGCATCTGCTACTGTCTCAGCCAATGAGGAGGGAGAGTTCTGGACAGCTGAGGCTCTTGTGCAACATCCGTAACAAAACAGTGTTGCACTTCCTAAATAACTACCAATAAATCCTTAAAGAGAATAGATGATTAACTTGCAATTAAGCAAGATACTGAGTGCACAATCAAATATTCGTGTTCCCTGACTGGGAATAGTGAACAATACACAATAATGAAATATACGTGTTCCCTAAATGGGAATAATGAACAATAGACAATAAAGATAACGTTTTGTTTTGTGGTGGGATTTTGTCACATCACCTACTACACATATCACTACTTAGTGATTAAGGTTATTATCCTTTGCGTATTTTCTGTGTGTGCAGCAGCCGGGGGGGGGGGGGTATTTTTCTTTTTTTTTGTTTTTTTGTTTTTTGTGAGATTTTGTTATATCACCTACTACTCATATCACTACATAGTGATTAAGGTTATTAATATTTGTGCTGATAGAAATGTGTTTTATGCCTTCTGCCTTTAGAACCATTTTATTACACTCCATTTCCATTTTCCATGGCATAACTGTCCTGATTTGGACTACACTAACACTGCCATAGCTGTCCCCTTTCAAACCCACACAGACACAGATTATAACCTTAGAGGTGTGCCATGTCATCATTACATATTTGACCTTATTTAGACAATTATATAGCCTTTGATAGCAGAAAGCTGATATGGCTGTACACCAATATAATTCTATTCCATGGCTTGCATTTTACAGGCCATTCATAAAATGCAGGCCATGCTTTAAGGCCTGCAGTAGATTAAAGTGATTGCAAAGTAAATATTTTTAACAAATAACAAACATGATATACTGACCTGCTCTGTGCAATGGAATTGCACAGAGTGGCTGTGATCCCTCTCTTCTCGGGTCTTCCACCGACACTACTAGCTCCTCCTCTTCTCGGTGAAGCTACTTCTTATTGTGGCACACCTGCAGACTTAATCCCTGACAGCATTTGACTGACAGCGGTGGTGGAGCCTATGGCTCCGCCTGGCTCAGCGAATCCTTTGAGAGTGGGGAGACCCGCTACAGACGGGTATAAAGATTGATCGAGTGAGGACTAGTATAAGGTGGGGGGGGGGGGGATATTGTTACCTAAACCTTTACTGCAGGGAATGTATTAGGGTCCTTTCACACTGGGGCGGTTTGCAGGCAATATTGCGCTAATAATAGCGCCTGCAAACTGACCCGAAATTCCTGCTGCTTTGTATCCAGAGTGAAAGCCCTGAGGGCTTTCACACTGGAGCGGTGCACTGGCAGGACGGGAAAAAAGTCCTGCCAGCAGTATCTTTGGAGCGGGGAAGGAGCGGGGTATTCCCCGCTCCTTCCCCGCTCCTGCCCATTGAAATCAATGGGACAGCGTGGCTATACTGCCGGCAAAGCGCCTCTGTAGAGGCACTTTGAGGTGGTTTTTACCCCTTTCTCGGCCGCTAGCGGAGGGTAAAACCGCCCCACTAGTGGGCGAATACCAACGGTAAAGCACGGCTAACAATAGCGGCGCTTTACCTGCCCCCGCCCCAGTGTGAAAGGGGCCTTAAGGTAAAAAATGTTTCTGCTTTTAAATCACATTAAGGAGTTTTCCCTGCATAATACAGCAGAAAGAATGCAGTGATTAGAGGACAGGCCTCCAATGAGACTTTGATGGGTCGTGTGGCCAGGATTTCCTCTCAAGTTTTCTTTTTTTTAACCTTCTATTCAGAAAAATAGTGTGCTGCTTTCTTCAGAGTTATGAAATAAGAAAAGCATTTATCTATTGTGATATTTGGGCCAGTCTAGATCACCAGCCAGCCATGTTGACAAAACAGTCTTATTTTTAAAAACAGTCAAAACAAAGTGGCTTTCTTCAGCATATAAAAAACATATAAGGAATATACTTAACCACTTCAGCCCCGGAAGGATTTGCCCCCTTAATGACCAGGCCATTTTTTTTGCGATATGGCACTGCGTCGCTTTAGCTGACAATCGAGCGGTCTTGCTACGCTGTTTTCAAACAAAATTGATGTCCTTTTTTTCCCCACAAATAGAGCTTTCTTTTGGTGGTAATTGATCACCTTTGCGTCTTTTGTTTTTTGAGCTAAAAACAAAAAAAAAGAGCGAAAATTTTGAAAAAAAAAACAATATTGTTTATCTTTTGCTATAATAAATATCCAATTTTTTAAAATTTAAAAAACAATCAGTTTAGGCCAACTTGCATTCTTCTACATGTTTTTGGTAAGAAAATTGCAATAAGCATATATTGATTGGTTTGTGCAAACGTTATAGCGTCTGCAAAATAGGGGATAGATTTATAGCATTTTTATCTATTTATTTATTTATTTAGTACTAGTAATGGCGGCGATCTGTGATTTTTAGCGGGACTGTGACATTGCAGCGGACAGATTGGACACTTTTGACACTTTTTTAGAGACCACTGTCATTCATACAGCGATCAGTGCTATAAAAATGCACTGATTACTGTGTAAATGTCACTGGCAGCGAAGGGGTTAACACTAGGGGGCGATAAAGGGGTTACATGTGTTCCCTCATGTGTGTTACTAACTTTAAGGGGGCAGTGTACTGACTGGGGGAGGAGAGAGATCGCTGTTCATTATTACAAGGAACAACAGATCTGTCTCTCCTCTCTTGTCAGAACGGGGATTTGCCCAGCCACGCGCATCGGGTCCCCCGTCGTGCAGTGGGTGTGTGCGTGTCTGCTATGGCTCTTAAAGAATCCAGCATGCAGGTACGGCAATTCACACAGGGGAGCCACCCTGCCATCAAAAATGTACGTGAGCCGGTCGGAAAGTGGTTAAAAAGTAAATAAATAATGAAAAAATAGTGAATGATAAGGACAGCTGCTAGCACAGGTCAATAGATACAAAAAAAAACAAAAAAACAATTAATGTACAAATAGTGCAGCGCTATCACTAAATAAACATATGTAGCATGATCTCAAAAATTGATAAACATTGTGAAAAATAAATGTAATAAATGAAAAAAGTATAATGTAATAATAAGTTTATCAAAGAAAGAAGTCCATGAGGTATCCAAAGAAACAAAAATCAATGAAAGAAGAAAAATATATATATAAATTCCAGTGTCCCAACAGATCAATAATCCAACAGCAAGGGGTAGAACAGATGATTCTGTGCATAAGAAAGCCAGCTTCCCCAGATCCTCCGTGTGAAACACCTCCAATGCAAAAGATGGCAGCTTACCAGATTGTGGTGGCTTCCAAATTAATGGAAAAGCCAACAGGGCAGGTGTATCCATAAAGGTGCTGGCAGTCCTGCCGTGCTTCAAATCACAACCTCATATCATGTTCATATACATTGGAATATAAAGAATCATAGCGTGATACTGTATAAAGGTGCTTTATTGAATATAAAAGATGCACTCACACGATCAATAATAAAAACAAGCATGTTGTCATATAAATGCTGCAGCAATGGCCATGGACAGAATATCGAGTGGCTGAGGAGCATGGTGATGTCACGTCTGGTCCCGCCCAATGCCTTTTGTCAAACATTTGACGTCGCCTAGGGCCTTTCTTCAGCATAACCAAACAGTCCATCAACTTCTAGATAAATCAAACCTTTGGCTCACCACCAGCAAAACCTTGTCCCTTAACAGGGTTTAAGGTCCCTGCCTGCTCCAGGGGCCTGAAGAAAGGTCACCACAGCTCAGCTGTATCTCAGTGTGTCCAGCTCCACACCCCATGGATGCTGGCTGACAGCTTTCTGACATTTTTAGACTTTTTTCACAGGTGGGTTCACCCTTTTAGGACCAGTAGTCATAGTTAGGGTTGGAAGCTCTTTCCCACACAAAAATCTCTCAGAGACTCTAAATTGTGAGACCCATATCAAGACTTAAAGTGGTTGTAAAGGCAGAAGGTTTTTTTTTATCTTAATGCATTCTATGCATTAGGATAAAAAGCCTTTTGTGTGAGCAGCCCCCCTCAGACCCCACATACTTGCCTGAGCCCCATCTCAATCCAGCAGTTTTGCACAAGAGACTCGGCTGTCTGGGACTCTTCCTTCTCATTGGTTGAGAAAACAGGGAAGCGGCATTGGCTTCTGCTGCTGTCAATCAAAGTCAGCAAGCCAATGAGGAAAGAGGGGGTGGGGCCAGGCCCCAGGTCTGTGTCTGAATGGACACGGGGTGCTCCGGCTCGGATGCCCCAATAGTAAGCTGCTTGCTGTGGGGCACTCAACAGGAGGGAGGGGCCAGGAGCGCCAAAGTGGGACCCGAGAGGAGGAGGATCTGAGCTGCTTTGTGCAAAACCACTGCACAGAACAGGTATTACATGTTTGTTATTTTTAACAAAAAAAAAGTGAGACTTTAGTCTCACTTTAACAATCCTGGGAAGGCTGTGAATCAGTTTTCCCTTTTTGTAATGGTTCACCTTGGAACCCCTCACCCTTTATGGGTGAGAATCCCTGAGTACTCTCAAACTGTCTCTTGTTGTCCCCCATTAAAGGGACCACAACCCAAACAATGATGATCTACACCTGCCTTCCAGGACCCATCCCTGGCATCCTGTAATGTATCTACACAGATAGCATGCAATTGTGCTGCAAGTTTGAAAATCACTTGCTAAGCTATTGCTAGACTTGCCAGGCTTCACAAGTTTGTTACACAATTGCAGCAAGTCCACATTGCATGACTCCAGATCAACTTTCTTTGCAAACATTATGCAAGTCTGCTGGAAGTCCTGGTTCAGTTATGTTGTGCAATAGTCATCCCACCACAGGGGGCACTGTGGCTGAATTTTCATGCTGTTGCTGTTGACAGCAGAGCTCTTGCTGTAGTCTCACAACAACAACTTTGCTCTTGCTAGATACTTGCCATGCAAATTTTCTACAACTTGCACTTCAAGTGCTCTGCATGTCTACAACTTGTGCAGCAAGTTAACAGACTTACAAACAATTCAACACTGCCACAAATTTGTGACAAGTTATCCTTGCTATATGGGTATCTATCTATCTATCTATCTATCTATCTATCTATCTATCTATCTATCTATCTATCTATCTATCTATCTATCTATCTATCTATCTATCTATCTATCTATCTCTTTGGCTCACCACCAGCAAAACCTTGTCCCATAACAGGGTTTCAGGTCCCTGCCTGCCCCAGGGGCCTGAAGAAAGGTCACCTCAGTTCAGCTCAGCTGTATCTCAGTTCTCAAAACCGTACACAGCTCCTCTCACAAGTGTGTCCAGCTCCACACCCCATGAATGCTGGCTGACAGCTTTCTGACATTTTTAGACTTTTTTCACAGGTGGGTTCACCCTTTCAGGACCAGTAGTCATAGTTAGGGTTGGAAGCTCTTTCCCACCCAAAAATCTCTCAGAGACTATCTACCTATCTCTCTATTAATCTATCTTAGCCCTTGAAAATAATTAATAAACTTTAGTGTTCACATTATATTTCACAAAATGTTTTTGTTTTGTTATTTTACTCTTTCCTCAATCCATATTCAATATTTAATAATAGTGCAAGGTACTTCTAAGGTTAATCCTTTTTGTGAAGTACTTTACATGCTCATTTGCATTCCGGCTGTGAGAACACTTATGCTTTGCAAAGTGTCTCGCTGATGCTGGCAATTCAATCACCTTTAAGTGGTTTAACACATTTGTACTGCGTACTGTACAACACACTTAAATAAGAATTATTTATAGGCAAATAGAACTTATGAATAGAATCCATGTAATATTTTTCAAGAAGATGATTGCCTAATGCTGGCAATAGAAGTTAAAATGTGAATGAATAGTTCATATGAAAAAAAAACAACAAAAAAAACATTTGATCATACAGATACAGATACATACAGATTTATAAAAATAAGTCTTTGTTGTGTCCTCTGTCCTGGCTAATTATGACTCCTCCGGGTTTCTGTTCAGCCAGTAGCAGTCGGAAAATTAAGTTAATAGGAAACTTTGACACCAGGCAAAACCCAGCTAACAAGGATTGTGACAAACGCAGGTGTCAGATCCCTGCCCTCCTCGCTAACTCACGACAAAGGACCGGCCAACCTCACACCATGCTGTCACTTACGTAACAATGCCACTCTCAGCTGTGCCCAGCACAAAGATTTTCCAACTTGCGGGACCACAATCTAGGTGCCAGCAGCCTGAGAGCGATTGTCACTGGGCTAATTACGCAATTAACCCTTTCACTACCACCACGACCTTTGATTAGGAAGGGTCAGGACTTCCATCAATTTAGTAATATCAATTATGATTTTAGAATAAGCATCTGCAACACAAACTGCCACCACAGACAGGTCTGCTCAGAGGCCTTACTCTACAACAGTAGCGCTCTTCAAGAGGCAGGTTCATTTTTAGCTTGCATTAAGAGTTTTAGAGACAAGGTTAACACTTTTCAAAACAATGATTTAATAATGAAAAGGTCAAAATTGATGCAAATAAAATATTTACAGAAAAAGGATGTTTCAAAGAGATAAAGACAATATACAGCCACAAAGAAATAAGGAAGAATTGAGGAGGAAGAATATTTGCAATTAATCTCTGAGGCTTGATCAGAGTTCGATCGATGAACTGGGTAATCGGTTCTCAAACTTGGCAGATGTTTCTGCTTGGATGGTAAAAGGAGAACTGACTATTGTCTTGGCATCTCCTCTTTTCTACCAGATCAAAGGGGTGTTGACAGCAACCAGTGACCAATCGTCTGGTCATTTTGTTTAGGGGTTGGTTGCTGGGAGGTCTCTACATTCACAAGCATGTCCCAGGTACACTTTGTGATACATATTCATATCTCTGCATCCATATATCCATATTATTGTTCAGCATGAGATTTCCTTCAAAACAAATATAAACATGCCAGGTCTCCAATGTCTAGTTTACCGAGGAGGAATAAGGGGTACCAGTGATTTCCCATATGATCTGACATAGGGGTGTCTGGACTTGAAATGTTACAACTTATCGGAGGAAACTAAATATGTCCACATTATGGCTGTGCTATTATGATTTGGAAGTTATGAAACATGCTGAAATTTTAGAATTATACCGACTATTTGAACTTTATGTGAATGGAGGTATTTAGGACTGGTACCTGCTGGTTCTCTGAATTGAGAGGGTAACAGTTTTACGATAGGCCTGGACATCCTGCCTTGCCAACAGTTGTTTTCACAGGCCCAATCCTGGTTCTCTAGGTTGAGATAACAACTCTTTTGAAGTATTTGGAGTTAAGCCTATGAATTCCTAAAAATAAGGGAGGAGGGAGGGGGTTCAGAATTCTACTGCAATGTTTAACTGTTAGCCAAGACTGTCATGGCTGCCATTAGGTTCCCCGACAACATGGCCGCTAGCTACAGCTTTTCGTGTGTACAGTATGTAATATCATTACAAGGATAACTTGCCTCAAATTTGTGGCAGTGTTGAATTGGAAGTCTGTTAACTTGCTGCACATTTTCACTGGCAAGTACACTTGCAGAGCACTTGAAGCACAAGTTATAGTTGACGCTTTTCCAATTTGTAGCAAATTTTCGTGGCAAGTCTCTAGCAAGAGGAAAGTTGCAGTGATGAGTCTGCAGCAAGAGCTCTGTAAATCTAGCATAAAAAAATTCAGCCATAGTGACCCCTGTAGTGGGATGACTATTGCACAACATACCTGAACCAGCAGCAGACTTGCAAAATGTTTGTAAAGAATGTTAATCTGGAGTCATGCAATGGGGACTTGCTGCAATTGTGCAACAACCTTGTGGAGCCTGGCAAGTCTAGCAATAGCTTAGCAAGTCATTTTCAAACTTGCAGCTCAATTGCTTGCTATCTGGAGGTTTATTAGGGACATAGCCGCCACTAGGGCCTGAGACAGGGAAACATTTGAATGGTACATACTTTATCTACCTACTTAGAAAAACGAATAAACAAAATTTTGTCTAAAACGCTGCTCTTCCTTTCTTTTTCTTTTTTTTGTGAAAATATGTTTATTTTTTTTTTAAATAATTCTATTGCACTTTTATGTTTAAAAATACATCAATAGCCTGTAAGAAACTCAGAATTTGCCCTCAATCAAGATAACCACAGCACACTTCTGGCTCCAAGTATGACATCAGCCGGAAAGTACCACCCTACATACTTCATCATCAAAAGCTGACATCCTCAGGAGCTAAGAAAATCCACATTTTGTAAATAAAACTGAGCACCTTGAGCTACAATGTCTCTGTTGATGGATATCATGGCACAGCCATCAAAGTAGAGCCAGTCACTGTCACAGCCTCTGAGATTGATGAGTAAGTAGATCCCACCATTTTTTGTGGTTGTAGATTTGACAAGATCTACACGTAAGTGGGCTTTTCTCAGTTCATGATGACTGAGCATTGGTAAATATCTCTACCCCATCCAGGCACATATTAATGTGAGGACTATTTGGTGCCCACAACTCTTCACAGATTTATGATACTAGACAGGCGTCTTTAGTTGCCAGAACTACACCACCAAACGGTACCGTGTCCTGCCTGGTGATTTCCTGAATAGTTCTTGGAAGGAAGTGATCTTCTATATGGTGAGGTTGCAGTCACCCCATGGGGTAAGGCACGAAACCCTCCATGATCGCAGGTGGAGATAACCCCTCTTCACGCATGATGAGCTCAGTTGCTTTCAAAGAACTGGGGGTCCCGGACCAAGTCCTCTTGGGGGGGAGGGGGTGTCAAACGGGTGGTAAAATTACACCAAAGAGTGAAGCGTCTTCTTCACAGCTTTTCTTTTTTGTTGGGTGGGCTATCCTTTGAATAAGGATATAGCTGGAGACGAGAATCCAATTGCTTAGATGCAAACTTTCTCTACCTACCTACTACCTACCTCACTTGGAAGAAAAGTGTCCCAGGTGCCTCTCACACTTTAAAAGCACCTTCCACATTCTAATAACAAGCTACAACATGTGCTATTCGATCAGCACTAGGCTAACCATTTACCAGCTGCAGTTACTGTAAGATTGAGTAGCCATCTACTTCCAAGCCTGTAATCTCCTTGTAGACAACAATCCAGAGAACAATTGCTTTGACGTGGTGATTATACAGAATATCCCCACATGCCAAAGACGTCACATACAGGTGAGGACTGGAGTGAGAAACAGGGGGTAATTTGCTCCCTGGATCAGTGGAAATAAGATAATGTAAGTTGGACTGGTTGCCCTAAAAAGAGATATTCCCCATTAGCTCTCAGTCAGATTGGTACCAAAAGTCACTGGAAACTTTTGAGGGGCAGTCGGTAACTTTCTCCCTGGACCAGCATATGTTGGACCGATTTCCCTCAAAGAAGATTGTGACTAGAGATGAGCCGAACATCCCCCGGTTCGGTTCACACCAGAACTTGCGAACAGGCAAAAAATTTGTACATACGCGAACACTGTTAAAGTCTATGGAACATGAAAATCAAAAGTAAGTCATTTTAAAGGCTTTTATGCAGGTTATTGCCATAAAAAGTGTTTGGGGACCCGGGTCCTGCCCCAGGGGACATGTATCAATGCAAAAAAAGTTTTAAAAACTGACTTTTTTTCGGGAGCAGTGATTTTAATAATGGTTAAAGTGAAACAATAAAAATGAAATATTCCTTTAAATATCGTGCCTGGGGGTGTCCTTAGTATGCCTATAAAGTAGCGCATTTTTCCTTTGTTTATAACAGTACCACAGCAAAATGACATTTCTAAAGAAAAAAAGTCATTTAAAACTACTCGCGGCTGTAATGTATTGTCGGGTCCCGGCAATATAGATGAAAATCATTGAAAAAAAACGGCATGGGTTCCCCCCCCAGTCCATTACCAGGCCCTTTGGGTCTGGTATGGATATTAAGGGAACCCCGCACCCGAATTAAAAAAAAATTGCGTGGGGGTCTACCCAAAATCCATACCATGCCCAAAATGGTGTAGGGGTCTCCCCCAAAATCCATACCAGGCCCTTATCTGAGCACGCAACCTGGCAGGCCCAGGAAAAGAGGGGTGATGAGAGAGCTCCCCCTCCTGAACCATACCAGGCCACATGCCCTGAACATGGATGTTTTGGGGTCCCACCCAAAGCACCTTGTCCCCATGTTGATGGGGACAAGGACCTCATCTCCACAACCCTTGCCCAGTGGTTGTGGGGGTCTGCGGGCAGGGGGCTTAGCGGAATCTGGAAGCCCCCTTTAACAAGATCCCCCCTTATGTGAATGGGTACCGGGTACATTGTACCCCTACACAATCACCCAAAAAAGTGCAAAAATTTTAAAAATGACAGTAGACAATTTGGGACAAGTCCTTTATAAAAAAAAAAAAAAAAAAACTGTCCTGCAATGTCCATTCATCTTTGATCACAGCGTCCGGCGACCCGATAATAAATTAAAATGGAAAAAACTCCGCCTCCATGGGAGGCTCCCACTGACTGAAGCCTCTTCACGATCACAGCTGTTATATAGCTGAGGGCGGGCCACCCGGTGACATAAACAGGTGACCCCGCACTCTCTGACGTTATGTGACATCACATAACATCAGAAGGGGGCAGGGTCACCCTTTTACATCACCAGGTGGCCCCGCCCTCAGCTATATAACAGCTGTCATTTTTTTATTGGGACATAGGACACTGTGATCGAAGATGAATGGACATCGCCGGACAGTTTTTTTTTTTTTTAATAAAGGACTTGTCCAAAATTGTCTCTTGTCATTTTTAACATTTTGACCCTTTTTTGGTGAATGTGTAGGGGCACAATGTACCTGATACCCATTCACATGGGGGGGCAGGATCTGGGGGTCCCCTTGTTAAAGGGGACTTCCAGATTCCAATAAGCCCCCCGCCCACAGACCCCCACAACCACCGGGCAAGGGTTGTTGAGATGAGGACCCTGTCCCCATCAACATGGGGACAAGGTGCTTTGGGGGGACCCCAAAGCATCCTCCCCATTTTGAGGGCGTGTGGCCTGGTACGGTTCAGGAGGGGGAGGGGTACTCTCTCGTCTCCTCTCTTTTCCTGCGGCCTGCCAGGTTACATGCTCGGATAAGGGTCTGGTATGGATTTTGGGGGTACCCCTATGCCATTTTTTAATTACATTTTGGCACAGGGTTCCCCTTAATTTCCACACTAGACCTGAAGGGCCTGGTATAGATTTTGGGGGGACCCCACGCTAATTTTTTAATTTGGGTGCGGGGTTCCCCTTAATATCCATACCAGACCCCAAGGGCCTAGTAATGGACTGGGGGGGGGAACCCATGACATTTTCGAAAGCAGTTTTAAATGACTTTTTTTCCTTTAGAAATGTCATTTTGCTGTGGTACTGTTCTAATCATGGGAAAAATGTGCTACTTTACAGGCATACAAAAGGACACCCCCCAGGCACAATATTTAAAGGAATATTTCATTTTTATTGTTTCACTTAAAGCATTATGATCAAATGGTCCTTATCGTTCAGCTTCCTTTAACAAATGAACTCAACACATTTCACATTTTTTCCATCCTTATGTCATTGACTTCTTTTGCAACTCTCTGCATTTGTTCACATAACATGCAAGAACCCTAAACCTGAGCCTCGCAAAGAAAATAAGAAGACTCAGCACGGTTTTGCCTGTAATGTGACCCTGAGTGTTGCTGGACCCTGTGTAGTGGAAATCCTGGGCACTACAGAACTGAGGAATTTCCTGCAAGGTGCTGTACAGGTCCAAGGGAGTAGACCCTCATAGTAACAAGGGTACCCAGTCCTTGAAGGTCCTTGGCTGACAAGACCCGCCGTGATGGGTGAAGGTTGGACCTCTGACTTGTGTCACGGTCCTGTGGCGGGAGTGGTAAGTAGCCTCTGTGCAAATGGGGCATGTCACTATTTTTATCCCCTGCAACATTTCTTTTAATCACTTACCCACTGGGCACTTAACCCCCCTTCCTAACACTGTACCCGTATTATATTTTTGTCCTTTTTTCCACACAAATAGAGCTTTCCTTTGGTGGTATTTAATCACCGCTGTTTTTTTAATGCTATAAATGAAAAAAGACCAAAAATTCTGAAAAAAAAGCATTTTTCTTTGTTTCTGTTATAAAATGTTGCAAATTAGTAAATTTTCTTCATAAATTTTGGCCAAAATTTATACTGCTGCATATCTATGGTAAAAATAACCCAAATCCATGTATATTATTTGGTCTTTGTTAAAGTTATAGGGGTTGATTTACTAAAACTGGACAGTGCACAATCTGATGCAGTCATGCATGGTAGCCAATCAGCTTCTAATTCAGTTTGTTCAATTCAGCTTTGACAACAAAAACCTGGAAGCTGATTGATTTCTATGCAGAGCTGCACCAGATTTTGCACTTTCCAGGTTTAGTAAATCAACCCCAAAGAGTCTACAATCTATGGTGCCAATCATTGAAAACTGATCACACCTGATGCACTGACCGCTTATCTCAATTCTTGAGACCATAACAAGCCAGGAAAGTACAAATACCCCCCAAATTACCCTTTTTTTTGGAAAGTAGACATTCCAAAGTATTTAGTAAGTGGCATAGTGAGTTTTTTGAAGTTGTAATTTTTTTCCCACAATTCTTTGCAAAATGAAGATTTTTTTTCCTTTTGTGTTTTTTCACAAAATTGTCATATTAACAGGTTATTTCTCACACACAGCATATGCATACCCCCCTGCCTAACTGTACCTGCACTAACAGTACAAACAAAAACACTACTACTTTGTTTCCGGAGGGTTCTGGAAAAGAGGCAGGGCAGAGAGTGAAAGTGACATGGAGTGTATCTGGGAGCCCTGACCAATCCCCAACTAGGATTAGCAGGAGGCAGGCCTCCTATATATTCTCATGGTAAGCCTGCCGTGGGAGGAGTTGTCGGGTGAAGAACTGCAATGATGGAGTGTTAGCCTTTGAGGGAAACCCCCTTTCTGGGGGGGTGAACTCAGGCCTGGAGTGCGGGAGCTGGGAGGGAGCATCTTTTTACACTGGCATTGAGAGGTGTCCTGGAACAGGAGCAGGAAGAGGACAGTGGGGAGCACTGCCGTGAAAGTCAGTCAGGAGAGATTCATGCCAGGGTAGGTAAGTGAGAAGCACAGTGAGATGCTCTGGGAGAGACATTCCAGGATTGGATGTGAAGCCAGAGGGAGAGACTGTGGTATTGTTGAAGTCAAGTTGCTACAGCCAGGAGGGTTGGCAGGATTTGCGCCGGACTTGCTGGGATCAGTAGTCCACCAAGTATCAGTTAGCACAACTATTCTTTTGATCTAAAATGGTTGCTACCACAGAGGGGACTACAGACCCCCACCTGCAAATGGCTACTAGGAAAATGTTAGGACTTATTCAGAGTGAGGCCTAGCCATGTGCTAATGGTGACAGGAATCTAGAATTGGACAGTAGAGGAAAGCAAGTGATCTCAAGTAGTGTTCTGGAGGAGATGTGAAGTAGCAGAGACTGTCAATTTAGATGTAACTACCTTTATTTCTACTAAGAAAGATTCATCATTCGGTCATCCCATGTCCCTTTTCCCCATCCAAGTTTAAGCCCCTAATAAAAACAACAAAAACAAGCAAGAGACTGTTCGTTGATTGGAGAAAGTGTGCCTAAAATGGATGTCTGACCAAGCAGGGTGATGTGTGGAGCTGAAACATGCAGCGACCCCATGGGGGCAGCGCTACATATGCATACCACAAATTACACCCCAAAATACATTCTACTAATCCTCCTGAGTGTGGCGATACCACATGTGTTAGACTTTTATACACCATGGCCACATAGAGAGGAACAGCATGCAGGGAGCACCATCTTGTGTTCTAGGGGCATAAATTACACATACCATTTCTTGACTACCTCTTGCACTTTTGAAGGCTCTGGAGCACCAGGACAATGGAAACGCCCAAAAAATGACTCCATTTTGGAAAGAAAACACCCCAACGTATACTCTATGAGGCATAATGAGTCTTTTGAACATGTCATTTTTTTCCCACAAGTTTTTGGAAAATGTGGAAAGAAAATGAAAACCTATTTTTTTTTTACACAAAGTTGTCCATTTATACAATATTTCTAACACATAGCATGTACATAGAAAAAATTACACCCCAAAATATATTATGCTACTCCTCTTCAGTATGGCGATACCACATGTGTGAGACTTTTACACAGCCTGGCCACATACAGAGGCCCAACATTCAGGGAGCACAGTCAGGCATTCTAGGGGCATACATTTCAAATGTAGTTTGACTACCTATTACACTTTTGTGAGGCACTGTAGTGGCACTAATGGGCACTGTAGTGGCATGGATGTGGCACAGATGAGAACTGATGTGGTATAGATGAAGCATGGATAAACCGTGGATGGGGATGGATGAGCCGTGGATGGGGATGGATGAGCCATGGATGGGGATGGATGAGCCGTGGATGGGGATGGATGAGCCGTGGATGGGGATGGATGAGCCATGGATGGGGATGGCTGAGCATGGGTGGGGATGCCTGAGCAGCATGGGTGGGGATGCCTGAGCATTGATGGGGATGGCTGAACATGGATGAGGATGGCTGAGTATGGATGGATGGATGAGTATGGATGGCATGGCTGAGTATGGATGGCATGGCTGAGTATGGATGGCATGGCTGAGTATGGGTGGGGATGCCTGAGTATGGGTGGGGATGCCTGAGCATTGATGGGGATGGCTGAACATGGATGGGGATGGCAGAGCATGGATGGATGGATGAGTATGGATGGCATGGCTGAGCATGGATGGATGGTTGAGTATGGATGGCATGGCTGAGTATGGATGGCTGTGAGTATGGATGGCTGTGAGTATGGATGTCATGGCTGAGCATGGATGGATGGCTGAGTATAGTATGGATGGCATGGCTGAGCATGGATGGATGAGGCAGGAATTGGCACAGAGCAATGCTGTGGGCATTACAGATCTAGCCCACAGTGCTGCTGCAACCAATCTCTCCCCCTCTCCTCTCACACTGTACTGATCAGTACAGAGAGGGGAGAGATGAACCAGGCATAAGCCGGCTTGTTTACAACTGATCTCTCCGTCATTTGACGGAGCCATCACATGGTAAAGGGCCGCTGCCATCGGCCATATACCGGGACCCGGCAGTCACGGCTATGCCCCAGGGGGTGCGCGGGAGAGAAATTCTGGGAGGAAATTATAGTACGCCCTTCCAGAGTTATCCGACCACTCTGCAGCCGTTTTTTGGCTATGGGTGGTCGGCAAGTGGTTAAATTAGCTGTCATGTTGTTTAAAAAAAAAATGGATTGTGCTTTTCAATTTGACCACTAGAGGGCACTGTGAGCCTTGCTCTGTGTTTCTCTTAAAAAAAAAAAAGAGTTTGCCCTCAGGCACGTGTGTGTTTGGCGTGCACGTGGCCGCACCGCGAATGCGTGGTGATATCAGGAAGCCGGCGGCCATCATATTTTGTAGGTTCTGAAGCCTGGGAGGCTGGAGGATGCTCAAGTGGCACAGAGCAGGCTATACATGTGGGGTCACATGAGTCCTTAGTGTGGCAAGTGGCAGCCTAGTCTATGTTGCAATTGTTGGGGTCTATAGTGTCTAAATTACTTAAAGCTACAGTCCTCCAGGGTAAAGTGTGGTACTGCGGAACTTGTGTCACTATTCTCACAAGCCAGTTACCATCCGCTTAAGCAAGCTGTCTTCCAGAAAGCGCAGTGGGGGGAGCACGGCATCAAGGAGCACAAGTGTTTCACCAGCAAGGCCACCGAGGCCAGGCCTCGGGGCGGCAGTGGTACAGGGGCGGCACCGCTCCTGCAACGAATTCTCGGCCGCCCCCCACACTAACATAGCAGCATGTGATGCAGCGCACCCAGGCGCCAGAGAGCTCCTCTCCCTCCTCCTCCTCTCTGTGTGTGTCCAGACTGAGGCGGCTTCCTCCGCAGGTCACCGCCGCTGCTGGTTTTTCGAGGCTCAAGCCTGTCCCCCCTCCCTCCTTCTGTCAGAGAAGGAGAGCAGCCGATGGAGATCGGAGCGGCTGGTCTCTGTGCGGGGGGGGGCGCGTGTTCTCCTGTGTCTCTCACTCCCGCCCAAGCCTGTCTCCATCTGTACACTAATGGAGGGGGGGTTGTCCTGGGGGTCTGTACTAGTGAAGGGGGGGTTTGTCCTGGGATGTCTGCACTAATGGAGGGGGGGTTGTCCTGGGAGGGGGGGTTGTCCTGGGGGGTCTGTACTAGTGAAGGGGGGGTTTGTCCTGGGATGTCTGCACTAATGGAGGGGGGGTTGTCCTGGGGGTCTGTACTAGTGAAGGGGGGTTTGTCCTGGGATGTCTGCACTAATGGAGGGGGGGTTGTCCTGGGGGTCTGTACTAGTGAAGGGGGGGTTTGTCCTGGGATGTCCGCACTAATGGAGGGGGGGTTGTCCTGGGGGTCTGTACTAGTGAAGGGGGGGTTTGTCCTGGGATGCCTGTACTAATGAAGGGGGGGTTGTCCGAGGAGTTTGTACTAATGAAGGGGGGGGGGGTTGTCCTGGGGGTCTGTACTAATGGAGGGGGGTTTGTCCTGGGGGGGTCTGTACTAATGAAGGGAGGGGTGGTTTGTCCTGGGGGGGTCTGTGCTAATGGAGGGGGTTGACCTGGGGGGTTTGTACTAATGGAGAGGGGGTTGTCCTGGGGGGGTTGTACTAATGGAGGGGGAGTTGTCCAAGGGGGTTTGTACTAATGGAGGGGGGTTGTCCTGGGGGGTTGTCCTGGGGGGGTTTGTACTAATAGAGGGGCGTTTGTCCTGGGGGTCTGTACTAATGGAGGGGTGGTTGTCCTGGGAGGGGGGGTTGTCCTGGGGGTCTGTACTAGTGAAGGGGGGGTTTGTCCTGGGATGTCTGCACTAATGGAGGGAGGTTGTCCTGGGGGTCTGTACTAGTGAAGGGGGGGTTTGTCCTGGGATGTCTGCACTAATGGAGGGGGGGTTGTCCTGGGAGGGGGGGTTGTCCTGGGGGGTCTGTACTAGTGAAGGGGGGGTTTGTCCTGGGATGTCTGCACTAATGGAGGGGGGTTGTCCTGGGAGGGGGGGTTGTCCTGGGGGGTCTGTACTAGTGAAGTGGGATTTGTCCTGGGATGTCTGCACTAATGGAGGGGGGGTTGTCCTGGGGGTCTGTACTAGTGAAGGGGGGGTTTGTCCTGGGATGTCTGTACTAATGAAGGGGGGGTTGTCCGGGGGGGTTTGTACTAATGAAGGGGGGGGGTTGTCCTGGGGGTCTGTACTAATGGAGGGGGGTTTGTCCTGGGGGGTCTGTACTAATGAAGGGAGGGGTGGTTTGTCCTGGGGGGGTCTGTGCTAATGGAGGGGGTTGACCTGGGGGGTTTGTACTAATGGAGAGGGGGATGTCCTGGGCGGGGTTGTACTAATGGAGGGGGAGTTGTCCGGGGGGGTTTGTACTAATGGCGGGGGGTTGTCCTGGGGGGAGTGGTCCTGGGGGGTTTGTACTAATAGAGGGGCGTTTGTCCTGGGGGGTCTGTACTAATGGAGGGGTGGTTGTCCTGGGAGGGGGGTTGTCCTGGGGGTCTGTACTAGTGAAGGGTGGGTTTGTCCTGGGATGTCTGCAATAATGGAGGGGGGTTGTCCTGGGGGTCTGTACTAGTGAAGGGGGGGTTTGTCCTGGGATGTCTGAACTAATGGAGGGGGGGTTGTCCTGGGAGGGGGGGTTGTCCTGGGGGGTCTGTACTAGTGAATGGGGGGTTTGTCCTGGGATGTCTGCACTAATGGAGGGGGGGTTGTCCTGGGGGTCTGTACTAGTGAAGGGGGGTTTGTCCTGGGATGTCTGCACTAATGGAGGGGGGGTTGTCCTGGGAGGGGGGGTTGTCCTGGGGGGTCTGTACTAGTGAAGGGGGGTTTGTCCTGGGATGTCTGCACTAATGGAGGGGGGGTTGTCCTGGGGGTCTGTACTAGTGAAGGGGGGGTTTGTCCTGGGATGTCTGCACTAATGGAGGGGGGTTGTCCTGGGGGGTCTGTACTAGTGAAGGGGGGGTTTGTCCTGGGATGTCTGCACTAATGGAGGGGGGGTTGTCCTGGGGGGTCTGTACTAATGGAGGGGTGGTTGTCCTGAGAGGGGGGGTTGTCCTGGGGGGTCTGTACTAGTGAAGGGGGGGTTTGTCCTGGGATGTCTGCACTAATGGAGGGGGGGTTGTCTTGGGGGTCTGTACTAGTGAAGGGGGGGGTTTGTCCTGGGATGTCTGCACTAATGGAGGGGGGGTGTCCTGGGGGTCTGTACTAGTGAAGGGGGGGTTTGTCCTGGGATGTCTGCACTAATGGAGGGGGGGTTGTCCTGGGGGTCTGTACTAGTGAAGGGGGGGTTTGTCCTGGGATGTCTGTACTAATGAAGGGGGGGTTGTCCGGGGGGTTTGTACTAATGAAGGGGGGGGGGTTGTCCTGGGGGTCTGTACTAATGGAGGGGGGTTTGTCCTGGGGGGGTCTGTACTAATGAAGGGAGGGGTGGTTTGTCCTGGGGGGGTCTGTGCTAATGGAGGGGGTTGACCTGGGGGGGTTTGTACTAATGGAGAGGGCGTTGTCCTGGGGGGGTTGTACTAATGGAGGGGGAGTTGTCCAAGGGGGTTTGTACTAATGGAGGGGGGTTGACCTGGGGGGGTTTGTACTAATGGAGGGGGGTTGTCCTGGGGGGGTTTGTACTAATAGAGGGGCGTTTGTCCTGGGGGTCTGTACTAATGGAGGGGGGTTTGTTCTGGGGGGGGTCTGTACTAATGAAGGGAGGGGGGTTTGTCCTGGGGGGGGTCTGTACTAATGAAGGGAGAGGGGTTTGTCCTGGGGGGATCTGTACTAATGAAGGGAGGGGGGTTTGTCCTGGGATGTCTGTACTAATGAAGGGGGGGGTTGTCCGGGGGGGTTTGTACTAATGAAGGGGGGGTTGTCCTGGGGGTCTGTACTAATGGAGGGGGGTTTGTCCTGGGGGGGTCTGTACTAATGAAGGGAGGGGTGGTTTGTCCTGGGGGGGTCTGTGCTAATGGAGGGGGTTGACCTGGGGGGGGTTTGTACTAATGGAGAGGGCGTTGTCCTGGGGGGGTTGTACTAATGGAGGGGGAGTTGTCCGGGGGGGTTTGTACTAATGGAGGGGGGTTGACCTGGGGGGGTTTGTACTAATGGAGGGGGGTTGTCCTGGGGGGGTTTGTACTAATAGAGGGGCGTTTGTCCTGGGGGTCTGTACTAATGGAGGGGGGTTTGTTCTGGGGGGGGGGTCTGTACTAATGAAGGGAGGGGGGTTTGTCCTGGGGGGGTCTGTACTAATGAAGGGAGGGGGGTTTGTCCTGGGGGGATCTGTACTAATGAAGGGAGGGGGGTTTGTCCTGGGGGGATCTGTACTAATGAAGGGAGGGGGGTTTGTCCTGGGGGGATCTGTACTAATGAAGGGAGGGGGGTTTGTCCTGGGGGGATCTGTACTAATGAAGGGAGGGGGGTTTGTCCTGGGGGGATCTGTACTAATGAAGGGAGGGGGGTTTGTCCTGGTGGGGGTCTGTACTAATGGATGGGGGTTTGTCCTGGGGGGGGTCTGTACTAATGGAGGGGGGTGGTTTGTCCTGGGGGGGTCTACACCCAGGAAAGTACACCCAGGACTCCAGAGGGAGAGGACACTGCTGAGGGAAAACCATCAGAGAGAGAACCCCACTGCCCTGTGCCACCAGAGGGAAAGCCACACAGCCTGGTGCCATCCCTGGCGGAGAAAGGAATGGAGTCATTGCAGGAATACAGATCTGGGTGCTACCCAGCGGAGTCGCCATGGGCAATTCAGAGTGAGCTGACTCCTGATCAGAGGAACCGTTGCTGTATCGCTGGGTCAGGTGAGAGGGCCGATCGGCCATTATCTACTAATGTCCATAGGAACTGCAGTCTCTGACCGTCTCCTGTATCATGTCTGCAGTCTCTGACCGTCTCCTGTACTATGATTGCAGTCTCTGACCATCTCTTGTAACATGTCTGCAGTCTTTGATCGTATTATGTCTGGGGGCTCTTTCTGGTGGTGTGGGGTTAGGGGGGCGGCATTGAAGGGCCCGGCCTTGGGGCGGCAAAGGGAGTAAATCCGGGCCTGCTTATGTTACTAAAGAGGACCCGTCTTCAGCTTTGGCTGGTTTGGAAAGCAAGATTGCTGGATGATTACTTCTGTCACGCAAGGTGACAGGAAGCGTGACAGGTCCCCTTCCCCTAATCCTCCTGTATTGGAGCAAGAGTAGATTGATGAGGTTGAAGAGGTAATAGTTAATGACTCAGCTGATATTCAAGCAGAGGAGTCTGCCTCTGGGGAATCAGGGCCTGAAGATGCCCAGATTGTGTCAGCTTCCCAGTCGCAAAAGCTTCTCATCCATTCTCTTATGCAGATGGTTCGTGCAGCTCCAGTGGAGGTCCTTGAGACCCTTTATTCCTCCCTAGGGTCTTTCAAACCTCTGCAAGGTGTGCAGGTGTTTCCCTTTCACCCACTTTTGGAGCAGGTGGTGTATTCTGACTGGGAGCACCCAGACGGGATTTTTGTTCCTCCAAAGAAATTCTCTGTATTATATCTGATGGAGGAAAAGTTTGTTAAAAAGTGGAGCATATCGGCTGTAGATGCAGCAGTCTCCTCCCTGAGCAAGGCCTTAACTTCTCTGGTGGATAATGCACAGGTCTTTAAGGACCCTGTAGATAAGAAGCTGGAATCCTTGTTAAGGGCTTTCTTCTCTCTGGGGGGTTCCGCTATTCAGCATGCAGTGGCGACAATTGGGGGTCTGTCAGGCCTTAAAGGATCAAACTAGACGGCCCTATAGCGGGGAAGATACAGTAGAGGAGATGGCAGATTTGTCTCAGGCATTATGCTTTGCTATAGATGCCCTTAAAGACTCTATACAGCAGGTCTCCTGGTCAGCTCTTTTATCTGTGCACATGCGTAGAATTTTGTGGTTACAAAAATTGTCAGCTGTGCTTCCTTATGAAAGGTTGCTAGCTGGTCTTCCATTTCATGGAGAACGTTAATTTGGGGAGGATCTTGATAAATACATCCAGAAAATTTCTGGAGGAAAGAGCTCGCTTCTTCCTGTGAAGAAGGCAGCTAAGCGCCCCTCATTTAAGGAATCAGGAATTGCTTCCTCAGACTTTTCAGGCCCTAGGCAGTTTTGACAGCAACAGGGTTCTGGGGCCAGAGGTAAACAGCAAGGCCAGGGCCAGAAAAGGCTGGCGCCAAGACTGGCACTAAGCCTTCCTTGTGAAGGGACCCCCCCCACTCGTGCAGGTGGGGGGAAGGTTGCTATAGTTTGCAGGAGTTTGGGAATCGCTGGTTCAGGACAAGTGGGTCATCTCCACAGTGTCTAGAGGGTACAGGCTGGAGTTTCAGGCCTGCCCTCCTTAACAATTTTTAATGTCCAGAGTTCCCTCTGACCCCTTGAAGAAGGGCTTATTGTTCCAGGCACTAGATCACTTGAGGCTGCAAGGGGTAATTATGGAAGTCCCAGCAGCCAAAAAGGGTACAGGGTTCTATTCAAACTTGTTCACAGTTCCAAAACCAAATGGGTACATAAGGCCTATCCTGGATCTAAAGGCGCTGAACCGTTATCTTTCAGTGCGGCCCTTTCGGATCTAATCAATTCGCTCTGTGGTGGCCTCTCTCCAAGTAGGAGATTTCCTGGCATCCATAGCCATCAGGGATGCATACCTGCATGTGCCAATTTTTCAGCCTCATCAAAGGTTTTTGTGTTTTGCAATTGAAGTGCGGCACTTCCAGTTTGTGGCTCTGCCCTTCGGGCTTGCAACAGCCCCCTGAGTCTTCACAAAAATGCTGGCACCAGTGTTGGGCCTTCTGAGGTCTCGGGGGTTCTTGATTTTAGGCTACCTAGATGATCTCTTGCTCAGGGATCAGTCTTTGCAGATTTTGAAACAAAATGTAGCCCTTACGGTTCAATTCCTGGAACACCTGGGCTGGGTCATAAATGTTGAGAAGTTGGCTTTGGAGCCAGTTTAGTGTCTGGAATACTTAGGTCTGGTTCTAGACACAGCCCAGGCAAAGGTGTTCTTGCCTCCAAGAAAGGTCAATGCCTTGAAGGATCAGGTTCGACAGGTAAAGGGAAAGAGACACCCTCCTATCCGGCTCTGAGTGTGCTGGGAAGGATGGTGTCCTCATTTGAGGCAATTTCTTATGCCCAGTTTTATTCGAAACCCCTACAGCAGAACATTCTGTCAGGATGTAACAAAAAACGGCAAGCTCTGGATTGTTGCATGTCAATCAATACATGATCAATACATGATTGGGAAATTATTTCCTTTCTTCAGTCAGGGCAGAAGACATTAAATTAGCCTTGGCAACAATTAAAGACAAATTTCAGCCTTATCAGTGTACTTTCAGAGGCCTTTGGCTTCACACTCTTTGATCCAAACTTTTCTTCAGGGAATAAATCGATTGTTGCCTCCTGTTAAGTTACCTCTTTGTCCTTGGGACTTGAATTTGGTTTTGTCTGTGCTACAGAAGCAGACCTTTGAACCTATCAGAGAGATTCCATTAGTTAATTTGACATGAAAACTAGCTTTACTTTTTGCAATCACTTCTGCTAGAAGGGTATTGGAATTGTCGGCTCTTTCTTATTTAATCCTGCACCATGATAAGGTGGTGCTAAGTCCTCTTTCGTCCCTTTTGCCTGAGGTCATTTCTGGTTTTCATTGAAATCAGGATATTATTCTACCCTTCTTTTTCTCTCAGCTCGCCAGAAGAGAAGCGGTTGCACTCCTTGGACGTGGTACGTGCGGTCAGAGTCTATCTGCAAAGATCTGCAGGCATCAGAAGTTCTAATGCATTTTTTGTCCTGCCAGAAGTGCCCAAGAAGGGTCAAGCAGCTTCCAAGGCATCCATTTCACTTTTGATTCGCCAGTTGATCATTTAGGCCTATGGCCTGAAAGCTAAAGCTCCTCACTTTAGGGTAAGTGCTGATTCCACCAGGGGGTAGGAACATCCTGGGCTTTTCACCATAAGGCATCGGTGGCGCAGATTTGTAAGGCCGCTACCTGGTCTTCAGTACATACATTCACAAGATTTTATCAGGTGGATGTTAGAGCAGCAGAGGATTCGGCTTTTGGCCATAGTGTGTTACAGGCTGCTGTATAAGTTCTGATGGTGTTATTTTGTGTCTCTCTCACCTCAAAGGGCTTGCCCTGGGGTGTCTGAGTTAGTAATGTATTGCCTGCTCTGTGTCCCGTGATGTACAAAAAAGAAAATAGGATTTTTTCTAGATACCTGTAAAATCCATTTCTTTAAGTACATCACAGGACACAGAGGTCCCTCCCCTCTCTTTTTTGGAGTTCATTGCTGGCTACAAAACTGGAGTGCTTCCTATAAGGGAGAAGTTATTTAGAGGGGGACTTCCTGTCTGTTTTGATCTGCCAGTGTCCATTCACCTATAGATAGTGTATAACCCAGTTAGTAATGTATAGTCTGCTCTGTGTCCCATGATGTACTCAAAGAAATGGATTTTACAGGTAAGTATGTAGAAAAAAATCCAATTTTTATTCTCTAGGGTCTTTGCTAAAAAAAAGTTACAGAAAAGGTCTGGTCTTCAAGTGGTTGAGATAACAACAACGTGTCACGTTGGTCATCAATCACTGCAACAATGTGTGGTGTAATTTTTTTTTTTTTACTTGTTTATAAACTTTTATCAAAAGTAACACAAAGTGCAATACAATCCAGAATAAAAACTGCTGAATTGCAGAAAAAAATTCATCAGTTGCAATCTTTTTTAGTCTACAGGAAACGGTTCCTACCAAGAAAAGGACAGCTAGTTGTGTTTTCCTCCCCCAGGCCAAAGTTCCCAGTTCTCCCCTGATCACATATCATGTAGCAGGGCAAGATGACCTGGAGGTAACTTCAAAGAGTAATCACAGATATATCTTAATGGCTGTTGGAAAAGAAATGTGTAGTCCATTTCAAGTTGCACCTCTTTGAGAGACCCCACGACCCATCATTTTTTAATGCTTTTGTGTGTCAGCTACAAATCATCTGTTGAGATTGTAGAGGTATGGATGTAAAAGGACAAAAGAAAAATACATTCCCTGAAACGCACTTCCGAAAAAAAAATATAAGCCAGTTTTCTAATTTCATTTCTTTTGTTCTTCTATCACCTTCAAGTAACAAACTCCATATTGCTGAACTAAGATAATAATCTTAATATTATTCAGTCCACCTAAAATACAGTTGAACACATTGTGGTAGTGAGACCATTTCTTTGTTGTAGACCCAATGCATAACTAGTAGAAATATGTTTAAATATTAATTCTAAATAAATGTTTTATTATGTATCCAAATAATTTGAATGATGCTGGAATACAAATGTACTTTACTGGAGTAGTAAAGATAACTCTATACAAAAAAATGACTGCAGAGGTTTGGTATATAATAATATATCTGCCTAGTGCTGTTTTCATGATCTAAGAGAATACTAGAGCTTGCATTGTCAACCAGAGAGTAACAACTTTATAATATTCAAGCTTATTTGACAAGCAAGGACAAATTGGCAAACTGCAGTAACCCAAAGCAGCCAAACTGAAACTATTTTACAGGTCTCATAGCTATAAACTGAACCTTGATTGATTGCTGTGGGTCTCTGAACTTTGCATAAGCCTGTTTTATAAAATCATTTAACTGTATAAGCTAACCATAATGGAAATAACCTTAAAGGAGAAGTAAAGCCAAAGCTCATTTAGCTGTACTTCTACTGTTGATCAGAGGAGTGCAGTTCGTTCTACACTCCTGTGACCTGTTTTTCTCGCTTCTCTGCCTTTTGGCTAAGATCAGGGATTTTTTTCTCAGAAAATAGGTGCAGGAACTCAACCCCCCAAACCCCCCCTCTCTCCAAGGGTGTGCTACATGCAGAGTTCTGGGGTGTGTTTGGTGCATAGTACAGATTTTAGGGGTGCGCTGCGTGCAGAGTTCCAGGGTGTGCTTGGTACATAGTACAGAGTTTAGGGGTGCACTACCTGCAGAGTTCGGGGTGTGCTATGTGCATAGTGCAAAGTTCAGGCTTGCGCTGCATACAGAGTGCAGAGTTTAGGGGTGCGCTAAACACAGAGTGCAGAGTTCAGCCTTCTTCCACAGCTGCTTATCTCTACATCCCTCATCCACATCTCACTTTCACTCCTCTTCAGCTCTGACCTCTGCATGCAACTTCCCCTCCACTTCACCCATCTCCCCCCCCCCCTTAAAAGCTCCACCATCTTTCACATATCCTACTTTTGTTGTTGTATTAAGCTAAAGCACTCAGCCGGCTCTAGTACAGTGAGGGAAAAAAGTATTTGATCCCCTGCTGATTTTGTATGTTTGCCCACTGGCAAAGAAATGATCAGTCTATAATTTTATTGGTAGGTTTATTTTAACAGTGAGAGACAGAACAACAAAAATATCCAGAAAAACGCATACAGTGGAGACGGAAAGTATTCAGACCCCCTCAAATTTATTACTCTTTGTTATATTGCAGCCATTTGCTAAAATCATTAAGTTCATTTTTTTCCTCATATTGACAGAAAAAACACAGAATTGTTGACATTTTTGCAGATTTATTAAAAAAGAAAAACTGAAATATCACATGGTCCTAAGTATTCAGACCCTTTGCTCAGTATTTAGTAGAAGCACCCTTTTGATCTAATACAGCCATGAGTCTTTTTGGGAAAGATGCAACAAGTTTTTCTTTTACAAAGATTTATTGATAGAAAAATGAATACAACAAATAAGTACAACTGATTGAAGGTTACATCAGACATGAGATAAAGAGGATCCTAACACAGGGATACTATATAAATGTGGAGCAATATTCACCATTACAATAAGAAGATTTGTAAGGAAAATGAATAGAATAGTCCAGTCTATTTATTTTGTTTCTTCTGTATCGCTGTAACCATCATTATTAGACCTGACTCCTTGGATTCAGGAGTCACAGAGATGTGTACAAATAAAAGAAGAGAATGAGTAGAGATGAAAGAATGAAGGAAACATAGGAGAAAAAGAAAAGGAGGGGAGAAGAAGAGAGGGAAGAAGGGGAAGAGTCCATCATGGGAGAAGGGGGTGCATCCGGAGGTCTTTAGATTAATAGAAGTAGGCTATTGAACCTAGAGGGTTGATTATATGCTATCCATGGTTGCCAGACCTTGAGGAATTTATTGTGTGTGTCAGAAGCCAGGGACGTCAGTTTCTCATTGATCATAATATCATTCATTCGATTTTTCACTGCTTCAAAGCTGAGTATAGGGGTTTTCCAGGCCCTTGCTATGGTCAATTTGGTAGCATTAAAAAGGTGTAGAGCCAATTGGCGTTCCGGGCGAAGCAGTTCAAGGATTGATTTGCATAAAAGGGCTTCATAGGGGTCTCTTTGCAAGTTGGAGTGGAGCATATTACGTAAAAGAGTATAGACCCTTACCCAAAGTCTACATACTTTCGGACATGTCCACCAAATGTGGGCCATAGTACCCTCCTGTAAGCAACCCCGATAACAATGAGGAGAGTATGAGGGGATAAAACGGGCTAGCCTAGCGGGCGTGTAGTACCATCTGTAGAATACCTTATATGCATTTTCTAGAGTAAGGACATTCCTAGAGCACTTGGTAAGTGATATCGTCATGATCTGACAGTCCTCCAGATCCAACTGTTTGCCCAAGTCCCTTTCCCATTGAAGATGGCATGATCTCACTGGGGGTTTCTTAATGGAGATGATAGAGGAGTAGAGCAGGGATATTACCCCCGGGGAGTTAGGTGTAGCCCTGCAGATCCTTTCAAAGGGGGACAAAATGTATGGGGTAGGTTGGGCCTTTATAAGTTGTTGAAGAAAATGTTTGATTTGAAGGTAACTATAATGTTCCCTAAGGGGTATGTCATGGGAAGATCTGAGCATTTCAAATGTGAGTATTCTCATAGGGGTGAACAGGGAATGGACATCAATGAATCCATTATCCTTCCATCACGAGAATTGTTTAGGATTTTCGCAGCTGGGGGGAAATAACGGGCAATGGTTAAGGCGCAGTAGTGGTAAGTGAGGGGACAGTAGTCCAGCCGAGAATTTGACAGAATCCCATAGGCGGAGAGAGTGGGCCATACATGGCCCAAACCCCTGTGGACGTTTCATGGGAGGGAGCCAGGGCACAGAGGAAATAGGTATAGGGTGGGATTCAACCAAGTCAATAGTAGCCCATAACGGCATTTGATATGTATCATGCAATCGAGTCAATGGAGCAATATTAGCTGCCGTGTAATATGTATGAAGATTGGAAACCGAGAGTCCTCCATTGATCCGCCGAGCAAATAGTATCTACCTATTAATTCGGGGATGAGTGGAACCCCATATAAATTTCAAAAGTTTGTGTTGATGGATTCGCAGTATATAGGAGGCGATTGGGACTGGTAACACTCGGAAAAAATACAACAGTTTTGGAAGATAGGTCATACGGACCGCAGAGATCCTACGGAACCAGGATAACGGGAAGTAGGACCAGGAGGATAGCATATCAGTAAGTTTCCTAAAGAGAGGAGGAAAGTTAGCCTGGTATAGTCCATCATACTTAGGGGTGAGGCGAATGCCTAAATAGGGCAGCGAGGGAGGCCATTGGAATGGGAAGTTTTCTTTTAAAGAGGCTAATTCTGGAGGAGAGAGATTTACTGACATTGCTTTAGATTTAGTAGGATTAACATGTAGGCCCGAAAGAGACGCAAAGGTGTCCAATAGAGAGAACAGGTTGGGCAACGAGGTTCTAGGTGATGTCATTGTCAATAAGATGTCATCCGCGAACAGGGAGATCTTGTGAACTAAGGCCGCCACTTCAATGCCTTTTATATCTGGATGTGAACGAATCGACTCCGCCAATGGTTCCATCGCTAGGACAAATAAGAGGGGCGAAAGTGGACAGCCCTGTCAAGTACCCCTACGGATGGGAAAAATAGAGGACTCGAACCCGTAATATTTTATTTTAGCTTGAGGAGCACCATACAGTGCTGTCAGCCAACGCAAAAACAAGGTACCAAAGCCATAGTGGCGTAGTACTGTCATAAGATATGGCCAGGACAAGGTATCAAAGGCCTTGTTCACATCCAGTGATAAAAGCATAGTTTCCAAGGAACGATTATGTGCAATATGTTGCAGTTGGATAATTCTCCTAATGGCATCTCCTGCCTGTCTCATCGGCACAAAACCTACTTGGTCTTTTTTAATTAAGTGGGGAAGGAACGAATTCAAACGATTAGCCAAGATTTTAGTAATCTTCATGTCAATATTGATTAATGAAATAGGTAGAAAATTAGGCCATGAGGTATGGTCACGGTTGGGTTTCGGCAACATCACTATATTAGCCGTCAATAAGTCAGGAGAAAAATTCTGACTGTTTTTAACGGAATTAAACATAGCCGTTAGGGGAGAGGCTAAGACCTCCACTAGTTTTCTATAGTAAAGTGCCGTAAAGCCATCCGGACCCGGCCTCTTCCCTATTTTTAAGTCTTTAATGCATTGTCTGACTTCTGATTCCTGAATGTCGCGATCCATGATGTCTACCTGTGCCTGGGATAGAGTGGGCAACGAGATACTCTGCAAAAAATCCACCCTGTCTTGTTCAGTCGTACGGTCTTGGGCTGAATATAGAGTGGTGAGTCTATACGAATCGGGTTACTGGTAAGTACATTATGTCGTGTACGTAAGGTAATAGGAGTAGGTTTAGAATTAAATGTGCGTAACCTCTTGGCCAGCATCGCATTTGGTTTATTTGCTTTAATATACCAGTGTTGGCGAGACCAGCGCAATGTGCGTTCCGCCTGGTCAGTGAGACATAGGTCTAATTCAGTGTGGGCCTGGGCCAAAAGTTTACGATTTGCGGATGTAGGTTGTTGCTTGAAAGCTGCAGAAATAGAGTTTAACCAGGACTCCAATGCTTTCTGCAGCTTTTGTCTTTCTTTTTTGCGTTTTGATGCTATTTGGATAATATGACCTCTGAGCACTGCTTTGTAAGCCCCCCAGAGGGTTACCGGGGAGGAGACAGAGGCAGAGTTGAGGTGAAAATATTCAGTTGAGGAATTTAACGGGTCTTCCTGAATGTCTTGGAAAGATAACAGCGAGTCGTTCATGATCCAAGATGAATGTTGGGGGTTATGGACTAAAGACCGGCAAACTACTAAAAGGGGATCATGGTCTGTCCAGGGGGCCGCCAGGATGGACACTCATTCTATTAAAGAGAGATGTTTTCTAAGCATTATCACGTGGTCAATTCTAGAGTGTGAATGGTGGGGGTGGGAATAATACGTATAATCTCTAGTCAATGGGTGCAATTCTCTCCAGAGGTCTACCAGATCATAAGAGCGTAAGGAGTGGGAAAATGTTTTCGCTTCAGATGTAGCGGTCACTCGTTCAGAGGGGTATTTGTCCAATTTAGGATCCAGGGCTACATTTGAGTCCCCTGCTAACAGCAGGGTTCCCTTTTGGTGTGATGTCAACAGAGAACATACATGTGACAGGAAGGGTCCTGGATTAGAGTTAGGGGCATAATATGTCATTATGGTAACCTCTGTATCTTGTATTGTACCTATGAGCAGAAGGTATCTACCATCAGCAACAAGTTTTTCATACCTGGCTTTGGGGATCCTTTGCCATTCCTCCTTGCAGATCTTCTCGAGTTCTGTCAGGTTGGATGGTAAACGTTGGTGGACAGCCATTTTTAGGTCTCTCCGGAGATGCTCAATTGGGTTTAAGTCAGGGCTCTGGCTGGGCCATTCAAGAACAGTCACGGAGTTGTTGTGAAGCCACTCCTTCGTTATTTTAGCTGTGCTTAGGGTCATTGTCTTGTTGGAAGGTAAACCTTCGGCCCAGTCTGAGGTCCTGAGCACTCTGGAGAAGGTTTTCGTTCAGGATATCCCTGTACTTGGTCGCATTCATGTTCCCCTCGATTGCAACCAGTCGTTCTGTCCCTGCAGCTGAAAAACACCCCCAGAGCATGATGCTGCCACCATCATGCTTCACTGTTGGGACTGTATTGGACAGGTGATGAGCAGTGCCTGGTTTTCTCCACACATACCGCTTAGAATTAAGGCCAAAAAGTTCTATCTTGGTCTCCTCAGACCAGAGAATCTTATTTCTCACCATCTTGAAGTCCTTCAGGTGTTTTTTTTAGAAAACTCCATGCGGGCTTTCATTTGTCTTGCATTCTGCCATAAAGCCCCGACTGGTGGAGGGCTGCAGTGATGGTTGACTTTCTACAACTTTCTCTCATCTTCCGACTGCATCTCTGGAGCTCAGCCACAGTGATCTTTGGGTTCTTCTTTACCTCTCTCACCATGGCTCTTCTCCCCCGATAGCTCAGTTTGGCCGGACGGCCAGCTCTAGGAAGGGTTCTGGTCGTCCCAAACATCTTCCATTTAAGGATTATGGAGGCCACTGTGCTCTTAGGAGCCTTAAGTGCAGCAGAATTTTTTTTGTAACCTTGGCCAGATCTGTGCCTTGCCACAATTCTGTCTCTGAGCTCTTCAGGCAGTTCCTTTGACCTCATGATTCTCATTTGCTCTGACATGCACTGTGAGCTGTAAGGTCTAATATAGACAGGTGTGTGGCTTTCCTAATCAAGTCCAATCAGTATAATCAAACACAGCTGGACTCAAATGAAGGTGTAGAACCATCTCAAAGATGATCAGGAGAAATGGACAGCATCTGAGTTAAATATATGACTATCACAGCAAAGGGTCTGAATACTTAGGACCATGTGATATTTCAGTTTTTCTTTTTTAATAAATCTGCAAAAATGTGAACAATTCTGTGTTTTTCTGTCAGTATGGGGTGCTGTGTGTACATTAATGAGGAAAAAAACTTAAGAACTTAAATGATTTTAGCAAATGGCTGCAATATAACAAAGAATGAAAAATGTAAGGGGGTCTGAATACTTCCCGTCCCCACTGTAAATTGATTTGCCTTTTAATGAATGAAATAAGTATTTGATCCCTTCACAAAAACATGACTTAGTACTTGGTAGCAAAACCCTTGTGGGCAATCACAGAGGTCAGCAGTTGCTTGTAGTTGGCTACCAGGTTTGCACACATCTCAGGGAGGATTTTGTCCCACTCTTCTTCAGATCCTTTCCAAGTCATTAAGGTTTTGATGCTGACGTTTGGTAATTCTAACCTTTAGCTCCCTCCACATAGTTTTTTATGGGATTAAGGTCTGGAGACTGGCTAGCCACTATAGGACCTTAATGTGCTTCTTCTTGAACCACTCTTTTGTTGCCTTGGCTGTGTGTTTTGGGTCATTGTCACGCTGGAAGACCCATCCACGACCCATTTTCAATGCCCTGGCTGAGGGAAGGAGGTTCTCACCCAAGATTTCATGGTACATGGCCCCGTCCATCGTCCCTTTGATGCGTTGAAGTTGTCCTGTCCCCTTAGCAGAAAAACACCACCAAAGCATAATGTTTCCACCACCATGTTTGACAATGGGGATGGTGTTCTTGGGGTCATAGGCAGCATTTCTTCTCATCCAAACATGGCGAGTTGAGTTGATGCTAAAGAGCTCGAATAAGGGAATCAAACTCAAAGAATGGAAGGAATGGGGAATAGACAAAGACGCAATAATGTCCGTATACTAGGTCTACCGGAACAAGAAGAAGGCCAATCACCTGTTATATTTTTTGAAAAATGGTTACTGGACATTTTTGGGGTGGAGGGCTTCTCAAAAACGTTTGCAATAGAACGAGCACATCGTATAACAAGTCGTGCCCCCTCTGCTGGAGGAAGACCTAGGCCAATTATTATTAGATTATTAAACTGCCAAGATAGAGATAATATACTGTCTAAAGCAAGACAGAGAGGCAGTACTGAGTACAAGGGCAATAAAGTGTCCTTCTACCCAGACTTCTCGGTAGAAGTACAGAAGCAGAGGGCAAAATTTACGGAAGTTAAACGGCGCTTATTTGCACTAAAGATTAAATATGCAATGTTGTTTCCGGCAAAACTGCGTATTACAGATCAGGACGGAGCTCAGTTCTTTGATACACCAGACGCAGTTAATACTTGGCTGGATAGGAGACAGGAGTAGTGTGGGCATAAGGATCGAAAAATAGATGAGAAGAGTCGGGTTGAGAGGGGGTTTTTTCACCTCCGGAGCCTATCTGTAGCTTTTTTTTTTTTTTCTCTCCCATTTCTCTCATACTCCTCCTCCCCCACCTGGGTAGATATATGGTACGGATGTAACGTTGGAAATGGCTACAATGGGCCCCCTGTATGGGTCCCGTGTGGACAAGAAGTATTTTGGTGTAGCTGATCCCTCTCCCCCCTTTAGGGAGGGACTCTCAGCTTGGAATGGTAGTGTCCAGATACAGATTGAAGTGAGATGGGAAGGGGGGATGGAAGTAGTAGGATTGTATGTAGTGAAGGAGGGTGGGGGGCAGGGGGGGGGATGCAAGGGTGGGCGGTGTGTGTGGACCTTTTTTTTTTTTTTTTGTTTATTTATTTTTTTTATTATTGTTTCTTACTTTTTTTTTTTTTTTTTTTTTTTTTTTTTTTTTACTCTCTCACTCTTTCTCCTCCTCCTCGTCATCTACCCCTCTCGGCCCCCTCTCTCTCATCCTCTCCTACCCTTCGGGGATCTCTGCTATGCCCCAAAAAATTCTTACTCTCTATTTGTATTCTTGTCTTCTTTTGATGCAAGATGACAAGTAAAATCAAAGTGATGTCATGGAATGTCAGAGGATTGGGGGATGGTAGAAAGAGACGTGCTGTAAAAGAATTAATTGAATTCTACAATCATGCAATAGTCTGCCTACAGGAGACACATAAGGGGAATGAAGATGACAAAATGTTTTGTACATTTAAATATAAATATGAATTTCATGCTACATATTCTACATACTCCCGTGGTGTGAGTATTTTGATTTCGAATGCTATTAGGTTTACCTGTAAGCAGTGTATTAAAGATCCGGCTGGTCGATATTTGATGCTATTATGCTCCATAAATGATAGAATAATCCTCTTGGTGAATGTGTATATTCCCCCTCCATATAAAGACGACGTTTTAAAAAAGGTTTTTGAAAAAATGGCACAACTGCCTGATGTTCCAACAGTGATAATCGGGGACTTTAATAATGTACTAAATGAAGAGTTGGACAGGCAAAGTAACAAAAAGAGTAATGGGAGGGGAAAGGTCACAAGATGGGCCAGCCAGATACAAGAGATGGGTCTATCAGATATATGGAGAGTAAGATTCCCGGTTAGTAAAGAATACTCATGCTATTCAAGTACTTATGGATCACTATCCAGAATTGACATGGCCTTGGGAAATGGTCATTTTCTCCCATTAGTAAAAATAATTCAGTACGAAGCACGGGGAATCTCGGATCACTCTCCATTAACTGTGACTTTGGAGTGGACAGAACACCTGATTCGGCCAATGTGGAAAGTCAATCCACAGTGGCTATCCTTGATCCCAGAGAGCAGTCAAATAAAACAACTGCTAATGGGCTTTTTTGGAGATAATAAGGGCTCAAGTTCCGCGATGATGGTGTGGGATACAATGAAAGCATACCTTAGAGGCCTAATAATTAAAGAAATATCTAAAATTAAATTAGCCACAAGACAGTGGGAGGAAGAGTTAACCCAGAGAGTTAAGCAAACAGAACAAGAATACACATCAGATCCCAATAGGGAGAAATTTGGAGCATGGCAGGACGCGCAGAATCTATATAAAAAGTTGGTCTTAACCAAGGCAGAGAATAATAGATTCTTGCAGAACCAAAAGCACTATGAAATGGGGGAACAGGTGGGTCATATGTTAGCAATGATAACACGGAACCAGGAAGGCCCATCCACTATAGCTGCTATTGAAGACAGAAAGGGGACAGTAAAGTATGATAGAGAGGGCATCCAAAAGATATTTGTAGATTTCTATTCACAGTTGTATGAATCTGAAAACTTAAATGTAAAGGAAAAGACTGAACAATTCTTAGATAATCTAACTATGCCCAAGCTGACCTCAATAGAAAGGGAATCCTTGGATATTCCTATAACAATGGCAGAGCTGGAGGAAGCGGTGGGACAAATTCAAAACAACAAAGCTCCAGGGATGGATGGACTCCCCATGGAGATATATAAACTATACGGTCAGATCTTGATCCCAGAACTCCTCGAAATACTCAATGAAGCATATGTCACACGGGAACTCCCTAAATCGATGATGGAAACAATAATAATCATAATTCTAAAACCGGATAAAGATCCACTAAAGCCCGGTTCTTATCGCCCAATATCTCTCCTTACATCTGATGTTAAAATACTAGCTAAGGTCTTGGCAAATAGGTTATCCAGACATATTGATACTTTGATCCATAGGGACCAAACAGGTTTCATCTCCTCCAGATCAGCAGCAACAAATATTCGCAGGCTCTTTTTGAATCTGCAATTGCCAATGGACAACGGGGGAGCTGGTGCCATTCTGTCATTGGATGCCCAGAAGGCATTTGACATGGTAGAATGGGAGTATCTATGGATGGTATTGATTGCCTTTGGTATAGGTCCAGGCTTTATAACCTGGCTAAAATTATTATATAAAGACCCTAGGGCAAGGCTGCGTATCAATGGCACTATGTCACCAGCTTTCCCGTTATCCCGGGGAACTAGACAAGGCTGCCCTCTATCCCCGTTGCTGTTTGCATTGGCGGTGGAACCATTGGCCGCCGCAGTTAGACAGTCTTCGGGGATAGAGGGATTCCGACGTGCAGGAAGAGAGGACAAAATATCCTTATATGCAGATGATGCCTTAATCTTTCTGAGCGACCCCACAAAATCCTTAGAGGAACTCATGGCACTTGTATCTGCATTTGGACAGTTTTCTGGGTTTCGCATCAACTGGGAGAAGTCGGTATTGATGCCACTACATAAAGCCAAAATTTCATTACCAGACTGTGCAAAACAAATTCAAATAAAACATAAAATTAAGTATTTAGGGATCCAAGTAACTCGAAAAGTGGGGGACTATGTGGACCTTAACCTTAGACCACTATTGACTAGGCTTAAAGATAAATGTCGGACCTGGTGCAAACTCCCACTAACTGTGATTGGCAGAGCCAATCTTATAAAGATGATCTGGGCCCCACAATTATTGTACATTTTTCATAATTGCCCGATGTGGACAGCCGCATTTTGGTTTAAAAGGATAGAATCGCTCTTTCGCGAACTCATTTGGAAGAAAAAATATGCAGGTATTAAATTAACAACCTTAATGCTGGCTAAAGATGAGGGGGGACTCTCTATCCCACATCCAAAAAATTATTTTTTGGCTTCACAAACCCAGCAATTTTTTGGCTGGACAGAGGTAGATGAGAATGATCCCATACAGGGGTTATTACTTCCACTGGGTAAGGGATATTCACTGATGTCCCTACTAGAGACAAAAACCTTTCAAAAAGATAAGAAATTCATGACAGGTGAGCTATTCAGTAAGGTATGGCTAGCAATAAAAAAGATTACTAACATTACAGGTTATACTTCCTATACACCAATATGGAATAACGCAAATTATGAGGAAGTGCAGAGATTGGAGGGATTTGGGCTTTGGCAAACTCAAGGGCTGAGATATGTGGAACAACTGTTTTGGAACGATAAGATAAAATCATTTGCGCAAATATCTGAGGAATTCGGGATTCCAAGACAGAGGTTCTTTCAGTATCTCCAGCTTAGACATGCTTTTCATGTCCAGGCCCGTATATCTGTATTTAAGCTTAATGTCTCTAAAATAACAATATTGTTGAAGAAAAGGGATCAAAAGAAGGGACTTATCTCTGAAATATATGAGATATTGCAGTGTAAATTTAAGGAAACTATAGTGGTACCGGCTAGGTCGCAGTGGGAACGAGACCTGGGAGCACTGACTGACGCTCAGTGGTCGGAGGTCTTGTCTGCGATCCCAAAGGTATCTCTGTCAGCTACTCAAAAATTAATACAACTTTTTATTACACATAGATCATACTATACCCCCGAAAAACTATTTAAATGGAAACGCAGGGAATCCCCCTTATGCCCCCGATGCAGTGGTGCACCGGCTAATCTAATACACATGTTGTGGAAATGCCCCAAACTCCAT
Source organism: Aquarana catesbeiana (assembly GCF_042186555.1). Lineage (NCBI taxonomy): Eukaryota > Metazoa > Chordata > Amphibia > Anura > Ranidae > Aquarana > Aquarana catesbeiana. The sequence continues at coordinate 666,501,592 of NC_133327.1, read as the reverse complement.
CGTTACTGGCAGGATATAATTAAAAACATAAATAGCGCATTGGGTATAGAAATTTCACTAGATCCAAATTTATGTTTATTAAATATAGTGGAGGAACCAAATATTTCAAAGCATACCCATACCGCAATGACGAGAGGCTTGTTTCAGGCACGAAAGCTAATTGCTCAGAAGTGGATATCTAAATACCCCCCAACGGTCGAAGAATGGAGAACACAAATAAAAGAAGCCATAATAAAGGAGGAATTTATTTATACACATAGAGGGAGCCAAGATAAATTTGACGCCATCTGGAAAAGCTGGGCAGAGGCCTGGGACAATGAAAATAAAAGATGAATCAATATGGGAGAGGGACAATGTTGGGTCTGGGTAGAGGATGGGAGGATGGGGGCTTTTGGGGTCGCGGGGGGGGGGAGAGATACAGCAGGGGGAGGAAATCTATTTTTGTTGTCGTTGGGTTTTGCCCCCTTCTTTTTTAGTTTTTTTTTTTTTTTTTTTTTATTTATTTTATTTTTTTGGGGCGGGTGAATGTTAGAAGCAAGATTATGTATCTGGAATAAAATGTATGGAGAAATGTATAACTTGTACTGCTATGAAAAGAATAAAAAAAAAGTACTGAATTCAAAGAGCTCGATTTTGGTCTCATCTGACCACAACACTTTCACCCAGTTCTCCTCTGAATCACTCAGACGTTCATTAGCAAACTTCAGACGGGCCTGTACATGTGCTTTCTTGAGCAGGGGAACCTTGCAGGAGTGCTGCAGGATTTCAGTCCTTCACGGCGTAGTGTGTTACCAATTGTTTTCTTGGTGACTATGGTCCCAGCTGCCTTGAGATCATTGACAAGATTCTCCCGTGTAGTTCTGGGCTGATTCCTCACTGTTCTCATGATCATTGAAACTCCATGAGGTGAGATCTTGCATGGAGTCCCAGACCGAGGGAGATTGACGGTTATTTTGTGTTTCTTGTATTTGCAAATAATCACACCAACTGGTGTCACCCTCTCACCAAGCTGCTTGGCGATGGTCTTGTAGCCCATTCCAGCCTTGTGTAGGTCTACTGTACAATCTTGTCTCTGACATCCTTGGGCAGCTCTTTGGTCTTGGCCATGGTGGAGAGATTGGAATCTGATTGATTGCTTCTGTGGACAGGTGTCTTTTATATAGGTAACAAGCTGAGATTAGGAGCACTCCCTTTAAAAGAGTGCTCCTAATCTTAGCTAGTTACCTGTATAGAAGACACCTGGGAGCCAGAAATCTTGCTAACTGAGAGGGGATCAAACAGTTATTTCACTCATTAAAATGCAAATCAATTTTAAACCTTTTTTAAAATGCCTTTTTCTGGATATTTTTGTTATTCTGTCTCTCACTGTTAAAATAAACCTACCATTAAAATTATAGACTGATCATTTCTTTGTCAGTGGGCAAACATACAAAAGCAGCAGGGGATCAAATACTTTTTTCGCCCCACTGTACCTCCCAACACACTGTAGGTTGCTCTGACTCTCTCACTTGCAGGGAGATCATCTAGTGGGGGTGTCGGCATCCGCAATGCACCCGGGCACCTGCATTTCCCTTGTTCCCATCCTGCTCCCAGTGGGGGTAGTTCAGGAGATCTGATCTGTGGGAGCCGTTGGGAGACAAACTATCACTGGTAAACATGGAAGCCGGACTTCTGTGTTTACAAGTGATAGTGGTGAGCAGGGAGCAGAGGGCCTGTACCAGTGGTGGTAGAATTAAGTTCCAGCTGAAAAAAAGCCCTGGCTAAGATCAAGTGTAGTATCTGTTCTCATCAGTGATCTAGTGGAGGTTTTGTGCTGTTATTCTGGCCTGACCAAGGTCAGAATGTATAACTATGAATCTCTGCTAAAGTGATGGGGGCTTGGTAGGTTAGTACCGGCTGGAACAGAAACCGTTGCGCCCACAGGCAGTTGGGGCATGGGAGTAATTCACCCGGGAAAGCTGGAAGAACCCATTGCCTCCTGGTTTGAACATTTTACCTTGTCTGGCCATGGGCTGGGAAGGCAGAAGGTTCGTAGTGTCTGTGCTCCTTGGGAGTGGTTGCCCTAGGGGTGCTCTTGTGTGTGAAAAGGCACATGGTCACAGTCACCCAATTTGCTTTCTTTCTGCACTGTGCCTCTATGGGCTGGGCCTTTTGGCTAAAGTCTGGGGCAATTTTTGTCTACCAGGCCTTAGGGCCCAGCCAGTGCACACTTTGGCACAGCCATTTTTTTCATTTTCTATTTATTTTTCCTCCACTGTTTGTCACTTTTCACTCTTGTGTGTGTTTTCTCACGGATGAAGGGTGTGAGTCCCCGGGCTTGCCCTAACGTATAGGGGGAGGATGTATGGCCATCAGGCTCCTTCCTCCCCTGCCTCTGGGAGGTCTCTCTTCGGCAGAGCTCCCCTGACCTAGTATTTGATGAATGGCTTTGGCTGTCTTAGAAGAACCTTCTAGAGGCCTTCTAGCTAGGCAGACAATGTAAACCTATGTCCCCATCAGGAGCCCTGTGCCCTGGGGGTCAGGGTAGAAGTCATACTCCTTCGGGGGGTGGACTAAAGCACACCCTTAAGTGCACTTTTTAGTGTGTGTTTCACATGCATGTTTTTAGTTCACTTACGGCAGTGGTGCAGTGGTGTCCAAACTATGGCCCTTCAGTTGTTAAGGAACTACAACTCCCATCATGCCTAGTCATGTCTGTGAATGTCAGAGTTTTACAATGCCTCATGGGAAGTGTAGTTCCGCAACAGCTGGAGGGCCGTAGTTTGGACACCCCTGACTTACGGGTTTTTTCGTTCTAGGTTTTGCACCACCGCAGACTTAAAAAAAAATCCAACCTATTTCTAGCTGAAGCCTGCTGTCGGCTGACATCACAGAGCTGGTCCAGGCTGGGAAAAGATCAAGACCATATGGTTGGGATCCACCCAGGAGCCTGGACCTAGCCACTGAGAGCCTGAGCCAACTCCTCCCACCCCCTCCACAGCCAACCAGTGCTCACGTGAGAGCCGGGGGTCGCAGAGCAGACAGCAGTGACTGACAGTCATCAACTCTCTGCTCACAGAGCACTGAAAACTGACAGCGATCAGTGGTCTTTGATCGCTCAGTTCTCAGTCTTAGAGCTGGTGGGGGGCAGATGCAGCATTGGACCAAGGTAATGATAAAGTTATGATGGCTGATAAAAGAAAACCTATACTTCTCTTTTTAACCATTAATCATTGCACCAGAACTAATTTGTAGCAAATCAGCTATGGAATTTTAAATGGACCGCAAGTAGCTTTATAAGTTTGCACAAACAAATTGCTGACATGTTAAAATATGCAGTAACAGTATACAACAGTATAGTTTTTCAAAAATTAATTAGAAGTAGTCATTGGGCTCCAGCCAAGTGATTTTACTGAGATTATGTCATCAGTATGCTATGGGAGGAAGACTTTCCTCAGTCTCCCATATTCCAGTGTTATACTTATTGATGCTGAGGCCAAAGAGGTGTGGTTGCTGGGTTTTATTACAATAAATTGAATCAGTCTCTTAAGCCAGCCAGCACCCAAGGTTTACTCCCCCCCTCATCACGTTGCAGTCCGGTGGAACCCCATGGACCATGGATCAGCCTCGGCTTCTGAACCTTTCTCGGGGGACATCAAGCTCTCTGCCTGCTGTACATGCTGAATAGGTAGCTCCGGCAGACAGTCAGCAGCTCCAGATACCAACAGCACAGGCAGTAGTGCATTCTGTTTCTCCAGCTGGAATAGCACAGGCAGTGGTTGCGCACCTCACCACCACACTTACTGAAGGTGTAGAGCAAGCTGTATTTAAGGGTCTGCAGCAGCTTCATCGAGACACGCAGCTCCGAGCCCAGAGGATCACACAGACTGAGGAGTGGATCTCCTCCATTAAGGATGAAGATACAGCGGTCTCCGCAGAAGTAGCCAGACTCACCAGTGCCCACAGGGAACTACAGGAGAAGGTAGATGACCTTGAGAATCAGTCTAGGTGCAACAATCTGCAAATCATGGGGTTGCCAGAATCCTATATGGCTGCCATGCTAGTTAACCCCTGCTCCACTACCATTATAGAGCAGCTAGGTCTCCGCTTTACTGAATTTTAATACGTTATTGCCTAATGTATGGAGTTAGTGTAAAATAATTAATGCATTTATTTGCAGAATAATTTATTTTTTCCCCTTAAGGTTATTCATTTTGATATTAAACTTACTGGATTGATATTATCCTGATATCGAGTGAATACTAGTGGGGGTATTCAATTACAATAAACTCAAATATATTTCCGATTATTGCACTCATTTGCATACTGAGAGCGGCTGGCTCCACACATTGAACGATCAATCACGCTTACGATCAGCCTAGGTTTTTATCACTCACCGGGTAACCATGATTCAATACCAATCCATCCATTGTAGATGGAAATTGGTATTGGAGGTGTATTTTAAAATCGGGTAATTTTTAATACTTATGATAATAGACACTTATTGCTTTGTTATTAGCATAAGGGCGGTGAATGGCCATGTGGTGACATGAGTAAAGATACGAGCATGAAAGGGTCAATTACCGGTCGTTAATACATGTATAAAAGCTGGGAGCTGTGCTGTGTGGTCACACCCTCTGACGAAAGCATTGAGGAGATTGTAGGGGATTCCCATAAAAGCAATGTGGTGAAGGATTTATCTGGGATTTTGATCAGCAGAGAGTTGGTGTTCAACATTCTTTATAAATGGATCAGCTACCACCCCACACCCTGCTGTACACAATTAAGACACAAGTGGAACTTTTCATCTGTATTTATATTTTATTTCACGTACAGTATGAACTTCTTAAGTGCTGCTAATGTTTAAAAGACTGTTTTTTTTAACATATTTTTTGATACATGCATATTAGAAGGAAGGTCTAATGTGTAAGCCACTGGGTTAATCCTGCGAAGAATACAAAAAGGCCCAATAAACCGAGGGGCAAATTTCAGAGAGGGAACACGAAGATGACAGCCAGACCCTGCCCCTATCCTGTCCCTATCCAGGCAGGCATCTGCTGTCAGCATGGAGTCTGTACCTATCATTAGCATGTCACAAAGCCTCCTGGACTTGTGCCCAAGTGAACCAAAGACCATGGAGATGCTCCTCTAACGCAGGAATCCTCTGTGGAACAAAAGAGTCAGGCAACATGGAAGGTTGGAAACTATAGTTCGCCATAAACGGGGACAATCGGGAAGCAGAATTCAAAGCACTATTGTGAGCAAACTCCGCCCACGGTAAGAGGTCTGGCCAGTTGTTCTGATGGTCAGAAATATAGCAACGTAGGAATTGCTCCAAGGACTGATTGGCTCATTCTGTGGCCCCATTAGACTGCAAGTGATACGCAAAGTAGAAAGCAAGTTGAATTCCCAACTGTGCACAAAAGGCTCTCCAGAACCAGGACACAAACTGACTACCCCTGTCCGAGACAATCACCTTGGGTAGCCCATGTAAGCAAAAGATCTCCCGAGCAAAAATGGAAGCCAGTTCCTTCTTAAGTAGAGTACAACGGCGGGACATTTTCGAGAACCATTCAACTACCATAAGGATAACTGTGTTGCCCTAGGAGTTAGGTAACTCCACAATGAAATCCATAGACAGGTGGGTCCAGGGCCTCTCTCCATTGGGTATGGGTTGTAGGAGGCCCACTGGAAGGTGTCATTAAGTCTTACTCTGAGCAACACGGAACAGGCAGCTACGAAGGTGGTTACATCAGCAAGTAGACTAGGCCACCAGAATTGTTGGGAAATGGCCTAAAAGAGTTGATTCTTCCCAGGGTGGCCAGCAGCCTTGGGAGAATGGTAAGTCTGAAGCACGGCAGTATGGAGACTCTCTGGGACAAAGCAGCGGCCACATGGTTTCTCAGGAGGAGCATAGACCTGAGCAGCAAGAATTTTGTCACCCAAATGAGAAGTGAGATTGCTGCTAACCGTAGCCAGAATACGATCAGGAGGAATCACAGGAACTGGAACCGACTCCATATTGGAAGTGGAGGAAAATTGTCGTGACAAAGCGTCAGCCCTTACATTCTCAGTACCGGGTAAGAATGAGACAATGTAATTGAAACTAGACAAGAAAAGAGCCCATCGCGCCCTTCTGGGAGAGAGGCATTTAGCCTCAGACAAGAATGTGAGATTCTTATGGTCAGTAAGAATGAGAACCGGCACAGTGGTACCTTTGAGGAGATGTCTCCATTCTTTCAGGGCTAAAATGATCGCTAACAGCTCTCTGTCACCAATCTCGTAATTGCACTCCGCAGGTGACAATTTCTTGGAAAAGTAGCCACAAGAATGCATATCGCTTTCAGAGGTAGGACATTGAGACAGAAGGGCGCCAACTCCAGTCTAAGAAGCATCAACCTCAAGGATAAAAGGTAACGTAGGATCAGAATGTGCCAACACAGGAGCAGAAACAAAGGAAGCTTTGAGACTCTCAAAGACCTTAATGGACTCCGGAGACCAACTCTGTGGATTACCGTCCTTTCTGGTCATACCAGTCAGGGGCTTGACCAGAGACGAGAAGTTACGAATAAACTGCCGATAATAGTTAGCAAAGCCAAGAAAACGCTGCAGAGGACGTAAACCCATGGGTTGGGGCCACTGTAGGACGGCAGGAAGTTTCTCAGAGTCCATCGAAAAACCAGCAGTGGAAATTACATGACCCAGGAATTTAACCTGTTCAAGATAGAATTCACACTTTTCTAATTTACAATAGAGATTGTTCTCTCTTAGTTTCTAAAGCACACGACAGACATCTGGGTGGTGGCTCTCCAGGGACTTGAAAAATATGAAGATATCGTTGAGGTAAACCACCACACATAACTGCAACAAATCTCAGAGGACATCATTAATAAATTCCTGCAAAACTGCCAGGGCGTTACAAAGGCCAAAAGGCATTACGAGGTACTCATAATGGCCTGTTCTGTTCTTAAACGCAGTTTTCCACTCGTCGGCCTCCTTAATTCTCACGAGATTGTATGCCCCTCTTAAATCTAGCTTCGTGAAAACTGTTGTTCCCTTGAGGCAGTCAAATAACTACGTAGTCAACGGAATTGGATAGGCATTCTTAATCGTGAAACGATTGAGACCCCTATAATCAATACAAAGTCTCAGTTCACCACTCTTCTTCTTCACAAAGAAGAAACCAGCACGAGCAGGAGACGAGGATTTGCGGATGAAACCTTGATAAAGTGCATCTGCAATATACATGGCCTTATCCTCCAAGGCTGACAAAGGGTAAACTCGGCCACAAGGGGGTATGGCACCAAGTTGAAGGTCAATTGGCAATCATACGACTGGTGTGGAGGCAAACTACCGGCTTGACCATTGTCAAAGACATCACTAAAATTGCAGTACTCCTCCGGCAGGGAGGAGAGCGAAGAGGTGCACGGGACCTTGGCTACCTTCTGGAAGCATGTCTTACTGCATTGTGGCGACCAGGAGAGAACATCAGCACGGAGCCTATCAAAAGAGGGGTTGTGCCTCTGTAACCAAGGATAACTAATAATCAGCGGAAACTTAGATGAGGAAATAACTTTGAATTGGATTATCTCATGGTGAAGAGCCCCTATGGTCATGGACAATGGAACAGTCTCATGAGTCACATGGGCAGGCTGTAGAGGTCTTCCGTCAAGAGCCTCAATGGCAAGTGGAGTGCCATGCAGCTGCAGCAGAATTGAGTGCTTTGATACAAAGGCAGCATCAATGAACAGGCCTGCAGCCCCAGAGTCGATTAGAGCCTGTATCTCGATGGACGACTCAGCCCAAGAAAAGGGTAACCAAAACCAGGGGCTTATCCTTCTGGATAGCTGGGGAAGAAACAACGCCACCTAAGGTCTGTCCATGACAGGACCTCAAGGTTTGGGCGTTCCCTGGACGGGTAGGACAAGACTTCAAAAAGTGACCTGCCTGGCCACAATAAAGGCACAATCTCTCCCTCCTCCTAAGAGTTCAATCATCCGCAGAGAGACGCGTGAAGCCCAAGTGCACAGGTTCATCTTCACAGACCAACTCGGTACCAGGAGGCATGGGAGGTGAGGGAGGCAAGGGTGGGACTGCAAAGTTTGGAGACAAATGTACAGGAGGCTTCCGCAAGCGCTCCTTAAAAGGGAGTCTTTCTCTGAGTCTGGAGTCAATGAGGATGAGACCATGAGAAAAAGCAGCCACGAGCAATTCAATGGCCTAATCGGAAACAGTTCTCGTACTCTGTTTGATGGACATGAGGCACTTGGCAGCAGAAGCGTACGGGAAAGTCAAATACCCTTTTAAAAGAAGTCACAAGCTCAGGGTAACTCAAGACAACAGGTTTTTGCATCTCCCATAGAGGGTTTGCCCAGGCTAAGGCTCTCTCAGAAAGCAAAGATATTACGAAATCTACTTTGCTTCTGTCCATGGGAAATGCCTGGGGCAGCATCTCTAAGTATTTCTCAACCTGGATGAGATACCCTCTGCATTGGACTTAATCAATCCCAAATCGCTGGGGAAGCAGAGTGGAACCAGACATAACTCTTGTAGTGGTAATACTCGAGGTGAGTGCCTGCACAGAGACTGGAGCAGCAGCAGGGTCTGCCTGCAACACAGGTTGTACCGGAGCAGCCACAGTGGGAGATTCCAGGTGAGCCGTGCGACTCAGGAACGTTTATAACACCATGGCAAACTGATCCATGCGGTGATCCTGCTCATCCAATCTGGAAAAAATATTACCAACGGGTGGATTGACTGCATCTTCTGAATTCATGGCCTTCGCCTACTGTCAGAAACCATGAAATCAGACCAAGACAGAAGTACAGTTTTTTTGGGATACAGGTTTTATATAAATAAATAAAAGATCATTCTAAGCACCCCTGTCAGTTGTAAATAGTTTGTATCATCCCTGTAACTACAAGAGAGCTTGTTCTTTTGAAAAACAGACTTACTGGCTGCATCAACAGATGCACATAGGAAGAAAGCCTAAAAAAATAAAACCAATGCAGCCACCACATCTACGAATTGGTAATCTGCAATATAATACAGGTTAGCTTTTGGCTTAATACTGCTTTAAAGAACAAGTTTACCTTTTGGATCAAAAGAGGGGCTAGGGGATGGGGCACTGTAGATTTTTCTCAAAAGGTGAAATTGTCCTTTAACTAAATCATCTCTTTCTCAAAGATTTCACTAGAGCTTTCAGGAAAGAAAGAACATAACTGCCCTGAAGAAAAATGCAACAATTAAGCGATCACACCTGAATCTTACAATATGTTCCACTTTTTCCATCTACTGCAATGATACATCTATTATAAATCAACCATGACGACTCAGACTGTCCCCATGTACTATAGGATTTTGGAGTGGGCAGAGGCTAAATTGAAGTGTTGCACTTAGACTAGGAAACAAAGCATTCAATAAAGATTTGCATATTTAAAACCTTGGAGAAACACTCAAAGTGAAAAATGTAATTCTTCCATCAGATGATTGTCCTTCCTTGATTGCTAAATAAATATATGATTTATTATGAAAGCAGACATGGAGCAATAGATCAGAGTCAATGACAGCACCAAGTGGCCCCGAGATACGGGGCCCAAAAGTCAGTCAACTGTGTCCATCTGCAGCAATGTCATTCCGGGACCCTTTGGGTCCAGAGACCCCAAATTTTGGCTGCAGCTAGGGGGCATCTAGGAACCCTTAACTACCGAGTTCTAAGTTCGGGGGGCCTATGGCTGCAAATGGGCACAGTGAGGCTGCAGATGGGCACAGTGAGGCTGTAAATGGGCATTGTTGACCCTCTTTTCCACTTACAGTAGCTGCGCATTTCTCACCCTAGGCTTATACTCGGGTCAATACGTTTTTCCAGTTTTTTTGTGGTAAAATTAGGTGCCTCGTTTATAAGCAATAACATAATAAACTACTGCAGGTATATTAAAAAAAATAGATGAAGGGAATATTTATTGCAAACAAACTAAGCCAACTTTCTGGTCCATTTTTTACAATGAATATGAGAAGTCAGAGTTTTTTTTTTTAAATACAGTTTCATAAAGACCGAGAGCTAGGAGCATACTCATGTACATGCAAGGCTTGTGACCTGAGCTTATGACCTCTGCTGCATCCGACAGTGATACTTCTTGCTGAGGTACTCGAGATGCTGGACAGCATCCTGTCTGATTCTTTGGATAATCTTGCCTTGTACACTATATTGTCAAAAGTATTGGGACACCTGCCCTTACACGCACATAAACTTTATTGGCATCCCAGTCTTAGTCCGTAGGGTTCAATATTAAGGTGGCCCACCCTTTGCAGCTATAACAGCTTCAACTCTTCTGGGAAGGCTGTCCACAAGGTTTAGGAGGGTGTCTACGGGAATGTTTGACCATTCTTCCAGAAGGGCATTTGTGAGGTCAGGAACTGATGTTGGATGAGAAGGCCTGGCTAGCAGTCTCTGCTCTAATTCATCCCAAAGGTGTCCCTTCGTTGGGACTTTTTAGGTAACAACCACACATGAATAGATTAACGAATATATTTATTATTTGTACATAAAATCGTTCAATCATTCAAACATAAAATGATCATTAAAAAGACATATCAAAAAACGCATATTTCGAAAAAAAAAAAAAGGCAGAGAATATGACAGATTACATAGTTTGCATGACGTATTATTAAAAGAAATACTCTCCGGTACAAAGTATGTCTCCGGTAGCTGACGCGTTTCTGGTTCAAGCACCTTCGTCAGGGGTATTGATAATAGTATGTGCAGTCATATATTTGTCTTACATGTAAAATGTTCTACTATGCAGCTTGAAAGAATGAAGCACTACGAATGGTGGTGTCGACAGATGCCCACCAAGAACATCTAGTGTCGTAAGATGTTTTCCGAAAAGGAAAGCTCGTTAATTTAGTTTGCCTGGTGTTCACAGGGAGTCATATATAATGAAAAAATTGCAGACTACAATTTCTGTAAATTAAAGAGTGAAGCTATTTGAAGCCTGAATATGGCTTCTTATCCATGTATCAGAAAAGAAAGAGGGTGCACCGACCTAGTGCATTACCACTGATAAACTTTAATGCAGCATAAAAACAGTAAAAATATACTCACAAACGAGCTAGTAAAGATAGCTTTCAAAAGGGCGCAAAAGCGCTGTTTCTAAAGATCTGCACCCCTGGACCAGTTGCAGAGAGGATCAGACCGGTGCAAATGGCCGATGGCTTACGCATTTCGGGGGAGCACCCCTTTCCTCAGAGCCTAAGCGGGCAATGTTTAGTCTCTCGAATTGCTCTCTCTATAAATGGAAGTATGTGCCTGTGTCTGTCACACTCAATTAGTGGCACCGCCCCCTCCCACAGATGTTAGGCGCCACCCACCCCTCCCTAGCCCATCCCTCTGAGTGTGATACTCCATTTGTAGCCCAACAAAAAAAGAAAATTAATATATAGAAAGAGCGAACATCACTCTATATTATCTGCTATATAAAAAAAAAATTATAATAAAAGATAAAATATAAATGTAAAATAATTGAGCCAACAGATCAATCACTCTTAGCATAAACTATATACAACCTTCCCCTCCCTGGTTGTATATAGTTTATGCTAAGAGTGATTGATCTGTTGGCTCAATTATTTTACATTTACTGTATATTTTATCTTTTATTATAATTTTTTTTTATATAGCAGATAATATAGAGTGATGTTCGCTCTTTCTATATATTAATTTTCTTTTTTTGTTGGGTTACAAATGGAGTATCACACTCAGAGGGATGGGCTAAGGAGGGTTAAACCCGAATGGGTGGGTGGCGCCTAACATCTGTGGGAGGGGGCGGTGCCACTAATTGAGTGTGACAGAAACAGGCACATACTTCCATTTATAGAGAGAGCAATTCGAGAGACTAACCATTGCCCGCTTAGGCTCTGAGGAAAGGGGTGCTCCCCCGAAATGCGTAAGCCATCGGCCATTTGCACCGGTCTGATCCTCTTGGCAACTGGTCCCGGGGTGCAGATCTTTAGAAACAGCTCTTTTGCGCCCTTTTGAAAGCTATCTTTACTAGCTCGTTTGTGAGTATATTTTTACTGTTTTTATGCTGCATTAAAGTTTATCAGTGGTAATGCACTAGGTCGGTGTGCCCTCTTTCTTTTCTGATTTTTTCTAGCTTGAATACCCATTGTTCAAATGAGGGCTGCAAGACGCTAGGCATTACTTCTATAGGCGGCTGCACCACATATCCAGATCATGGACACCTGAGCGCAGGAGAGTTTTCTTTTGTGTTTGTTCTTATCCATGTATAGCACACTCTGAGTCATTTGGCAATAGCTCTTCCATGTTAACAGAGGATCCTCTACTGTTGTCCACCCCGCTCTGCAATGCTCACTGGAGAAATTTGACTGGCCTGCACCTCAACCTGACAGAACACCTTTGGGATGAATTAGAGTGGAGACTGCGAGCCAAGCCTTCTTGTCCACATCAGTACCTGACCTCACCAATGTGCTTCTGGAAGAATGGGGAAACATTCCCATAGACACACTGCTAATCCTTGTGGACGGCCTTCCCAGAAGAGTTGAAGCTGTTATAGCTGCAAAGGGTGGACCAACTCAATACGGAACCCTACGGACTGATGCCCCGTACACACGGTCGGATTTTCCGACGGAAAATGTGTGATAGGACCTTGTTGTAGGAAATTCCGACCGTGTGTAGGCTCCATCACACATTTTCCATCGGATTTTCCGACACACAAAGTTTGAGAGCTTGCTATAAAATTTTCCGACAACAAAATCCGTTGTCGGAAATTCCGATCGTGTGTACACAAATCCGACGCACAAAGTGCCACGCATGCTCAGAATAAATAAAGAGATGAAAGCTATTGGCCACTGCCCCGTTTATAGTCCCGACGTACGTGTTTTACGCCACTGCGCTTAGAACGGTCGGATTTTCCGACAACTTTGTGTGACCGTGTGTATGCAAGACAAGTTTGAGCCAACATCCGTTGGAAAAAATCCTAGGATTTTGTTGTCGGAATGTCCGAACAAAGTCCGACCGTGTGTACGGAGCATAAGACTGGGATGCCATTAAAGTTCAAGTGCGTGTAAAGGCAGGCGTCCCAATACATTTGACAATATAGTGTATATAGTTCCAAGCGGATTGAAGGATTGAGACTTTCTAATTTGAATAGGAAATCAGCAGCTCTAAAATTATGATGCTTGAGGCATATTGTGGTTAATGGGAAAAATATTTAGGCAAGTTCACAGAGTCCATGCATGTGTTGAAAGGTGAAGTAGTGACCACATAAGATCTAAATAGTTGAATGCTCAAAGCAATATGGTTCCAGAGCTAAAACAGCCTTGTAAACGAAAGTACAATGATGAGACCATAAATTACTTCTAAAAAGAAAAAAATCTTTTACGAAGGCAGTGGTCATTACATTTGCTTAAAAAGACTTGATTTGGAGAGGGGGGGGACTTTTTTCTGTAATGCATTTTTTTCCTTTGAAGCAAATAAAAGCTGTAATATATTTAATTTATTCGGTAAAATAAAAATGTACATCATCGCTGTTTTCCATTTTACTAGCCAATTAGTAAACATGACAACAACTTCAGAATAAACAAAGTCTAATTATTTTATTCTAACTTTAAACCATGAAGATTTTTTTTTTTCCCAGAAACCAGGGCAATCCATACGTTAGCATGACATTTTTTTTTTGCTTATGAATTATTTATTATCTGAGTCATTGTTATCTGATACAGTACATCTATTTGAAATGGCATTTTCTTGTTGTTAAATCTGAACATTACCATTTGGATTCGGATACTTAGCAGATGGTTTCAGATAAGGAAAAGAACAGCACAGTACTTTCTAAAAAATGAATATTTTCTTGATAATGAATGTGACCATTTTCCTAAAAGCTGTTTTTGTATAAGAAAAAAATAGAAACGGAACCATAGGAACATATGTTTTTTATAAACACGATCAATCAATACTCTTGGGGTAATCAATTGTTAGGGTTATGGCAGCAATTTCAAAGTCAAATATGCTGTGTACACAGTTTGTTTTCTTGTTTTCCTGTTGGTAGTAGTTAAAAATACATTCATAGCTCTGGAGAATTCTGATATCCACCTTATTAATCCAGTACTTTTTGATGATGCTTGAGGGGTAATGATTTGACACTTTCGTTTTTAGAATTCAAGGCTTTGATTTCCCAATTTGAAGCTTTTTGGCCTCTGGTTTATTATTTAGGGAAATATTAAGGAACTTGTTTTCTTGTTCCAGAAATGCTCTTACATGGATTTCAGAGGAATGCCACATTTTACAACTGAACTGTTTTTACAATGCTACTCAATTTTGGTCATGCTAAGTCATTTATCTAGTCTAGCCAACATGATGCTTTTTTTGTTTCAGTTGACTCTACATTTTGCTTCATTTCTGACCTTTAGAACATCTACAGGCCAAGAGTTCCACATCTATTCCAAAGTTCTAGTTCATAGATGCTTAGCCTTTACCTGTATAATTATTATTTTTTTATTTGCAATGTTGTCCTCTTCTCAACTTCCATTAAGAAGCCTTTCAAATCAACAGCTGGATAGGATTGTAAGGAAGTGAGATACATATATATTTTATTATATCTTTTCATGTGACAACACTAAAGAAATGACACTTTGCTACAATGTAAAGTAGTGAGTGTACAGCTTGTATAACAGTGTAATTTTGCTGTCCCCTCAAAACTCAACACACAGCCATTAATGTCTAAACTGCTGGCAACAAAAGTGAGTACACCCCTAAGTGAAAATGTCAAAATCGGGCACAAAGTGTCAATATTTTGTGTGGCCACCTTTAATTTCCAGCACTGCCTTAACCCTCTTGGGCATGGAGTTCAATAGAGCTTCACAGGTTGCCACTGGTGTCCTCTTCCACTCCTCCATGAGGACATCACGGAGCTGGTGGATGTTAGAGACCTTGCGCTCCTCCACCTTCCATTTGAGGATGCCCCACAGATGCTCAATAGGGTTTAGGTCTGGAGAAATGCTTGGCCATTCCATCACCTTTACCCTCAGCTTCTTTAGCAAGGCAGTGGTCGTCTTGGAGGTGTGTTTGGGGTCGTTATCATGTTAGAATACTGCCCTGCGACCCATTCCTCTGCTTCCAATTCCCTCATGAAGACTGAGGAGAAAAATAAATTCAATACCTTTGCCATCTCCCCATATTTTGCAACCAAATGTCCTACTTCATTCTTTTTGGGGCCAATATGGTCTGTCCTCCCTTTTTTACTATTTATATACTAAACTAGTTGCCGCCCGTCCCGCTGTCAAATGACGGCGGGGCGGCTCTTGTTCTGGGACGCTGTCATATAATGGTGTCCCAGAACGGCAGCTCTCGTGCGCCCGCGGGGGCATGCAGAGTGGCGATTGTGGCAGCGCTGTGTTGCTAGGACACGGCGCGACCCCGATCTCTGTAAAGAGCAGCGTCCGCGGCTCTTTAACCATGGGATCGGCTGTGTCCAATCACAGCTGGTCACATGTAAACACAGAGATGACAGTAATCTGCGCTCCTCGCCTCACACTGACAGAGCAATATGAAGAGCAGTGAAACCAAACCTTGGTTTCACTGCTCTTCATATTGCTTTTATTTGTGATCACATTTTATTATGTATGTTGGTTTTTATAAATAAAAACCCCACCTTTTGAAACTGCACCATTGGAAGCTCCCTTCTTTTCTTTGCATACCCTCCGGGATTTGAGTCTGTTTGACCTCTCCCCCCTGGTCACTCACAGCTCGGTGGCTGTCGCCATCATCGAGACCCCTCTGAGAGATCTCTGGACCTTCCTGGACCCCTTGGATCGTTCCTGCTGATCCGTTGATCTGGGTATCCATGCCTGACTGATCTGGTGTCGCTGACATCCAGGTCCACTGGTTCCGGTAAGAGTAACCATTCCTATTCTACTTTGGATCTTACATTTCTCTGGATGTTATACTTACACAGCTCATCTTTTCTTTCCTTATGCGAACAACCATTTGTGTGGGGTGAATTTGCCATTTGTTTGGACTGACCCACCTGGGACTCAATTATTGTTTTTTCATCTTTTCATCTTGTAGGACTTACATTGTCGTATATTTGAGTTTGCACAGTTTTTTATTATTACTGTCTATCATCATTAGCGCTACATTTCCACACACCTCCATTTATGAATTTTTGTCACATTGGTATGTAGCAGCTCACTATTTCCTTGCACTGGTTAGCGCAATAATTATCTGCACTTTATTCATATATATATATAAAACACTGTTTTACTAATATTGTAAGTGTTTCAGATTCCAGATTGGCACTCTTGGGAGCAGGTATAGACACATGGCCCTCAACTATTCACACCTTTATTACTCATCCACTGATAGTGGTTGGACTTTCTATAAATAGGAGCTTGAAAAAAGTTACTTCACCAACTCTCCATACAGTAGTACAAATTTTGAATGAACATGCCCATCTAGGTTATATGTTTGCAAAAGTTCACCTCATCCAGGGCAAGTTCCAATGCCAATAGTTACCCTGGTTAAGAAGTCCAAAATGTACCATTGTGCTTTAATTTAACAACCAACTCTGTACCCATGCATCTGACTATTATTCCTCAATCATATAAGCATTTTTGAATGAGTCTTACTTAAAGTGTTACTAAGCACACAACAGTAAAATCAGTCTGTATATGCAGTAAAGCATGTTTGTTATACTCACTGTGGAACCTAAGGGGTTAATCCTCTGCATTGTGTAAAATAGCTGTTTGATCCTGTCTTCTCTGTTCCTCCCCTTCTTTCACAGTCTCAAATCCATCTCCTGATAGAACAAAGGCTAGGGGACACGCTGCACCGTTTGGTGTGTATTGTTGGGAAAAAAAATGTCCTTGGGAGAGTGCATGTGATCAGCACAGAGCCAATCAGCACTGTCCAGACAGAAGGTCAGGGGTCCTGGAGCCTCATAGGACAGTCAGAAGTCACAAGATTGCTATATACTTCTGATGACAAAAAGGTAGTTAGCGGTTTATATTTACTAAAATAATTGTATTTCTATGTTCTGCTTACTGTGGGAGACCAGCTATAGTGAATGCAGGGTCCTGGGTTTAGTAACACTTTATTGTCCAAAGACCACCTGAGATCTTGATGGCCATGTATATGCTCATTGCATTTCTGCCCTAGTTTATGGCACTATTTTACCATGGATAGGAAACCTTGTGTTATCTCTTAACGGTATAGCTTATTTTCCCAATTTTTATCTTCATACTGTATCTCACTCTTTTCTCTTATATGTTTAATACTTATTTTATATTATTGTATATAATTGTAAAGCCTTGCCTCAAATTTCTTGATTTATGCTGGTTCGTCTCACATTGTACTTCGTTAACTGTGTTACATGGTTTTCGTAAGGTTCACCAGCCTTTGAATATGCTTTCCGTACTTTACAATAAAAGATTGGAACAACCCCCCCCCCACACACACACACACACACACGCACTCTTTTACAGATGATCTCCTTGAAGATATAAAATTGCACAAATGGACCAGTTTTGTAAGTGTTTTGCATAAAACGAATAAAAATTGATTGATTGATAGAAAATCACAAATGAATACAGCCAGGTATACATCAGCATTCAAACATGCAGAGAACTGAGCAAGACTTTGGACCATATGCATGTGCTGTAAGCACATCTGATGACAAGGAACATAATAAGAGGAGGAGAGAGTAGACTGAGCAGTGAAATGAACTCATCAATCTATCTATTTTCCTTCACTGTCCAATCACCAGTCTCCAGGTAAAGTGAGGACACTGCTATATTTCTTTCTTGCGTCTATCTAGCACGGTTACTCTGTGGTATAAGCAAGGAAGCTGAGATTTCTGCAGTGTGTAAATGTGCTTTTACTATACAAAGATGCTGTAAATACAAAACTATTACAATATTAGGAATACAATACAAGACTGACAGATATCTATAACAAGCAAAATGCCTAGCAAATGCAGCCTATGGTCTATAACAGTGCAAATACACTTAAATGTTACTTATCTTCTGTTACTGTATGTTCGTGATCTCCATTGGCAATGATTCCTCTGGAGGATCAGGCACCTTTCTTGTATCATTAGTGGCTTCCAATCTTAAAGCATGATGATGATATGTGTCCCTAGTCCCAGACTTTGAGAACTATAACAGAGTTGCAGATGAAATCGCCAAAGTGAAGGCAGTTGTGCCAATTGATCCTGTCTTGATGAACTTGGCCAACTGGGTCCACAAGCAATCTGGACATTTGGGGCAGAAAACAACATATGAATGGGCACAGCAGAGAGGATTGCCTTTATCCATGGACATGATAAAAACTGTAATAGGGAACTGTACAGTGTGTGGAGAAGTGCGACAATGGCCATTGCAAAAGTACTCCACCGGGTTGATTAAGAGGGGTGAGAGGCCTGCAGAGATCTGGCAGATTGACTTCATTGGTCCCCTGCCCTGGGGAAACAATGGACTGAGATATTGTTGCACTGCAGATTGTAGCTGAAGGGCTTGGCTCTACTGTTTATGTATTATTAGAAGGAACAGATAATCCGCTTTGTTTTCTACTCCACAGGCTGTCTCCGATTTGATCCATAGGACATGATGGAAAGATTGACGGAAGATCGCTAGATCTGTGGAGAGCAAGGCCTTTGATGTGTTACAAGCCTGGACTTGTTTCTAAAGAACTTTAGAATAGATTTTCTAATTAACTTTTTTGTTAAAGACTGAAACACCTTCTCAATCACAGAAATATGGGAGGTGTTGCATTCAAGGAAAATTAATGTTTAGAATGAGTTTTTCTTAGTAATGAAGTGATTTTATGTATGGAGTCTGAAAGAAAATCTGGGGCGGAATGTGCTGCGTTTGTTACAATATGATTTTTTTTATATTAATCAGACATAAGATACATGGGACAATATTACAATAGTGAGTTGGTCAGATTACTGTCAGTTTTTTTGAGTTGAGTAGATTTCTCAAACAAATGCTGTCTCATACAATAGGTACATAGATACCATTGTTGTATTCAATTGACAGTTTTCAACAGGCTATTGTCTCTATAGCTACAGTAAATAAGTAAAACACGTACTTGTTTGAGGTTCTTTCAGCTCTCAAACTGAAAGAATGACTGTTAGATTACTGTCAAGTGTTGGCTTGAGTAGACAATGGGTACATAGATACCTTTGTTGTATTCAATTGACAGTTTTCAACAGTCTATTGTTTCTACAGCTACAGTAAACAGGTATGTTTTCTGTTGTTTGGTAACTATGGTAAACAGCCTGACACATAAAAAGGGAATTCAGGCATAAGCTAGGGACACACATCATTATCATGCTTTAAGATCGGAAGCCACTAATGATACAAGAAAGGCGCCTGATCCTCCAGAGGAATCATTGCCAATGGAGATCACGAACATACAGTAACAGAAGATAAGTAACTTTTAAGTGTATTTGTACTGTTATAGACCATAGGCTGCATATGCTAGGCATTTTGCTTCTTATAGATATCTGTCAGTCTTGTATTGTATTCCTAATATTGTAATAGTTTTGTATGTACAGCATCTTTGTATAGTAAAAGCACATTTACACACTGCAGAAATCTCAGCTTCCTTGCTTATAACACAGAGTAACCTTGCTAGATAGACGCAAGCAAAACAACAACTTGTAAACAATTCTAAAACTAGAGCAAAAAAAGAGGTGTCATCCACCTGACTGTGCTGCAGAGCTGTGTAAATATGCCTGCATGGCCAGAAAAATAATTGCATTGACTGGTAAACATTTTTATTATTATACAGGATTTATATAGCGCTAACAGTTTGCATAGTAATTTACAATATAAACGGAGACAATACAGCAAAAAGAGGGTTAGGAGGGCCCTGCTCCTGCAAGCTTACAATCTAATAGGGAGGGGCTGGTGAAAGAAAATGTAGGGACTGTGAGGGATGAGATGATGGGAGAAATAGAAGATTCAGCTATTAGCTGATAGATAGAGTGGTTCAATTCTAGTGGGATGTAGGAGAGATTGCCCGCATCCCTAATATGGAACACAAAACAGAAAGAATTCCTCTGGTTGGACTTTCAAGGGCAATGACTCCAAAATAAAGCGCATTCGAATGAATTAAAATATAATTTTTTATATTACAAAATATGAAATTGAACACAGCGTTAACTGTGTCAAACACGATACAAAATTACATGAAGCATATGTAACATAGTGTTTATCATGAGATCATAACCTCTAATTTAAATCACTTTGGTAATAATAGACAGAGTGATACCCAACGCGTTTCGAGGTCATGCGTTTATTCCTCTTCATCAGGAGCAAGTGGTAGAGGCATCATTAATTGGTCAATTAATTAAGGAATATATATATATATATATATATATATATATATATATATATATATCCCCATTAGTGAGTTTACCGAATATAATCACTCAAAAAGTATTCCTCGAACGTACCTCAATCACTAGGCACACAGCAAAAATAGAGATGTCATTTCAGGAAAGAAGGTACCAGGACCAAAAATGGGAATCTTTTATTGGTACGGCTTACCTAAAAATCATAAAATACAGATGGTCAAAAATATAGATGTGTGGCAGAGAGTATGCGTATACATGTATACACATGCGTGTGCACATGCATGTGTACACATGCACGCATGCACATGCTGCTAAGGTTAGATGTAAAAAGAAGGGGGGTCACACAGGTGGGGTTGAGTATATTAGCTTACCTATGCAAAATATGATATATTCTAGGTGAAACAGTATCGCCTTGATTGCAAAAGTATGCGTAAGTAATGAGATATACCCAGGGAGGATAGTGCACGATGGTAACAATTAGTAAGCCAATATAGACATGTTACATATCTGCATATTTAGGAGATGCATACCCATTTGTACATACTACCCTATAGATACACACAAGGCATCTATAATAAGCAAGTTAAGAAATCAGAGACATGTATATACAGTAGTACCCAGTCCTAACAGGGCGAGTGAGAGTTTATAAGATACACTCTCACATAGAACCCAACATGCAGCAGTGCGGAGTAAAGAATGATAATGCCATAGAAAATACCTTGGAAGTAGCAGTCCCACGGTCTGGGTGGATATGCTTGAAAAAGCCACCTGGAATAGTACACTGAACCTGATGTATTTAGGTGTTTGGGCATGGAGGGGGAGGAGCCAGATGGCACAAGACACAGTAGGTGATAAGGTATCTGATAGGAGTGCTTGTGACAGGCAAGGGAGGGGCATTTGTGGGCCCCCCGGGGCTAGTGGCACTCGACACCGCCCCAAGGGTATGGGTGCACTGCAATGGTGGACGGCGCAGAAGACGCCAAATGCACTAGGAACCCAAGCCCCACCCAACAAAGGTGGAAGCCGTGCCCTGTGTCAGAGGGTCAGGGCCCCGCATCATCCGCCCACCAGCGCAAAGAGGTGCCATAGCAAGCAGGAAGCTTCCCGGTTGAATGGCAACCAATTGCAAAAGCCAGCGTGATGACATACTCATTCGATGGCCTTTGTGCCAATATATTCAGAATCTGTTCCCACTCCCCCAGGTACAGATTAGTGTAGGATGGGGCACAACAAGTCCCTATCGCTATGCCCTGCACCTGGTAGTAGTAGGAACCATTGAACGCAAAATAGTTATGCTGTGGTATGAAATTCAGTGCATCAATAACAAATTGCTTCAATGTGCGGTCCTCCCATCGACTTGTCTGGGAGATGGTATGTTTAATACAGGCTAAACTCCGGTCATGGGGAATAGAACTGTAAAGTGCCTCAACATCAATGGTGACTAGTGATGCAGTGGGGGGAACATACAGTCCATCTTTTGAAACAGATGTATTGTGTCACGTACATAGCTTGGCAGGTTTAAACACATGCAGATAAAGATATCCGTCAATGTCTACTTAAATTCTTGGTGAGTGACCCGTTCCCTGAGATAATATGTCTGGGTGTCGTATACTTTTATGTATTTTTGGCAATGAATAGAAGGTGGGGGTATGTGGAAAGTCTGTGCGTAGTGGTTTCAACGGTTAAGAAGGGGTTTGTTTTGGAGATGTTGTAGAGGTGAAGTCTGCAAGATTTGGACAGTGATTGGATTTGTGGCTGGAACAGTCCAAGATTACACCTAGTACTTGGCATGAGGGGAGGGACTGATGGTTGTGTTATTAATTTTGATGGAGAAGTCAGGGGGGCACAAGCCAGAGGAAAAAATTTGAGCTCCTTTTTAGAAAGATTGAGTTTAACCACTTCAGCCCCAGAAGGATTTACCCCCTTCCTGACCAGAGCACTTTTTACAATTTGGCACTGCATCGCTTTAACTGCTAATTGTGCGGTCATGCAATGCTGTACCCAAACGAAATTTGCATCCTTTTCTTCCCACAAATAGGGCTTTCTTTTGATGGCATTTGATCACCTCTGCGGTTTTTATTTTTTGCGCTATAAACGGAAAAAGACCAAAAATTTTGAGAAAAAAACAATATTTTCTACTTTTTGTTATAAAAAAAATCCAATAAACTCAATTTTAGTCATACATTTAGCCCAAAATGTATTCAGCCACATGTCTTTGGTAAAAAAATGTCAATAAGCGTATATTTATTGGTTTGCGCAAAAGTTATAGCGTCTACAAACTAGGGTACATTTTCTGGAATTTACACAGCTTTTAGTTTATGACTGCCTATGTCATTTCTTGAGGTGCTAAAATGGCAGGGCAGTACAAACCCCCCTAATTACCCCATTTTGGAAAGTAGACACCCCAAGGAAATTGCTGAGAGGCATGTTGAGCCCATTGAATATTAATTTTTTTTGTCCCAAATGACTGAATAATGACAAAAAAAAAAAATTACAAAAAGTTGTCACTAAATGATATATTGCTCACACAGGCCATAAGCATATGTGGAATTGCACCCCAAAATACATTTGGCTGCTTCCCCTGAGTATGGGGATACCACATGTGTGGGACTTTTTGGGAGCTTAGCCGCGTACGGGGCCCCGAAAACCAATCACCGTCTTCAGGATTTCTAAGGGCTTAAATTTTTTATTTCACTCCTCACTACCTATCACAGTTTTGAAGGCCATAAAATGCCGGGACAGTTCAAACACCCCCAAAATGACCCCATTTTGGAAAGTAGACACCACAACTATTTGCTGAGAGGCATGTTGAGTCCATGGAATATTTTATATTTTGCCACAAGTTGCGGGAAAATGATAAACTTTTTTTTTGCACAAAGTTGTCACTAAATGATATATTGGTCAAACAAGCCATGGGCATATGTGGAATTACACCCCAAAATACATTCTGCTGCTTCTCCTGAGTATGGGGATACCACATGTGTGGGACTTTTTGGGAGCCTAGCTGCGTACGGGGCCCCGAAAATCGCTGCCTTCAAAATTTCTAAGGGCGTAAATTTTTGATTTCACTCCTCACTACCTATCACAGTTTCGAAGGCCATAAAATGCCAAAATGGTACAAACCCCCCCCCCCCCCCCCAAATGACCCCATTTTGGAAAGTAGACACCCCAATATATTTGCTGAGAGGATGGTGAGTATTTTGCAGCTCTCATTTGTTTGTTGTTGTTGTTGTTAAAAATGAAGAAAGAAGAGAAAAATGTATTTTTTTTTCTTTTTTCAATTTTCAAAACTTTGTGACAAAAAGCGAGGTCTGCAAAATACTCACCTTACCTCTCAGCAAATAGCTTGGGGCGTCAACTTTCCAAAATGGGGTCATTTGGGGGAGGGTTTGTGCCAAATTGGAATTCCATGGCCTCCGAAACTGTGATAGGCAGTGAGGAGTGAAATCAAAAATTTACACCCTTAGAAAGCCTGAAGGCAGTGCTTGGTTTTTGGGGTCCCGTATGCGGCTAGGCTCCCAAAAAGTCTCACACATGTGGTATCCCCGTACTCAGGAGAAGCAACAGAATGTATTTTGGGGTGTCATTTCACATATTCCCATGGTATGTTTGAGCAATATATCATTTAGTGACAACTTTGTGCAAAAAAAAAGTGTTTTTTTCCCACAACTTGTGTCACAATATAAAATATTCCATGGACTCGACATGCCTCTCAGCAAATAGCTTGGGGTGTCTACTTTCCAAAATTTGGGGGGGTTTTGAACTGTCCTGGCATTTTATGCATAACATTTAGAAGCTTATGTCACACATCACCCACTCTTCTAACCACTTGAAGACAAAGCCCTTTGTGACACTATTTGTTTACATGAAAAAAAAATTTTTTTTTTGCAAGAAAATTACTTTGAACCCCCAAATATTATATATTTTTTTAAAGCAAAGGCCCTACAGATTAAAATGGTGGGTATTTCATTTTTTTTTCACACAGTATTTGCGCAGCGATTTTTCAAACGCATTTTTTGGGGAAAAAACACACTTTTTTAATTTTAATGCACTAAAACACACTATATTGCCCAAATGTTTGATGAAATAAAAAAGATGATCTTAGGCCGAGTACATGGATACCAAACATGACATGATACCTCACATGCATGGTGCAGTTGCTGTTTACATTTGACGCCAGACCAACGCTTGCGTTCGCCTTTGCGCGAGAGCAGGGGGAGACAGGGGTGTTTTTTTTTCTTTATTATTTTTTTGCTTTTTTATCTTATTTTTAAACTGTTCCTTTCATTTTTTGTTTTAATCATTTTTATTGTTATGTCAGGGAATGTAAATATCCCCTATGATAGCAATAGGTAGTGACAGGTACTCTTTTTTGAAAAAAATGGGGTCTATTAGACCCTAGATCTCTCCTCTGCCCTCAAAGCATCTGACCACACCAAGATCAGTGTGATAAAATGCTTTCCCAATTTCCCAATAGCGCTGTTTACATCTGGCGAAATCTAAGTCATGAAATGCTCGTAGCTTCAGGTTTCTTCGGCCATAGAGATGATTGGAGCCATTCTGGTCTCTGATAAGCTCTATGGTCAGCTGGTGGAATCACCGGCTGCTGTCAGTGGATGTTATACACAACATTCAATGCAGGTGATCAGATCGCTGGGCTGCACCAAGGAATCAGGGACAAACGAGTAAATGAATAAGAAGGTATGTTTATTGTTAATGATAAAGACAAACGTGAAAACAGGACAGCAAACCAAAAACAAGTAAATGGTGAAAACACAGCAAACCACCAAACCCACCTAACTATCTATCTAACTAATATAATACACGAGCAAGGAAACCAATATGACATAAAAGATAAGGCATGAGCCAAAGCGACAAGGGAACAGAAACCAGGAATAATAAAGCAGACCAAGGAGCAGGGAACAGGAAACAGGGTTCAAGGTCAGGATACACAAACGGGGTTCAGGAACAGGCTGGAACAAGAGCAGGTACTGGCAGGGACAAGGGCTTAGCAGAGGAATTCTGAAGCACTGAGGTTAGTTCAGGGCAGGTTTATATAGTCCAGCAAAACCATGACAGGTGTGCTTGATGACAAGTCTGCAGTCCAGGCAGGGAGACTCCCGCTGGTGGCCACTGGAATTACACCCTTTTGGTGTTGAATGTAATAGTGCCACCAGCAGGAGAAACCGGAGATGACACCGTTCCTGACAGCTGCATTCTCAGGTTCCCTGTTGGGACAGGAGAGCCAGAGAAAAACATGGAAGACGGTGAGAGGGGGGGATATTCCCTCCCACTACTTGTTAAAGCAGTCTAGAGGCTAATTAGCCGCCATGATTGCTTTTACATGAAAGCCGACCGCTGGCTGAAAAGAATGATACCAAGATGATACCTAAACCTGCAGGCATCATTCTGTATAACCACTCAAAGGCCAGCAACATACCAGTACGTTGCTGGTCCTTGTTGGGCATATATTGTAATCTTTTTTTTTCATGCAGCCTGTGGGCTGAACGAAAAAAAGAGATTGATTGGTGGGTATGCCCACCATTAGAATACCTCCCTTCATTCACCCACTTCTAATGATGGGCATACATGCACCATTTATATATGTCGAAGCATGGGGGCATCTGCCCCAAAAGTTAGGAGCAAATCACTCCTCCGCCCCTGCTGCCCCCATGCTTCGGCATATATCACCTCCGCTGGAGTCACGGCTTTATATATCGTGGGAGCAAACACTGTTGCTGTCAAGATAAATAAATCCGCGCTGCAGCTGAATGGCGTACCTGAAAACAAAAAAATGGTTAACAATAAAACACAGTAAACAGTAAAGTATAAAAAATTGCATACCTGAAAAGCAAACATGATAAAACATAATAACAATAAAACATTGCAGAATAGAATAAAGTAAAAAAGAGCAGAACAATAGAGAGAGAATAGAGAGAGAGAACAATAAAATGACAACTATTTTTGTTTTTTTAATTTTATATTTTTTTTTGTGGGGTTTTTTTTCAACACTTTTTTTTGTAACTATAACTTTTATAACTGTAACCGGTTCCAGGTTTGGGTCTCTCAAAATGTGATGGCATCTTGGGAGACCCTGTGAAAGTGTGCCTAGTCTGTGCAATGCTGTACCCTACACTAATACTCAACTAGTGTATGGTAGCGTTCAAAATATTCACCAATGCAAAGACGCCACGCCTATATCTGCGCTTGCTGCAGACACAACATCTTTTTTGGGGGGGTTCGTTGGGTAGGGGTACTCGGGAGGACATAAAGAAAATGCCTCTCATGCAGCCCGACTGCATTTGGTTGGGGATGTGAATGGGGGAAGTATGGGCGCTGCAGAAGTGGTGGGTTCCCAATTAGGATTGGCGAATGCAGCAGGAAGGGCATTATGGGCACGACGGGCCTGTGTTTGTCTTCTTCTTGGTGGCAGCGGGACACTACTTGTGCTTGCCACCTCACCAGCTTGTGCACTTATGGGACTCGCCACATCACCACGTGATACTGCAGTGCTGGTTTGACTACGACCGGGGTGTACTAGGCCGCTGGTGCCAGTTCACCAAAACGCTACCAAAAAAACTGTTAGCGATGTTAGGATCAGGTCTGACTCTGCAAAAGCTGCAGTTATGCGTTTAGTGTTTTGTAAGTGACAGTGATCGATCGATACTGCACTTGGGTGGGCTGGGCTGGGCTGGGAGGAGGGGCAAAACGCAGGTGCTAGCAGGTATCTGGGCTGATCCCGCTAACACTGCGTTTTTGGGAACCCTAAACTGCTGGGGACGCTAGTATAGATCTGATCGGATCAGATATTGATCCATTCAGATACTATACCACTAAGGGAGGTGTATGCTGCGTGCGTGGGTGTTAGCGGTACTGGCGCTAACCTGACGCTGCCTGGGGGGACGCAGACCCTATCTTACCCTAACTTATATCACCGCCGGGCGATCAGGGGGCTAAACCTTTATTAGGTAATAAACGGCGGGTGCCCTGACACTATAAAAAATAAACTAACTAACCAGAGTCACCTGTAACAGTTATACGGTGATCAGTGGTGAAAGGGCTAACTAGGGGGCAATCAAGGGGTTAAAACCTTTATTAGGTAGTATATGGGGGTCCCTGACGCTATAAAACTCTGACGGCGAACCTATATATTTACCTCCCTAACTAGCGTCACCAGTGACACTAATACAGCGATCAGAAAACGATTGCTTAGTGACACTGGTGACAGGGGGTGATCAAGGAGTTAAAACTTTATTAGGGGTTACCCTAGACCTAAAGGGGGCTAACACTAACTGCCCTACCACTTCTGTCACAAACTGACACCAATACAGTAATCAGAAAAAAAACTGCTTTTGGTGTCACTGTGACGGGGGGTGATCAGGGGGTGATCGGGGGGTAATGGGTTGTGAAAAGTGTGCCTGGTGTGTTTTACTGTATGTGTGGTGTTGGTGCACTTACTCAGATGTCTTCTCTCCTCGGCACCGGAACGGAAAATACCGAGCCGAGGAGAGATGACATCACTTCCTCTGCCGCTGTTTACATTACAGCAGCAGAGGAAGATTGTCATTGGCTGGGAGCGATCGCGAGGGGGTGGCCACGAATGGATGGCCTCCCCCTCACCTCTGATCGCTCAGAGACAGATGCCGACCGCTTCAGGCAACGGGGGGGGATCCGATCGGAACCAGGAGAGCCTTGAAGGCCAAGAGAGTGGAGTTTTTTGAGGAGGAGGAGATGGTCAACAGTATCAAAAGTCTCAGAGAGGTCTAGTAGTATAAGTATGAAGTAGTGTTTAGTGTTTTAGTGTTTAGTGTTTTAGCAGTTAGTAGATCATTAGTGAGTTTCAGTAGGGTAGTTTCAGTGGAGTGTAGTAAGCAAAAGCTGGAGTGTAAGTGGTCAAGAAGGTTGTTGTCAGTGAGGTAGGAGCTCAGACAGTTGTAGACTAATGCCCTGTACACACGGTCGGATTTTACAACGGAAAATGTGTGATAGGACCTTGTTGTCGGAAATTCCGACCGTGTGTAGGCTCCATCACACATTTTCCATCGGAATTTCCGACACACAAAGTTTGAGAGCTTGCTATAAAATTTTCCGACAACAAAATCCGTTGTGTGATAGGACCTTGTTGTCAGAAATTCCGATCGTGTGTACACAAATCCGACGCACAAAGTGCCACGCATGCTCAGAATAAATTAAGAGATGAAAGCTATTGGCTACTGCCCCGTTTATAGTCCCGACATACGTGTTTTACTTCACCGCGTTCAGAACGATCGGATTTTCCGACAACTTTGTATGATCGTGTGTATGCAAGACAAGTTTGAGCCAACATCCGTCGGAAAAAATCCATGGATTTTGTTGTCGGAATGTCCGATCAATGTCTGACCGTGTGTACAGGGCATAAGCGTTCTAAAGGTTTTGATGCAAACAAAAGCAAGGAGATGAGTCTTAAGTTGTTCAGGCTGTATGTATTCAATCTTTGTACTCAGCATTTTCCTTGAGTTTAGTTTTAACAATGCAATCATGTACTTTATTAGCAAGGAACGGTATCACCCTAAATCCAAACTTCTATTAAGTTAGACTGAAATTCAGGGTAAGTCAAAGAATTTTCTATTGGGCAGTAAATGCACAAACAAACACACATAACTCTTTCAGATTTATTGGTATATCAATGCACAAAGCATTAAGGTTTCAAAACCCCTATCACTTATTTGCTACCAATATGGCCATTATCAGACATATTACTTCATTTGATATCTTTATGAGCCCTCTGGTAAGATTATTTAGCAGCTCCTTTCTTCCCTGTGAATAGCTTTTAAACTGATCCATTTTATGAGTGTATTTGTAAAGCATGTAATGTTTACTACATGTGCCTGAGCTGTAATCCAAGACTATTTCAAAGGCTGTCTGTTCAGTTTATCATTTATAACTCCAGTCATAAAACTGGTTTCTCGGTTTATGTTTCCATTATGATAACATTACAGCAGTTTGGTTAGAATAGCTATTATGTCTATTGGTTGGACTGAAAAGGAAAGATGAGTGATAAGTGCATTTTATTTTCTTAGAGCTCCCTCTACAAAACTTTCCTTTTTATGGCAATGTTGCTCGTATTTGAAACTTTATCCCAAAAAACCTAGGTTTAATGGAGCAAAATGAATAAGTAGACATTACACTAATATGTTAACATATCATTTATCTGAAAGACCTAATTTCAAATGTTGTTCAGTAGCAGTTGAATTAATTAAGACTGTTATGCCGCGTACACACGAGCGGACTTTTCGACCGGACTGATCCCATGGACTATCCGACGGACTTTCGGCAGACTTCCAACGGACTTTCCCAACGAACGGACTTGCCTACACATGATCACACCAAAGTCTGACGGATTCGTACATGATGACGTACGACCGGACTAAAATAAGGAAGTTGATAGCCAGTAGCCAATAGCTGCCCTAGCGTCGGCTTTCGTCCGTCAGACTAGCATACAGACGAGCGGACTTTTCAATAGGAACTGGGTCCGGCGGAGTTCCGACGTAAAGATTTGAAACATGTTCCAAATCTAAAGTCCGTCAGATTTTCGACTGAAAAAGTCCACTGCAGGCCCGACGAAGCCCACACGTGGTAGAATTGTCTGCTGGACTCGGTCCATCGGACCAGTCCGGTCAAAAAGTCTGCTCGTGTGTACGCGGCATAATAGGGAGACTTGAGACACCATAGCCTTTTTCATCAGAAAGAAATGTGAAGGCAAAAATTCTAGATATAATATAATGTAAGAGAATCATGTAGATATAGATGTAGGAAGCCATGCTGATAGCCTTTAGAGAACACATTTATGTCTCTGGCTTAAATTTGCATTTAGTTACTGACCCAAGTATGCAACAGGTGAAGTCAGATTGAGGTCAGAATTCTTGACCTGCTTACTTTGTTCAGGTCAGAAAATAAGAAAGAGGTACACTATCCACATGTTTATCAACAAAGTCATGTGATCACAATGCCAGCACTAACACAGTGATCATGGCGCTAAGTTTAGCAATAGCTTTAAAGTTAGTGCTAGGGTTCCAAAGTGTCCAACTCCATATTAGCAACTAATAAGACATTGGGGTTGATTTATTAAAACTGGAGAGTGAAAAATCTGGTTCAGCTGTGCATGGTAGCCAATCAGCTTTTAACTCAGCTTGTTCAATTAAAACAGAGCTCCACCCAAAAGTGGAAGTTCTGTTTTAAGGACTCCTCCCCCCTTACATGCCACATTTGGAATTTTTTTTTTGGGTGGGGGGGAGTGGGTACCCAGTTTTGATAGGTACACAGCTCCCACTTCTGTTCGGGCCACCTAGGCGACTTGTGTGGAAGTTCTCCTCTCCCCCTCCCTCCCTGCAATCTTCTGGGACACGTCACAGGCAACTTGCAGATGCGCAGTGTACACCCTGTAAAGCCGGATGCTGTCACAGCCGGGTGCCCATACTAGTAATGCCGGGGAGAGGAGAGGGAGAGAACCGAGGGTTTGGATGGCCGAATCGCTGGATCGTAGGACAGGTGAGTGTGTTTATTAAAAGTCAGCAGCTACACTTTTTGTAGCTGCTGACTTTTAATAAACACAAAAATGACTGGAACTCCACTTAAAGCTTTGACACAAAATAAATGGAAGGAAAAAATGTAAAAGTTGCGCCAGCTCTTGGATGGAAGTGAAGCAGCCAACACAGCAATATGACCGTTGCAAGTGAAAGTTGGAGTGAAGAAGTGTGGCGCTAATGGGTGGTGGGACTCCTGTTGCTAAAACAGGTAGAAAAAGTGGTTAGGAGAGAGTGAAAACTCCTTTAGTGTAAAAGTGTTTGTAAGGTATACATAAAAATATATATTGGGTAATAAACACAGTACAAGTGAAAACCCAGTGTGTGTTAAAGAATATAAAAACTCAGTAAAAAAGAAAATTTAAAAGAAACTAGTTAGGAAACAATCAAAAATATATGGTACAGCAAATACATATCAATGCAAGGTGAGCTGAGTGTGTTAATCCACAGAATTGGAGTTCAATGGAGGTGGCA
Source organism: Aquarana catesbeiana (assembly GCF_042186555.1). Classification (NCBI taxonomy): domain Eukaryota; kingdom Metazoa; phylum Chordata; class Amphibia; order Anura; family Ranidae; genus Aquarana; species Aquarana catesbeiana. Next base: position 666,470,199 of record NC_133327.1, on the reverse strand, counting down.
GACCAGAAAAAGAACACCGGTATCCCCAAGGGGAAAAAATAAAAAAATAAAAAAATATATATACAGAGGAACTCAAAAGTCTTTTAAATGGCAAGATGGGATAGTCTCATTCAATCCCACAGGTAATTAGATGTGAACTGTCTTCTCAAGAGGTAACCTGAGGGTTATTGGGAAAGGACCCGACCAATGTGTTGGATCTTGGCTCAAATGGATAATTCCCACCAGGAGAAAGGCAGAAGCAAAAAGCAAAAGAATGCCCTTACCAGATCCGGTGGACTCACGGGCCGTAGCGGTGAGTCAAACGAGCCTATACCGTTAAACGGTGTGGGGTAAAGGTGTGTGGGAGAACTTGTAAACCATCTTGTCAGCAGTCCTCATACGAAGCACCGATTTGGAGTCCGGGGTCCCCAGGGTATGGTTCCGATCAGCAGATCACCGTTTCCTCAGAAAACCATCATATGTGCAAATAGGCAAAAAAGGAAAAAAAAGGAAGAAAACTCCACATAGTGTAAATCCTTGATTAGCAAAGAGCATAAAAGCACTTTATTTAGGGAGTGTACTCCGAAAAAATGTTGTTACAGGCAAGGGGCGGTAAAAACTCGGCCCAAAATAAATTAAAAACCGGCATAAAAGTAATAAAAACAGGCGCAGTAGATAGTGGTGGGGTATAAACATAGGACCCGACGCGTTTCGCCTCCCAAGGCTTCTGCTGGGGTATGAATAAGCCCCCCACACACAACTGCGCTTTATATACAGAGAGATTGGAGTGTAACAGCTGATCGGCGCTGTTACACGGGACAACTTCCGGGTTCGGCAGCGTCATCCGTGACACACCGGTCACATGACTTTTTGTGGCCAATCACAGGCTAGAGAGGATGGTTAGAAGCCAAGCCTCACTCCTGACCACCTATAGACAGAGAAGCAATCCCATTCGTCATATGTGACGGTCACCTGATGTGGCAATGACGATGGGACGCTCTAAAGTGCGTGTCAAGGAGAGGAGGAAGTAAAAGCCTAATGGATAGAGGCGTGGAACGCACAACACGGCGGCGATCCTCGCTGATAGTAATTGTTTGTACTAAACTGATGTGATCCCGATCCCGGAAGTGTTCCCAGCATATTAGCATATGGGCATATAGAAATAAAGGTGTATATCCAATAGGTGTTTACTAACAAATCTTAGTGAGTACACATGTAAAAGTATAACAGCAATATATATGACATTTTCTAGGAATTGAAAGAAGTATAAAGAGAGATGTAAAGGGAGTTATACCTAATAGGGAAATAGGGGAGTATACAACAGAGACTCATAAGGGAATCTATGGAAAGAAGGTGCATGTACTTGGTATGTACTGTGCACTTTAATTCTATTGAGTTAAAAGATTCCTTAATGGACTAGAGACTAGGGAATTCGAGGAACTCTTTATCCTATCTAAACAAGATAACAGGGTGGAAAAGTGAAAATGTTTATTTGATCTAGCAAGAATAGACGCTCATTTAAAGCCCCATAGGGAGTTTGAGATCATAGTAAGGGAGAAAGTCAAATGTTCAAAAAATATTAATAAAATGACAGCAATCTAGTGACATTTATGAAAATAGATAGTCCAAGGAGGTGTTGTGTAATTCATAGAGTTGCCAAAGGAGGGGGGAGGGGGGGTGGTGTATCAACGCCTAAGACTGATTTATAAAGGCGTTGATATCCCACTCCACGTTCAATCCATATGGTACATAACATTTCATGAGATGTATCCAAAAAACTTCAAGCTTGGAGACACCCCTTGTGTTTGGTTCCCCCCTCCAATGTGGAACAAATTTGTCAATAATTTGAAACTTTGTTCCAGATGGATTCTGATTATGGTGAAGTAAATAGTGTTTGGGAACACTATGATTGGTGCGTCCTTTTAGTATAGCTGTGATGTGTTCGTTCACTCGTATGGAGAAATTGCGTTTGGTACGTCCTATGTATTGCTTACCACAAGGGCAGGTAATAAGGTAAACGATAAATTTTGTGGTGCATGTTGCAAACTGTTTCATCTTAAATTCCTTCCCAGTGGAAGATGATGAGAAGGTTTCAATTTTGCGAGATTTGCAAACATTAAGTTTGCATACTGTACATTTCCTGCAGGGGAAAAAACCCTTAAGGTCATGAAAGAAAGATGGTGTCTTCGAAGGGTCCACAACTCCTGGTGCAATTTTGCCATCTATTGATGGTGCTCCTTTATATATCACTCCAGCTTGGTCGGGAAGTAATGGGCCCAGTATTCGATCATTTTTCAAAACCTTCCAATGTCTGGAAATGATATTCTTTATCTGCTTGTGTTGGATAGAATAGTTGGTGAGGAAGGCCCATCTATGTTTAGCATCAAGAGGTTTTTTTGGTTGTTCCACTAGTAGTGAGGAGCGGTCAATGCGTGCTATTTTCTGTATCTCCTGGTCGATTAATCCTCCATCGTAGCCCTTTTCTTGGAATCTACATTTAATAGTTTCTGCCTGTCTGAAGAAATCCGGCAAGAGAGAACAGTTACGTCTGATTCTCATCAGTTGGCTTCGAGGTACCGATTTCAGCCATGCTGTGTGGTGACAGCTGTCAGTCGGGATGTACCCGTTGCGGTCGGTGGCCTTAAAGAAGGTTTTCGTTTCCAATTGACCGTTGACAGCTGTGATTTCCAAGTCTAGGAAATGTATTACAGACGGGCTAGCTTCGTATGACAAGTGTATGCCTACCTCATTCGCATTTAGGGCTAGCATAAAGCGATTGAGGGAAGGATTCCCTCAATCGCTTTATGCTAGCCCTAAATGCGAATGAGGTAGGCATACACTTGTCATACGAAGCTAGCCCGTCTGTAATACATTTCCTAGACTTGGAAATCACAGCTGTCAACGGTCAATTGGAAACGAAAACCTTCTTTAAGGCCACCGACCGCAACGGGTACATCCCGACTGACAGCTGTCACCACACAGCATGGCTGAAATCGGTACCTCGAAGCCAACTGATGAGAATCAGATGTAACTGTTCTCTCTTGCCGGATTTCTTCAGACAGGCAGAAACTATTAAATGTAGATTCCAAGAAAAGGGCTACGATGGAGGATTAATCGACCAGGAGATACAGAAAATAGCACGCATTGACCGCTCCTCACTACTAGTGGAACAACCAAAAAAACCTCTTGATGCTAAACATAGATGGGCCTTCCTCACCAACTATTCTATCCAACACAAGCAGATAAAGAATATCATTTCCAGACATTGGAAGGTTTTGAAAAATGATCGAATACTGGGCCCATTACTTCCCGACCAAGCTGGAGTGATATATAAAGGAGCACCATCAATAGGTGGCAAAATTGCACCAGGAGTTGTCGACCCTCCGAAGACGCCATCTTTCTTTCATGACCTTAAGGGTTTTTTCCCCTGCAGGAAATGTACAGTATGCAAACTTAATGTTTGCAAATCTCGCAAAATTGAAACCTTCTCATCATCTTCCACTGGGAAGGAATTTAAGATGAAACAGTTTGCAACATGCACCACAAAATTTATCGTTTACCTTATTACCTGCCCTTGTGGTAAGCAATACATAGGACGTACCAAACGCAATTTCTCCATACGAGTGAACGAACACATCACAGCTATACTAAAAGGACGCACCAATCATAGTGTTCCCAAACACTATTTACTTCACCATAATCAGAATCCATCTGGAACAAAGTTTCAAATTATTGACAAATTTGTTCCACATTGGAGGGGGGAACCAAACACAAGGGGTGTCTCCAAGCTTGAAGTTTTTTGGATACATCTCATGAAATGTTATGTACCATATGGATTGAACGTGGAGTGGGATATCAACGCCTTTATAAATCAGTCTTAGGCGTTGATACACCAACCCCCCTCCCCCCTCCTTTGGCAACTCTATGAATTACACAACACCTCCTTGGACTATCTATTTTCATAAATGTCACTAGATTGCTGTCATTTTATTAATATTTTTTGAACATTTGACTTTCTCCCTTACTATGATCTCAAACTCCCTATGGGGCTTTAAATGAGCGTCTATTCTTGCTAGATCAAATAAACATTTTCACTTTTCCACCCTGTTATCTTGTTTAGATAGGATAAAGAGTTCCTCGAATTCCCTAGTCTCTAGTCCATTAAGGAATCTTTTAACTCAATAGAATTAAAGTGCACAGTACATACCAAGTACATGCACCTTCTTTCCATAGATTCCCTTATGAGTCTCTGTTGTATACTCCCCTATTTCCCTATTAGGTATAACTCCCTTTACATCTCTCTTTATACTTCTTTCAATTCCTAGAAAATGTCATATATATTGCTGTTATACTTTTACATGTGTACTCACTAAGATTTGTTAGTAAACACCTATTGGATATACACCTTTATTTCTATATGCCCATATGCTAATATGCTGGGAACACTTCCGGGATCGGGATCACATCAGTTTAGTACAAACAATTACTATCAGCGAGGATCGCCGCCGTGTTGTGCGTTCCACGCCTCTATCCATTAGGCTTTTACTTCCTCCTCTCCTTGACACGCACTTTAGAGCGTCCCATCGTCATTGCCACATCAGGTGACCGTCACATATGACGAATGGGATTGCTTCTCTGTCTATAGGTGGTCAGGAGTGAGGCTTGGCTTCTAATCATCCTCTCTAGCCTGTGATTGGCCACAAAAAGTCATGTGACCGGTGTGTCACGGATGACGCTGCCGAACCCGGAAGTTGTCCCGTGTAACAGCGCCGATCAGCTGTTACACTCCAATCTCTCTGTATATAAAGCGCAGTTGTGTGTGGGGGGCTTATTCATACCCCAGCAGAAGCCTTGGGAGGCGAAACGCGTCGGGTCCTATGTTTATACCCCACCACTATCTACTGCGCCTGTTTTTATTACTTTTATGCCGGTTTTTAATTTATTTTGGGCCGAGTTTTTACCGCCCCTTGCCTGTAACAACATTTTTTCGGAGTACACTCCCTAAATAAAGTGCTTTTATGCTCTTTGCTAATCAAGGATTTACACTATGTGGAGTTTTCTTCCTTTTTTTTCCTTTTTTGCCTATTTGCACATATGATGGTTTTCTGAGGAAACGGTGATCTGCTGATCGGAACCATACCCTGGGGACCCCGGACTCCAAATCGGTGCTTCGTATGAGGACTGCTGACAAGATGGTTTACAAGTTCTCCCACACACCTTTACCCCACACCGTTTAACGGTATAGGCTCGTTTGACTCACCGCTACGGCCCGTGAGTCCACCGGATCTGGTAAGGGCATTCTTTTGCTTTTTGCTTCTGCCTTTCTCCTGGTGGGAATTATCCATTTGAGCCAAGATCCAACACATTGGTCGGGTCCTTTCCCAATAACCCTCAGGTTACCTCTTGAGAAGACAGTTCACATCTAATTACCTGTGGGATTGAATGAGACTATCCCATCTTGCCATTTAAAAGACTTTTGAGTTCCTCTGTATATATATTTTTTTATTTTTTTATTTTTTCCCCTTGGGGATACCGGTGTTCTTTTTCTGGTCTGCCACCTCCATTGAACTCCAATTCTGTGGATTAACACACTCAGCTCACCTTGCATTGATATGTATTTGCTGTACCATATATTTTTGATTGTTTCCTAACTAGTTTCTTTTAAATTTTCTTTTTTACTGAGTTTTTATATTCTTTAACACACACTGGGTTTTCACTTGTACTGTGTTTATTACCCAATATATATTTTTATGTATACCTTACAAACACTTTCACACTAAAGGAGTTTTTACTCTCTCCTAACCACTTTTTCTACCTGTTTTAGCAACAAGAGTCCCACCACCCATTAGCGCCACACTTCTTCACTCCAACAAAATAAATGGAAGCTTATTGGTTTCTAGGTAGAGCTGCACCAGATTTTGCACTCTCCGGTTTTAGTTAATCAACTTCTCTCCCTCAACTTTTATTCTTCTCTCCCTCTACTGAGATGCTGATGTTATTCTGCACTATTATCCTGCACTCAGCAGGCCTTTAAGTGATACTAAAGTCTAATTTTTTTGTTAAAAATAACAAATATTTTATACTTACCTGCTCTGTGCAGTGGTTTTGCACAGAGCAGGCCAGATCCTTTTCGGTGCTCCTGGCCCCTTCCTCCTGTTGAGTGCCCCCACAGCAAGCAGCTTGCTATGGGGGCACCCGAGCCAAGCCACTGCTCTGTGTGTCCATTCGAACATGGAATCGCCCCCTCTCTCTTCTCATTGGCTCACTGACTTTGATTGACAGCAGCGGGAGCCAATGACGCTTTGCTGCTGTCTCAGCCAATGAGTAGGGAGATGGAAAGGAGAAAAAGTACGCAAGTCCAATCAAAAAACGACTGTATGTAAATATACAAAAAATGTGCAAGCGAAATATTACAAACTCAGCATTGCATGTGTAAAATACATCAAAAAATTAAATAATTATCACCTAAAAAATGTGTTTCAGAGGTAAAAAAAATTTAAACCATGAAAAAATCCATATAACATCTGAAAAAACAAAGCAAGCAAAAGTTAAGTCCTTAGGTAGTTCTCTAGGAGACAGGGCATTTAGGCTATGTTTCCACTAGTGCGTCCCCAAAGTCGCGCGATTTTGCCGCGATTTTTTACCGCGACTTTTTACCGCGATTTGAAGCAATGCCTGTATCTATGGACCTCAAGTCGCATCAAAGTGGGACCAAAGTAGTGCAGGGACTACTTTGAAGTCGCTGCGACTTGAAGTCGAACAGATATGAACGGTACTCATTGGAAATCATGGGAAACAATTTGTCATGCGACTTTTCAGTCCCAAGTCGCATGAAAAGTCGCACTAGTGGAAACAGAGCCTTATGCCGCGTACACACGAGCGGACTTTCTATCCTACTTGGTCCGGCACACTTTCCGACGGACTTTGTCCGCCAGGTGCGCCGGACTTTAAAACGAACGGACTTGCCCACACACGCCGGGATTTTCCGGCGGGCTAAGTCCGCCCGTCTTTCCGACGGACTTTCGCCGGAGTTCCGGCGGACTTTCAGAATGAACGGACTTGCCCACACACGGACAAGTCCGTTCATTTTGAACGTGACTCAGGTGCGACGGGACTAGAAAAGGATGTCAATCTTGCCGCTTTTATCGGCGAGATTGACACCTTGCTAGCCCCGTCGCGGGGCATACCAGGCCCTTAGGTCTGGTATGGATTATAAAGGGGAACCCCGCTACGCCGAAAAAACGGCGTGGGGTCCCCCTAAAATCCATACCAAACCCCGATCCGAGCACGCAGCCTGGCCGGTCAGGAAAGGGGGTGGGGACGAGCGAGCGCCCCCCCCCCTCCTGAACCGTACCAGGCCGCATGCCCTCAACATGGGGGGTGGGTGCTTTGGGGGAGGGGGGCGCCCTGCGCCCCCCCCCCCAAAGCACCTTGTCCCCATGTTGATGAGGACAAGGGCCTCTTCCCGACAACCCTGGCCGTTGGTTGTCGGGGTCTGCGGGCGGGGGCTTATCGGAATCTGGGAGCCCCCTTTAATAAGGGGGCCCCCAGATCCCGGCCCCCCACCCTATGTAAATGAGTATGGGGTACATGGTACCCCTACCCATTTACCTAGGAAAAAAGTGTAAGTAATAAAACACACTACACAGGTTTTTAAAATATTTTATTAAACAGCTCCGGGGGGGGGATCTTCCTCCGGCTTCGGGGGTCTTCTTCCGGCTTCGGGGGTCCCTCCGCTTCATCTTCTCCCGGCGTCCGGTTGGTTCTTCTCCGCTCTCCGGCCTCTTCTCCCGGTGTCGCAGGTCTTCGGCCGGCCCCTCCGCTCTCTTCATGTAGCTCTATTGCGAGCGGAGGTCCGGACTTCTGGGCTTCTTGGCTTCTTGGCTTCTCTTCTCTTCTCTTCCCCCAGATGTTGACACGACGCTCTCTCCGGCTGGACTGGTCTCTGAGGGCTGCGTTGTGACTTATATAGGCGGAGACCCCGCCCCCATATGATGTCACAGTCCCTGGGCATGCTGGGACTGTGACGTTTTAGGGGGCGTGGTCGACCACGCCCCCTAAAACGTCACAGTCCCAGCATGCCCAGGGACTGTGACATCATATGGGGGCGGGGTCTCCGCCTATATAAGTCACAACGCAGCCCTCAGAGACCAGTCCAGCCGGAGAGAGCGTCGTGTCAACATCTGGGGGAAGAGAAGAGAAGAGAAGCCAAGAAGCCAAGAAGCCCAGAAGCCCAGAAGTCCGGACCTCCGCTCGCAATAGAGCTACATGAAGAGAGCGGAGGGGCCGGCCGAAGACCTGCGACACCGGGAGAAGAGGCCGGAGAGCGGAGAAGAACCAACCGGACGCCGGGAGAAGATGAAGCGGAGGGACCCCCGAAGCCGGAAGAAGACCCCCGAAGCCGGAGGAAGATCCCCCCCCCGGAGCTGTTTAATAAAATATTTTAAAAACCTGTGTAGTGTGTTTTATTACTTACACTTTTTTCCTAGTTAAATGGGTAGGGGTACCATGTACCCCATACTCATTTACATAGGGTGGGGGGCCGGGATCTGGGGGCCCCCTTATTAAAGGGGGCTCCCAGATTCCGATAAGCCCCCGCCCGCAGACCCCGACAACCAACGGCCAGGGTTGTCGGGAAGAGGCCCTTGTCCTCATCAACATGGGGACAAGGTGCTTTGGGGGGGGGGCGCAGGGCGCCCCCCTCCCCCAAAGCACCCACCCCCCATGTTGAGGGCATGCGGCCTGGTACGGTTCAGGAGGGGGGGGGGCGCTCGCTCGTCCCCACCCCCTTTCCTGACCGGCCAGGCTGCGTGCTCGGATCGGGGTCTGGTATGGATTTTAGGGGGACCCCACGCCGTTTTTTCGGCGTAGCGGGGTTCCCCTTTATAATCCATACCAGACCTAAGGGCCTGGTATGCCCCGCGCTCGCCGCAATAGGAAGATTTGTTTTTCCTATTGCAGCGAGCGCGAGATGCAATACCATCCCCTCGTGTCGTATTTGGTCTGTCGGACCAGCCTACACACGAGCGAGCTTTCCGTCGGACCAGCACACACACGAGCGGACTTTCCGCCCGAAACTGAGTCCGACGGAAAGATTTCAAACATGTTTGAAATCTAGGTCCGGCGGGCTTTTGGGAAGAAGTCCGCCGGAAAAGTCCGCCGCCGCCCACACACGGGCGGATTGTCCGGCACACTCTGGTCCGCCGGACCAAGTATGCCGGAAAGTCCGACCGTGTGTACGCGGCATTACTCTTCAATCCAACAGTCTGAGGTAAGATGCAAGATGTGATAATACAAACTGCTTACCAGATATGTTGGATCTCAAGTGATAGAGATCAACAACGCCTGTGCATTAGCCTGCCGGCAAATCAGCAATCTGCTTGTGATATTCTCACAACGGGGAGATGTCCACCGGCTGCAAAGGAACCAACGAAGGGAAACCTTACTCCCCGGATCACTCTTTACATTAGCAAGGATCTGAAAAGTCTCATAAGATGAGGAACAGAAGAGGGTTTCATGGTGTAGTATGTTCCAACAAAATATTTATTTCCGAACAGATGATATAAGCTTAATATCCATTTGAAACAACCACAGTGCAAACCGTCCAGCTGTTCAGCGTGATGAAGTCACAGGACTATGCTCCACCCGATGTGTTTCCCCATAGAAGGCATCAACTGGGAACGGAGATCATCAGAACAGGGTACATCAGGGCTGCCCTCATTTCAATTCGTTTACATACTAACAATGGAATATTTTGCTAAAACGATTCAGGGAAACATTTCTATTCAGGGCCTTTGTGTGAGGGAAGAGCATCATAAATATGGTCTTTGCAGTCAGTTTGATGCTCACTGGGTTATTCGACCGGAGAGGGAAACGCCTCATAGAATGTTTGTTGCCTCCGTATGTTTCGACGTGGATCCGGAAGAAAGAAAACAAGCCGTGTTTCGTGCTATCACTCAAGTCAAGGATCGCGTGGCTTCCAGTGACGTGCTGACGTCACACACTGATGCGTTTCACCAGCCAATAGACGCTGGTTTCTTCGGAGCAAGGAGGAGCCGGGAAAGTAAGCTTAAATAGGCAATTGCAAATGTAATACCTAACAAGTATCACTAGATGTCACCCTTCTAACATTCAGCAAAGGTACTTAGAAAATGCACAGGCTTATTAAAATCAGGAAAAAGAGATTGTCAGTGATGGCATAGGTGGAGAAAGGTCGGCCAGTTCCATTAGGGATATTGCAACTAGCAAAACAAAAAATGATATAATTAGATAATTAATTAGACAAAAATAATAATGAAAATGAAAATGAAAATAATAATAAAAATAAAAATAAAAAGTAGAATAAAAATAAATATAAATTAGCCCATTAATCACTTTTGCAGAAAAGGCTGTAGACTGAATTCAGTATTTAACCCTTTAGGTACTAAGGAATTCAAGTAGTATGTCCACATCTTCTCTTTCTGGAGAAGGATGGTGTCAAAATCTCCCCTTCTAGGGGGCAGGTTTAGGACGTAAATACCCTTAACTAGTAAACCTTTTGGATCACCATTGTGGAATTTGGTAAAATGAATGGGAATCGGATGATCATAGTCCTTTTGTTTATTCTATCAATGTACACATAGGCTTTTTTACTAGATATTAGGAGCAGCTGCGGTTAGGGGAGCTTAAACCTCCCTCAACCTCCATCAACTGAACACGGAAGAATTGCATGCATGATAGGGACATTTTGACTGCCAGAAAATGCAAATTCGCTACAGAGCAGTGTGAAAGGAAACTGATGCCACGTACACACTAGCGGACTTTACGGCAGACTTGGTCCAGCGGACCAGAGTCCGTCAGATAATTCGATTGTGTGTGGGCTCCAGCTGACTTTTTTTTTTATCATTTAAAGTTTATTGAAACAAAGAAAGAAACATAGAAATGCACTGTACAATGCAAGTTTCGCAGGTGCAACTGCGTACTTTTTGCCAGTTACATATTAAACTGTTAGTGTAAAACTAGTACAAAGGTCTCAATTGCTATCAGACTCTGAGAATCTAAAGTTATTTCCACTGAGGTGTCTTTGTGTCTATAAGAGTTATATGATTTCTGTATACACTGTGTTATCCATTGTGTCAGAAACATCTTTCCAAGGGCTCAGACCGCTTAATATTGATGACGTGTATGAGTAATGTTTCTGTATCTCTCTAAAGCAATCTTTCTCATGCATAAGGGAGAAGTACATGTAAAATAGATATAGTCCAGTGAAGAAGAGAGGTTGAAGGTCAGCAAGAAGGGAACAAGGAAGAAAATGAAAAAAAGAGAGTATGTGAGGAAAGTGGGATGTGGAAGTAGGAGGAGATAAGGAAAATATAGGATAAAGGAGACATATAAGGTACAGAAGGAAGGCACCCACTCAAGGCTCCATCACCTTCCCCACGTATAATTCAGGTAGGGAAATCTGCGGAGTATTTAAAAATCAGCCACGGTTGCCACGTTTTGTGGAAGCGTTCAATGTGGCCTTTGTCTTGGGCCAATGTGTCTTCCATTTCATGGATTTCACTAACTTTCGACACCCAATCCTTAACAGAGGGGGTAGAGGTAGACAACCAATGTAGAGGGATTTGGGATTTAGCTGCATTGAGGAGATGAATCGTCAATGAGCGTTTGTATCGTTTAAAAGAGGAATTGGACAAGTGTAAGAGACAACATGCTGGGGTCAGCTCCACTCTAGTCTCTGTAATTTTTTTGATTAAAGTCTTTACTTCATTCCAGTAGGGTTCAATTTTGGAACAGTACCACCATATGTGAGCTAGTGTGCCCTTTTCTGAGAGACATCTCCAGCATGTGTCCGATTTTTGTATGTCCCATTTGTGCAATTTGTCAGGTGTATTATACCAATGGGTCAGTAGTTTGTAATTTGTCTCTTGCAGTTTTGTGCTTTTATGCGCTAGTATAGCAACGTACCTCCATTGTTTGTCTGTAATCTCCATTTCAAGTTCCTCCGACCATCTCCTCCTGTGTCCGCCTGATTTATCCGCTCCCGAGCGACTCAACCACGCATATGTAACAGAGGTAGCCTTGTCAATTGAATTCCCCTCCCGACAAACTGACTCCAAGGCCGTCGGGGGTCTAAGCAATTTTTGAGGTTCCTTAATGTCACCCAAGTAACTTCTTATTTAGAAGTATGTCCATTGCTTCAATTGAGGTAGGTTTTTTCTGTCTTAAAGGACAACCAGTCTCTAAATTTGTTCTCAGTATAGCAGTCTCCTGCTAGTAGGGGATCAACCGCTGGGGTCGTTTTGAGGGTCGGGTTATGTAGACCTGGGATGAAGTCAGGGTTGTCTGTCAAGGGCGTTAAAGGGCTAGATATTGTGGTCAACTCTCTATGTTTGGCTAACAAATTAATGATCTTCAATGTCGTGCCAGTGATGGGGTGTGTCCGGATGGCATGAGGTAGTCTTTTGAAGGAGGACCAAGGTAAGTATTTAAGCGGAAGCGTGGCCAACGCTGTCTCCGGTGTGACCCAGTCTTTTACCGAATCGTGGCAGTGCCAATCTATGATTCTGGTTATGTGTGAGGCCTGATAATAACGGTGAAAATTCGGGAAATGAATTCCTCCTAGGTCTTTGGGTTTGACCAGGGTGGCTAGTTTGATTCTGGATTTTTGATGTTGCCAGAGAAATCTCGTGACCAATGAATTAAGTTCTTTGAAAAATTTCTGAGGAATCTCGATCGGTAATGAGCGGGTTAGGTACAGGAATTTGGGCAGTATAACCATTTTTACTATGGCCGCTCTACCGAACCAAGAGAAGAACTTCTCATTCCACTTTGTCAGGTCTTTCGAGCAGTTTTTAAGGAAGGTCACGAAATTTCTCTCAAAGGCAGATTTTAAAGATGGTGTAAGCCAGATCCCAAAGTATTTTAGTTTGGTCTTATCCCACTTAAACATCGAGTTAGCCTGCGTCAAAGTGAGTAGTCTGTCTGGTAGAGAGAGGTCCAGAGCCTCTGACTTTGTGTAATTAATTTTCAAGTTGGATACATATCCATAATGTGCGAATTCTTGTAACAGGTTAGGGAGCGTTGTGATCGGTTTCGTTAAGAAAAACAATAAATCGTCCGCGTATGCAGCTATTTTGTACTCTCTATCTTTAAACAGGAAAACCCTGTGTTGCGGTGTTATTTTGTACTGTTCTGATAAAGGGTTCTAGCAAAAGAATAAACAATAGGGGCGATAAGAGACAGCCCTGTCTAGTCCCATTTTTAATATGTACTTTTTCTGAGAGGATGCCATTTATTTTTAGTTCTGCTGTCGGGTCTTGGTAAAGAGCCGAGATCCAATTCAGCATGTTTGGGCCTAGACCCACCCTCCCACAGACCGCCAACATGAAGTTCCATGCTACACGATCGAAGGCCTTCTCCGCATCTGTCGAGAGGAGAAAGCCCTCGATCTTCCGCTATCTGACTGCATGTGTCAGCAAAAGTGCCTTGGTTACATTATCTCTGGACTCTCTGTTTGGCATAAAGCCCACCTGTTCCAAACCAATTAGTTTTGTAAGTAACGGTCCCATCCTCAGCGCTATAATCTTTGCGAACAATTTGACATCAAGGTTCAGCAAAGAGATGGGGCGGTAGCTAGCACACTCCTCGGGATTCTTGCCATCTTGCGGTATAACCGTGATATGTGCTGAGAGAAAACCCGGGGTAACACTTCTTGGTTTGGATAAGGAGTTCAGGGCGTCTTTCAAGGGTTCAGTTAGAACATCTATAAAGGACTTGTAATAGGTAGCTGAATACCCGTCAGGTCCCGGGCTCTTACCTGTTTTTAGTAATTTGATGGCCTGTTTAATTTCCGCTGATGTGATTGGGGCTTCTAGTAGATCTGCATCTACATTAGACAAAGCTGGGAGTCCACTTTTTGATATATAATCTTGCATGATTTGCGCTCTGTCCCCTGTCGTTTGTGGATGTTTATGTTGTGGTGGCAAGTTATAGAGCTTCCTGTAGAAAGCATGGAACTGTTTTGCTATCGCCTCTGAAGCTACTTCTAACTTCCCCTCTTTAGTTCTGATTCCAGCGATCTTATTAATCGAATTTTGCTCTCTCAGGGACCTTGCCAAGAATCTACCGGCTTTATCGTCTGACTCACAATAGAGCCGTCTTTTAAAGAAAAGCATCCGTTTGGCCTTAGCGTTAAGTAGATGCTGTAACTCTTTCCTAGCCTCCAGGAGGCTCTTGGCTGAGGCCTCGGAGAGAGATTGTTTATGCAGTAGTTCCAGTGACTCAATTTCATTTCATTGGGTCACTCTCCAAAAGCAACTAGAACGCCCCCAAAGGAGAGGAGCCCCCAGACGTAATATAAATGTCTTCCCTTTCTCCCGGAGGAGTCAGGAAAGTTTGTGGGGTCGATGGGAGGCGACCACGGCTAGATGTAACCTAAACTCCAAGTAGTTGGAGAACTGTGATAACTAAATTAGAACAATCTCACCGGATCGGTTCAGGACAGCACAAGCAAAAACAAAAAACAAAAAAAAAAAAAACCCCAGCCCACCCCCCCCACCAACCCCCCCCCCCTCTCCTACATAGTTATGCAAACTTTTGTGCTTCTCAACTGAAGTCTCGAAGAATCGTGGGGAGGACGCTAGTGTAACAGTGAGCCACGTCTAGGGCATATCTGCTTTTACATCTGGAATCATTGCCGCTCCATCAATCAAACAAGGAGTGTGGCTCGAGATTGGCAATTCTTCTCCAAGACTTGTGCCAGTACCCGACTCCTGAACATATTAGCTGTGCAATAGGCTGTAGGATATTGTCAGAACTGCCACCTAGGTTGATTCTTTCAAGAGTGTTCATCCCTCTTGGGGTAGGTAACCTATGGGTGAAGGCACGTGTGGTGAAAGTACCTGTGTGTCCAAAATTATATTGCAAACATCGATTGTGCTAAAGGCGAAGCCGTAGTGGTATAAGGCATCTATTCACATTCCTGGGCTCTGGATGGACCGGCCATTCTCCTCGGAGTATCCGCATGAGAACTGTTGCCCCTGTTCTGTTTGTATCTCTTCGGTAGCCTTTTGTCTGGTGAGGAGAGCGGAGATGAGGGAGGACTCCTGACCAGCGGTGGTTGCAAAAATTCCTCGTACCATTCTGGTAATTCCAATGGGTCCAAGTCCAATGACTCACAGAACTCCGGGAGATCAGCCGGCGTGCGTAGTATAGCTTGATGGCCATTGTATGTGACTGTGAGGGCGAAGGGAAATCTCCAGGCATATCTCAAGTCCTTTGCTCTTAGTTTCTCCAGTAGGGGTAGCAGTGCACGCCTATTCTTCAGAGTGATCTGTGATAGATCCTGAAACAACATAATCGTGGCGCCATTAAATATAATTTGGTCATTTCGTCTCGCTTTCCGCATGATCTCCTCTTTGGTGGCAAAGCTCTGTAAGCAGCAGATTATGTCACAAGGCGGTGCGGTATCAGATCCTCTAGGCCTAAGAGCTCTATGAGCTCTCACAAATTCAATTTCTGTGTCTTCCTGTCTTTCAAGCAGACTCTCCGGAGTGCTGGGGTAATCTGATCATGATCCACTGATTCCGGTATCCCCCTGACCCTAATGTTGCATCTCCTCCCCCTATTATCGAGGTCTTCAATGTGTCTGTTCATATTAATAAAGTGCTGCATGTGGTTTGATGTTACTATCTCCAGCTTATGAATTGCCTTGTCCCTCTGTCTGCCTGCATTTTCGGCCGCCGCCATCTTTTCATTTATCACCATCATGCTCGTTTTCAGGTCTGTTATGGCAGCTGAAAACGTGGCTTTGATGTCAGCTGCAAACACTGACATGTCTGCGAACGTGATCGGGTGGTCCGGTCTGAACTTACCCCTGCTTGTGTCTTCAGTAGCTGACATAGAGTCCTCGCTCTCCCCTTCCTCCTGAGGCGTCGGCGCCATTTTGCCTCTCATGGTCCCGCTACGAGCTGCTGAGTTGTGCCTGAAGATTTCAGCTATGTTAGCGTTGGCTGAAGCCGAGTTTCGGCGGGTCCTGGATCGGGGGGTCCAATGGAGCTTTCTGCCCGGCATTTGTATGCTGTAGGTCGGGTGTTAGGCTTAGAACCTCTGCGTGTGCCTCAGAGCTCTCTCAATGAGCCGCCATCTCCGCCGCGCACCAAGCCACGCCCCCAGCTGACTTTTTTTCCCAAAACTTCAACGGACCTAGAAATGAAACATGTTTCAAATCTTTCCGACGGACTCGAGTCTGGTCGAAAAGTCCGCTCATCTGTATGCTAGTCCGACGGACAAAAAAACGACGCTAGGGCAGCTATTGGCTACTGGCTATGAACTTCCTTGTTTTAGTCCGGTCATACGGCATCACATACAAATCCATCAGACTTTGGTTGATTGTGTGGAGGCAAGTCCGTTCATTCTGAAAGTCCATCGAAAAGTCCGCCGCACCAAGTCTGCCATAAAGTCCGCTCGTGTGTACGCGGCATAAGACTTCTGATGAAGACAAAAGAGTATAGTCTGACAAGGGAATGACAAACTGAAGAATGGGCAGGCAAAAGAGAGCAATGGTAACACATGGGACAACTGGGGAAAGAGAAGACTGAAAAAGGGGACAGGTGGAGAGAGACAAGATTTACAAATTAGGTGCATGGAGTAAAATTATATGAACAAAAAGGACAGGCAGAGAAAGGAGTCACTCTTAAATTTGATGATAATAAATAAGGAGATTGGGCAAAGAACAACTGAAACAACACGATGGAATGAAAACAAGTCTAAAGAACATATGTAGAGAGAAGTAACAAATAATCATTAGGGATGAGCTTCGTGTTCGAGTCGAACCCATGTTCAACTCGAACATCGTGTGTTCGGTCGTTCGCCAAATTACGAATGATATGGACCATTCGCGCCAAATTTGAGTGGCTCGGGGGGTTTAGTACATGCCCCACACTATAAAAGGCCGCCTGCACGTCAGCCCTGTGTAGTGTGTTCTGGCTTGAGAGAGAGATAGACAGAGAGAGAGACAGTGTCATTTGATTTAAGTTAGATAGAGTAGGCAGGTTGAGTCAGTTAGCTGCACTTACAGTGAATTGTGTATATATATGCATCCCAGGTGTTGTATATATATATATATATATATATATATATATATATATATATATACACAGTATATATATAAACATACTGTATTCAGTTTAGCTAGATCCTGTTCTTCTCTTCCTAATATACTGACAGGCAGGCGGGTGTTTTTACAGTATTTCCAGTTACTTTACTGTGTACCCTGCACAGTTGCACCTACAGTATAGCTACCTGCAGCCAGGTGCTTCTGTAAGCTTTTTGAAGTATTTTCAGTTACTGTACTGTGTACCCAGCACAGTTGCACCTACAGTATAGCTACCTGCAGCCAGGTGCTTGTGTAGGCTCTTTGAAGTATTTCCAGTTACTGTACTGTGTACCCCGCACAGTTGCATCTACAGTATAGCTACCTGCAGCCAGGTGCTTGTGTAGGCTCTTTGAAGTATTTCCAGTTACTGTACTGTGTACCCCGCACAGTTGCACCTACAGTACAGCTACCTGCAGCCAGGTGCTTGTGTAGGCTCTTTGAAGTATTTCCAGTTACTGTACTGTGTACCCTGCACAGTTGCACCTACAGTATAGCTACCTGCAGCCAGGTGCTTGTGTAGGCTCTTTGAAGTATTTCCAGTTACTGTACTGTGTACCCCGCACAGTTGCACCTACAGTATAGCTACCTGCAGCCAGGTGCTTTTGTAGGCTCTTTGAAGTATTTCCAGTTACTGTACTGTGTACCCCGCACAGTTGCACCTACAGTATAGCTACCTGCAGCCAGGTGCTTGTGTAGGCTCTTTGAAGTATTTCCAGTTACTGTACTGTGTACCCCGCACAGTTGCACCTACAGTACAGCTACCTGCAGCCAGGTGCTTGTGTAGGCTCTTTGAAGTATTTCCAGTTACTGTACTGTGTACCCCGCACAGTTGCACCTATAGTATAGCTACCTGCAGCCAGGTGCTTGTGTAGGCTTTTTGAAGTATTTACAGTTACTGTACTGTGTACCCCGCACAGTTGCACCTACAGTATAGCTACCTGCAGCCAGGTGCTTGTGTAGGCTCTTTGAAGTATTTCCAGTTACTGTACTGTGTACCCCATACAGTTGCACCTACAGTACAGCTACCTGCAGCCAGGTGCTTGTGTAGGCTCTTTGAAGTATTTCCAGTTACTGTACTGTGTACCTCACACAGTTGCACCTACAATATAGCTACCTGCAGCCAGGTGCTTGTGTAGGCTCTTTGAAGCATTACCAGTTACTGTACTGTGTACCCTGCACACTTGCACCTACAGTATAGCTACCTGCAGCCAGGTGCTTGTGTGGGCTTTTTGAAGTATTTCCAGCTACTGTACTGTGTACCCCGCACAGTTGCACCTACAGTATAGCTACCTGCAGCCAGGTGCTTGTGTAGGCTGTTTGTAGTATTTCCAGTTACTGTACTGTGTACCCTGCACAGTTGCACCTACAGTATAGCTACCTGCAGCCAGGTGCTTGTGTAGGCTCTTGAAGTATTTCCAGTTACTGTACTGTGTACCCTGCACAGGTGCACCTACAGTATAGCTACCTGAAGACAAGTGCAGGTGTTATCATACTAATAATACTACAGGCAGGCAGTTGATTCTGCTAGCTGCAGTATAATCGGTATATATATATATATATATATATATATATATATATATATATATATATATATATACATCCCAGTTTTGTGCAGCTCACTGCAGGCCAATAGTATGTCTGGAAGGCCAACAAGGAGAGGCAGACAGTCACAAGCCAATAAAAGAGGGCAAGCAGGCTCTGTGTCTAGAGGCAACAGTGCTGGTCGTGGACACAGTGCATCCTCATCAGCACGTGGCCATGGGACATGCTTGGCCTTTTTTTCGGCAGCTGGTCGTGTTGAGCCGCAACATGCGGAAGACTTAGTCGAGTGGATGAACAAGCTGTCCTCATTGTCCTCATCCTCTCTAACCCAGACTCAGAGTACTTTGTCTGGCAAAACAGCTGCCAACGCGGCCTCTTCCCTCGGCTCAATGGCATCAGTGACTCCTTCCCTAGCCCCACCATGTCCTCCTGAGGAGTCCCTTGAACTGTTTGACCACAGTGTTGGGTACATGCTCCAGGAGAATGCCCAGCATTTTGAAGGCTCCGATGATGGTACTCAGCTAGAGGAAGGCAGTAACGTGAGCCCAGACAGAGGGGGTGCCCAATAAAGGCTGCAATCTGGCAGTCATGTTCCCCCTGCTGCAGCATACTGTCAGGTTTGCTCCAGTGATGAGGAGGGAGGGGATGATGAGGTCACTGACTCCACATGGGTGCCTGATAGGAGAGAGGGAGAGGAGGAGGCACATCACCAACGAGGCAGGATGACTATCTCCTCCACCCCCTCCTCTTCTTCTTCCTCCGTGGCCTCTTCCTGTGCTTTGTCCTCGGTACCAGCGGTGCTCCGTAGGCGTTCAAGGGGCTACGCAAGTATGCAGGCCAAAAGATGCCATGTTCTCCGTATACAAATTTATTCAAAGCCCCCAAATAGACAAGTTGCACTTACAAAATAAAAACTTTAAAATCACATAAAAACCTCCAGAGTAGCACCAACGTGTCCACATACAGAGTGCTTGGCTGGACGTGACTATCAGCTCCTCCCTTCTAGACGCGTATCGGCCAATCACAGGCCTTCCTCAGTAGATCTACTGAGGAAGGCCTGTGATTTTTATGTGATTTTAAAGTTTTTATTTTGTAAGTGCAACTTGTCTATTTGGGGGCTTCGAATAAATTTGTATACGGAGAACACTATGGTCTCTATACTTATTATTTACATGTCCTGAACTCATGGAATCTTGAG
Organism: Aquarana catesbeiana; assembly: GCF_042186555.1. Lineage (NCBI taxonomy): Eukaryota > Metazoa > Chordata > Amphibia > Anura > Ranidae > Aquarana > Aquarana catesbeiana. The sequence goes on along the minus strand of NC_133327.1, from coordinate 666,450,343 downwards.
CCAAGCTGGGAGATGATCTGCTTCTTTGGATATTAATGAGCTGAGTTACCATTAAGAAAAGAGCCATCTGGATTACCCACCATTGATTGGGAAGAGGAAGTGAGAGCAAAGAGCTTGTGGGGAGATCCGCATATGAGTTTTGACTCATCTGGGAGGTGAGCGTGCATTTTTACTGGTGGTGGTGTGCACTCCTTTTGAGGACGAACAATCACTGTGGTGGAATTGTGTGGATACACTGATCACAAGAAGAGTTTTTCATGTTTTATTTCTTAATTTTTTCATTTTATGGACTATTCATTTATATGTAGGATTTATTTATTTTAGAGATTTGCACTTTATATTTATAACTTTACACATAGCGCTACATTTATTATTTACTATCTAATCTGTGACATGCCCACCAGGTGGAACTCAATGTTGGCCATGCTGCACACACAGCAGAGGGCCATCAATGAGTACCTGTGCGACTATGGCACCAGGACAGGGTCAGGGGAGCTTGGGTTTTTTCCCCACGCCAGTGGGCCATGATCAGGGATGCATGCACTGTCCTGTCACCATTTGAGGAGGCCACAAGGATGGAGAGCAGTGACAGTGCATGCATCAGTGACACTGTCCCCCTTGTCCACCTGTTGGAGCACACGCTGCGTGGAATAATGGACAGGGCACTTGAGACAGAACAGAGGCAGGAAGAGGAGGACTTCCTTAGCTATCAAGGCCCCCTTTATCCAGACAGTGTTCCTGCGTGCCTGCAGATCACACAGGAAGAGGAGGGGGAGGAAGAGGAGGATTGTGTCAGCATGGAGGTGGAGCCTGGCACTCAGCATCAGCAGCAGTCTTTAAGGGATCATTTACAGTCCCAAGAAATCCATGGACTTGTACGTGGCTGGGAGGAGGTGGCTGCGGATCATGTCTTCCTTAGTGACCCAGAGGACTCATCAAACCTACGCTACATGGCCTCCCTGATCCTGCAAAGCCTGCGGAAGGATCCTCATATTCGTGGTATCAAGGAGAGGGATCAATACTGGCTGGCAACCCTCCTTGATCCACGTTACAAGGGTAAGGTTGCGGACCTTGTCTTGCCATCGCAGAGGGAGCAGAAGATGAAACATCTTCGGGAGGCCTTGCAGAAAGGTCTGTGCAACGCGTTCCCAGAGACTGGGAGGTTACAAACTCCTGTGCCTGGACAACGTGTTGCTGAGGCTTCAATCAGTCAAAGAAGGAGCAATGGAGAAGGTGGCCGTCTGACCGATGCGTTCAGACAATTTTTTAGTCCGCAGCCCCAAGGTATGATCGGTTCCAACAACCATTGCCAGAGTCTGTTTTACATGGTGCAGGAATACCTAGGGGCAAGATCTGACTTGGACACCTTTCCCACTAAAAATCCTCTGGGTTACTAGGTCTTGAAGATGGATCACTGGCCAGAGCTTGCACAGTATGCAATTGAGCTACTGGCCTGTCCTGCATCCAGCGTTCTTTCGGAACGCACATTCAGTGCTGCTGGAGGCTTTGCAACCGATCAAAGGGTGCGTCTGTCCACCGACTTGGTCAATCGACTGACCTTCATAAAAATGAATCAGTCTTGGATCACCACCAGCTACCATGCACCTGATGTGGATGTAACCAAATAATTTTTTTTTAAATGAAATGAGTGATTATCCTCTTCCTCCTCAATGATCATGCTGATAGCTTGTAAGAACATTTTTGGTTCTGGGCACCGCCACCAGTGGCTAAGGCCCAATTTTTCAGCCCCTGTTTAACAGGGGAGTGTAATTACAATTTTTGATGCATTATTTTGCAGGAGGGTTCGTTGCTGCGCTCAACTAGAGTATCTGTGAGGGGTTGCAGTGTTTTGGCACCAGCACCAGTGCCTAAGGCCCAATTTTTCAGCCCCTGTTTAACAGGGTCATGTAATTACAATTTTTTATGCAATACTTTGCAGCAGGGCTTGTTCCTGCGCTCCAACTAGGGTATCTGTGTGGGGTTGCAGTGTTGTGGCACCAGCACCAGTGCCTAAGGCCCAATTTTTCAGCCCCTGTTTAACAGGGGCGTGTAATTACAATTTTTGATGCAATACTTTGCAGCAGGGCTTGTTCCTGTGTTCCAACTAGAGTATCTGTGAGGGGTTGCAGTGTTGTGGCACCAGCAACAGTGCCTAAGGCCCAATTTTTCAGCCTCTGTTTAACAGGGGCGTGTAATTAAAATTTTTGATGCAATACTTTGCAGCAGGGCTTGTTCCTGTGTTCCAACTAGAGTATCTGTGAGAGGTTGCAGTGTTGTGGCACCAGCAACAGTGCCTAAGGCCCAATTTTTCAGCCCCTGTTTAACAGCGGCGTGTAATTACAATTTTTTATGCAATACTTTGCAGCAGGGCTCGTTCCTGCACTCCAACTAGAGTATCTGTGAGGGGTTGCAGTGTTGTGGCACCAGCACCAATGCCTAAGGCCCAATTTTTCTGCCCCTGTTCAACAGGGACATGTAATTACAGTTCTTAATCTAATATTTCACAGCAGGGCCCGTTCCAATGCCCACCAAGAGTAACTGTGAGGACTTACAGTGTTGTGGCACCAGCACCACCACCACCAAAGGCCCAATTTTTCTGCCCCTGTTCAACAGGTGCATGTAATTACAATTCTTGATCTAATATTTCACAGCGGGGCCCGTTTTTGCGCCCACCAAGAGTAACTGTGGACTTACAGTGTTGTGGCACCAGCACCACCACCAAAGGCCCAATTTTTCTGCCCCTGTTCAACAGGTGCATGTAATTACAATTCTTGATCTAATATTTCACAGCAGGGCCCATTCCAGCACCCACCAAGAGTAACTGTGAGGACTTACAGTGTTGTGGCACCAGCACCACCACCATCACCAAAGGCCCAATTTTTCTGCCCCTGTTGAACAGGGGCATGTAATTACAATTCTTGATCTAATACTTCACAGCAGGGCCCTGTGATGGCTTACAGTGTTGTGGCAACACCAGCACCTAAGGCCACAATTTCTGCAGAGTATATAGGGCAGGCCCCTACTTTCAAACATCCAACTTACAAATGACTTCTACTTGCAAATGGAAGGAGACAACAGGAAGTGAGATGAAATCTACCCCTAGGAACGGAAATTCTCTCCTGTAAGAGTTAACATGGGAAAAAACGTTTCTCATTTCCACTGATGCTTTATCACTAATCCTTGTTTCACTAAAACCCCCAAATTTTCTAAAAGCATTTGTCATTGGGACAGAAAGTGAGGTGAAATCTTCTGAAGAGGAGCACAGACAGCAAAACAAATGTCGCAGGGGTGATAACCCATACCTATGTTTTCCAAAAAGCTTAAAATAGATTTTTTGGCTGGAGCTAAACACGTTAAAAATGTACCAGTTCAAAATTACACCGCCTTGTTTGCACCGCCTGTATACTGTTGTTCAGAGTATATAGGGCCTGGTGGCCCCACGCCTTTCCTTATTTTAATTTGGGTGAGGGGTTCCCCTTAATATCCATACAAGACCCAAAGGGCCTGGTAATGGACTGGGGGGTACCCATGCCATTTCTCTCACTGATTTTCATTCATATTGCCAGGACCCGACATTACATTAAAGCCGCAAGCAGTTTTAAATGACTTTTATTCCTTTAAAAATGTAATTTTGTGCAGGGACTGTTCTAAGCACGGGAAACACGTGCCACTTTACAGGCATACTATAGACACCCGCCAGGTCCGATATTTAAAGGAATATTTCACTTTTTTTTTTTTTTACTTTAAGCATCATTAAAATCACTGCTCTCGAAAAAACATCCGTTTTTAAAACTTTTTTTTGCATTGATACATGTCCCCTGGGGCAGGACCCGAGTCCCCGAACCCTTTTTAGGACAATACCATGCAAATTAGCCTTTAAAATTAGCAATTTTGATTTCAAACGTTCGAGCCCCATAGACATCAATGGGGTTCTAACGTTCATGCAAATTTTCGGTCCCTTCGCAGTTTCTGGTGAACACCGAACCGGGGGGTGTTCGGCTCATCCCTACTAATCATTACTTCTTTGGCAAATGGGAATTTGGCAAAAGGGATTCATAGTAAATGTACCGTAACCGTAGCCGAAAGGCTAACAGATAGAATAGAGTAAGGATAATGAGTCTAATAAATGGAAGGAAGACATATAAAAGAAAAGGGAACCGACAGACTATACAGGGAAAAAGGTGAGATTAACAAAGAAAACAGGAAATAAAAGGTGAAATTAACAAAACCAGCAAACAAAAGGTGAGATTAACAAAGAAACACAAGACTGGAAAGTAGGACAGATAAAGAAAGATGAGACTAGCAAAGATAGGAAAGACTGACAAATTAGAAAGACAAAAATGGCAAATGTGACAAATGGAGAAAATAAAGAATAAGTAATTGTTTATGTAGCAAGGTCCCCAGCCTCCTTTGGTCTAATGAAAACCTCCAGGACAAGAGATAGCTGACATCCTTCTGTGTATGGTGGGTTGTGAGGCATAGTGGGTGCAAAGGTGTTAGATTCATTGGGAGCCAGACACTTCTTGAATGCAAAAGAGATTTTTTTTTCTCATAAAGGAACTGTGGGAGAGAGGGTTAGGCCCAGGACACACTTTGGTAGTTGCAAGATTAATTGGCAGACTCCGAGACTTCAACAAAAGGACAGCCATGCAGGGAAAGGCATCCAGCAAGATGCCACATCTGCATTTGTAGGAGTGCTGTCTCATATGGCAACAGTCTTTAACAGTTCCTAACACAAAGTGTAACAGTTCCTTCCCTTCCACTACAGTCACTTCTTGTAGTTCTTCAGCCCACTGAGCTCCCAGTCTATCTCACTAGACTAGTTGGTTCACTGTCATTGAATCTCTTGAGCTCCTCCAATCTTCACGGTAGTATCTTCCTCAAGCGTCACCCCCGCCTCACTGCTGGGTCTCTAGCTTGGCACTCAAGATGCTTCTCAAGCTTCACCCCACTGGCCTGCTCAGTCCCTGGCTTGACACATAAGGCTGCTCTGCAAATGTCACCTCTGCTGGCTGGGTCCCTGGCTTGATACCAACTGAAGTTTCCCAACTCTTCACCATCCCCGGTTGGTGAGAACACTGCTCTGATACTTGCTTCAGTTACTCACTGTGGTCCCTGGTAATAAAGAGGTTGGTCCCTTAGTGGCGACAGCTTCCCTTCTACCTCCGACCACAACAGGTTCTCCGGGTGGCAGAACCATCACTTTTGGTTGGACTGCAAGCCGCATTCCCAACCCTGCGCTGCTCTCTTGCTTCTGGATAGGCCCTCAGACAGCCTAGCAGCCAGATGTGCCCAGGATAGGCCCAAACTTCAGCCTAGCAGCCCGGGCAATACAACACATGCCCATACCTCCCAACTTTTTGAATGGCAATGAGGGACACCTATCAGCAAAAGTATGCAGGCATAGGACACACCCCTTGTCACGCCCCCTTAAAGGAGACTTGTACAAAAAAAAAAAACAAGATTGTTTAAACCCACAAGTACTTTTTTTACCACTACTAGTCTTTTATATTGGCTTTTGGAATTTACAAATGCAGCAATTTAGAAATCAGATGAAATGTTTAGTGCTGGAAAACACTTTTTGATAGATAAAAAGTGAATTTTTTATACAACTATATAGATCAGACCAAAATGAGGGACAAATGAGGAGGAATGAGGGACAGAAGGACATTGCTCCAAATCAGGGATAGTCCCTTGAAATCAGGGACAGTTGGGAGGTATGCATGTCCACCCAGACAGTCATCCAGGTGGCACAGAACACCAATCACCTGACTCCACCCCAATATAAAGGTTCTCCCAGTAGGCCAAGGGATTTAGGAAAATCCCTGCCCATTGGCTGGGACACCACATATACCCATAATCTGTTCTTACATTGCCATTCCGAAGTCTAATGCCACCAGGTACTGGCCACCTAGTGACAAAAGAGAGAAATACAGCAATTTTAAACTTATGCCGCGTACACATGGGCGGACTTTTCGACGGACCGAATCCGGTGGACAGTCCGACTGTGTGTGGGCTCCATTGGACCTGCAGCGGACTTTTTCGGTCAAAAATCTGACGCACTTCAGATTTGAAACATGTTTCAAATCTTTCCGACGGACTCGAGTCCGGTCGAAAAATCCGCTCATCTGTATGCTAGTCCGACGGACGAAAACCCACGCTAGGGCAGCTATTGGCTACCGGCTATTAACTTCTATATTTTAGTCCAGTCGTACGTCATCACGTACGAATCCATCGGACTTTGGTGTGATCGTGTGTAGACAAGTCAGTTCATTCAAAAGTCCGTCGGAAGTCAATCAAAAGTCCGTCGAAAGTCCGTCGGAAAGTCCGTCGGACCAGTCTGGTTGAAAAGTCCGCCCGTGTGTACGCGGCATTAGAGTGAAATCAATTGATCCTCACAATTAGCCAAGGTAGCTATACCTGGCAGGTAAATTTAGGAGCAACCCTGCCTAAACTCCAGTGTGCTATATTTAAAATTCTCTATACTTGATCTGCTTCCCTAATTTGCTTCACCAGTTTTAATCTATCAAGTGTATTTTATTTCTTTTTTTAAATTGTAAAAATTGTATGTTACAAAACTGAAACAACCCTTTTCCAATCCATGCGTTGTAGGCCATGGGTGTATATTATCTCACAATGCTGATAACAGCCCATATGTCCTTCTATACTAAGCAGCTTCTTCAAGAGGTGGATCAAAACTAAATTAACCTCCTCTTAAAAAAACATGTCACCAAATTAAAAATAGAGAGAAAAGAAAAAAGTTATGTTGTTCGTGGCACCATCAGTAATTGGCCTCCATCCCAAATGTAGACAGAAAGAGAATTTTAGACAGGGGGACGTTAAATGAGGCCAATCACTATATAGAGTAAACACAGTATTACTTGTATGAGTTTATTACATAATCCAACAAATAGGGGGGTTTTGGGCTTTGAATGAGAGATGTATACCATTTTTACATTTACTGTCTGAGGTGTGACTCTTTAAAAGTCCCATGGGCAAAACATTTTTTCTTTGTGTTGTACATACGAATTTGGGACTGAGACACTACATCAACCCTTCTCACATTAGCCCTCATGGTCTGTCTATGTATACCAAAAAGCAGTCATTGCAAAGAACACTTTACTGTACCTTGTGAGATCATATACAGCATACTTAATGACAAAAAATGCATACACAAAATCGCATAAATGCAAGGCATGCTAAAAACCACATATACATATTGACACCACGGGACTTCGGCATATCATGGGGTGAAGACTAGGGATGGGCCGAACAGACCCCTGTTCAGTTCGCATGAGAACTTCTGAACAGTGCGAAAGTTCGGACCTGAATAATGAACCCCATTAAAGTCAAAGGGACCCGAACGTCAAAAATCAAAAATGCCCATTTTGAAAGCTTATATGCAAGTAATTGGGCATACAATGGTTATAGGGGTGCCCTGGGGGACATGTATCTATAAAAACCAAGTTTGTGAAAACGTAATTTTTAAATGAGCAGTGATTTTTTGATTATATAGTGCCTATGGGGTCCCCTTAGTTTACCTGTAAAGTGGCAGATCTGTATCATGTCTCAAATCTGCTGAAGCAATAATTGCATTTATAAAGCCAAAAAAAATGACAATTTCCCTGCAAGTAGGGATGAGCTTCGAGTTCGAGTCGAACTCATGTTCGACTCGAACATTGGCTGTTCGCAAGTTTGCTGAACAGCGAACAATTTGGGGTGTTCGCGGCAAATTCGAATGCCGTGGAACACCCTTTAAAAGTCTATGGGAGAAATCAAAAGTGCTATTTTTAAAGGCTAATATGCAAGTTATTGTCATAAAAAGTGTTTGGGGACCTGGGTCCTGCCCCAGGGGACATGGATCAATGCAAAAAAAAGTTTTAAAAACGGCCGTTTTTTCAGGAGCAGTGATTTTAATAATGCTTAAAGTCAAACAATAAAAGTGTAATATCCCTTTAAATTTCGTAGCTGGGGGGTGTCTATAGTATGCCTGTAAAGGGGCGCATGTTTTCTGTGTTTAGAACAGTCTGACAGCAAAATGACATTTTGAAGGAAAAAACTCATTTAAAACTACCCGCGGCTATTGCATTGCCGACAATACACATAGAAGTTCATTGATAAAAAGGGCAAGGGAATTCCCCAAAGGGGAACCCCGAACCAAAATTAAAAAAAAAAAATGACGTGGGAGTCCCCCTAAATTCCATACCAGGCCCTTCAGGTCTGATATGGATATTAAGGGGAACCCCGGCCAAAATTTAAAAAAAAAATGACGTGGGGTCCCCCCTAAATTCCATACCAGACCCTTCAGGTCTGGTATGGATTTTAAGGGGAACCCCGCGCCAAAAAAAAAAAAGAAAACGGCGTGGGGTCCCCCCAAAAATCCATACCAGACCCTTATCCGAGCACGCAACCTGGCAGGCCGCAGGAAAAGAGGGGGGACGAGAGTGCGCCCCCCCTCCTGAACGTACCAGGCCACATGCCCTCAACATTGGGAGGGTGCTTTGGGGTAGCCCCCAAAACACCTTGTCCCCATGTTGATGAGGACAAGGGCCTCATCCCCACAACCCTGGCCGGTGGTTGTGGGGGTCTGCGGGCGGGGGGCTTATCAGAATCTGGAAGCCCCCTTTAACAAGGGGACCCCCAGATCCCGGCCCCCCCCCTGTGTGAAATGGTAAGGGGGTACTTACCTCTACCATTTCACTAAAAAACTGTCAAAAATGTTAAAAATGACAAGAGACAGTTTTTGACAATTCCTTTATTTAAATACTTCTTCTTTCTTCTATCTTCCTTCATCTTCTGGTTCTTCTGGTTCTTCTGGCTCTTCTGGTTCTTCCTCCGGTATTCTCGTCCAGCATCTCTTCCGTGGTGTCTTCTATCTTCTTCTCCTCGGGCCGCTCCACACCCATGGCATGGGGGGGAGGCTCCCGCTCTTCTCTTCTTCTTTTCTTCTCTTCTCTTCTTCTCTTCTTCATTTTCTTCTCCGGGCCGCTCCGCACCCATGCTGGCATGGAGGGAGGCTCCCGCTGTGTGACGGCGCTCCTCGTCTGACAGTTCTTAAATAACGGGGGGCGGGGCCACCCGGTGACCCCGCCCCCCTCTGACGCACGGGACATGACGGGACTTCCCTGTGGCATTCCCCGTGACGTCACAGGGAAGTCCCGTCAAGTCACCGTGCGTCAGAGGGGGGCGGGGTCACCGGGTGGCCCCGCCCCCCGTTATTTAAGAACTGTCAGACGAGGAGCGCCGTCACACAGCGGGAGCCTCCCTCCATGCCAGCATGGGTGCGGAGCGGCCCGGAGAAGAAAATGAAGAAGAGAAGAAGAGAAGAGAAGAAAAGCAGAAGAGAAGAGCGGGAGCCTCCCCCCCATGCCATGGGTGCGGAGCGGCCCGAGGAGAAGAAGATAGAAGACGCCGCGGAAGAGATGTTGGACGAGAACGCCGGAGGAAGAACCAGAAGAGCCAGAAGAACCAGAAGAACCAGAAGATGAAGGAAGATAGAAGAAAGAAGAGGCATTTAAATAAAGGAATTGTCAAAAACTGTCTCTTGTCATTTTTAACATTTTTGACAGTTTTTTAGTGAAATGGTAGGGGTAAGTACCCCCTTACCATTTCACACGGGGGGGGCCGGGATCTGGGGGTCCCCTTGTTAAAGGGGGCTTCCAGATTCTGATAAGCCCCCCACCCGCAGACCCCCACAACCACCGGCCAGGGTTGTGGGGATGAGGCCCTTGTCCTCATCAACATGGGGACAAGGTGTTTTGGGGGGCTACCCCAAAGCACCCTCCCAATGTTGAGGGCATGTGGCCTGGTACGGTTCAGGAGGGGGGGGCCGCACTCTCATCCCCCCCTCTTTTCCTGCGGCCTGCCAGGTTGCGTGCTCGGATAAGGGTCTGGTATGGATTTTTGGGGGGACCCCACGCTGTTTTTTTTTTTTTTTTTGGCGCGGGGTTCCCCCTAAAATCCATACCAGACCTGAAGGGTCTGGTATAGAATTTAGGGGGAACCCCACGTCATTTTTTTTTTAAATTTTGGCCGGGGTTCCCCTTAATATCCATACCAGACCTGAAGGGCCTGGTATGGAATTTAGGGGGACTCCCACATCATTTTTTTTTTAAATTTTGGTTCGGGGTTCCCCTTTGGGGAATTCCCATACCGTTTTTATCAATGAACTTCTATGAGTATTGTCGGCAATGCAATAGCCGCGGGTAGTTTTAAATGAGTTTTTTCCTTCAAAATGTCATTTTGCTGTCAGACTGTTCTAAACACAGGAAACATGCGCCCCTTTACAGGCATACTATAGACACCCCCCAGGTATGAAATTTAAAGGGATATTACACTTTTATTGTTTGACTTTAAGCATTATTAAAATCACTGCTCCTGAAAAAACGTCCGTTTTTAAAACTTTTTTTTGCATTGATCCATGTCCCCTGGGGCAGGACCCAGGTCCCCAAACACTTTTTATGACAATAACTTGCATATTAGCCTTTAAAATTAGCACTTTTGATTATTCATGTTCATGTCCCATAGACTTTAACGGTGTTCGCGTGTTCGAACGAACTTTTTTCCTGTTTGCATGTTCTGGTGCGAACCGAACAGGGGGGGTGTTCGGCTCATCCCTACCTGCAAGCTGCTTTTATTTTGCTCAGCAACAGCTGGGGAGCCAGTGTGTATGATGAGGACACAATGTAGTGCACTGGGAACAAGATTAAAGATTCTGGTGTCACTTTGACTTTGTATAGAAGTAACGGGTGCGTAAAAATTGGTCTTTGGGTGTCAGTGGCGCCTTCCCACCGTAACCCTATAGAGGTACTCTTGATGAAAGCAAGAATTGGCCTTGATGTAAAAAATTGCAATGATATGCACCTGTCAAACATGTGCAGAAAAATTACTTTTTGGGTTTTGGGGGCGCCTTCCCAAAGTAACCATATTGAGGTGCTCTTGATGAAGACAAACAAAAATTGCAATGATTTGCATATGGTTGGTGTTTTTGCCACGTTTGATGTGCCTGAGACACAGTTTGCAGATAGCAACAGTGCGATCTGCTGCAGATGTGCTGAAAAAGTCCCAGACAGCTGGGCTTTGTGGAGTGGGCCGGGAGATAACAGCTGCAGAATGTGATGGAATAGGGTGGCCACTCTCTACTCTTTCTTGATGTCGGCCTCCTTGGGGTTGTGCCGTCTCACCCTCAGTTTCCTCCTCTGCTCTATCTGGCACCCAAGTCGCATCAGTGACCTCATCATCATCATCTCCATCTCCTCCATCTTCATCATTACCACTGGAGACAACTTGGCAATACGCTGCGGCTTGGGGAACATGAATGCCAATTTGTCTACCAGTGTTCCTCCATCTCTCTAGGCTCATGTTCCTGTCATCCTCAACCTTAAAACCAACATCTGAATCCAGTACTGGCTGGGCATCAAGTGGCTGACACTGTGGTCAAATAACTCATCTGACTCCTCAATGGCTAATGTTGGCTCTATTGCAGGAATAGATGTGGACAAGGAGGCAGGTTTATCCACTATGGCAACTGCAGGGGACTGCACACTTGTCTCTGCTTGCCATGACAGAGGATGAGGAGGATGAGGAAGGTTTAGTAAGCCAGTCCACCACCTCCTCTGCATGCTGTGGCTGGATAGCATGGGCAATCTCACTAAACAGAGGAAATGATGCCCTGCCTGAGGACTAACCACCACGTTCACCTTTGCCTGTGGACACATTTATTGCTGGCCCCCTTATGCCAAGGGAATGTCTGCCTCTCCTTATTGTCCTCCCAGACATTATTGGGAGGGAGGGGACAGTGCTTATAAGAAACTGTAAAGAAGAAGTAGAAATCTGTACGTAGATGCACTTTAATCAATGTAAAAAGGTGTTTGGCGCACTTTAATTTGAGTATTCACACTACACAGACACACTCCACAGATACACTATAATATACTGCAATATAATGCTCCAAACGTACAGTGACACACAGAACTAGATAGTTCTAGTTCTACTAGGCGTTAAACTGTCAGTAACGCACACAAAAGTAAATGGCAATAAACTGGCAGTAACGCACAAAACTATATGGTGTTAAACTGGCAGTAACGCACACAGAACTATATGGCGTTAAACTGGCAGTAACGCACACAGAATTATATGGAGTTAAACTGGCAGTAGCGCACACAGAACTATATGGAATTTAACTGGCAGTAACACACACAAAACTATATGGCGTTAAACCGGCGGTAACATACACAGAACCATATGACGTTAAACTGGAAGTGACACACACAAAACTATATGGTGCTAAACTGGCAGTAATGCACACAGAAGTAAATGGCGTTAAACTGGCAGTAATGCAATCAAATAGACGGTGTTCAACCATCACTACACTGACGCTATCTGAACTGTCCCTACTCTAGCTATACACTAATGTAAAGATTACTGACATGGTCTCCCTACACTACACTGAAACTGAGCTGTCCCTACTCTACACTAATGTATGTATGAATGACACGGTCTCACTACACTACAGTGAAACTATCTGAGCTGTCCCCACTCTAGCTGCACACTATGCAAAGTTGAATGATGGTCCTCCTCACTACACTGACACTATCCCTAGACTGATACTAAACTAATATTCTACACTGACAATTGAAGCAAAATAGCACAGTATAGCAAACTAATTAACTAATAGCACTGAACAAAGCCCCGTTCTATCTTTCTCCATGCCAAAATCACACTGAAAATGGCTGCCATTGAAAGAATACTTTTATACTGTGGGGCAGGAATGAGCCATGATTGGATAAAGTCATGATGACAGTGTCCAATCACGACTCTGACAGTGCTCTGTGCCCTGATTGGCTGAAGCTTTCACTGCTTCAGCCAATCAGGGCTTGCAATGCACTGTTCAGCACCACAATGCATTGTGGTTGGTTCGGGGGCCGAACCAACGGTCAAATGACCCGTTTGGCTGTTCATCGAATGTCCAAACAGCGAAAGTTCAGCACCTGGCCGTAGTAATACAAAGCACCTGGCCGTAGTAATACACTACGGGTGCCGGGCAGAAGCTGTTCGGCGCGATGGACTGCACCACAAAGCAGCTCCAAATCCTGCCAATGAAGCGCCTCATCTGCAATCTCGTGATTGCATGGACGTGGCACTTCCCATAGTGCGCCCGAACACAGGGCACTTAAGGACTTTTTTTTTCTTTTTTTTAAAGGACCATGTTTAAAAAATGTTTTTCTTTTTTGGACAGGCCGCCACTGAAGCCTATATCCCTAATTAAAAAAAAAAAACTGAAAAAAAAACAGCAGACTGGGTCCACAGGATCTTCTGGTCACATTTTAGAATGATCTGCAATGAAACTCTAACCTGGCCGACCATTTAACTCACCCCCGACACAGACAAAGAAGTGTTTTCTGATGTTGGCTAGACATCTTATCTAGAAGGGTAAGGCCTCCGAGCTGTAAAGCTAGTACCGACGCCAGGAAAAAAGCGGCATTAAAAACGCACGTTTAGACCCGCTAGCTTTCAGCTGCGTTTCTCTGTCTCTATTCAAAATCAATGGTTCCCTATGGGAGACCATTGATTGGAATAGAAGTCACACTAGAAGTCGGATCAAAATGATGCGCTGAGAATCTTGAAAGGAAACCCTGCCAAAATTTTGCGTGAGGCTCCCCCCCAAGATCCATACCAGACCCTTATCCAAGAACGCAGCCCGGCAGGTCAAGAAAGGGAGGGGATGAGTGAGCGCCCCCCCTCCTGGACCATACCAGCCCACATGCCCTCAATATGTGGGATGAGTGCACCGGGGCGGGGGGGCCTTGCGCCCCCACCCCAAAGCACCTTGTCCCCATGTTGATGAGGACAAGGGCCCCTTCCTGACAACCCTTGTTCAGTGGTTGTGACGTCACCACCCGGGGCATGATGGGGTGATGACGTCAAAAGGGGCATGGCCTCCAACTTACATCATCAGGTGCCCCGCCCCATGCCAATATACGTCATTGCACACGGCGGACCCAGCATTACACCGGGAGATCGCGTTGAGTCAATATCGGAAGAAGAACAGAGGGAGAAGACCCAGCAAAAGAGCAAGAAGATAGCAGAGAGAGAACACAGCGCAGAGAGGAGAAGAACTGGAGAGGGGAGAAGGACCGGCAGAGGGAGAAGACGTCGCCAGAAGAGGGAGAAGAGCCGGAGCTGCCTTAATAAAACACTTGAAAAACCTGTGTAGTGTGTTTATTTTTGACACTTTTTTTTGAATGGGTAGAGGTACGATGTACCCATACTCATTCATCTAGGGTGGGGGCCAGGATCCGGGGGCACCCTTGTTAAGGGGGCTTACAGATTCCGATAAGTCCCCGCCCGCAGACCCCAACAACCACCGGGCAATGGTTGTCGGGAAGAGGGCCTTGTTCTCATCAACATGGGGACAAGGTGCTTTGGGGTGGGGGGCACGAGGCCCACTGCCCCAAAGCACCCACCCTACGTATTGAGAGCATTTGGCCTAGTATGGTTGGGGGGGTGCTCACTTTGACTTCTATTCAAATCAATGGGCTCCCATAGGGAACGATTGATTTTGAAACGCCGGACGAGGCTAAACGCTGTGTATTTGGGATTGGGATTTCCTCTAGACATAAAGAGTGTCCCCTTGTCCTCTGTAATGATCTTAACAGCTTGCCGACCAGCCGCCGCATTTGTACTGCGGCAACATGGCTTAGCTGCGCGAATCGCCGTTATGTTATATCGCTCCCTCTGGTGGCCACTAGGGGTGCGCCCGCAGCTCGTCCCTGGAGCCGATGCGAGTGCCCGGCGGTCTCGATGACTGCTGGGTTCCCGCGATCGCTCATAACATGGCGAGAACTGGGATCTCTGTGTGTAAACACAGAGATCCCGGTTCTCAGAGGGGAGAAGTGACAGATCGTTTGTTCAAGTATAAACAGCGATCTGTCATCTCCCCTAGTCAGTCCCCTCCCCCTTTCAGTTAGAACACACACTAGGGAACACAATTAACCCCCTTGATCGCCCCCTAGTGTTAACCCCTTCACTGCCAGTGACATTTTTACAGTAATTAATGCATTTTTATAGCACTGATCGCTGTATTAATGCCAATGGTCCCAAAAATGTGTCAAAATTGTCCGATGTGTGCGCCATAATGTCACAGTCATGATAAAAATCACAGATCGCCGCCATTAGTAGTAAAAAAAAAAATAAAAATAAAAATGCTATAAATTTATCCCGTATTTGGTAGACGCTATAACTTTTGTACAAACTAATCAATATACGTTTATTGCTTTTTTTTTTTACCAAAAATATGTAGAAGAATACATATCGGTCTAAACTGAGGAAAAAAACATTTTTTATATATTTTTGGGGGATATTTATTATAGCAAAAAGTTAAAAAATGCGTTTTTTTTCAAAATTGTCGCTCTTTTTTTGTTTATAGCGCAAAAAATAAAAACCGCACAGAGGTGATCAAATACCACCAAAAGAAAGCTCTTTTTGTGGGAAAAAAAAGAAGGCAATTTTGTTTGGGTACAATGTCACATGGCCGCATAATTGTCAGTTAAAGCGACGCAGTGCCGAAACGCAAAAAGTGCTCTGGTCAGGAAGGGGGTAAAATCTTCCGGGGCTGAAGCGGTTAAAGTGAATAACTCAACATCAAGTTCACTATATAGACCATTTATGTTTTTATACATGTTGATCATTTCCCCCCTTAATACTCCTCTTCTCAAGAGAGAATAAATTCCGTTCCTCTAATCCAGGGGTGTCAAACTCAATTTCATTGTGGGCCGCATCAGCATTATGATTGCCCTCAAAAGGGCCGGTTGTATCTGTAAAATTAGATGTCCAGTGCATTTCCTCCCCTTACATTAGAGGTCAAGAGCCACCCCACCATCAGAAGTTGAGTCGCCCACTCTCCCTTACATCACAGTGCACCCCCTTTCCTTATGCTACTGCTGGGAAGAAGCTGGATGCATTGCTTGAAAGCAGAAAGTAAGGGTCCGGAGGAGGACCAGAGGAGGGCTGGAGCTCTCCTGCAGCTGCAGGAGAGGTACGAGGGCCATATGAAATGACCTGGAGGGCCGGATTCGGCCCATGGGCCTTGTGTTTGACACCTGTGCTCTAATCTTTCCTCATAGCTGAGCTCCTCCATGCTTCTTTTCAGTTTGGTTGCCCTTCTCTGCACTTTCTCCAGTTCCCCGATATCCTTTTTATGAACTGGTGCCCAAAACTGAACTGCATATTCCAGATGGGGTCTTACTAATGATTTGATTATTTTTTTTGTTTTGTTAAAATAAAAAAGATTGTATGCCTACCTACACTGTGCAGCAATATTGCACAGAGATGTCCTTTACCTCCTTTTCTGGAAGTCCTCCATTGGCCCTGTCTGCTCCTCCCTCCTCTGGGTGCCTGTTTAGGAAGCAAGGTGCTAGGGAGGCACCCATGTACGCTTGCTACAGAGCTGGGCTGTGTGAGTCCATAGACACACACCATGCCAGTAAGCCATGCCTTTGCTCCCTTGCTTGCCTATTCCTCCCACTGCCCTCAATGTCACCTGTGAGACCAAGAAGTGAAGGGAGCGGTGCTGCAGCTGAGACAGCACTGGAGGTAAGAGCCAGGTAAGAGCTTAGGGATGGGGGTGGCTATAACAGGTAGTGGGTCATTTTTTTTACATTAATTCATGGAATGCATTAAGGTAAAAAATGTCTTGACTTTAGAACCACTTTTTTTCTTCTACTGGGAAACTTGAGGATTAATTGATTTACAGTGCCCACAGCTACATAGTTCAGTGAGGGCTTGCTTTAAAGTCCATTTACTGCTTATTAAAGCGGAGTTCCACTCAAAAGTGGAACTTCCGCTCATCGGATTCCTCCCCCCCTCCGGTGTCACAGTTGGCACCTTTCAGGGGGGGAGGGGGGTACAGATACCTGTCTAAGACAGGTATCTTCACCCACTTCCGGGAATAGACTCCCATGGGAGTCACGCCCCCTCCCGCACTCCCCTGCTGTCTCCTGGGAAAGACACAGGTCCCAGGAGATAGCGGGGACCATTGAAAAAGAGCAGCTTGACTCATGCATGCGCAGTAGGGAATCGGGAAGTGAAGCCGCAACGCTTCACTTCCTGATTCCCTCACTGAGAATGGCGGCGGCAGCACCCGAGGATTGAGGGACGGTTCGGTCTCGGGTGCCGACATCGCTGGACCCCGGGACAGGTGAGTGACCTTATTTTAAAAGTCAGCAGCTGCAGTATTTGCAGCTGCTGACATCTAAAAAATTGTTTTCGCGGGACTCCCGCTTTAAGTAGATGTAAATACACAAATAGGCATACCCTGGGTACAAGTTAAATTTAAGTCCAACAATGTTGAACCTTTTTCCAGATATTTGTCATCCAGTCATATAAAAGGTGTAGCCATCCAGGCGAGTTGTGTGATTAGGTTTGTGTCCATTTATATAATCATTTATCATCATTCTATTAGTATTTTGCCTCATGATTATTGGCATTGTCATTATTATCATCATCAATAAACATCAGCAAAGTTCTGATATCTGAAGTTACAAAATAATCAATAAAAAAATCTTCTCTTATAGGCAGCCTAAACTATAAAGCTGGTTACATCAAAGATCACTTGAAAGCTTTGGTTAAGTTCGCTTGGTATTGCATTTTTTAATTGTTAGCTAAACAAGTCCCATTTCTTACAATGATTTTTTAATAAGCCTATTGTAGGGATCTGCTGCCCTCTACTGTCTGTAAGTAGACCTGTGCACAACAAAAAATTTGTTTTGTTTAGTTTCATTTGAATCGTTATTTACATAAATTTGTTTAGTTAAATTAGTTTCATTCGTTAAGTTTGTTTTCGGAATTTGTTTTATTTATTCGTTTTCAAATCAATTTCGAAAAGTTTTCGAATTTGAAAATATTTTGAATTTGAATAGTTTTCGAATTCGAATAGTTGTCCTATTCGAATAGTTTTCCACTTTCCAAAAAGAAACAAATAGAATAGAAAATAAAGGCATAGAATAGAAATGTTTTTTTCTAGTCTATTCCTTTATTTTCTATTGTATTTTATTCTCTTTGGAAATTGAAAAACTATTTAAATTCAAAAAGTTTTCGAATTCGAATTTGAAAACTATTCGAATTCGAAAATTTTAATTCCGTCCAATTTTTTTTTTCATTATTTCGGATTCATTTAAATTCGGTACTATTCTAATTCGGAAATTCGGATACATCAGAATTTCTGAATAACAAAAATCTGTCCGAATTTTAATTTGGAACTAAATAAACAGCACATGTCTAATTGTAAGTGCTTCTTACTGTCATAGAGGTACTTATGTACATCACTTCCTGCCCCAGCTAGCTGGGCCAGAAACCCCAAATTGAAAGACTTTGATGTCCTTACAAAGGGAAGTTTCCAGGAAATCGACTGAGAGAGAACTGAGCCACATGTCCTGTCAATGTAGTTGCTGCTGTTGTACTTTCACCAGGAGACTATTATAAATTACTTGGGAGGGACTAAAGCGCAGAGTTCTCTGAGTTCATGTGCCACACCACAGTTCCTGCCAGTGAGAAGTCCCATTCCAGGCTGGTCAGATACTCTTGTGACCGCATATCTTGTCTTTAATTTTTAAAGAAACATACTTACTGAAATTATAAGGCGGAAACAGAATACTATAGATTATAATGGATCACAAGAAAGCTAGATACAGTGCCTTGAAAAAGTATTTATACCCCTTGAAATATTCCGCATTTCATTATGTTACAACCAAAAACGTAAAGTGGCACATAATTGTGAAGTGGAAGGAAAATGATAAATGGTTTTCCAAGTTTTTTACAAATAAATATCTTAAAAAGGTGGCGTGCATTTGTATGGCGCCCCCCTGAGTCAATACTTTGTAGAACCACCTTTCGCTGCAATTACAGCTGCAAGTCTTTTTGGGGATGTCTCTACCAGCTTTGAACATTTAGAGAGAGACATTTTTGCCCATCTTTCTTTGCAAAATAGCTTAAGCTCTGTCAGATTGGATGGAGAGTGTCTGTGAACAGCAACTTTCAAGCCTTGCCCCAGATTCTCAATTGGATTTAGGTCTGGACTTTGACTGGGCCATTCTAACACATGAATAAGCTTTGTTCTAAACCAATCCATTGTAGCTCTGGCTGTATGTTTAGGGCCGTTGTCCTGCTGGAAGGTGAACCTCCGCCCCAGTCTCGCGCCTTGACGTTGCGAAAGTGAACAAGTGCACCCAGCGCGGCGGTGTCTCCTACACCAGGCAAGTTCTAACTAATGGCATCGCCCTCCTAAGTATCTGGAAGTATCTCTATGAATAACTCTATATACCCACATATATGTGTACAATTCCACCAGGACTACTATCGGGCCCTTTGCTGATAATACCTGTTTATACATTGGATGTATGCACTGTTGTTAATCTCTTCTTATATAGAGCTTGTGTTATTTCTATAATGGTGTGCTTCTATATGTTTATGGTTAATGTGGTCATTCTTGTGCTTTCAATTTTTTCCCAGGAAGGGAATCCCCACTGTTCCCAGAGACAGGGCCATCTTAAGAGCATTATAGGCCCCTCGGCAATACAGTGCACTGGGGCCCTGCCTACACTACACTATTTTCACTGACCACTACACTACACACCACACCACCCTGATCACTACACTACACACCACACCTACCTGATTCCTATACTAACCACTACACTGCACACTGACCACTACACACCACACCACCCTACCCGATTTCTATACTGAACACTACTACACAAACTACACTATAGACTACCCACAGACCACTACACAATACACTACATACTAACCGCCACACAATACTCTACCCACAGACCAATACACCACACACACACACACACACAATACACAATACACTATACACCACACACACACACACACACACACACTACACTACACTATACACTACCCAAAGACCACTACACAATACACTACATACTGACCGCTACACAATACTCTACCCACAGACTAATACACCACACACACACACAATACACAATACACTATACACCACACACACACACACACACAATACACTATACACTACCCAAAGACCACTACACAATACACTACATACTGACCTCTACACAATACTCTACCCACAGACTAATACACCACACACACACACACAATACACTACACACAATACACTATACACCACACACACACACCATACACTACACACACACACACAATACACTACACACACACACAATACACTATACACTACACACACACAATACACTATACATGCAATACACGATACACTACACACACACACACAAAACACTATACACTACACACAACACATTACACTATACACTGACTTTATGGCTGCTCCCTCTCCCCAGACCATATCTACTCCCCCCCCAGCCAGCAACAAAATTCACGATTGAGTCTCTTACCTTTTTTCTTTCATGATCTGCTCTACCTCTGCGCCGCCTGTCACACTGCCAGACTGCCTGCCTCAGCGGGGACATGATCGGTGACCCAGAGAGGAGGAGAAGAAGACATCGGGCACAGACTGCATACCCTGGAGGGGACATGATCAGTCACCCGGAGTGGAGGAAGAGAAGGCAGTGGCCACAGCTCACAGTGAAGGCCAGCCCCGCTCTCCTGTGATTGAGGACAGGCCAGCCCCACCTTCTGCACATGACCCCTTTCGCCCAATCACAGGGCGCCAGGAGCCGGCCTGAAATTAGACATGGCGGCCGGAGCACGGGGTCACAGAAAATTGGAGTGAGGGTGACACATAGATGCTTAGCTGGGGTCGCTGGGCAGGTGGGGCTCCCCAGGCAAGTGGGGCCCCCAGGCAACTGCCCAGCGCGCCCAATGGAAAAGACGGCCCTGCACAGAGACCCTGCCCTGGGTGTGAGGCACTACAACCTTTATTATCAAACCAACTCTTCTGGTTCTTTTATTTATCTACAGGTTTAGAGCACTATCCTGTTTGGGGAGGGACATTTCTCTTAAACCCCCAAACAATGGCTACACTATGTTTCACTGGGCTGTTAAAATCCTGCCCAGCAGTAATGACAAGGACAAGGGCAACAACAACTTTTTTTCTCTTCTCTTCTGTAATAGACAGCTGCAGGGAGAGAGGAGGTTGGACTGTTCCCTGACTGGCTGTTGCTACAGCTGAAGAGGATCTGCCCCTAGCAGCCCTGGAGAAAGAGGACTTGTAATTGGCTGCCTGGACCAGGCTGTCTCCTAATTGACCACTGGCAGTTTTTAGCTCTGCCCACCATGGGGAGAAGATCCACATTAGACTGGAGGAGAGAGCTCTGGGACCCAGAAACACTTGGTGCCCGAAGAGTTTGTTGCATATGGAGAACAGGACTGAGGGCTCAGAGAATGCTGCTATACAGAGCCTGGTAAGAGTTTTCCTTTGTGCATGTGAGAGCAAAAGGCTGGACTCGGCTGTTTTCTGGGCTGTGTGCTAATGATGAGTTTAGGACCATGTGCAGAGTGCTGTGAATCCAAGAGTATGTGTATAGGGCTCTAGGGTTGAAGTCTGTGTGCTACCGAATTACTGTATGCTTTAGGAGGAAAGCTGCAAGATGTCTGGAAGGATAAAACCGACGGAGACAGAAAATGCAGTAAAAAATCACACCTTTTAATAAAGTTAGAACTATTTAAAAATGGTACAAATAGTAAATGTAGTCAAAACATAGCCAGGGTTCGGTAGCCAAATCGGATAGTCAGAACAAGCTAGGAAATCAGGAAGCCAGAGATCAGAGTAGTGGGAGGCAGCAGACAGTATCAGGAACCAGAAGGGAAGTCAGCCAGGCAAGTCTTCCTGCAGCTGCAGGAGAGGTGCGAGGGCCATATGAAATGACCTGGAGGGCCGAATTCGGCCCATGGGCCTTGTGTTTGACACCTGTGCTCTAATCTTTCCTCATAGCCGAGCTCCTCCATGCTTCTTTTCAGTTTGGTTAACCTTCTCTGCACTTTCTCCAGTTCCCCGATATCCTTTTTATGAACTGGTGCCCAAAACTGAACTGCATATTCCAGATGGGGTCTTACTAATGATTTGATTATTTTTTTTGTTTTGTTAAAATAAAAAAGATTGTATGCCTACCTACACTGTGCAGCAATATTGCACAGAGATGTCCTTTACTTCCTTTTCTGGAAGTCCTCCATTGGCCCTGTCTGCTCCTCCCTCCTCTGGGTGCCTGTTTAGGAAGCAAGGTGCTAGGGAGGCACCCATGTACGCTTGCTACAGAGCTGGGCTGTGTGAGTCCATAGGCACACACCATGCCAGTAAGCCATGCCTTTGCTCCCTTGCTTGTCTATTCCTCCCACTGCCCTCAATGTCACCTGTGAGACCAAGAAGTGAAGGGAGCGGTGCTGCAGCTGAGACAGCACTGGAGGTAAGAGCCAGGTAAGAGCTTAGGGATAGGGGTGGCTATAACAGGTAGTGGGTCATTTATTTTACGTTAATTCACGGATTGCATTAAGGTAAAAAATGTCTTGACTTTAGAACTACTTTTTTTCTTCTACTGGGAAACTTGAGGATTAATTGATTCACAGTGCCCACAGCTACATAGATCAGTGAGGGCTTGCTTTAAAGTCCATTTACTGCTTATTAAAGCGGAGTTCCACTCAAAAGTGGAACGTCCGCTCATCGGATTCCTCCCCCCCTCCGGTGCCACAGTTGGCACCTTTCAGGGGGGAGGGGGGTACTGATACCTGTCTAAGACAGGTATCTTCACCCACTTCCGGGAATAGACTCCCATGGGAGTCACGCCCCCTCCCGCACTCCCTCGCTGTCTCCTGGGAAAGACACAGGTCCCAGGAGATAGCGGGGACCATTTAAAAAGAGCAGCTTGACTCGTGCATGCGCAGTAGGGAATCGGGAAGTGAAGCCGCAACGCTTCAATTCCTGACTCCCTCACTGAGAATGGCGGCGGCAGCACCCGAGGATCGAGGGACGGTTCGGTCTTGGGTGCCGACATCGCTGGACCCTGGGACAGGTGAGTGACCTTATTTTAAAAGTCAGCAGCTGCAGTATTTGCAGCTGCTGACATCTAAAAAAAATTTTTTCGCGGGACTCCCGCTTTAAGTAGATGTAAATACACAAATAGGCATACCCTGGGTACAAGTTAAATTTAAGTCCAACAATGTTGAACCTTTTTCCAGATATTTGTCATCCAGTCATATAAAAGGTGTAGCCATCCAGGCGAGTTGTGTGATTAGGTTTGTGTCCATTTATATAATCATTTATCATCATTCTATTAGTATTTTGCCTCATGATTATTGGCATTGTCATTATTATCATCATCAATAAACATCAGCAAAGTTCTGATATCTGAAGTTACAAAATAATCAATAAAAAATCTTTCTCTTATAGGCAGCCTAAACTATAAAGCTGGTTACATCAAAGATTACTTGAAAGCTTTGGTTAAGTTCGCTTGGTATTGCATTTTTTAATTGTTAGCTAAACAAGTCCCATGTCTTACAATGATTTTTTAATAAGCCTATTGTAGGGATCTGCTGCCCTCTACTGTCTGTAAGTAGACCTGTGCACAACAAAAAATTTGTTTTGTTTAGTTTCATTTGAATCGTTATTTACATAAATTTGTTTAGTTAAATTAGTTTCATTCGTTAAGTTTGTTTTGGGAATTTGTTTTATTTATTCGTTTTCAAATCAATTTCAAAAAGTTTTCGAATTTGAAAATATTTTGAATTTGAATAGTTTTCGAATTCGAATAGTTGTCCTATTCGAATAGTTTTCCACTTTCCAAAAAGAATCAAATAGAATAGAAAATAAAGGCATAGAATAGAAATGTTTTTTTCTAGTCTATTCCTTTATTTTCTATTGTATTTTATTCTCTTTGGAAATTGAAAAACTATTTAAATTCAAAAAGTTTTCAAATTCGAATTTGAAAACTATTCGAATTCGAAAATTTTAATTCCGTCCAATTTTTTTTTTCATTATTTTGGATTCATTTAAATTCTAACTATTAGTTAATATTCTAATTCGGAAATTCAGGTACATCAGAATTTCTGAATAACGAAAATCTGTCCGAATTTTAATTTGGAACTAAATAAACAGCACATGTCTAATTGTAAGTGCTTCTTACTGTCATAGAGGTACTTATGTACATCACTTCCTGCCCCAGCTAGCTGGGCCAGAAACCCCAAATTGAAGGACTTTGATGTCCTTACAAAGGGAAGTTTCCAGGAAATCGACTGAGAGAGAACTGAGCCACATGTCCTGTCAATGTAGTTGCTGTTGTTGTACTTTCACCAGGAGACTATTATAAATTACTTGGGAGGGACTAAAGCGCAGAGTTCTCTGAGTTCATGTGCCACACCACAGTTCCTGCCAGTGAGAAGTCCCATTCCAGGCTGGTCAGATACTCTTGTGACCGCATATCTTGTCTTTAATTTTTAAAGAAACATACTTACTGAAATTGTAACGCGGAAACAGAATACTATAGATTATAATGGATCACAAGAAAGCTAGATACAGTGCCTTGAAAAAGTATTCATACCCCTTGAAATATTCCACATTTCATTATGTTACAACCAAAAACGTAAAGTGGCACATAATTGTGAAGTGGAAGGAAAATGATAAATGGTTTTCCAAGTTTTTTACAAATAAATATCTTAAAAAGGTGGCGTGCATTTGTATGGCTCCCCCCTGAGTCAATACCTTGTAGAACCACCTTTCGCTGCAATTACAGCTGCAAGTCTTTTTGGGGATGTCTCTACCAGCTTTGAACATTTAGAGAGTGACATTTTTGCCCATCTTTCTTTGCAAAATAGCTTAAGCTCTGTCAGATTGGATGGAGAGTGTCTGTGAACAGCAACTTTCAAGCCTTGCCCCAGATTCTCAATTGGATTTAGGTCTGGACTTTGACTGGGCCATTCTAACACATGAATATGCTTTGTTCTAAACCAATCCATTGTAGCTCTGGCTGTATGTTTAGGGCCATTGTCCTGCTGGAAGGTGAACCTCCGCCCCAGTCTCGCGCCTTGACGTTGCGAAAGTGAACAAGTGCACCCAGCGCGGCGGTGTCTCCTACACCAGGCAAGTTCCAACTAATGGCATCGCCCTCCTAAGTATCTGGAAGTATCTCTATGAATAACTCTATATACCCACATATATGTGTACAATTCCACCAGGACTACTATCGGGCCCTTTGCTGATAATACCTGTTTATACATTGGATGTACGCACTGTTATTAATCTCTTCTTATATAGAGCTTGTGTTATTTCTATAATGGTGTGCTTCTATATGTTTATGGTTAATGTGGTCATTCTTGTGCTTTCAATTTTTTCCCAGGAAGGGAATCCCCACTGTTCACAGAGACAGGGCCATCTTAAGAGCATTATAGGCCCCTCGGCAATACAGTGCACTGGGGCCCTGCCTACACTACACTATTTTCACTGACCACTACACTACACACCACACCACCCTGATCACTACACTACACACCACACCCACCTGATTCCTATTCTAACCAATACACTGCACACTGACCACTACACACCACACCACCCTACCCAATTTCTATACTGAACACTACTACACAAACTACACTATAGACTACCCACAGATCACTACACAATACACTACATACTGACCGCCACACAATACTCTACCCACAGACCAATACACCACACACACACACACAATACACAATACACTATACACCACACACACACACACAATACACTATACACTACCCAAAGACCACTACACAATACACTACATACTGACCGCTACACAATACTCTACCCACAGACTAATACACCACACACACACACAATACACTACACACACACACCATACACCACACACACACACACAATACACTACACACACACACACAATACACTATACACTACACACACACACACACACAATACACTATACACGCAATACACTATACACTACACACACACACAAAACACTATACACTACACACAACACATTACACTATACACTGACTTTATGGCTGCTCCCTCTCCCCAGACCATATCTACTCCCCCCCGGGCCAGCAACAAAAATTCACGATTGAGTCTACCTTTTTTTCTTTCATGATCTGCTCTACCTCTGCGCCGCCTGTCACACTGCCAGACTGCCTGCCTCAGCGGGGACATGATCGGTGACCCAGAGAGGAGGAGAAGAAGACATTGGGCACAGACTGCATGCCCCGGCTGGGACATGATCGGTGACCCAGAGAGGAGGAGAAGAAGACATCGGGCACAGACTGCATACCCTGGAGGGGACATGATCGGTGACCCGGAGTGGAGGAAGAGAAGACAGTGGCCACAGCTCACAGTGAAGGCCAGCCCCGCTCTCCTGCGATTGAGGACAGGCCAGCCCCACCTTCTGCACATGACCCCTTTCGCCCAATCACAGGGCGCCAGGAGCCGGCCTGAAACTGGACATGGCGGCCGGAGCACGGGGTCACAGAAAATTGGAGTGAGGGTGACACATAGATGCTTAGCTGGGGTCGCTGGGCAGGTGGGGCTCCCCAGGCAAGTGGGGCCCCCAGGCAACTTCCCAGCGCGCCCAATGGAAAAGACGGCCCTGCACAGAGACCCTGCCCTGGGTGTGAGGCACTGCAAGCTTTATTATCAAACCAACTCTTCTGGTTCTTTTATTTATCTACAGGTTTAGAGCACTATCCTGTTTGGGGAGAGACATTTCTCTTAAACCCCCAAACAATGGCTACACTATGTTTCACTGGGTTGTTAAAATCCTGCCCAGCAGTAATGACAAGGACAAGGGCAACAACAACTTTTTTTTCTCTTCTCTTCTGTAATAGACAGCTGCAGGGAGAGAGGAGGTTGGACTGTTCCCTGACTGGCTGTTGCTACAGCTGAAGAGGATCTGCCCCTAGCAGCCCTGGAGAAAGAGGACTTGTAATTGGCTGCCTGGACCAGGCTGTCTCCTAATTGGCCACTGGCAGTTTTTAGCTCTGCCCACCATGGGGAGAAGGGCAGAGATCCACATTAGACTGGAGGAGAGAGCTCTGGGACCCAGGAACACTTGGTGCCCAAAGAGTTTGTTGCATATGGAGAACAGGACTGAGGGCTCAGAGAATGCTGCTATACAGAGCCTGGTAAGAGTTTTCCTTTGTGCATGTGAGAGCAAAAAGCTGGACTCGGCTGTTTTCTGGGCTGTGTGCTAATGATGAGTTTAGGACCACGTGCAGAATGCTGTGAATCCAAGAGTATGTGTATAGGGCTCTAGGGTTGAAGTCTGTGTGCTACCGAATTACTGTATGCTTTAGGAGGAAAGCTGCAAGATGTCTGGAAGGATAAAACCGACGGAGACAGAAAATGCAGTAAAAAAATCACACCTTTTGATAAAGTTAGAACTATTTAAAAATGGTACAAATAGTAAATGTAGTCAAAACATAGCCAGGGTTCGGTAGCCAAATCGGATAGTCAGAACAAGCCAGGAAATCAGGAAGCCAGAGATCAGAGTAGTGGGAGGCAGCAGACAGTATCAGGAACCAGAAGGGACGTCAGCCAGGCAAGTCTTCCTGCAGCTGCAGGAGAGGTGCGAGGGCCATATGAAATGACCTGGAGGGCCGAATTCGGCCCATGGGCCTTGTGTTTGACACCTGTGCTCTAATCTTTCCTCATAGCCGAGCTCCTCCATGCTTCTTTTCAGTTTGGTTAACCTTCTCTGCACTTTCTCCAGTTCCCCGATATCCTTTTTATGAACTGGTGCCCAAAACTGAACTGCATATTCCAGATGGGGTCTTACTAATGATTTGATTATTTTTTTTGTTTTGTTAAAATAAAAAAGATTGTATGCCTACCTACACTGTGCAGCAATATTGAACAGAGATGTCCTTTACCTCCTTTTCTGGAAGTCCTCCATTGGCCCTGTCTGCTCCTCCCTCCTCTGGGTGCCTGTTTAGGAAGCAAGGTGCTAGGAGACACCCATGTACGCTTGCTACAGAGCTGGGCTGTGTGAGTCCATAGGCACACACCATGCCAGTAAGCCATGCCTTTGCTCCCTTGCTTGCCTATTCCTCCCACTGCCCTCAATGTCACCTGTGAGACCAAGAAGTGAAGGGAGCGGTGCTGCAGCTGAGACAGCACTGGAGGTAAGAGCCAGGTAAGAACTTAGGGATGGGGGTGGCTATAACAGGTAGTGGGTCATTTTTTTTACGTTAATTCACAGAATGCATTAAGGTAAAAAATGTCTTGACTTTAGAACCACTTTTTTTCTTCTACTGGGAAACTTGAGGATTATTTGATTTACAGTGCCCACAGCTACATAGGTCAGTGAGGGCTTGCTTGCTTGCTGGACCCTGGGACAGGTGAATGACCTTATTTTAAAAGTCAGCAGCTGCAGTATTTGCAGCTGCTGACATCTAAAAAAATTTTTTTCGCGGGACTCCCGCTTTAAGTAGATGTAAATACACAAATAGGCATACCCTGGGTACAAGTTAAATTTAAGTCCAACAATGTTGAACCTTTTTCCAGATATTTGTCATCCAGTCATATAAAAGGTGTAGCCATCCAGGCGAGTTGTGTGATTAGGTTTGTGTCCATTTATATAATCATTTATCATCATTCTGTTAGTATTTTGCCTCATGATTATTGGCATTGTCATTATCATCATCATCAATAAACATCAGCAAAGTTCTGATATCTGGAGTTACAAAATAATCAATAAAAAATCTTTCTCTTATAGGCAGCCTAAACTATAAAGCTGGTTACATCAAAGATCACTTGAAAGCTTTGGTTAAGTTCGCTTGGTATTGCATTTTTTAATTGTTAGCTAAACAAGTCCCATTTCTTACAATGATTTTTTAATAAGCCTATTGTAGGGATCTGCTGCCCTCTACTGTCTGTAAGTAGACCTGTGCACAACAAAAAATTTGTTTTGTTTAGTTTCATTTGAATCGTTATTTACATAAATTTGTTTAGTTAAATTAGTTTCATTCGTTAAGTTTGTTTTGGGAATTTGTTTTATTTATTCGTTTTCAAATCAATTTAGAAAAGTTTTCGAATTTGAAAATATTTTGAATTTGAATAGTTTTCGAATTCGAATAGTTGTCCTATTCGAATAGTTTTCCACTTTCCAAAAAGAATCAAATAGAATAGAAAATAAAGGCATAGAATAGAAATGTTTTTTCTAGTCTATTCCTTTATTTTCTATTGTATTTTATTCTCTTTGGAGATTGAAAAACTATTTAAATTCAAAAAGTTTTCGAATTTGAATTTGAAAACTATTCGAATTCGAAAATTTTAATTCCGTCCAATTTTTTTTTTCATTATTTCGGATTCATTTAAATTCGGTACTATTCTAATTCGGAAATTCAGGTACATCAGAATTTCTGAATAACGAAAATCTGTCCGAATTTTAATTTGGAACTAAATAAACAGCACATGTCTAATTGTAAGTGCTTCTTACTGTCATA
Source organism: Aquarana catesbeiana (assembly GCF_042186555.1). Lineage (NCBI taxonomy): Eukaryota > Metazoa > Chordata > Amphibia > Anura > Ranidae > Aquarana > Aquarana catesbeiana. The sequence continues at coordinate 666,420,919 of NC_133327.1, read as the reverse complement.
GAGGTACTTATGTACATCACTTCCTGCCCCAGCTAGCTGGGCCAGAAACCCCAAATTGAAAGACTTTGATGTCCTTACAAAGGGAAGTTTCCAGGAAATCGACTGAGAGAGAACTGAGCCACATGTCCTGTCAATGTAGTTGCTGCTGTTGTACTTTCACCAGGAGACTATTATAAATTACTTGGGAGGGACTAAAGCGCAGAGTTCTCTGAGTTGATGTGCCACACCTCAGTTCCTGCCAGTGAGAAGTCCCATTCCAGGCTGGTCAGATACTCTTGTGACCGCATATCTTGTCTTTAATTTTTAAAGAAACATACTTACTGAAATTATAAGGCGGAAACAGAATACTATAGATTATAATGGATCACAAGAAAGCTAGATACAGTGCCTTGAAAAAGTATTCATACCCCTTGAAATATTCCACATTTCATTATGTTACAACCAAAAACGTAAAGTGGCACATAATTGTGAAGTGGAAGGAAAATGATAAATGGTTTTCCAAGTTTTTTACAAATAAATATCTTAAAAAGGTGGCGTGCATTTGTATGGCGCCCCCCTGAGTCAATACTTTGTAGAACCACCTTTCGCTGCAATTACAGCTGCAAGTCTTTTTGGGGATGTCTCTACCAGCTTTGAACATTTAGAGAGTGACATTTTTGCCCATCTTTCTTTGCAAAATAGCTTAAGCTCTGTCAGATTGGATGGAGAGTGTCTGTGAACAGCAACTTTCAAGCCTTGCCCCAGATTCTCAATTGGATTTAGGTCTGGACTTTGACTGGGCCATTCTAACACATGAATATGCTTTGTTCTAAACCAATCCATTGTAGCTCTGGCTGTATGTTTAGGGCCGTTGTACTGCTGGAAGGTGAACTTCCGCCCCAGTCTCGCGCCTTGACGTTGCGAAAGAGAACCAGTGCACCCAGCGCGGCGGTGTCTCCTACACCAGGAAAATTCCAACTAATGGCATCGCCCTCCTAAGTATCTGGAAGTATCTCTATGAATAACTCTATATACCCACATATATGTGTACAATTCCACCAGGACTGCTATCGGGCCCTTTGCTGATAATACCTGTTTATACATTGGATGTATGCACTGTTATTAATCTCTTCTTATATAGAGCTTGTGTTATTTCTATAATGATGTGCTTCTATATGTTTATGGTTAATGTGGCCATTCTTGTGCTTTCAATTTTTTCCCAAGAAGGGAATCCCCACTGTTCACAGAGACAGGGCCATCTTAAGAGCATTATAGGCCCCTCGGCAATACAGTGCACTGGGGCCCTGCCTACACTACACTATTTTCACTGACCACTAAACTACACACCACACCACCCTGATCACTACACTACATACCACACCTACCTGATTCCTATACTAACCACTACACTGCACACTGACCACTACACACCACACCACTCTACCCAATTTCTATACTGAACACTACTACACAAACTACACTATAGACTACCCACAGACCACTACACAATACACTACATACTCACCGCCACACAATACTCTACCCACAGACCAATACACCACACACAATACACAATACACTATACACTACCCAAAGACCACTACACAATACACTACATACTGACCGCTACACAATACTATACCCACAGACTAATACACCACACACACACACAATACACTACACACAATACACTATACACCACACACACACACCACACACTACACACACACACACAATACACTACACACACACACACAATACACTATACACCACACACAATACACTATACACTACACACACACACACACACACACACACACACTACACACACACACACAATACACTATACACGCAATACACTATACACTATACACTACACACACACACACAAAACACTATACACTACACACAACACATTACACTATACACTGACTTTATGGCTGCTCCCTCTCCCCAGACCATATCTACTCCCCCCCGGGCCAGCAACAAAATTCACGAGTGAGTCTCTTACCTTTTTTTCTTTCATGATCTGCTCTGCCTCTGCGCCGCCTGTCACACTGCCAGACTGCCTGCCTCAGCGGGGACATGATCGGTGACCCAGAGAGGAGGAGAAGAAGACATTGGGTACAGACTGCATGCCCCGGCTGGGACATGATCGGTGACCCTGAGAGGAGGAGAAGAAGACATCGGGCACAGACTGCATGCCCTGGAGGGGACATGATTGGTGACCCGGAGTGGAGGAAGAGAAGACGGTGGCCACAGCTCACAGTGAAGGCCAGCCCCGCTCTCCTGCGATTGAGGACAGGCCAACCCCACCTTCTGCACATGACCCCTTTCACCCAATCACAGGGCGCCAGGAGCCGGCCTGAAACTGGACATGGCGGCCGGAGCACGGGGTCACAGAAAATTGGAGTGAGGGTGACACATAGATGCTTAGCTGGGGTCGCTGGGCAGGTGGGGCTCCCCAGGCAAGTGGGGCCCCCAGGCAACTTCCCAGCGCGCCCAATGGAAAAGACGGCCCTGCACAGAGACCCTGCCCTGGGTGTGAGGCACTGCAAGCTTTATTATCAAACCAACTCTTCTGGTTCTTTTATTTATCTACAGGTTTAGAGCACTATCCTGTTTGGGGAGGGACATTTCTCTTAAACCCCCAAACAATGGCTACACTATGTTTCACTGGGCTGTTAAAATCCTGCCCAGCAGTAATGACAAGGACAAAGGCAACAACAACTTTTTTTCTCTTCTCTTCTGTAATAAACAGCTGCAGGGAGAGAGGAGGTTGGACTGTTCCCTGACTGGCTGTTGCTACAGCTGAAGAGGATCTGCCCCTAGCAGCCCTGGAGAAAGAGGACTTGTAATTGGCTGCCTGGACCAGGCTGTCTCCTAATTGGCCACTGGCAGTTTTTAGCTCTGCCCACCATGGGGAGAAGGGCAGAGATCCACATTAGACTGGAGGAGAGAGCTCTGGGACCCAGAAACACTTGGTGCCCGAAGAGTTTGTTGCATATGGAGAACAGGACTGAGGGCTCAGAGAATGCTGCTATACAGAGCCTGGTAAGAGTTTTCCTTTGTGCATGTGAGAGCAAAAAGCTGGACTCGGCTGTTTTCTGGGCTGTGTGCTAATGATGAGTTTAGGACCACGTGCAGAGTGCTGTAAATCCGAGAGTATGTGTATAGGGCTCTAGGGTTGAAGTCTGTGTGCTACCGAATTACTGTATGCTTTAGGAGGAAAGCTGCAAGATGTCTGGAAGGATAAAACCGACGGAGACAGAAAATGCAGTAAAAAATCACACCTTTTAATAAAGTTAGAACTATTTAAAAATGGTACAAATAGTAAATGTAGTCAAAACATAGCCAGGGTTCGGTAGCCAAATCGGATAGTCAGAACAAGCCAGGAAATCAGGAAGCCAGAGATCAGAGTAGTGGGAGGCAGCAGACAGTATCAGTAAGCAGAAAGGACGTCAGCCAGGCAAGTCTTCAACAGGAACACAGCAGAGAATCTCTAGATACTGTATACTGACCAAGGCGAAGACGCTGAATGAAAGAGCCAGGCAGTTTAAATAGCCAGAAGGGGCTTCCTCTGTGCTGGACTGAAGAGCAGGAAATGAACACCAGGTGAGCCACTGTGGAACGATGAGTGCTGTCAATTAATTGTCAGCTAAGCAACCTGAGCACTGAGATGGGGGGGCTGAACCCAGCCCTGACACAAGAGGACTTTGCTACATAGAGCTCAGGCAAAGTGAGGAACTGAATACTGTGAGTACAGTTGTATTGGGTAGTAAAGAGGCAGCTGTTTATACTGTTGGAAAAGTGAGCCTGAGAGATATATGCTGCTGCAGGAGAGGCTGCCTGCAGATAGAAGACCACATGTGCTTCACAGTTTCTCCAGAGTGCTCCAGCCATATCCTGCATTTCAGTGTTCTAGTTATCTAGAGTGACATGTGTTCCATCCAGCTGGTATTGCCTGCCACAGCTGTAGATTGCTGGCTCAAGAGGGAGGAATCTTTCACTGGCCATTGAGAGATGGCTCAGAAGCAGAACTAAAGTTATCTTTGGTTAGAGGCATCTGGCCACCATCTTGTTTACTTAACCAGTTGCCTACTGGGCGTCTTTACCCCCTTCCTGCCGAGGCCAATTTTCAGCTTTCAGCGCTGTCACACTTTGAATGACAATTGCGCGGTCATACAACACTGTACCCATTTGAAATGTTTATAATTTTTTACACAAATAGAGCCTTTTTTAGTGGTGTTTAATCACCAATGGGTTTTTTTTTTATTTTTTGCTAAACAAACAAAAGATCAAAAATTTTGAAAAAGAAAAAACGTTTTTTCATAGTTTAAGAACTTAAAAAGGGAAATGGCGCTGTACTTACTAACAAAAACTATGTGTATGTAACTATTGATGGAGTACTTTGTTGCTACTATTGATACACAGTTTGTACACCTTATGTATATGATTATATGTATATGATTATACATATATATGTTTATTTGGGGGTGAACACACCATCAATAGTTACATACACATAGTTTTTGTCAATAAGTACAGCGCCATTTCCCTTTTTAAGTGTTTATACTTTGATTGGGTTCCACCTAGGTGGGACTTTATTATAGGGAGGCAGCATTCACACTTATTCTAAGCGCGGATTCCTTTGATAAACCTGTTTTTTCATAGTTTGTTATAAAATTTTGCAAAAAGGTCATTTTTCTTGTTCACTGATGTGCGCTGATGAGGCTGAACTGATGGGACTTTGCCCCAAGCTGGTTGTTGGCTTTCCTCTTCTCTCCTCATGCTGTCAGCATGAGGAAAGGAATGCCGATAACCGGCTTGTGTTTACATCGTGATCAGCTGTCATTAGACACAGCTGATCATGTGGTAAAAGGCCGCTATGATTGGCCCCTTACCCTGAGCTGTGATCAGCTGTGTGCTAAAGACAGGGGGCACATGGGCAGCGCGATCATAAGAGGACATCCACAGACGCCATCCCGGCAATGTAACACCATGCTTTAGCCGTCTTTCAGCTATAGTGTGGGCGGGAAGAGGTTAACAAAGCACACCAACTTAAGGGCCCCACCACCAGCAGACTCTCTACATTGTCTCACTGGCCAGTGATTAGGTAGGGTATCTCTGTAGTGGGCAGTAGCTAGGCTGTATAGCTATTGCAAAAGCCATTTGTACAGTGTTGCTGTACTGTGTTGGATTGTTGTTGATCTGCATTACAGTCCGGTATTGCTCTTTCACACCCACCTAGTGCATATTTTTGCACCAGTTGATTCTCAAGCAGACATGGTGAACGAATAGTGATACCCTGTGAATTCCTGCCTAGGTCTTTGCCTTTAAATAAAGTTAATTTAATCCTTCATGGCATTTCGATGTTCTTGGATCGAGGTAAGGGCAGGTCATCACAGGTGCAGGGCAGAAAGGACCCAATACATCAAGCAGCTCCTTTGGGGGTGAGCGATACACCATGTTCGGTGTCTACTGTTGATTAAGATTATGAAATGGATGTCATTAAGACATACAGAAACCTGGCTGCTGCATTTATTCTCTTGGAAGTGCAAAAAGCTAAAACCTGGATTGGGGGAAAGTGCTATAACACTTCACCAAGAAAAAATAAACACTCATAAATAGTTTAATAGCCAACGCTTCTAATTTAAATTAACTCTGTTTGCATGTACGTTAAACAACTTGCCCAAGAAAAAAAAAATACAAATATATGAATAATAAAATATTTTAAGACTAAATAGAAATACTTTCAAAACAGACATGCCTTGCTTGTCCATCATTTATTTTATTTTAGTTGCAAAACCTTTTTTTGTAACAGTTATTCTTTGCTAGATGAATATGTGCTTCAGTCTTTAAAATGCCCAGAGAATGCTTCTGGAAATGTTTAGCACAATAGCTAATGTAATTACTCTGCAATAAGAGGCACCTCAAATCAATACTTTGGAATAGAAAAAGTAGCTAAATGATTTATACTCTTGTCTGTTAAAGAATTCTTTAAGTCTGGAGAAAACACTTTAGGAGTTTTTGCTAAATACAGACAATTTAGACTTTTTATTTAATAAAATAAAAATATATTATTTGAAGATAAATTCAATTATGATCAGTATTTACATTCTTTGCATTTTTTTTTAGCAGTAAATATGAATCAGTCATACCATTCATGTTGTGATTTTTTATTATAAACTATTTTTTTATTTGTATCTTTTTATACTGGAATTCCTATTCTTTTTTTATTGGTGTTGTTGTTGTTATTATCTTTTGGGTGAAAAGTCATACACAACATTCTTTTAAAGAGTTTAAAATAAATAATATATAAAATTTAAATTACATTATGGGGTACAATTACCCCACATTAATTAAAGAATCATTGAAAACAATATAAAACAGACCAAAAACTATTTAGTTTGCTGTTGGAGTGATTCATTATTTTCTTGCAAGCTTGCAAAGTGTGCACTGGTTTTGTGATTTTGTTTGACACTACAATTACTCTTTCCTTTAGGGTTACAAACAATATAGGAATGCTTTCTCCAGCAGTTTTCCCTATGTTACAGTTTATTTTAGTCTACAAGATGTATGCATTTTGTGTTATTGAATGCCAAAATATTGGGGCAGCACTTCGAATATGATAAAGTTGACCGCAAATTAAAAAGTTCTTGAGGATCTGTGATTGATGAGATTGCATACTCTTCTTTGGGTATATTATTAGACTAGTCCAAAATTTACTTGGCTGCATTAACTCTAAAATAGATTGGTTCTTATTCAATGGCTAAGAATACGAAATCATGCCTAATTGGTAATCAGTTTAGATCTGTGCCCACATATTCCACATGCAACAGTAATTCCAAATTTCATGTTATTAGATATAACACAGAAACATCAAAATAATCATTCTACTTTTCTGCTAAGGTCTCTCCGATGATCCAATTCACTAGGTTTTACTTTTAATCCTTTTTTACATTTTAATTAAAAAAAAAAAATGTTGCCAGTTTCTTTTACAGAATTATTCCATTCCACTAGACATGCAAGTGTGTATCCCTGGGGCTGAAATGATACAAAAAAAAACAAAAAACAAAAAAAAAAATGGGATTATTGTATTGATTTTTGCTAAATTGACAATTTCACTGTTGGTGATTTTTTCTTTCAAAGCAGATCTCTCAGTTTCCCCCATTGGGGTTGATTTACTAAATAAAAATAGGCTGTTCACTGTTCAAAAAAGTTGCACTTCGCAAGGATATTTTGAGAGTTGATCAGATTACATCTGTGCCCACCATTTCTTTTTGTACATATTCCACTAACATTAATTCCAAATTTCATGTTATTAGATATAAACACAGAAAAATCTAAATAATCATTCTACTTTTATGCTAAGGTCTCTCCAATGATCCAATACAGTAGGTTTTACTTTAACCTCCCTGGCGGTATGATTATTTCGGATTTTAGGTGCTGAAAGCAGTACAATTATTTTGCATGGAAATTTGGCATTTTATATTGTAGGCCTGTAATTCTTAACAATAACACACTTAAATCTGTCCAAACAAGAGTCTAGTAGATATCTCGGGTATGATGAAGTTTGAAACACAAAAACATAAATTATAATATAATAAATAAATATAAATAATAAAAAAAAAAAATATAATAATAATAAAATAAATTTCCCCACGATTCACTATCGCTCAATTCTGCAAGTGTTCTAATTTACTATAGCTGTTTTCTAGCTGATCTAAAGCCACTTTTGACATAAAGGGACACTTTTTGGTTGCTATGGACAATCTCCAGTTTCCAGGCAGAAAGAACAGTATATATAATATAAAACTGCATGCAGGGCATGGGGCAAAGCACTGGGGACAAAAGGGATGTGAAATAATTTCATACAGTGCTGTAATCTGTAAGATTACAGTACTGTATGTGTTATGATTTTTACATGTTTTTTAATTTGCCGCCCGGCTCCGCCCCCGTGCGTCACGCCGCTTGCAGGGAACGGAGCCTGGCACAGAGAGGCTTCGGAGGAGACAGAGCCCACGGACACTGCGGGGGACATCGCAGGATCCTGGGGACAAGGTAAGTAACGCTGCACCAGGATCCTGCAATGTAATCCCAAATGTGGCTGGGACTGAAATTTAACCCCGAGCCACACTTGGGATTACCGTCAGGGAGGCTACCCACTTGCTGACCAGCTCACGCAGATATACTGCGGCAGATTGGCAGCGCTGTGCAATTCGCCATACCTGTACAGCAGCTCATGCAGTTGCAGGTGGCTGCGTGCTGGTAGCTGCACGCCAGCTGCGGCACAGCTCTAGCTGCCGCTGCACACTGCAGGAGCGTGCCTGTGGGTCGGGTGGACTCAATGTCCGCCAGCACCCTGCGATCACCTAGTACAGAGGCAGAAGGAAGATCTGCCAGTGTAAACAAGGCGGATCCCCATTCTGACAGGAGACATGTCAGAGATCTTCTGCTCCCAGTGATCGGGAACAGTGATCTCTGTCATGTGCCAGTGAGCCCACCCCCCTGCAGTTAGAACGCGCTGAGGGGACACACTTAACCCCTTGATCGCCCCCTAGTGTTAACCCCTTCCCTGCCAGTGTCATTTTTACATTGATCAGTGCCTTTTTATAGCACTGATCAATATAATAATGTCACTGGTCCCCAAAAAGTGTAATTTGGGGTCAGATTTGTCTGTCGCAATGTCGAAGTCCCGCTAAAAATCACAAGTCCCTAAATCTATCCCATAGTTTGTAAACGAAAATTACTTTTGCACGAACCAATCAATATATGCCTATTGCAATTTTTTTTACCAAAAATATGTAGAAGAATATATATGAACTGATGAATAAATACTAATACTAATACTAATAAACTGATGAATAAATGTGTTTTGTTTATATATTTTTTTTGGACATGTACCGGTGTTATAGCAAAAAGTAAAAAAAATGTTTGTTTTTTTCAAATTGTCGCTCTTTGTTTGTTTATAGCCAAAAAAATGAAAACCGCAGTGGTGATCAAATATTTGATAAGATACTCAAGCGCTGCTAGGTGTATAAGTGAATATTAATGAGGAAAACACAGAACAGCTGCACCATTCACAATGATCTGAAAGTGGATGTAAACCCGACATTTTTTTTTTTTTTTTTTTTGATGTCATAATGTAGAGTATAAGATTGCCTATCATTTGAGCCCAGTCTTGCCACAAAGAGTTAATCCAGCTCTGAGCAATCCTCTTATTGTTCAGGGAGATAAATCTTGACAAACAGAGAAAAACTTTGTCAAATCCTCCCCCTTGCTGTGAGTGACAGGTGATTTACATATCTCGTGCACTAGCCTAAGACATGCATTTTTTTTTAATTCTCACCCCCACTCCTTTCTTCAGCAGCTCTGCAAGGATTGGTTGTTCCACACCTCAGCATGATTGGGCATGCTGAAGTCATGTGGTTACTTTCCTGTCTTTTCACTGGATGTTAGAGATCATAGCAGAAGTTCAGTGTAAGAAATACACAGGAGAAAATGCATATTGACAAGGGGAGTGTAGAAGTGGGTGGGGAGTCTACTGACATCACGACTCCACCCACCGAGCTCCAGACAACAGACCCGCCCACAGAATCTGCAGTTTTTCGGGTCTAATAACAGACAGAGGGGAGACATTTGACAGGTAAAGATACATGCAGGAGGCATGTATATCCTTATAGATAACCCCTATGGCAGTAGTTTAGAAAGGATCACATTGGGTTTACATCCACTTTAAGCATAAAGGTATATAATTCTTGAACAATGGTGCGCTTGTTCTGTATGTTATAGTGTGCCATGTGCATACATGTTGATGGTGCAAATTCCAACAATTGATAATACAAATAAAGATCCAAAAAAATATATGAAATACAGTCAATGTAAAAATGAATATTGATAAAGTGCTCCTTTACATGGTATAGTAGTTGGTTATGTTATCTTCCATCACCAGGTGCAATGCCTGCTCACCTTAGGGCGCGACCCCCTTGGGTTATACAAAGCTCTCAATAATGTGTTCTAGGGCGAACCAGCCAGGAATAGCATCAAGATATTCACAGCGTCCTTCAATATAAAGCAATCTGTTTTAAATTGTGAAGTCCATGTATTGATCCCACACATGAATAACGTCCTCAGTGGGTATAGAAAAGGTTCCTCTCCAACTGCACACTAGGCCTAGTGGTGATCAAATACCACCAAAAGAAAACTCTATTTGTGGAAAAAAAAGGACGTCAATTTTGTTTGGGTACAACGTTGCACAACCGCGCAATTGCCAGTTAAAGCGACGCAGTGCCGTATCGAAAAAAATTAGCCTGGTCATTAAGGGGGCAAATCCTTCCGGGGCTGAAGCCTTTTTTTTACATTAAAATAATGTGCCTCCTACCAGAAAAGCAGACCTCAAAAGTTATAGAGGTCATCTAGCTCTTTGTCACTCTAGTAAACCAGACCCGTGGTTATGAGCAGCCTTCTCAGTGCAGGTTCTCCAATACTAATTATACCATCCAGCTTAACAGGAGGAAGATAAAGAGAAAATCTTTGAAATGAATTTATTAACCACTTTAGCCCCTGAAGATTTGGCTGCTCAATGACCAGGCCATTTTTTAAGATACGGCACTGCGTCGATTTAACTGCGACGCTGTAGCCAGACAAAATTGATATCCTTTTTTTGCCACAAATATAGCTTTCTTTTGGTGGTATTTGTTCACCTCTGCGGCTTTTATTGTTCAAACTATATGGGGGACTAAGTGACTGGGGAAACACACAGATCTGCCTTCCTGCTTAGCAGAAAGACAAGATCAGTGTGATCTCCCCTGTCAGAACAGAGATCCACTGCGGGGAACAATCGCAGGTGGTCGGCGGACATAGAGTCCTCCAGACTCGCTGATTGACTCCCCCACTGACCAATGGGAGCGTGTGAGTTCCCCTGCCGACGTACACCTTCGGCAATTTGCGGGATCGTGCCAACTTGCCGCAGTATAATGATGGCGGCTGGTCGGCAAGTGGTTAATCTGTTTAGCCTGACCTGTGTTCCAAGATTTCAAGTGTTTCCTGGAAGTCAAGAATTAAATAATTCCATTATCAAATTTAGCTAAATTCCCAATATCACCAATCATATGAAATGGAACACATTAAGATTTCTGTAAAATAAATGACTCAGTATGACCGAAGAATATAAAGTGAATATAAATAATATGTACTTTATAAATTGAAGAGCTACTTTGTGAGTAATTTAATTAAGAATGAAGCTTTGCCGTTCCAGGCTTCAAGCCATTTTAGATTAGGTTTCTTTCATATTGAAAGGAAAACTTTTTTCATTTGGTTTTAGAATAAAAGTCTATTTAATCATACATGTACCCACACGAATCCCACTGCTATTTGCCACCTTCAGAAGCATGCTTTACAACAATCTTTACAATGTTTCATTAATATTTTATTACTATTATTATTGTCTTGTCTTTGTGTATTAAATTGTTTACAAATTCTTCAGCAAAACTCATTTGATTAGAAATTGAATATTTTTCTTTGTATATGTATTTCGTTATTTTTTCCCATATTTAAAAATAATATAATAATAATATTAGCCATGACTGTACTCAAACGGTTATCCCATTCATCCCTATGGTGGCAGCTTAATAAAACGTGGGCCTGCTTAGATCTGTGCTTGCAGTAATACTCAGTACAGTGGAAACCTCGGTTTGCGAGTAACGCGGTTAACGAGGGTTTCGCAAACCGAGCACTGTATTTCTAAAAATCCTAACTTGGTTTGCGAGTGTTGTCTCACAAAATGAACAGAATTGAGGCCAAAAGCGGTGTGCAGTACCGCTTTTGGCCTGAGGTGGGGGGCGCCGGAGCCGAGCAGAGCCGAAAGTCGCCGTTCGGAAATGCATGGAAAGGCCCGAGGACAGTTCGGCTGACCTGGGCAAATCTCGGAAAGGCTCGTGAACGGAGTCTTTCCAAGGTCAGCCGAAGTGTCCCTCAGGCCTCTTCGGCCATTTCCGAGGCTCTCCGGCGCCCCTGCCTCTGCCCGCATGTGGTTTTGCATCCCATTGAAGTCAATGCGGAACAAATTATTTTCATTTCCATTGACTTAAATGGGAAAACTCGCTTTGATATGCAAGTACATTGGATTACGAGCATACTCCTGGAACGGAATATGCTCGTAATCCGAGGCTCCACTGTAATATGCAAGTTTTGAATGGCAGACATGCGCACTGCTGAAAAATGTGTTTGTTTTCATTCTGTTTCATTTTGGGTTTTTTTAGTTTTTCGGGTCATTCATTATGATCAAAAAGATAAAAAAATACCGCGCTATAGAACATATAATTTAAATGCATTAAATAAAATAAAAAGCAGCTGCTAAAGTGGGATACATACACAAATAAAATAGAAAAATGTAGCAGCGCTAAAAAGATGTGACAAATACTAAACAGGTAGTGATCGACAATGATATTGGTATAAGGTTCATTAAAATATATTGAAATTTATCAAAGGTGAAGATATTCTTCAGTGTGTAGCTGGTCGTGCTCAAATTCCATAACCAAGGTGTAAATAAATGATTATTAAAGTATAAGATGAGTCCTCCACCGCAACCACAGTGATAACACCACACAGAATGCACGCTTACCCCAAGGCAAACTATGTAAGCCTGCGACCAATTACCCGGCCAGGGCCTTTATCCGGGGGAGATTTAACAAGACCGATGCTCCGGCAGATTCCTAGGCAGTGGTCAGCATACAGCCCAAGTCACCCGAGTCCCGGATTCAGATAAAGGTGGTCAAATAAAGATGCCGTTCAGATGTTCCCCAAAATAAAAAGGTTCACCATAGCGTAATTCTGACGGACCATCATTTATTAATAATTAAAATAACACTTACAATATCTAGGAATTAAAACAACATAGCAGCCGGCCAGCTTGTACGAACACCCGTCCCTTGGACAGCACACGCGATGACGTCAGCATGTCAGCTCCTCCCAACGTGCGTTTTGTCATATAATGATGTCGTGCCCCGAGAACCTCTCAGGAGTGGGAACTCGAGGTTCTGGGGGTGGAACTACTACTGTGGGTGTTGATGCTGTGGCTGCTTGAACAGAGGTCTGAGGCACTGTGACTGTGTAATGCGTAGAGGTGGATGGAGATAGAGGCTCCACTCTTTGCTCCAGTTGGTGGAAGCCATTTTGTAGGCCTTGGACTGCCTGGGTGAGGGCCGCAATCTGCTGGCACAGTGCTTCCAAGGGTGAGGCCCCCCTTTCGGGCTCCATGTGGCTGGATTGTACTGTCATGTACCTTACAGCGGAGCTCGAGATGATGAGGGTGGCCTCTTGCACGGTTCCTGTCCGAGCACCCCTGGTGGTGGAGACAGGGACTGCTGGGGCAAAGGAAGGGTGCAGGTGCCTGCCAGCAGTAGGCTGGAACTTGGAGACACAGGAACTCTGGTTGTGGTGATGTGGAAGCTGATCACGAGACTTGTTCAGTCGGAGCCAGGTAGGTAAATGCAGATTCAGGATCAATTGCAGAGTCAGGAACAGGCAGAGGTTGGCAACAGGCTGGCAGTGGAGTACCCAATCAGGAGGCAGAGCCGTAGCCATAAGTCAGAGCCAGGGTCAGTATTTATAGGCAGAGGCAGATAAACAGACAGGGATGATCCAAGAGAATAGTCAGAGGAAGCCGGGTATTCAGGAACGAGGTCAGCAGGTAAGAACAGCAATCAGAAACACTGGAATGAGCTGAAGACAATCCAGCACTGAAGCTATGTAGGCTCACTGTTTAAATAGAGCGCCTTTCGCCAGGATTCATGGGTCTGTGTGTGCATGCGCACTAACGTACACACGCTCGTATGGATTGCGCATGCCCACTCCGATCCTTGCCTGTCTCTGCCTGCGGCCCTGCGCATGCGCATTAGCATTGGAGGAACGGGAATTGGCAGCTGCTGCATAGGAAAGAGCACTTGCTGTACGAGTTCTCTGACAGTTATCATAATGGGGGATTTTAATTATCCAGACATAGACTGGGCGGCAGTGGTGTATTTAGGTTTTGTGCTGCCCTAGGCCTGACTAAACTCATGCACCCCCCTAATTTAAATACGACCCACCCCTTGCTGCCGGGGCCACACCCCTTCCTGTTTAAGACCCACCCTATCATCTGTAAACCACACCCCTTCCTCTTTAGGCTCATTTGGCACCTTTCAGGGAGGAGGGGGGAACGGGTACCTGGTTTTGACACATGTGCAGTAGTGACACACGTGCAGAAGTGACACACGTGCAGTAGTGAACCGTCCGATTTCCCTTACCATGAATGATGGTGGCAAAACCCAAGAGCCAATCCGAAAATCGGCTGAGGTGTCGACATCGCGGGATCCCTGGACAGGTAAGTGTCCTAATAATAAAAGTCAACAGCTACAGTATTTGTAGCTGCTGAGTTTTAATGTCTTCACGGGGTGGGGGCGGGACTCCTCTTTAAAGAGTTTGCATTGATTTCAGCATTGATGGAGCACTTTATTGCAATATCATGATCTGCATATTAATTCACTTTCACTAAATGTGGACTGTTTAAAGGGTTTGCATTGATTTTAGCATGCATGGAGCACTTTGCACATGCCAGTGGTGGCTGGTGCTCAAAATTTTTGGGGGGGTGCAAACAAACTAAAAAATTCACAAAAAAAGACATCAATTGCAGCCTCACTGTGCCCCATCAAACACAGCCACTGTTCCATCAAACGCAGCCACTGTGCCCACCAAACGCAGCCACTGTGCCCACTAAACGCAGCCACTGTGCCCACCAAACGCAGCCACTGTGCCCACCAAACGCAGCCACTGTGCCCATTAATTGCAGCCACTGTACCCACCAAACGCAGACACTGTGCCCCATCAAACGCAGCCACTATGCCCACCAAACGCAGCCACTGTGCCCACCAAACGCAGCCACTGTGCCCATTAATTGCAGCCACTGTACCCACCAAACGCAGACACTGTGCCCCATCAAACACAGCCACTATGCCCACCAAACGCAGCCACTGTGCCAACCAAACGCAGCCACTGTGCCCACCAAACGCAGCCACTGTGCCCACCAAATGCAGCCACTGTGCCCATCAATTGCAGCCACTGTGCCCATCAATTGCAGCCACTGTGCCCATCAATTGCAGCCACTGTGCCATCAAACGCAGCTACTGTGCACACCAAACGCAGCCACTGTGCCCACCAAACGCAGCCACTGTGCCCACCAAACGCAGCCACTGTGCCCATCAATTGCAGCCACTGTGCCCACCAAATGCAACCACTGTGCCCATCAATTGCAGCCACTGTGCCCATCAATTGTAGCCACTGGGCCAAACGCAGTCACTGTGCCCACCAAACGCAGCCACTGTGCCCACCAAACGCAGCCACTGTGTCCACCAAACGCAGCCACTGTGCCCATCAATTACAGCCACTGTGCCCACCAAACGCAGACACTGTGCCCATCAAATGCAGACACTGTGCCCCATCAAACGCAGCCACTGTGCCCATCAATTGCAGCCACTGTGCCCATCAATTGCAGCCACTGTGCCATCAAATGCAGCTACTGTGCTCACCAAACACAGCTACTGTGCCTATCAAACGCAGCCACTGTGCCCATCAATTGCAGCCACTGTGCCCATCAATTGCTGCCACTGTACCATCAAATGCCAACACTGTTTCCATAACACTGATATAATTTATTTAATAAGTTTACCTGCTGTCCTGGTGGGTTCCCTTGTGCCTCTCTCTCTCTCTCTCCTCCTCCTGACGTCACTGCCAGACCCCACCCCAGTGCCAAGGAGAAGAGTCAAGCAGTGTGGAGGAGGGTAGGCGGAGCATAAGGCTCCACCTCCGCCAGTCACCGGACGCTTATGGGGGCATAAGTCACACGCCGCCCCCCGCATGAGAGAAAGTCCCCCCACCCATCTTCCCGATTCCCGGATCCTGCGCCCGCCCCCCGCACACATGCAGCCCACGGCGGCCGCCTTGCTGTAGCCGTGAGCTCATACACACACCCCTCCACCCTCTGCCAAGCACGCCCATACACAGCAGCGCCGCTACAACAAGGCAGCCGCCGTAAGCTGCATGTGTGCGGGAGGTGGCCGCTGGAACCGGGAATCGGGTGGGGGGACTTTCTCTCATGCGGGGGGTGGCTTTTTTTGCCGCCCCCGCAAAATGCCTCCCTGGGCCTAGGCCTTGTCAGCCTAGGCCAAAACACAGCCCTGCTGGGCGGAGAAAACCACACATTCATCTAAGGCTCGCCAGTTCCTAAATGTCTTGCAGGACAATTTCATGGGTCAGATGGTAGACGCACCAACTATAAATACAGCGTTACTGGATCTACTGATCACTAACAATACAGACCTGATGTGGAAATATGGGGCAATTTTGGAAACAGCGATCATAGGTCAATTGGCTTCAGTATAAATCACACCAATAGGAAACATAGGGGAATACAAACACACTGAATTTCAAAAGAGCCAACTTCCCTTAATTACGAACCTTGCTAGAAGGCATAAACTGGGATAAAATCTTAGGAACAAAGAATACGGAGGAGAGATGGGTTTGCTTTAAGAGCATATTAAATAAGGGCATTAGCCAATGCATCCCATTGGGTAATAAATTTAAAAGAGCGAACAAAAGTCCTGGATGGCTTAACTCCAATGTAAAAATGCATATAAAAGCAAAGGAGAAGGCTTTCAAAAAATACAAGGTTGAGGGATCATTAGCAGCAATCAGACTTTATAAGGAATGCAACAAGAAATGTAAATGTGCAATTAGAGTGGCTAAGATAGAACATAAAAGACTAATAGCGGAGGAAAGAAAAAACAAATCCCAAGAAATTCTTTAAGTATGTAAACAGTAAAAAAGGGAGGACAGACCATTTTGGCCCCATAAAGAATGAGGAAGGTCATCTGTTTACAAAGGATGGCGAAGGTATTGAATTTATTTTTCTCCCCAGTCTTCACGAGGGAATCGGGGGGCTTCAGTAACCAAAACTGCAGTGTTTATCCTCATGGCACATCATAGGAAGCACCTTCATGGTTAACAGAGGACAGAATTAAAATTAGACTTGGGAAACTTAACATTAATAAACCACTGGGACCAGATGGACTGCACCCGAGGGTACTTAGGGAACTCATTCAAGTAATTGCCAGACCATTGTTCCTCATTTTTACTGACAGTCTACTGACTGGAATGGTACCAGCTGATTGGAGAAAAGCCAATGTAGCACCAATATTTAAATAGGGCCCAAAATACATCCCTGGGAATTACAGACCAGTTAGCCTAACATCAATAGTATGCAAGCTCTTGGAGGGGATGATAAGGGACTATATACATGATTTTAGTAATGAGAATGGTATCATTAGCAGTAATCAGTATGGATTCATGAAGAATCGTTCTTGCTAAACCGATCTATTAACCTTCTATGAGAAGGTGATTTGCCATCCAGATAAAGGAAGGCCCTTAGACGTGGTGTATCTGGATTTTGCAAAAGCATTTGACACAGTTCCCCATAAACATTTACTGTACAAAATAAGGTCTGTTGGCATGGACACATGGTTTGAAAACTGGCTACAAGGGCAAGTTCAGAGGGTGGTGATAAATGGGGAGTACTCGGAATGGTCAGGGGTGGGTAGTTCATAAACAACCTGGAGGATGGGGTAAAAAGTTTAATCTCTGTATTTGCAGATGATACTAAGCTAAGCACGGCAATAACTTCTCCGCAGGATGTGGAAACCTTGCAAAAAGATCTGAACAAATTAATGGGGTGGGCAACTACATGGCAAATGAGGTTTAATGTAGAAAAATGTAAAATAATGCATTTGGGTGGCAAAAATATGAATGCAATCTATACACTGGGGAGAGAACCTCTGGGGAAATCTAGGATGAAATAGGACCTGGGGGTCCTAGTAGATGATAGGCTCAGCAATGGCATGCAATGCCAATCTGCTACTAACAAAGTAAACAGAATATTGGCATGAATTAAAAAGGGGATCAACTCCAGAGGTGAATCAATAATTCTCCTGCTCTACAAAACTCTGGTGCGGCCTAACCTGGAGTATGCTGTCCAGTTCTGGGCACCAGACAAAGAAGGGCAACTAAGCTAATAAAGGGTCTGGAGAATATAAGTAATGAGTAAAGGTTGCGAGCACTGAACTTATTCTCTCTGGAGATGAGACGCTTGAGAGGGGATATGTTTTCAATTTACAAATACCGTACTGGTGACCCCACAATAAGGATAAAACTTTTTTGTGAAAGGGAAAGTGGCCACTCATTAAAATTAGAAGAAAAGAGGTTTAACCTACGTAGAGGGTTCTTTACTGTAAGAGTGGCAAGGATGTGGAAATCCCTTCCACAGGCAGTGGTCTCAGCGGGGAGCATTGATAGTTTTAATAAACTTTTTGATAATCACCTGAACGACCGCAACATACAGGAATATATAATGTTATATTGACATATTGGGTGTTATTTACAAAAGGCAAATCCACTTTGCACTACAAGTGCAAACTACAAATGCAAAGTGCACTTGAAATTGCACTGAAACTTGGAAGTGCATTCGCTGTAGATCTGAGGGGGACATGCAAGGAAAATAAAAAAACAGCATTTTAGCTTGCACATGATTGGATGATAAAATCAGCAGAGCTTCCCCTCATTTCAGATCTACCCCTCAGATTTACAGCGACTGCACTTCCAAGTGCACGTTCAGTGCAATTTCAAGTGTAAATAACCCCCATTGCTTCTTTTTGTATCTTACTGTTTTTCTTCATCTACAGATCAAAGGCATGAACTTCAATCTGCAGAAGAAGTCAGTTTAAAGCAACCTGCGAAGTAAAAAAAAAAAATATTTTTTTTTTAAATAAAATTTTCATCTTATTAACCCCTCATTTACACTAATCAGCCTTAATTAACTTCTTATTCTCCTCCATTTAATTATTATTTTCCTGCTGATTTTTTTTATTTTGTTTTGTTCACTTTCATTTTATAAACTATTAATAATTAAAACTTTTTTTTTTGTTTGCTTTGTTCATTCATATTTTTACACCTTTAACATATTTTTACACATTTCACATTGAAAAAAAGCACAAAATTAAAAAGAATACATTTATTTTATTTGTAAATAACTTTTCAATGCTTTGTACCATTGCTGACAGCTGAAGTATAAACAAAACAGTTGCAGTAGGTATCAGTAATTGGTATCAGCAAGTACTAAAAAAAAAAAAAAAAAAAGGTATCGGTACTCGTACTCGTTTAAATATTGGTAATGGTGCATCCCTAGTTTAGATACATTTTAATGCTGTGCACCTCACCTACCCACATCAACACATTTAGTTTGGAGCCCCCAAGGTTAGGATACAGGGTAATGAAATCCTTAGAAAAGGTGAACATTAAATAGGATTTAGGATGAGATAAATAAAACATTTAGGAGGAGAATGTGAAAAAATTAGATATACACTTTTAAAATAAGTATCACCTCCTCTACACACGTTCACTTATCCAGCGTACAATGATACACATTATAGACTCCAAGATGCCAACATGGAGCTACTGCAGGTTAATTTTGTCTGCGGCACGTATAACGATTTGGCAGTTTAAACTTGGGCAGAGATGATAAAGCTTTTTCCTTGACAAAGCATGTCACTTCATATAATGGGACTTCTATCCTAATAATTAATTTTCTTTATCAAACAATAGAAGTCCTGGCTAAACAAATGTGATGTTTAATCACGTCTAATCATTTTAGATAAGGGCAAAAAGGGTCTGATGGAGGTATTGTTAACCAAGTTCTAATACTGTTAAAAAGAGGATAAAAAAGAAGATTAATTTTAAATTTAAGTGCCAACATGATCCATTACTGGCAGAAACAACTGTTACCAGGCATTAGTGTTGAGCAGTGTTGCAGCAAGGACATTTTGTCCCTACGGGACTGTTCAGAAAGTAATAGAAAGTCAACTGCGGTTTGGTAGACTGTATATGGCCTCTATTGAGTATCTGAGTCAATAGACAGAGACAAGCAAAAACAAAACATGTATATGCTTTTGCTTTTTTTTCGGGATGGGCCGAACGGACCCCTGTTAGGTTCGCGTCCAGAACTTTCGAACACTCTGCGAAAGTTCGGACCCAAATAACGAACCCCATTAAAGTCAATGGGATCTGAACATCAAAAATCAAATGTGCCCATTTTGAAGGCTTATATGCAAGTAATTGGGCACACAATGGTTATAGGGGTCTGCCCTGGGGGACATGTATTAATAAAAAAAAGTTTTGAAAAACTTCATTTTTAAATGAGCAGTGATTTTTTTAATTTTAAAGTGAAAGCATTAAAATTAAACTTCCTTTCAATATGGTGCCTGGGAGGTCCCCTTAAACTACCTGTAAAGTGGCAGATCTGTACCATGTCTAGAATCTGTTGCAGCAATAACTGCATTTATAAAGCCAAAAAAAAGATGCCTTTATTTTGCTCAGCAACATCTTGGGAGCCAGTGTGTATGATGAGGACACAATATAGTGCACTGGAAACAAGATTAGAGATTTTTTGGATACATTCTGGTGTGCCTTTGACTTTGTATAGAAGTAACGGGTGCCTAAAAATTGGTCTTTGGGTGTCTGTGGCGCCTTCCCACCGTAAACCTATAGAGGTAATCTTGATGAAAGCAAGAATTGGCCTTGCTGTAAAAAATTGCAATGATATGCACCTGTCAAACTGGTGCTGAAAAATTGGTCTTTGGGTGTTAATTGTGCCCATGAAACCTATACCAAAAACATTCTTCCAGATGAAATGATTGAACACCCTCAAAGCTAGGCAGCCTTGAAGTCCTGCAGAGAATCCGCATCCCAAAAAAGACTTAATCAGTGACATTGGCATCAGGGGCTTCATAGCTGGTAATCCAGGACTGATTCATTTTTATAAAAGTCAAATGGACCACGGAGTCTGTGGACAGACGCATTCTATGATCAGAAACGAAACCTCCTGCAGCAATGAATGCCCGTTCTGAAGGCACGCTGAATACAGGGCTTCCAGAAGCACATTTGTGAGGTCAGGCACTGATACTGGACAAGAAGGCCTGGTTCGCAGTCCCCGCTCAAATTCATCCCAAAGGTGTTCTATCGGGTTGAGGTCAGGACTCTGTGCAGCCCAGTCAAGTTCCTCCACCTCAAACTCGCTCACCCATGTCTTTATGGACCTTGTTTTGTGCACTGGTCCAAATCATTTGGTGGAGGGGGGATTAAGGTGTGGGCTTTTTTTCAGGGGTTGGGCTTGACCTCTTAGTTCCAGTGAAGGGAATTCTTAAGGCATCAGCATACCAAGACATTTTGGACAATCTCATGCTCCCAACTTTGTGGGAACAGTTTGGGGATGGCCCCTTCCTTTTCCAACGTGACTGCGCACCAGTGCACAAAGCAAGGTCCATAAGGACATGGATGAGCGAGCTTGGGGTGGGGGAACATGACTGGCCTGCACAGAGTCCTGACCTCAACCTGATAGAACAACATTAGGATGAATTAGAGCAGAGACTGCGAGCCAGGCCTTCTGGCTCACAGAAGGCCTTCGTCCACATCAGTGTCTGACCTCACAAATGCCCTTCTGGAAGAATGGTCAAACATTCCCATGGACACACTCTTAAACCTTGTGGACAGCCTTCCCAGAAGAGTTGAAGCTGTTATAGTTGCAAAGGGTGGGCCAACTCAATATTGAACCCTTACAGACTAAAGCCTCATACACAAGATCCGATTGTTGGCCAACAGAGTGTCAAACTTTTGTATGAAGGGCGTGTGCCTGGATTTTGTCTTGCATACTAACGGCACACAATTGTAGGCCAACAAACACGAACGTAGTGACGTACTACGTGGAATTTCAGCTCTTTTCACCCTATGGGCACCTTCTGCTAATGTCATGTTTGATGAGCATTGATTCCGAGCATGTGTGTTTGTACTTTGGACTTGTGTGTGACAGTCTTGTGTACACACGATACAAAAATCTGACAACAGACGGTTGTCCGCCGTAAATGTACTAGCCTGCTATCCAACATTTGTTGACGGAAAGCTGGACAACATTTGTCTGATGGAGCGTACTAACGGTCGGATTTTAGGCAAACAGTCTGTCATCACACGATCCCCTGCTGAAAATCCGATTGTGTGTATGAGGCTTAAGACTGGGATGCCATTAAAGTTCATGTGTGTAAAGGCAGGCGTCTTAATACTTTTGGTAATATACTGTATATTTGGGGGGTAAAAATTGCTCAAGAATCTCCTAAATGAATGGCTGTTGGGCAATTAATCTCTGTTTCCACTAAAATCTCTGGAGAAGAATAAAGGGAATTCATTTCTAATAGTTTTTGCTGCACGATTAAATTAAGACATAGCACGATCATGGAAGATCAACCACTAAAATACACTACTGAAAACCTCTTGTGTAGCAGCTCACATTAAATGTAATGGGATACAAGCAAAGAGATCAATATTATGAGATTTTAGTAGTGCAATTAAGCTACTAGAAATCAGATTTGGTCTTTTATCCAGAGCGGGTTAGTATGCTATATATGCCCTTTTTATTTGTGATCTGCTTTTATTTATTATGGATCAATTACCACTTATCCCTTTGGGATTGGTGACACTCTGGTAATATGGAGGAGATGATTCACTGAAAGCACCCTTGGCGAGAAAAGTAGTTATTATTTTTGTAAGACCAGCAATAGCAGTGTGGCAGAAAGCTCCATATTATATTGTTTGTATTAATTTTATTCCCAAGTCATGACAGCCCTGCCAAAACTTGAGGTCAGGGAAGCTTGAATAATGATTCATCTCACTTCACTATGCTGTGCAATTATGCTTTGACACAGAATTTATCTTTTGAAAATGCTGAATCAAAGAAAAAAACACATCAAACAGCAAATTGAAAGGAATTATAATTTATTTTTTTCTTTTAACTAGCAAGGACAAAATAAAAATATTTTATGTTATGTGAAGTCACAATACATGGTTTTCAGATACCTTAACATTAAAACAATATCTATGGGATGAAACCTAATTAATTCAAAGACTTTGTTGAAAAGCAGGGGAAAGGGTCAATAATGTGAACCCGCGAGGAGAGAGAGCGGCCATCGATAGTTTGATGATTGACAGCTGTCATCCCAACCCTTCATTTACTGGCTAGCCTGCGAAGTCAGCAACCTGGAACAAGCTCAGATCCTTCAGCCTTTGGGAAGGTAGAATAAGGATGAAAGCCACCAGATCTGAAGGTTTAAATGTACAGAGCCTTGCAAAAGTATTCACCCCCTTTGGCTTTTTACCTATTTTGTTACATTACAGCCTTTAGTTCAATGTTTTTTTAATCTGAATTATATGTGATGGATCAGAACACAATAGTCTAAGTTGGTGAAGTAAAATTAGAAGAAGAATATATACATAAAACTATTTTTCAGAAATAAAAAACTGATAATTGGCATGTGCGTATGTATTCACCCCCTTTGTTATGAAGCCCATAAAAATCTCTGGTGCAACCAATTACCTTCAGAAGTCACAGAATTAGTGAAATGATGTCCACCTGTGTGCAATCTAAGTGTCACATGATCTGTCATTACATATACACACCTTTTTGAAAGGCCCCAGAGGCTGCAACACCAAAGCAAGAGGCACCACTAACCAAACACTGCCATGAAGACCAAAGAACTCTCCAAACAAGTAAGGGACAATGTTGTTGAGAAGTAGAAGTCAGGGTTAGGTTATAAAAAAATATCCTTATTTCTATCCATAGTAGTTAGTTAGTACAGGAGCATTGTCGTGGTAGAGAATCCACTTGTCAGGCCAGAATTCTGGTCTTTTTCTCCAAACAGATTCCTTTAACCTTTTCAGAATTTCCAAGTAATAATGTTAGTTGACTGTTGTACCATGTTTCTAGAACTCATAGTGAACTATCCACTTGTGATAAAAAAAAAAACACACCAGTCTGTCCGTCTGTACAATTTTTAGGTTGATCTGGTCAGAACTAGACATGTGCACTGCCAAAAAATGTGTTTGTTTTCGTCTGATTTGTTTTTTTTTTGTTTTGTTTTTTGGGTAATTCGTTATAATCGCAATTCATAAATTCGTAAATTAGAAAATTTGTAAATTCGTAAATTAGAAAATCCGAAAATTCAAAGAATGAAAATCTGAATATTCTAAGTAATAACTAACTAACTAATAATAACTACGGTAATTATTAAATTATAGGTATTGTAATTTCCTTTCAAATTTGGCTGTTAGTGAACGTAACGAATACGAATTTATCCAAAGTTACGAATGCCGCATCTAAACAAATGGAACGAATTAATAATAAATAATAATAATAAAAAGTTTTTATTATTACTGTTATTTATTATTAATAATTCGTTCCATTCCATTCGTTTAAATATGGCATTCGTTATTTTGGACAATTCGTAACTTCGGATAAATTCGTATTCGTTATGTTCACTAACAGCCAAATTTGAAAGAAAATTCCAATACCTATAATTTAATAGTTAGTTATTATTTCAGATTTTCAAATTTTTCGGGTTTTCGAATTTTCAAATTTACAATTTCCGAATTTACGAACTTTCGAATTTATGAATTTACGATTTTTGGAATTTATGAATTTTGGAATTTATGAATTTACGAATATTCAGGAAAAATCGTTAAACGGGTTTTCGTTAATTCGGATGTTTCCAAATTAATGAATTTGTCGAAATTCTTTAAAAAAAACAAATTCGTAACAAAACTAATTGAACATGCCTAGTCAGAACTTCCATTGCTCTCTATGGAGCACCCGCCAATATCCGATCTGATCCGGTCTCCCACAAACAGACGGATGGGGATCTATTTCCATCCGACCGCCCCATAGAGAACAGCGGGCTATGTCTGTGTCCGCTCTGCATAACAGAACAGACACAAACCTTTCATCCACTTGCTCAGCGGGGATTAGCGGACAGATCCCCTGCCAAGTACGCAGATCCACTTAGCGGAGTCTGCCCCGTGTGTAAGGGGTCTAAGGGTTCGCACTCTGTCCACATTTGCATCTGTCCTTTGTTTTTTTGTCTGCCCACTTCTTGAGTTATGGTGGACGTCTTCCCACCCCTCCTTAACCACTTCATGACTGCCCTATAGCAGTTTTACTGCTACAGGGTAGCCGCTATGTACAGGATCACGTTCGCTCCCGCTGTGATTATGCATAGTGGGAGCCGATTACTGGGTACCACGGACTCTATGTCTGATGCATCGGCTGATCGTTCCTTACAGAGGCAGAACGGCAGTCTTCCTATGTAAACAAGGCAGATTGCCATTCTGTCAGTAGAGAAGGCATAGATCCTGTGTTCCTGCAAAGCAGGAACAAGGATCCATGTGTTCTCTTAGTAAAAGCACCTCCCACACAGTACACAAACACTGGCTAGGCACACGGTTAACCCATTGATCCCTGATGTTAGCCCCTTCCCAGCCAGTGTCATTAGTACAGTGAGAGTGCATATTATAAGCACTGTTCACTGTATTAGTGTCACTGTTTCCCAAAAAAGTGTCAACTGTCAGTTAATGTCAGATTTCTCCACCGCAATATCGCAGTATAAGTCGCTGATTGCCGCCATTACTAGTAAAAATAAATAAATAAAAATTCCATAAATCTATCCCATAGTTTGTAGTTTGTTGCGCAAACCAATCAATATACGCTTACTGGGATTTTTACCAAAAACATGAAGCGAAATACTTTTTGGCTTAAATTGATGAAGAATTTTGATTTTTTTTATGAGATATGTTTTATAGTGGAAAGTAAAAATATTGTATGTTTTTTTTGTCGGTCTATTTTTGTTTATAGTGCAAAAAATAAAAATACAGAGGTGAACAAATACCACCAAAAGAAAGCTCTATTTGAGGGAAAAAAGGACATAAATTTTATTTGGGTACAGTGTTGCATAACCACGCAATTTTCAGTTAAAGTAACAGTGCAATATCGCAAAAAATAGCCTGGTTATAAAGGGGGCTGTAAATCTTCCAGAGCTGAACTGGTTAAACCACCTAGGCCATTCAAAAACACTTGATTTCTTCATGGAATGTTCTCCATCAGCCTGTTGTTAGCAGAGCTAAAGTTTTACTTGCACTTTTGCATATTTTTACTCAAACTTTGATGTTAATTTGCTGCTCCAGATTTCTGTCACTCATTTTCTGCCAACAGAGCAATGCACACACATGTTTTTCCTTCTACTAGCCCGTACATCGGGCAGCTATAGGGATCGGTCATCGGCTGGGATCGGCATTGGCTGTGTCTTCTCCTCCTCGCTTCCGCCGTGCGTCTCCTGCCCTCCTCCTAGGCCTCCAATAGGAACGCCTGTCCTTTCAGCCAATCAGGTGACGGGTATCAGACCGGCTTCCCAATTGGCCGGGAGGAGGATCAGTGTTGCAACAGCGAATATTCATTCACTTGGAATATCTTTCTAACTTGGTCTCTGGGATACCCACCCAGAAGCAAAATATTGACCAGGTGTCCTACACCAAGATGACACAGTTCGGTTCCATCAGTTGCCCATGCAATGCTAGGCAGGTGTTCTTGGCTCAGCTGGCCTATTATGAACATTCTGGATAATTCTATTTACTGGTATGTAAAACTCACATTAAACAGAAGATAACTATTAAATCAGGATTGTCTGCATAAACTACCAATTAGCCAAGACAAAATATAAAAGAAAAGTTGTGACAGACCAATCTGCAATAGGTAGACATATTGCTTACCTTGTTTTCTGTTCAGGTACTTGGATGATGGAATTTATTGATCCAGGGATAAAAAAAAAGAGAGGAAAATCAGCTTGCGGACTATGGAAGCATGACATTATAGATCTCTCTCATTAGAAGAGAAAAAATCGTAACGGTCTTCTGCATTTACACTTTCTTCTGCAGGTTGTTTTTAGCCAAACAAAGCCGAGTGACAGCTCAAAAAAGAAGCTAAAATTGTAAGTGTCTAGAAGTTTAATTTGCCTCCTTGTGGATGCATCATAAATTTACATTAATGATATTCTATGAGCGAAAAAACAGGCCCCCCCACCTATCCATCGCCACCCCCTCTCACCCCCCCATCCTTCGCCGCCCCCCTATCCATTGCTGCCCCCTGTCCATTGCCGCCTCCCCCTATCTACCGCCGCCCCCATCCTTCGCCGCTTCCCCCTATCCATCGCCACCCCCCCGTCCATCACCTCCCCCCATCCATCGCCCCCCATCCATCGCCCCCCTATCCATCGCCGCCCACCTATCCATCATCTCCCCCTATCCATCCCCGCCCCCCTATCCATCGCCGCCTCCTCCTATCCATCACCGCCCCCCCATCCATCGCCACCCCCCTATCCATCACCACCTCCCCTACCCATCGCTGCCCTCCCTATCCATCACCTCCCCCATCCACCCCCTTATCAATCGCTGCCCCCCTATCCATCGCAGCCTCCTCCTATCCATCACCGCCCCCCCATCCATCGCCGCCCCCCTATCCATTGCCGCCCCCAATCCATCGCCGCCCCCTCTATCCATCGCCGCCTCCTCCTATCCATCACTGCCCCCCATCCATCGCCGCCCCCCCATCCATCTCCATCCCCCTATCCATCACCGCCCCCCTATCCATCGCTGCCTCCTCCTATCCATCACCTCCCCCCTATCCATCGCCCCCCCTATCCATCGCTGCCCCCCCATCCATCGCCGCCCCCCTATCCATCACTGCCCCCCTATCCATCGCTGCCTTCTCCTATCCATCACCTCCCCCCATCCATCGCCCCCCCTATCCATCTTCGCCCCCTATCCATCACCGCCCCCCTATCCATCGCTGCCCCCTATCCTTCACCTTCCCCTGATCCATCACCCCCCCTATCCAATGCCACCCACCTAACCATCATCGCCCCCCTATCCATCACTGCCCCCTATCCATCGCTGGTTCCTCCTATCCATCACCGCCCCTCCCATCTATCGCCGCCCCCCTATCCATCACCGCCCCCCTATCCATCGCTGCCTCCTCCTATCCATCACCTCCCCCCCATCCATCGCCCCCCCCCATTCATCGCCGCCCCCTATCCATCACCGCCGCCCTATCCACGCTTCCCCCCTATCCATCACCTTCCCTTGATCCATCGTCCCCCCTATCCATCGCCACCCCCCTAACCATCATC
Organism: Aquarana catesbeiana; assembly: GCF_042186555.1. NCBI lineage: Eukaryota > Metazoa > Chordata > Amphibia > Anura > Ranidae > Aquarana > Aquarana catesbeiana. The sequence continues at coordinate 666,392,801 of NC_133327.1, read as the reverse complement.
GCCCCCCTATCCATCGCCGCCCCACCTATCCATCACTGCATCCCTATCCATCACCGCCCCCCCATCCATCACCCCCCTATCCATTGCCGCCCCCCATCCATCGCCGCCCCCTATCCATCACCGCCCCCCTATCCATCGCTGCCTTCTCCTATCCATCACCGCCCCACCTATCCATCGCCACCTCCTCCTATCCATCACCGCATCCCCATCCATCGCCACCCCCCCATCCATCGCTGCCCCCCTATCCATTGCCGCCTCCTCTTGTCCATCACTGCCCCCCCATCCATCGCTGCCCCCTCCCCCTGTCCATCACCACCCCCCATCCATCGCCGCCTCCCCCTATCCATCGCCCCCATCCATTGCCGACTCCCCCTATCCATCACCGCCTCCCCCTATCTCTCGCCGCCCCCATCCATCGCCGCCTCCCATCCATCGCCGCCTCCTCCTATCCATCACTACCCCCCATCCATCGCCACCCCCCCTATCCATCGCCACTTCCCCCTATCCATCGCCACCTCCCCTTATCTATCGCCAACTCTCCCTATCCAACGCGGCCCCCCCATCCATCGCCCCCCCCTATCCATCGCCACCCCCTATACATTGCAGCCCCCCCTTTTCATCACCTCCCCCCCATCCATGCGTCCGGCCCCTTGCAGGACTCTGGATGCATGAACTACAATAGGTGGTGGGGGAGTTTAAGCACCTGATTAGAGATAGAGGCTCTAATAGGCTTCAAAATAGGGTGGGCTTGGGGCGCATAGAATGCGAACGAAGCCCACCCAGGTGTGTTACAACAGCGAATCAATATTCGCTATTGTAACACTGATCCTCCTCCTGACCAATCAGGAAGCAGATTTTGAGACGCATCACTCGATTGGCTGAAACGACAGGTGATCCTAATTGACGCCTAGGAGGAACCGCATGCTGAAAGCCCGGCGATGGAGGAGAGGGCATGGAGCCGCCACTGGCTACCCGCCTAGGTCGGGTAAGTGCTGGACTGACCGGCAGACAGCAGGGGGGGACGGGGGAAGTGCTGCCGGCCGCTCAGGGGGGGTGATTGCCACCCCCCCCAAAAAAAAAACTGAAAAACTATTTATTGTATATTACTCAGATCTACCATTTCGGCTTTTCTAATAATATTAAATTAGACCTATAGGCAAAACTTTTTTTTCATTTTTGATAGAGCAAGGGAAGGTTATAATTCCTGTCAGATTCTTTTTCGCCATCTGTGCCCCATTGCGAAGATTTCCCTTCACTTTCTGTCCCATAGTAGCCATACAGGAAGTGAGAGGAAATCCCTGCAAATTAAGGGAATTCCTTGGGGACCCCCCAGGTCACCAGAACTAGTGTCCCCCATTGGAAGATTTTCCCTCTATTACTTTTCTGTGGACAACCCAAAATTTGGGATTTTCTTTTACCTTCACTTTCAATGATAATGGTAAACGGGACAAATAGAGAGGAGGGGGGGATTTCCTAAACCGGGGCACAGACAGCAATAAAAACTGACAAGTGTTCTAATCCTTTCTATCCAAAACCAAGTAAAAAAAAGTTAACACAAGTTAGCCTTTAGTTATACTTTAATCACTTGCCAACCATAAAACTTATATATACGGCGGCAAAGGTGGCTCTGCTGCGCCAGATCCCGTACTTAGTACGGGATCCGACAATTCTGGCTAGGGGGCACGCATGGGTGCCGCTGGCGGCCCTCTCCCACTGTGATAATACACAGTGAGAGCTCGTCTGCTGGCACCCATCGATCGTTAGGCACAGAGCCAGAACGAAGGTCTGCCTATGTAAACAAGGCAAACTGCCATTCTGACAGGAGAGAAGGCATGGATTCTGTGTTCCTGCAAAGCAGTGACATGGATCCATGCCTTCCCCTAGTAAAAACACCTCCCCCCACCATTTGATCACCCCTGATGTTAACCCCTTCCCAGCCAGTGTCATTAGTACAGTGACAGTGTATATTTTTAGCACTAATCAATGTATTAAAGTCACTGGTCCTCAAAATGTGTCAAAAAGTGTCAGTTAGCGTCTGATTTGTCAGCAGCAATATGCGAGTCCCACTATAAATCACTGATCGCCGCCATTACTGGTAAATAATAAAAATAAAAAATATATATATATATATATACTGTATATCCCATCTTTTGTAGACGGTATAACTTTTGCACAAACCAATCATTATACACTTATTGCGATTTTTTTTTTTACCAAAAATATGTAGCTGAATACATATTGGCCTAAATTGATTAAGAAATTAATTTTTAAAGCAGAAAGTAAAAAATATTGTTTTTTTTTTTTTTTTAATTGTTGGTGTTTTTTGTCTATAGCGCAAAAAATAAAAAGTGCAGAGGTGATCAAATGCCACCAAAAGAAAGCTCTATTTGTGGTTTAAAAAAAGACATACATTTCATTTGGGTACAGCGTAATCGCACAACTGTGCATTTGTTTGTTAAAATAATGCAGTGCCGTATCACAAAAAATGACCTGGTCAAAAAGGGGGGGGGGGGGGGTGTAAATCATCCAGAGGCCAAGTGGTTAACAGGGGCACAGAAAGCAATAACAACTGATTGACTGACTGAATGAATGACCTAATCCCACTCCAGTTTTGCCTTCAGTTATACTTTAATGTTTGCTCAATATCATTAAAAATAAAGAAGAGAAAATTAGGTTTACATTAGATATTGAGTCAATCAACAGTAAGTTAGTTTAAATATATGCTTGGGGAAAACATAGGTCTATCCTCGGATAAAAATAATAAAAAGGGCAGACTCCATGGACCACGTGATCTTTTTCTGTCACCCTTCATATTTCTATATTTTTATATTTATTCTTTTTTTTCTGCTAAAGAAAAACTATATATATTAGTATATTTTGTTATACTAACTGACATCCGGTTTGAGACCCTGGTGGCAGTTCATGGTTATTGCACTAAATGCACTTTATTTAAGCACTTCAATAGGATTTATTGAAGACATTTCCTTAATTTTTTTACATTTAATATAGGGAGGGCGGTTAAATATTATTCAACACTTTTTCTAAAAATCACAACGGGCATCTCTGGAAATTATTATTCTGCGCAGGTTAAGGGAACATCCCAATATTTTTACATATAAAGAAAAACTAAGCCTTGTTGATATTTGTATTATATTTACACAGGTAAGTGATCAGTTTAAAGTAAATGATCTTATCAATGTGTGTTAGTAATTAATAATTGCTTTAAGGAGTTGTAAATGTGTTTTTCTTTTTTTTCTAAAATAACAAACATGGTACATGTACTTGCTTTGTGTAATGGTTTTGCACAAAGCAGCCATGAACCTCCTCTTCTGTGGTCCCCCCCATCTGCACTTTTGGCTCCTCCTCTTCAGGCCAATTGCTATGGGGGGATCAACTGTGGGCTTGATCCCGAGCTGGGCTTTGTGTATCTATTGACACACACAGTGTGGCTTAGCCCTGCCCCCCCCCTCCACTCTCTGCTCACAGTTTTTAATTGACCATTGGCTCCCCATGCTACTTCTGTAAGCAGAGAGAGAGAGGAGAGAGCTGCTGCAGATTGGCACAGTGCTGGACGAAGATAGGGCTCAGGTAAGTATACCAGGGGCGATACAAATATATAGGGACACTTTGATTTTTTTTTACTTTAATTAACTTACTTTTACTTTAGTGTAGGGAAAGCACTTAAGATAAAAAAATTCTGGCCTTAAGGCCCCATTCACACTAGCGCGTTTTTTGATGCATTTTGCATTTTGCAGAAATGCACGGGAATTTTTTAACATGGGTTCCTATGGAACATGTTCACATCAATGCTTTTTTGTATCTCCGCGTTTTTGGAAAGGGTCGGGGACTTTTTCTCATGCAAAATGCAGCGTTTTGCATGTAATGGTTTTCAATGGACAAGCATCAAAAACGCAAGTGCACCTTTTTTGCAGCGTTTTTGATGCGTTTTTGGTGCGTTTTTGGTGCGTTTTTGCCGTTTTTTTTTTTTTTTTTTTTGTAATTTTTTTGTAAGACTGTAAAAAAAAAATGAAAAAAAAGAAAAAAAAACGCAAAACGCAAATCGCGGCAAAAACGCGGCAAAAACGCCGCTAAAACGCGGCAAAAACGCGGCTCAAAAACGCGGCAAGCATGAAAAAAAAACCTCCAAAAACGCTCAAAAGCAACATGCATAGGTGTGAATCGAGCCTTAGAACCACTTTAAGAGTGCTGCACAATGGTTGTGTCTTGTTATTTTTACCAGTCTGGTATGACTGATGGGAAAACATACTGTATACTTACTAGACGGCTCAGATATTAGGGATTAGACATGTGCAATTCATTTCATTCTGAATGAGTTTTTTCAACTAAATCCAACAAATTTGTTAATTCGGAAATATTCAAACGAAGACCCGATTTTTTCCAAAGATTCGTAAATTCCAAAATTCATACATTCGTAAATTCCAAAATACGAAAATAAGAATGAAAATCCGAAAATTCAAAAGAACGAAAATCCGAAAATAAGAACGAAAATCCGAAAATTTGAAAACCCGAAAATTTTGAAAATCCGAAATAATAACTAATAATAATAACTATTACTAACTATTAAATTATAGGTATTGTAAGTTCCTTTAAAATGTGGCTGTTGAACGTAACGAATACGAATTTATCCGAAGTTCCGAATTATCCGAAATAAGGAATGCCGCATCTAAACAAATGGAACGTAACAAATGAATAATAATAAATAATAATAAAAACTTTTTATTATTATTATTATTTATTATTATTAATTATTATTATTATGTAATTTAAATAAAGTGGGCAAGATTAAAGCACCAGTCAGGTCTTTACTGCTGTCTCTGTCACTGCGGGGGGAATATTCACTCTCTCTCCATTGGTTTAAGACTAAACCAAAAAAATCAAATGTCTTCATAAATGTATGCTAATATATATTCTGCTACATATTTTTGGTAAAAAAAAAATCCCAAAAAGGAATATATTGATTTGTGTGAAAGTCACAGCGTCTACAAACTATGGGATGTTTTAAATTATTTTAATTATAATTTTTTTTTTTGTACTAGAAATGGAGGCTGGGGGTGAAGATTAAATTCTGGTTTATGATCAGGATTTTGTGTTGTTTTTATAGTATGTTGGTATTGTGTTGGTTATTATTTGGGGTGGTGATAGAGAAAGTGGTATATTATGTGTATTTGGTAGTTTGTCTCTTATTAAATTCTGTGTTATTTATTATGTATCTTAATTGTATGGATGTTTTATTTGTAGTGTAGTTTTAATTTTGTTTATTCGGTGCTAATGGCTGTTGTTGTTAATTTTGTTGTTTTTTTATAGTTTTTTGTTGTGATCTTGTATTGTCTTTGTTAAGTGTGTCTGTATCGTAACAATTTTCCAATTTCCCTTTGGGATTATTAAAGTATTATAGTGGGATTGCGCTATTGCAGCGGTCATTTGGACACTAACTGACACTTTTTGGGGACCAGTGACACTAATACAGTGATCAGTGCTAAAAATAAGCACTGTACTAATAACACTGGCTGGGAAGGGAGTAACATCAGGGGTGATCAAAGGGTTAACTGTGTGCCTAGCCAGTGTTTCTGTGTACTGTGGGAGGTACTTTTAACAGGGGAAGGCATGGCTTCATGTCCCTGCTTTGCAGAGACAGAGGATCCATGCCTTCACTACTGACAGATTGCCCTTCTGCCTCTGTACTGCACAACTGATCAACTCCCACTGTATATAATCACAGCGGGAGAGAGCCACCGATGGCGTGTATTTGCGCCCGCTACCCGGAAGAGCTGGATCACGTCTATATACATGATCCGGCGCAGAGGTGCCCCCTGTAGCAGTAAAACTGCTATAGGGCGGACCTTAATTGGTTAAGGGATTTTATTATTTTTTTTTATTTAAAAATTGTACCCTGCTTTAAAAATAACAACCTATTGTATGCACAATATATACAGTCAGGTCCATAAATATTAGGACATCGACACAATTCTAATCTTTTTGGCTCTATACACCACCACAATGGATTTGAAATGAAATGAACAATATGTGCTTTAACTGCAGACTTTCAGCTTTAATTTGAGGGTATTTACATCCAAATCAGTGAACGGTGTAGGAATTACAATAGTTTGTATATGTGCCTCCCACTTTTTAAGGGACCAAAAGTAATGGGACAATTGGCTGCTCAGCTGTTCCATGACCAGGTGTGTTTTATTCCCTCATTATCCCATTTACAAGGAGCAGATAAAAGGTCCAGAGTTCATTTCAAGTGTGCTATTTGCATTTGGAATCTGTTGCTGTCAACTCTCAATATGAGATACAAAGAGCTGTCACTATCAGTGAAGAAAGCCATCATTAGGCTGAAAAAACAAAACAAACCCATCAGAGAGATAGCAAAAACATTAGGTGTGGCCAAATCCACTGTTTGGAACATCCTTAAAAAGAAAGAATGCACCGGTGAGCTTAGCAACACCAAAAGACCCGGAAGACCACGGAAAACAACTGTGGTGGATGACCGAAGAATTCTTTCCCTGGTGAAGAAAACACCCATCACAACAGTTGGCCAGATCAAGAACACTCTCCAGGAGGTAGGTGTATGTGTGTCAAAGTCAACAATCAAGAGAAGACTTCACCAGAGTGAATACAGAGGGTTCACCACAAGATGTAAACCATTGGCGAGCCTCAAAAACAGGAAGGCCAGATTAGAGTTTGCCAAACAACATCTAAAAAAGCCTTCACAGTTCTGGAACAACATCCTATGGACAGATGAGACCAAGATCAACTTGTACCAGAGTGATGGGAAGAGAAGAGTATGGAGAAGGAAAGGAACTGCTCATAATCCAAAGCATACCACCTCATCAGTGAAGCATGGTGGTGCTAGTGTCATGGTGTGGGCATGTATGGGTGCCAATGGAACTGGTTCTCTTGTATTTATTGATGATGTGACTGCTGACAAAAGCAGCAGGATGAATTCTGAAGTGTTTCGGGCATTATCATCTGCTCATATTCAGCAAAATGCTTCAGAACTCATTGGATGGCGCTTTACAGTGCAGATGGACAATGACTCGAAGTATACTGCGAAAGCAACCAAAGAGTTTTTTTAAGGGAAAGAAGTGGAATGTTATGCAATGGCCAAGTCAATCACCTGACCTGAATCCGATTGAGCATGCATTTCACTTGCTGAAGACAAAACTGAAGGGAAAATGCCCCAAGAACAAGCAGGAACTGAAGACAGTTGCAGTAGAGGCCTGGCGGAGCATCACCAGGAATGAAACCCAGCGTCTGGTGATGTCTATGTGTTCCAGACTTCAGGCTGTAATTGACTGCAAAGGATTTGCAACCAAGTATTAAAAAGTGAAAGTTTGATAGATGATTGTTAATCTGTCCCATTACTTTTGGTCCCTTAAAAAGTGGGAGGCACATATACAAACTGTTGTAATTCCTACACCGTTCACCTGATTTGGATGTAAATACCCTCAAATTAAAGCTGAAAGTCTGCAGTTAAAGCACATCTTGTTTGTTTCATTTCAAATCCATTGTGGTGGTGTATAGAGCCAAAAAGATTAGAATTGTGCCGATGTCCCAATATTTATGGACCTGACTGTACATTACATTGTTTGTGACTCTAGTATAAATATTGTAAACTGATATATTACTGGCTTTAATTATTTCACACTTTCATTTTCAGTGTGAGTATACATTTGCTTGAGGATACAGTGTTATTACTTGATATTTAAATGTAAGTACTGTATGTAGCTTATCTCAGTTCATCCAGGTTACAGCATACTGTGTGCATGATATAGATCTGGAATGAATATAGAAATGTGTACTGAACATTTTCCAGCCACAGTTCTCCAATGTTTAACCAGGCCCACTGGGTGGCAGGCTGTGTCCTAATATAAATGTGTAACAAACAAGCATGGGGAAGTATGGAAGTATATATAATATGTGTGTATGTGTATATATATATATATATATATATATATATATAGTTTATACTGTGTGTGTGTGTGTGTGTGTGTGTGTGTGTGTATATATATATATTATATATATATATATATATATATATATATATATATATATATATATATATATGTGGAACACCTCTGCCGTATTTAAACTCTTGCTGTTGAGATTCACATCTGATGTGTTACTCCTGTTTCTACCAGATATATAAGTAAAAATTGGAGATGCAATCTTAATTTCTTTTCAAAAGCGTTTTACATCATTTTTCATGCAACTTGATGAAGGACGGAGTTTCCGTCCGAAACTGTGCATTCGTTATTTGTACATTCATGAAAAAAGAAGTAAAATGCTTTTGAAAAGAAATTGAGATTGCATCTTCAATTTTTATATATATATATATATATATATATATATATATATATATATATATATATACATACAGTATATACAGGCAGTCCCCGGGTTACAAACAAGTTAGGGACTAGACATGTGCACACTGAAATATTTCGTTTCGAAATTTCGTTTTCGTCCGAAAAATAAATTTATTTAGTTACTCCTGAAATTCGTTTTTATTACTTTCGTTTTTCGTTAAAAATTGCATTAGTCCGAAAATCCAAATTAGGATGGAATCTGTCATTGAAGGCTTATGGTGTCTGTGTAATGTTCAAAGAAGATTCGACTGAGCAGCTAAACTGTACAACGCCGTATAGTTTACCTGCTCCGTCGAATCTTCTTAGAACTTTCAACAGACACCATAAGCCAAAGTACGTGTGTACTTAGTTCTAGCTATTTTACTGCTCCTCCTCTTTGGTTACAATCAGCCAATAACATTCATCATCATCATTATTTTTATTTATCTTTTCTCCCCTATGTCGAATTTTTTCTCCCCGACATCGAATCTTTTCTCCCCTACGTCGAATCTTTTCTCCCCTACGTCGAATCTTTTCTCCCCTACGTCGAATCTTTTCTCTCTATGTAGAATAATCTTGGACTAATAGAGTTAAGGTTAGACACAACCACAGGTTTGATGGACACAGATTGTTATTGTCATCATCATGTCGAATCTCCTATCTATATCGAACTGTTGTAGCAACGAAAACGAAAATAAAGCATTTGTTTATGTTGGATCTTTCGTTTTTCGGATTTGTTAAAACGATAATGAAAATACCTGAAATTCGGACGAAAATGCATTCGGACGAAAACGAATGCACATGTCTATTAGGGACTGTAGGTTTGTTCTTAAGTTGAATCTGTTTGTAAGTCGGAACAGGTAAATTTTTTAGGTGTAGCTCCAGCCAGAAAAAATATTTTTAAGATTTTTGGATAGCATTGGGAAGGGTTAACACCCCTGTAACATTTGTTTTGCTGTCTGTGCCCCTGTTCAGAAGATTTCACCTCACTTTCTGTCCCAATGACAATTGGATTTTGAAAATTTTGGGTAGTTGTGGAAACAAGCTTTGGTGATAAAGCATTAGTGGAGGTACCTTTTCCCCATAATAGCTCTTACAGGAGTGAATTTCCCTTCCTAGGGGTAGATTTCCTCTCACTTCCTATTGTCGTTTGTAAGTCGGATGTTTGTAACTAGGGGACCCCTTGTATATATATAACTCCCAACTGTCTGTGATTTCGAGGGACTGTCCCTGATTTGGAGCAATGTCCCTCTGTCCCTCATTCCTCCTCATTTTTCCCTCATTTTGGTCTGATCCATATAGATGTATATGCAATTAACTTTTTATCTATCAAAAAGTGTTTTTCAGCTCTAAACCTTTCATCTGATTTCTAAATTGCTGCATTTGTATATTTCAAAAGCCAATATAAAGGAATATTAGTGGTAAAAAAAAGCACTTGTGGGTTTAACCAATCTTGTTTTTTGTACAATTCTCCTTTAAGGGGGCGTGGCAAAGGGTGTGTCCTATGCCTGTATCTTTTTGCTGATAGGTGTCCCTCATTTCCATCTCAAAAAGTTGGGAGGCATATATATATATATATATATATATATATATATATATATATGTGTATATATATATATATATATATATATATATATATATATATGTATATATATATATATATATATATACACACACACACACAGTATCTCTCAAAAGTGAGTACACTCTCACATTTTTGGAAATATTTTATATCTTTTCATGTGACAACACTGAAAAAATGACACTTTGCTACAATGTAAAGTAGTGAGTGTACATCTTGTATAACAGTGTAAATTTGCTGTGCCCTCAAAATAACTTAACACACAGCCATTAATGTCTAAACCCCTGGCAAGAATAGTGAGTACACCCCTAAGTGACAAATGTGCAAACTGGGCCCAAAGTGTCAATATTTTGTGTTTGCCACCATTATTTTCCAGCACTGCCTTAACCCTCTTGGACATGGAGTTCACCAGAGCTTCACAGGTTGCCACTGGAGTCCTCTTTCACTCCTCCATGACGACATCACGGAGCTGGTGGATGTTAGAGACCTTGTGCTCCTCTACCTTCCTTTTGAGGATGCCCCACAGATGATCAATAGGGTTTAGGTCTGGAGACATGCTTGGTCAGGCCATCACTTTTACCCTCAGCTTCTTTAGCAGGCAGTGGTCACCTTGGAGGTGTGTTTGGAGTCATTATCATGTTGAAATACTGCCCTGCAGCCCAGTCTCCAAAGGAGGGGATCATGCTCTGCTTCAGTATGTCACAGTACATGTTGGCATTCATGGTTCCCTCAATGAACTGTAGCTCCCCAATGCTGGCAGCACTCTTGCAGCCCCAGATGATGACTATCCCACCACCATGCTTGACTGTAGGCAAGACACACTTGTCTTTGTATTCCTCACCTGGTTGCCGCCATTACAGGCCTCTCATTCTCCCCTTAGACCACCATCCAGAGCACTGTGCAGCATTACAGGCCTCCTCATACCACCATCCAGAGCATTGTGCAGCATTACAAGCTTCCGAGTCCTCAGACCACTGTCCAGAGCACTGAGTAGCATTGCAGCCACCATCCAGGGCACTGTTCAGCATTACAGGCCTCCTCAGACCATGTCCAGAGCACTGTGTAGCATTACAGCCACTGTCCAGAGCATTGCGCAGCATTACAGGCCTACTCAGACCACTGTCCAGAGCACTGTACAGCATTACAGGTCTCCTCAGACCACCATACAGAGCACTGTGCAGCATTACAGGCCTCCTCAGACCACCATACAGAGCACTGTGCAGCATTACAGGCCTTTGAGTCCTCAGACCACCATCCAGAGCACTGTGTAGCATTGCAGCCACCATCCAGAACACTGTTCATCATTACAGATCTCCTCAGACCACCGTCCAGAGCACTGTGTTGCATTACAGCCACCATCCAGAGCACTATTTGCCCAGTAAAACAACTCCTTTATTTCTTGAATCACCTACTGTTTCCTGTGGCAGAGGCAGGCAAAATATCCGACCGCTGCGGCGATGTAAGTCGTAGCATGCGGTAGGCTGGCTGCGCTGCTCTCCTCAGAGTGACTGACTTCACCCCCTGGGAGCAGGGAGCTTGAGCACAAAGTTGCTGTGGACTACAACTCCCATAAGCAACAGCGGCGGCAGTCCCACGTGACGTCACCTGACAGACTGACTGTCGGTCAATAGTGAGTCGTGATTCAGCAGGCAGAAACTCGGACAGCCACGGCGCTGGCCGGCGGCCATTGTTTTGGTTATACAAACAGACAGTACAGTACTTAACTTGGGGGGGCACACAGTAAAATTGGGTGGGACGTGGCCCCCTCAGGCCCCACCCTTGTGACGCCATTGAGCACTGGCACAATGCGGCAGTGAACTTTGTGACATCTGAATGATCAGAGCTCAAAATTTCAAGTCCTGAGCTACTAGCCAGGCCTCAAGGGTTACTCGCCACCAGTTGCCCCTCCAACCCCTACCTTGCCCCGCCCCTAATCCCACCCCTAATCCCACACCTAAACACGCCCTCATAAATTATCTCATGAAATGGCACTTAAATGTTTTATGCAGAATTGCGTTATATGTAAAAATAGATATTAACAACTTTGTGTCACCAATGCAGCTATGTGTCCCCAATGCAGCCTGTTTCCCCATTGCAGCCTGTGTCCCCATTGCAGCCTGTGTCCCCAATGGAGTTATGTGTCCCCAATGCAGCTATGTGTCACCAGTGCAGCCTGTGTCCACCAGTGCAGCCTGTGTCACCAGTGCAGCCTGTGTCACCAGTGCAGCCTGTGCCCACCAGTGCAGCCTGTGCCCGCCAGTGCAGCCTGTGTCGGCCAGTGCAGCCTGTGTCCCCAATGCAGCTATGTGTCCCCAATGCAGCTATGTGTCCCCAGTGCAGCCTGTGTCCGCCAGTGCAGCATGTGCCCGCCAATGCAACCTGCACTCGCCAGTGCAGCCTGTGTCCGCCAGTACAGCCTGTATCACCAATGCAGCCTGTGTCCGCCAGTGCAGGCTGTGTCCCCAATGCAGGCATGTGTCCCAATTGAAGACATGTGCCCCCATTACAGCCATGTGTTCCCAATGCAACTCTGTGTGCCCAATGCAGCTCTGTGTCCCCATTGCAGCTCTGTGTCCCCAATGCAGCCATGTGTCCCCAATGCAGCCATGTGTCCCCAATGCAGCTCTGTGTCCCCAATGCAGCTTTGTGTCCCCAGTGCAGCCTACCTGTGTAGGGGAAGGGAGAGGAGAGCTGCCACCGACTGGTTGATCAGAGCACGGGGAACATAACAGCTTTCATTTCAATAGCTGTGTGTTCCCCGCTGCACGCCATCATATAGAGCCCCTCCCCCTTGTCCGGGCACTTTGATAGACAGATCACCCGTCCAATCCTGGGATGGGTGATCTGTCTATTAAAGTGCCCGGACAAGGGGGAGGGGCTGTATATGATGGCGCGCGGCGGGGAGCACACAGCTATTGAAATGAAAGCTGTTATGTTTCCCGTGCTCTGATCAACCAGGTGGCTCTCCTCTCCCTTCCCCTATGATCGCTCCGACAAACCCAGGCTGCAGGCAGTGCTCGCCCCCCTGCCCCCAGGCAGCCCACACTCTTTTTTGAGGGCTGTGAATGATGCTTGGCTGGGGTCGCTGGGCAGGTGGGGCCTCCCAGGCAAGTGGGGCTCCCGGGTAACTGCCCAGCGTGCCCAAACAAAAATATGGCCTTGCCTCAGACCACCGTCCAGAGTACTGTGTAGCATTACAGCTACCATCCAGAGCACTGTGCAGCATTACAGGCCTCCTCAAACCAACGTCCAGTAGGGTTGCCACCTCATCCCTTTAAGACTGAACACATATCGATTACACAGATTCAAAGCACTGTTCAGCATTACAGGCCTCCTCAGACCACCACCCAGAGTACTGTGCACCATTATAGGCCTCCTCAGGTTTGCCACCTCAAGACTGAACACACCCCCTTTAAGACTGAACACATATCAATTAGACAGATTCTGTGGCTGATTAAGGTGGTATTTAAACTCACTTGATGCCTTTTCTGCATTAAATTAAAGGGATGAGGTGGCAACCCTACCATCCAGAGCACTGTGTAGCATTGCAGCCACCATCCAGAACACTGTTCATTATTACAGGTCTCCCCAGACCACCATCCAGAGCACTGTGCAGCATTACATGCCTCCTCAGACCACTGTCCAGAGCACTGTGTTGCAATACAGCCACCATCCAGAGCACTGTGCAGCATTACAGGCCTCCTCAAACCAACATCCAGAGCACTGAGTAGCATTACAGCCACCATCCAGAGCACTGTGGAGCATTACAGGTTTCCTCAGACCACCATCCAGAGCACTGTGTAGCATTACAGCCATCATCCAGAGCACTGTGCAGCATTACAGGCCTCTCAGACCACCAGCATCCAGAGCACTGTGCAGCATTAAAGGCCTCCTCAGACCACTTTCCAGAGAACTGTATAGCATTACAGCCGTAGTCCAGAGCACTGTGCAGCATTATAGGCCTCCTCAGACCATCATCCAGAGCACTGTGGAGCATTACAGGCCTCCTCAGACCACTGTGCAGCATTACAGGCCTGCTCAGACCACTGTCCAGAGCAATTTGCAGCATAACAGTGAATGACAAAAGCTTACATCATTGCAACACCTACTGCTGCCTTTTGCGGAACATAGTAAAACCCTCCAGAGTGACACCATGTCCATGTGCCTGGCTGTCCCTGCCCTCTTTGATCTACCCAGCTACCTTGAGGACTTTAAACAGAACACTAGCTACTAGGGATGGGTGAACGTTTCAGCCCGAGCATGATTTCGAGTTGAACATTTGCCTATTTGGCCGTTCGCCAAACACCCGAATTTGCAGGGTGTTCGCCGGGTGTTGGCCCGGCAAACGCAATGCACTGAGTGCCACACATTTTTTTTTTAGTTCATTCACAAACTTTTCTTCTCAGTATTACATACTCACATATTGTGTGTAATATGTCCGCCTGTGTCAGATTTCGTCGGAAAGAATAACTTATATTATTCACTGCAGGCGGTTTCCATCTTCATTGTGGGCATTTGAAGCCCACAAGCATTTATTTCCTGGATGTGGTGAATGCTGTGCTCCCAGCATTCACCGCTCGTTCCCGCACATGCTCAGTGGCATCCTGGGAAGCCTGAGACTAGCTCCCAGGAGTCTGGGAGAGGCTAGAAACACGCCTACTCCCATGGGAGGAGAACCAGGAAGTGCAAAGAGGAATAGAAAAATAAAAGGTAATTACGGCGATTTAAATTTTTTTAAACAACATGTCAGCATCTAGGCAAGGAAGAGAATACATACAGATATTGTTCAAAATTTGGGTGGAACCCCGCTTTAACAACTGAAAAGTCAACAGCTGTCAATGGGGTTCCCTGCTGACGGCTGAAAAAAAAAAAGTGCAGGTAAAAAAAAAAAACAGCATTATTTGCAAGTAGTTGGCCATAAAAGGGGTATGGGGGTCTGGGTACTGCCTTGGGGGACATGTATCAATAAAAAAAGAAAAAGAAAAAAAAAATGGTCATTTTTTTAGGAGCAGTGATTTTAATGATGCTTAAAGTGCAACAATAAAAATGAAAAATTCCTTTAAATATTGTGCCTGGGGGGCCCCCTTAATGTGCTTGTAAAGTGGCACATTTGTAGCATTTACATAACATGCTACAGCAAAGCTGACATAGAAAAAAAATATGGTTTAAAATGACTTCTGGTTACAATTGCTGACACCAGGTAATAAAAAATAAAGAAAACAAAAATCTATACCAAACCATTATCCGAGCACACAGCCTGGCATGCAGCTCCTGAACCATACCAGGCCACATGCCCTCAACACAGGGGGGGGGATGGGTGCTTTGAAGCTCTGCGCCCCCCACCCCAAAGCACCTTGTCCCCATGTTATTGGGGACAAGGGCTTCTTCCAGTCTTACCGACAACCCTGGCCTGTGGTTGTCGGGGTCTGCAGGTGGGCGACTTATTGGAATTTGGCTCTTTGGGTCCAGTATGGATTTACATTTTTTTTTTTTTATCAGCTTGGGTTCCCCCCCAAATCCATACCAGACCCTTATCCAAGCATGCAGCCTGGCAGGTCAGGAAAAGGGGGGGCAAGCGAGCCCCCCGCTCCTGAACAATACCAGGCCACATGCCCTCAATGTGGGGGTTGGGTGCTTTGGGGCAGGGGGGCTTTGTCACCAAGGGCTTCTTTCCAACAACCCTTTCTGTACCCATTCACCAAAAAAGTGTCAAAGTAAGAAAAACAGGACACAAAAACTGTCTCCTGTATTGCTTACTTTTTGACACTTTTTTGGTGAATAGGTACGGGTACGATGTACCCGATACCCATTCACATAGGGGAGGCCGGGATCAGGGGGTCCCCTTGGTAAAGGGTAGGGATGAGCTGAACACCCCCCTGTTCGGTTGGCACCAGAACACGCGAACAGGAAAAAAGTCAGTTCGAACACGCAAACAACGTTAAAGTCTATGGGACACGAACATGAATAATCAAAAGTGCTAATTTTAAAGCCTTATATGCAAGTTATTGTCATAAAAAATGTTTGGGGACCCGGGTCCTGCCCCAGGGGACATGGATCAATGCAAAAAAAAGTTTTAAAAACGGCCGTTTTTTCGGGAGCAGTGATTTTAATAATGCTTAAAGTCAAACAATAAAAGTGTAATATCCCTTCAAATTTCGTACCTGGGGGAAGTCTATAGTATGCCTGTAAATGGGCGTATGTTTCCCGTGTTTAGAACAGTATGGCAGCAAAATGACATTTCAAAGGAAAAAAAGTCATTTAAAACTACTCGCGGCTATTGCATTGCCGGTCCGACAATACACATACAATTTCATTGATAAAAACGGCATGGGAATTCCCCACAGGGGAACCCCGAACCAAAATTTAAAAAAAATGATGTGGGGGTCCCCCTAAATTCCATACCAGGCCCTTCAGGTCTGGTATGGATATTAAGGGGAACCCCGGCCAAAATTTTAAAAAAAAACAGCGTGGGGTCCCCCCAAAAATCCATACCAGACCCTTATCTGAGCACGCAACCTGGCAGGCTGCAGGAAAAGAGGGGGGACGAGAGAGAGGCCCCCCTCCTAAACCGTACCAGGCCACATGCCCTCAACATTGGGAGGGTGCTTTGGGGTAGCCCCTCAAAAAAACACTGTGTCCCCATGTTGATGAGGACAAGGGCCTCATCCCCACAACCCTGGCCGGTGGTTGTGGGGGTCTGCGGGTGGGGGGCTTATCGGAATCTGGAAGCCCCCTTTAACAAGGTGACCCCCAGATCCCAGTCCCCCCCCTGTGTGAAATGGTAAGGGGGTACAAAAGCACCCCTACCATTTCACTAAAAAACTGTCAAAAATGTTAAAAATGACAAGAGACAGTTTTTGACAATTCCTTTATTTAAATGCTTCTTCTTTCTTCTTTCTTCTATCTTCCTTCATCTTCTTCTTCTTCTGGTTCTTCTGGTTCTTCTAGTTCTTCCTCCGGTGTTCTCGTCCAGCATCTCCTCCGCGGCGTCTTCTATCTTCTTCTCCTTGGGCCACTCCGCACCCATGGCACGTAGGGAGGCTCCCGCTCTTTGCTTCATCTTCTTCTCTTCTTCATCTTCTTCTCTTCTTCATCTTCTGCTCCGGGCCGCTCCGCATCCAAGCTGGCATGGTGGGAGGCTCCCGCTGTGTGATGCGTTTCCTCTTCTGACGGGCGTCCCCCTCTGACGCACGGTGACTTGACGGGACTTCCCTGTGACATCACGGGGAATGCCACAGGGAAGCCCCATCATGTCCCATGCATCAGAGGGGGGTGGGGTCACCAGGTGGCCCCACACCCATTATTTAAGAACCGTCAGAAGAGGAGACGGTCACATAGCGGGAGCCTCCCACCATGCCATGGGTGCGGAGCGGCCCAAGGAGAAGAAGATAGAAGACGCCACGGAGGAGATGCTGGACGAGAACACCGGAGGAAGAACCAGAAGAGCCAGAAGAACCAGAAGAAGAAGAAGATGAAGGAAGATAGAAGAAAGAGGAAAGAAGAAGCATTTAAATAAAGGAATTGGCAAAAACTGTCTCTTGTCATTTTTAACATTTTTGACAGTTTTTTAGTGAAATGGTAGGAGTACTTTTGTACCCCCTTACCATTTCACACAGGGGGGAGGGCCAGTATCTGGGGGTCCCCTTGTTAAAGGGGGCTTCCAGATTCCGATAAGCCCCCCACCCGCAGACCCCCACAACCACCGGCCAGGGTTGTGGGGATGAGGCCCTTGTCCTCATCAACATGGGGACAAGGTGTTTTGGGGGGCTACCCCAAAGCACCCTCCCAATGTTGAGGGCATGTGGCCTAGTACGGTTCAGGGGGGGTGCTCTCTCATCCCCCCTCCTTTCCTGCGGCCTGCCAGGTTGCGTGCTCGGATAAGGGTCTGGTATGGATTTTTGGGGGGACCCCACTCCGTTTTTTTTTTTTTTTAATTTTGGCGCGGGGTTCCCCTTAAAATCCATACCAGACCTGAAGGGTCTGGTATGGAATTTAGGGGGACCCCCACGTCATTTTTTTTTTTTTATTTTGGCGCGGGGTTCCCCTTAATATCCATACCAGACCTGAAGGATCTGGTATTCTCATGTGGGGAACCTGCGGGGTTCCCCTCCGGGGAATTCCCATGGCGTTTTTATCAATGAACTTCTATGTGTATTGTCGGACCAGCAATGCAATAGCTGCGAGTAGTTTTAAATGACTTTTTTTCCTTTGAAATATCATTTTGCTGTCAGACTGTTCTAAACACGGGAAACATGCACCCCTTTACAGGCATACTATAGACACCCCCCAGCTACAAAATTTAAAGGAATATTACACTTTTATTGTTTCACTTTAAGCATTATTAAAATCACTGCTCCTGAAAAATGTCCGTTTTTAAAACTTTTTTTTGCATTGATCCATGTCCCCTGGGACAGGACCCAGGTCACCAAACACTTTTTATGACAATAACTTGCATATAAGCCTTTAAAATTAAACACTTTTGATTTCTCCCATAGACTTTTAAAGGGTGTTCCGCGGCATTCGAATTTGCCGCGAACACCCCAAATTGTTCGCTGTTCGGCGAACTTGCGAACAGCCGATGTTCGAGTCGAACATGAGTTTGACTCGAACTCGAAGCTCATCCCTAGTAAAGGGGGCTTCCAGATTCTGATAAGCCCTCCACCCACAGACCCCGACAACCACAGGCCAGGGTTGGCTGATTTTACCGGGGCTTAGAAATGGAGATTAACACGGTCCAGGTCACCGGGACCGGGGGGGTGGGGGTGCAAGGAGGGGGACCTGTGTAAATTCACCTTACAGAGTTTTCTGTAAAAGGTGAATCGAAACAAATAGAACTGAACTGTTTTATTCTCCAGGTATTTCTATTTCAAACATAAGAAGCATACCTAATACTTGTGGGTTGTGCTTACTGCGATCGAAATAATCAATAATTCAACAACAGTTTTAATTGTCAATTTAAATTCATAGAAAAAATGTGCAGGCTACAAATGCCATTAGTATGTGGAACTATAATAACCATAACTTTTATTCAACTCCTTTGCATTGACAAATTTGACAATAGAGGTAAATATCACACTAATGAAAAAGAAAAATAGATCAGTAACTGTCAAAAACGGCAGCCTTATGTTGGGGTCCTGTCCCTAGTAATCTTTTTTAGTGTGATATTTACCTATATTGTTATTGTAAATGCTGAGAGAGAGAGAGAGAGAGGAGTTGATAAAAAGCGGTGAATGTTATAATCCACACACTAATGGCATTATTGTAGACTGTGCACTTTTTCTTTGAATGTATCTGAGAATTAGAACTGATGAAATAATAAACTGAAAGTAAATTGATTCTTATTGTAGAAATAGAATTACCCTTGAGTATTGGTCAGGGGTGGACTGATAACTCATGGAGCCCCCGGGCAATAGGAGATTATGGGGCCCCCGAGCAATAGGAGAAGATTATGGGGCCCCAGGCAATAGGAAATTATGGGGCCCCTGGGCAATAGATTATGGAGGCACACAGTATACACACACACATACAGTATACACACACAGTCACACAATATACACACACAGTATACACACACAGAATACACATACAGACACTGAAAAGGTACTGGAGAGGCGGGGCAGCAATATTCTTGGGATTTTTTTTATAAAAAACACATATTTTTACATACCGTCCCTGGTTTTATTGAGGCTGGCAACCCTGATGGATCCCCTTAGTGGCATGGGGCCCTCGGGCAGTGCCCGAGTGCCCGAATGGTCAGTCCGCCCCTGGTTTTGGTTTATTATGCTGTGCCAGACTGCCATTGACATGCCTGTGCAGTATGCTGTGTGCTTGTAGCTGCTGAAAGGTTTTGCTGTTCTGTTTAGTTTCTTGAACTCTTATGCTCTGTTCACACGGTCAGATTTTCCAATGGAAAAAGTGGGATCGGATTGTGTTGTCGGAAATTCCAATCGTGTGTGGGCTCTATCGGACTTTTTCCGTCTGAATTTCCGACACACAAAGTTTGAGAGCAGGATATAAAATTTTTCCGACAACAAAACCTGAACGTTTAAATTGCGATCATGTGTACACAAATCTGACACACAAAGTGCCACGCATGCTCAGAATAAATTGGCTACAGTCCCGTTTATAGTCCCGACGTACGTGTTTTACGTCACCGTGTTCAGAAAAATCGGATTTTCTGGCAAGCTTGTGCGACCAAGTGTATGCAAGACAAGTTTGGCCCAAAATCCGTCGGAAAAAATCAGATGGATTTTGTTGTCGGAATGTCCGATCAATGTCCGATCGTGCGTACGGGGCATTAAAGTTCATGTAAATGTGCACTGCATGGTGGCATCATCACGCAGTGTTTTTTTGTTTTTGTTTTTACATTCCATTTCTGTAAAAGAAGCAATATTCTTGTAATGAAACCTGGTTTTACTTAAATAAAGACGTTATATAACAACTAAATCCATGTCTGTAGTGCGTGTTCAAACCTTAATACCATAAATAATAACATATAAAAATTTTCACTCCAGGAGTATATAATGAGTTTGGAAATTGTAGAGAAATGCTTAAATAATGCATTACAATTTAACTAAACCGAATAGATATTAGACCACTAAAATTAGTTTTATTCAAATACAATGATTTTAGTCCACTAAAATGTACTGGAGATTTTAGTTGACTACATACAACAAAAAACTAAAGCAATTGCAGATGGCTAAAATAGGACTAAAACTGAAATGGCATTTTAGTCAAAAGACTAATGCCTCGTACACAGGATCGGACTTTCCGACAACAAAACCGTGGAATTTTGTCCGAAGGGCGTTGTCTCAAACTTGTCTTGCATACACACGGCCAAACAATTGTTGACCAACATAAACGAATGTAGTGACGCACTACGTGGTTTTTCAGCTCTTTAGCGCCACCCTTTGGGCTCCTTCTGCTAATTTCGTGTTAGTAGAAGTTTGGTGAGTGTTGATTCTCGCTTTTCTCTTCGCGTTTTTCATTTCGTGCTTTTCAGTTAGTTTCTGAAAGGCCGTTTGTCAGCCACACATGTTGCGGAATCGGAGGAGATAACATGTTATTTATTATTGGCCTTGGAGTTATTGCTTTGACATTATTTTTTTGGTTGAATAATGATTTGATTTGGTATATTTTCTATGTTTTTGAATGCATAGAATGCACTTTTTGGTTAAGTTCTATTAGCAGATAGCATGTTTAATTTTATTTGTTTTCTTTTTTTAATGCACAATAAAAAAATTGTGGAGAATAATACTTGGCTATGTGTTTTACTTCAAATTATTTTGGGAGTCGGCAGTTACATTTTAAAAAATACAATGTAAAATTAACAAGGGACACCAACATAGTTGTATCTGTGATCTTAAAAACTACGGGATAATGGTGTTGTGGTAACTTGCCCAAATAAAAAAAAAAGCATAATAATATTATTCTTGATATCACTAGAAAAAAAAAGCCTTTAAAAATTTGTTTGCAATAACTCCATCAGTATCACCAGCAAAGCAGCTTCATTATTATCCCATTAAAGAAGAAGAGAATTGTGCGCTGTATTTCGAGATTTCATAATTTGCCACGTCACAAATGTTAATTCTCCATTACGAACGCTAATTTACAAGACCGACCGCTTCTGGCTCACCCTTGCTTCCGAGCATGCGTGTTTGTGCTTTTATCCAACGGACTTGTGTACACATGATCGGAAAACCTGAAAACACACATTTGTTGGCGGAAAATTTTAAAACCTGCTAGCCAACATTTGTCCACGGAAAATCCGACAATTGTCCAATGGAGCATACACACGGTCAGATTTTCTGCCAACAGCCTGTCATCACACATTTCCTGTCGGAAAATCCGACCGTGTGTACGAGGCTTTAGACTAAAACTAAATAGAAATTTATTGCTGCCCAATTTAACACTGCGTGAAAACTGGAACCACGGTGGATAAAGATTAATGATTTTTTTTTTAACTTCTAAATAATTTGATTTTTTTAATTTAAATCTGATTTATTTTTTTATTTTTATCAAATGTATTTTTATAAAATGCCTTTGGAGTAAAATTCTATCTAAAGATAGTTTTATATTTAAGATACATTAATATTTTGGTTTATTCAGCATGAAATGGAGCTTAGTTATGTAGCATGAGGCTGTATATTCTGCAATATTTACATTTTTGGTAAACTCATTCAATGAAGCCAAGCTCTGCAAGCTAAGATAACATGCACATGCACTCCATTAATGCATTTGCACAATTTCACAGTAATCATGAGATAAAACAAAGTTCAGGAATATTCCTTTATCCCATTGTTTTGCAAATCTATGTACACTACAAACTGTATGATTGAATCAGTTCTGATATTGCTGTTTTACTAACCTGACAGCTTTTTATGCTTAATAGGAAACCTTAATTTTGTTTGCAAATATTAAAGATTCTAACTACCAGCAAGAATAAGTCCTTACATTTAAAGAGCACCTGTCATTTCAGATCCATCATGGCAGCGCCTGTTAGCGGGCATCCACTCACCCGCTGCCACCACATCCCCCACCTTGTTGTGTCACTGCCACATCACCAGCCCATTAAAGTGAATGGGACTGTCAGTGAGTCAACAGCGGGTCAGAGGAGGAGCCACTGTGGGAGGAGCCGCTGACAGTTGCTCTTTAAAAATTATGATTTAAATCAAGCCTTTTTACTAGTTATTTAAATCATAATTTAAATTGTGATTTAAATCAACTTAATTTAAATCAAATCCACCCTGTCTGGAACTATAGGTTTCAGCATCGGAAGTTTGCCACTATTGTTGGGATGAATACAACAGCATCCCCACATGTGGGACACTCATCGTTACAGGTGATTTATTTATATCATTTTTAATTTTTGCATTTTCTATTTGCAACATGTGGCCAGTCTTGCATAATACCCTTTACCCCCCACACTTCACAGAAGAGAATTTTTAGGAAAATTATTTGCCTGCTAGATTTGTAATTGTATTAGCCTTATAGGGGCTTTCATTGGGTAAAGTTTGAGTTGTGTAAAAGTGTTAAAGTCTTGAAATGCTCAAATTGTCCTAATTTGTATAACATTATATAGGGATGTGGAATGTGGTCCCTTTAAGGGGGACAACTGGTATGTATTTTGGAAAACCCAGGAATTCTCACCCATGCAGGGTGAGGAGTTTCAGGGTAGTCCAGTAGGAGAGAAGAGGACTGATTTTCAGTACTCTCTGGATTGGTAGGTCCTCTTTGGAACCTAGAATTCGGAGGTTCGGAGAGACTTTTGAGGTGGGAAAGAACCTCCAAAGCCTGATCACTGGGAGTGGTCCTGAAGAGGTTAACCTGTCTTCGTGGGAGTCCAGGGAGAAATGAGGAGGCAGCTGGCACATGTCTGTAAGGTGAAGTAGAGCAAAGTGATCAGCGTGGGTTAGATTGTAGCTGAGACACAGTGGCTGAACTGTAGAGACATGCTCTTTGGGACCCCTGAAGCAGAAGCTTTCAAAACACCCTGGTAATGGACAAGAGTGACTAGCGGTGAGCCGACCCTTTATTTTTGTTCCAACTATTGATGGACTAATTTTGTTTGCGGAGGATAAGCTTTCTGTTTGCTTGTTTTTTGAAAATAAAAGCACTGTTTGCTTTTACCAAAGTTCTTGGTCTCAAGCTCCTCAAGGCTACAAGCCTTCAAGCATATCTAAAGCAAAAGCTTTTTTTTTTCTTTTGGCAGTTTGTATCCTTTTTGAACATTTATTTCACTTTCTGTCCTGAGATCCAACATGAAGTTAAAGATGATGTCGCTAAAGAAAGGTAAAACCTATCTTCCATTTCCTTTGGAAGACTCACCCTTTGCTTTTATAAACGTGCTTGGATGATGATCTTGGGCTCTTCAAGGTTACAAGCCTTAAAGCATATCATAAAGCAAAAACGTTATTTATTTATTTATTTTGCTCTTTGTATCCTTTTTGAAATTTTCTTTCACTTTCTGTCTCGAGATCCAAAATGAAATGAGAGGTGGCCTTTCTAAAGGAAGATAAATCCTATCTTGGACAATTGTCAAGTGTATCAATTGGAAGACAGCCTCACTGTCTAGTGACAATTTCAATTTTTGATTTTATTTCTTGCTTTCAGTCTTATGGACAGTGGACAAATAATGGTGTAGCTCCTTACTTGTGACATAGACATTGAAAAAAAATAAAAAATTTAAGTAGAACTATAGGCAAACCTTTTTTTTTCATTTTGGATAGAGTAAGGTAAGGTTTATAAGACCTGTAAGGTTTATTTTTTCCCTATTTCTCCTTTTGAGGATATTTCCTTTCACTTCCTGTTCCATAGTTAAAACAGGAAGTGAGAGGAAATCCCTGCAAATTAAGGGAATCCCCAGGTCACCAGAACTAGTGCCCCCCATTGGACATTTTCCCCATTATTACTTTTGTGGGGATAACCCAAAATTTGGGATTTTCTTTCACTTTCACTTTCAATGATAATCTCCCTAACGGGGGGCACAGACAGCAATAGAAACTGACAACTGTTCTAATCCATCTCCCATCTATCTAAAGCTAAAAAAAAAAGGGTTTTGCCTTTAGTTATACCTTAACTTAATCCTTCCACACGTTATCCAAAACAAATAAAACTGGCTGTATATGTACTTTAAAAAGGCTCACGAGTAGGGTTGCCACCTTTTCTTCAAGTCAAACCCGAACACTTTAGCGGCGCACAGCAATTTTGTTTTGTAGTATAAACTATACATATATGTTGCTATTAAATAACATTTCTAATCATATGAAGTTAATAACAAGAGTCCCCCTTTACATCAGAGTCTACAGAGTTCCCCTTTTACATCTGAACTCGCAGAGTTCCCTTTCACTGTAAGGGGGGACTCTGCAGACTCTGATGTAAGGGAGAACTATGGGGCCTCTAACATAAACAATGCTCTGGAAATCATGGTTTAAGAAGGGACACTGAGAACTCTGATGTACGGAGAAGACTCTGATGTAAGGGGAAACACTGTGGCCTCTAGTGTAAAGGGGAACTCTGATGTAAGGGGTGCTCTGAGAACCCTGATTTGCCTTAGTGTACTTACTCAGATGCAGGAGAGAGAAGAGGGGAGACTTCAGTCACAGACAGGGATGGATGGTGAGCTCACTCACCCCTTGGCAGTTAGCACCTCTCATCCAGATGTATCTGAGGCTGCTGGACTTCAAATTTCCAGACCCAGCTTTCCTATTCTGAGGCACAGCGCTGAGTATTGGAGTATGGGCAGACACAGAGGGGTAGGGGTGGGGGGAAGAGGTGCAGATCAAGCCCTCTTCTCCCATCTGTGTGTTTGGGGGGAGGGTTGTTAGTGCTGGCTTTGGACAGTGTGAAAGAGTGTAACAGAAACTCTCAGCTCAACTGCAGCCAGCAACCCTGCTGGGAAGCCATAGTCCAGTCTAAATAATATGTCTGGGTTTCAGGCAGTCTGAAACCTGGACACACAATTCCAAACCCGAACTGTCCGGGTGAATCCTGGACAGGCGGCAACCCTGCTCACAAGTTATTCAAAAATGGAGCAAAGGGAAGGTATTGACAATACTAACCAATCAGATTCCTGCAGTAGAAACATAGAACATAAAAGAGAAAAGACCAAGTGGTCCATCAAGTCCACCCATTTTTTTTTTTTTAATTAAGCTCTTATTTATCTCATATGGATTAGAAAATGTAAGCATTCCGCTTTTATGTACAGACAACAATGTCATTTCTTTGACATTTTTAATAACATTACTCTTTTATCAGTACTTCATTATTTTACATGTATACTGCAGAATATAATTAGATGTAATAGCTCACCAGATTGGAATTTCTGTGACAGCTTCAAGGACGGATACCTGGATCTGTTCCTCCAAAATACTATTCAGTCACAGCCAGTAGGATGCGCCCTTGAACTTTATTAGTACAATGGACTTACTAATTGGTTGATTGTCTAACAACAGATGTTGCCCAGTAGTAGAGCAATACTCATTACCAGTGTTGTTGTATCTCTTGTAATTAATGTATCTAATTTACTTAATTGATTTTTAACATTCACTGACAGGTTATGGGTTGTATGAAATACACAAAGGTAACAATTCTTTTGTTCTTTTACATAAAAGAAACTAAAGTCTAAACTGTAATATAGTGTAAAATGGATGGGGCTGGCTGGTATGTTTTGTCATTAATAAGAAAGATAAATTAGAAATATTGATTATCAGTAAGGATATCAAATTGATTCCAGGAAATGTAAGTGTAATTTCAATGTGTTTAAAAGTTCACATGGGACACAGAGTATTCATTACATAGTGGGATGTCCCAAAGCAATGCTCATTTGAGGGGAGGGTGACACAGATCAGAAAATATAGACCGCAAACGGACCAGAGGAACTAAACTGCAGCCTGCAGTACACTGCGCCCGAAGGCAGTATCCTCTTGCCCTCTTACATCCACCTGATAGAATCTGGTGAATGTATGGACTGAAGACCAAGTCGCAGACGTACAGATCTAAGCCATGGAGGCCTGGTGATGCACTGCCCAAGAAGCACTAACAGCCCTAGTTGAGTGCGCTATCACATGAAAGGAGGAGTTTTCCTCTTTATATCATAAGCCTGAAAAATAACCTGTCTAATCCATCTAGAAAGAGTGGATTTAGATGCTGCTTGGCCTTTCTTATGGCCATCTGGCAGAATAAACCAACAATCAGTTTTCCGTATCTGAGCTGTTGCCTGCAGATAGACACTGACTGCTCTAACCACATCAAGAGTGTGCAAAGATTCTTCCTCCGCGGACTGCGGATCTGGAAAAAAGGATGGTAGGATTACATCTTGATTCAAATGGAATCCTGAAACCACCTTGGGTAAGAGGACGCATAACAATCCTGTCCTTGTGAATAATTAAATATGGCTCTTTACAAGAAAAAGCTGCCAATTCTGATACTCTCCTAGCAGAGGATATGACTATCAAGAAGACTAATTTTTTAGTCAAAAGCGCTAAAGGAGCCAGGTGCAGTGGCTCAAAGGGTTGTCCCTGTAAAGCTGACAACACCAAATTCAAGTCCCATGGGCATACTGGAGGTTTGACTGGCAGATTCAACCTCAGTGCCCCCTGAATAAAGGCCCAGACAAGGGAATGTGAAGCAATTGGCTTCTGAAAAAATACAGACAAAGCCGAAATTTGGACTTTGATAGTGCTCAAAGCCAATCTCATTTCTAGGCCTGACTGAAGAAAGGTCAAGATTCTGTTAATCATATACCTTCTAGGATGCCATCCCCTGGGTTCACACCAGGAAACATATGCCTTCCAGATTTTGTAGTAAATAAGCCTGAAGGCCGGCTTTCTGGCATTGACCAGAGTGAAAAGGACTGACTCAGAGAGCCCACGGTCTTTTAAAATGTGGGTTTCAGCAGCCAAGCCCTCAAATTTAGACTTTGTAAAGCACGGTGGCAAATCGGACCCTGTGTGAGCAGATCTGGCTGGAATGGGAGGACCCAATGCCTTCCCACTGCCATCTTTATGATCTCTGCATACCAAGGTCATCTTTTGACCCTTCCCAGGAACCGCGGAAGAAGTGGGTTCGGAGGGAAGGCATACATTAGATTGTACTGATCCCATGGGATTGTCAGAGCATCTGACCCCTGAGCAAGTACATCCCTTGTTCTGGACACAAATTTGTCCAGCCTCCTGTTGAATCTGGATGCGAAAAAATCCACATCTGGTGTTCCCCACCTTTGACATATGGTCTGGAATATGTCCGGGTGTAGGGACCATGCTCCTGGGCATAATTGCCGGTGGCTTAAGAAATCCGCTTGCCAATTTTCCACTCCTGGGATGAATACCGCAGACAGGCAGGGAACATGGCTTTCTGCCCATGCAAGAATGTGATTCTCCTCCATTTGGGCATCCAGACAACTGGTGCCTCCTTGGTGATTGATGTAAGCCACAGCCGTGGCATTGTTGGATTGTATCCGAATAGGATGACCCTGTAGCCTGTAAGACCAGTCCATGAGGGCCAAGTAAATTGCCCGAATTTCTAGAATATTGATGGGCAAGAGTCTCTCGGTTGCAGAGCATTTTCCCTGCGTGCATGTTTCTTCCAGAACTGCTCCCCAGCCTGTCAGACTGGCATCTGTGGTTACGATCTTCCATTGTAGTGGAAGAAAGGCTTTGCCTTTCAAAAGATTTTTGGTTCGTAACCACCAATTGAGGCTTTTGCGTATCCTTGGGGATAGGCACATCGGAATATCCAAGGCATGAGTCTTTTTGTTCCAAGCTGCAAGAATGCTTTTCTGCAGGGGCCTTGAGTGAAACTGTGCAAATGGAACAGCCTCGAAAGTGGTAACCATCTTTCCTAACAGTCTCATACATAGCCGAATAGATGGACTCTTTTTGCTTAATACTAAGCAGACTAGAGCTCTTACGGCCTTGACCTTTTGGCTCTGGTAGAAACACCCTGCCTTGAGCGGTGTCTGTGATAATGCCTAGATACTCCAACCTTGTTGAAGGTTGCAAAGAAGACTTTTCTAGGTTGATTATCCAGCCTAGTCTTTCCAAATGTCTTACTGTCTTGAAGACAGCGCGGTTCAGGTGTGCCACCGATTGCTCTATGAGTAGCAAATCGTCTAGATAAGCTACCACATTTATGCCCTGACCGCTTAGATTTGCTAAGAGAGGGTCTAGAATTTTTGTAAAAATTTGAGGAGCTGTAGCGAGAGGAAAGGAAGGGCCACAAACTGGAAATGGCGCTGGTCTACCGCGAACCTTAGATATCTTTGGTGAGCGGAAAAAATCAGCACATGAAGATATGCATCCTTGATATCTATTGATGCATAAATTCTCCCCCCTGCAGGGTGAAGACCACCGAACGAATTGACTGCATTCGGAAGGATAGAATGTGTAGAAACTGATTCAGATCCTTTAGATCTAGGATGGGTCTGACATCTCCATTTAGCTTTAGAACGGTGAAGAGATTCGAGTAGAACCCTGATCTTTTGGGTTCATTTCTACTATCACTCCCTGGGATAGTAAGCGATCTAAGGCCAGTAGTAGCGGTTCTCGCTTTACTGGATCTTTGGGAACTCTTGACCTTAGGAAACGAGCTGGTGGAAGCTCTAACCTAGAGCTTCCACCAGCTCTAGGTTTGTAACCTAGAGATACTGAAGAGACCACCCACTTGTCTTGAACCTCTTCCCGCCAAGCTCCTGAAAACCGTAGGAGCCTTCCCCCCACTCGGACGAGTGGGGGTGCCCCTTCACAGGGATGTTTTGGGGATCTGCTTGGCAGGCTTTCGTCCCCAAGCCTTTTTCTGTCCTTGGGTGTGACCCTGGGCCTTTCCTCTGAAAGTAGATTGGGAAGGCCGTCGCCACTGCTTAGAGCCTGATGTTCCAGGGGAAGAGCAAAGAGACCATTTGAATGGTGGACGTTTACTCCTCTTAACTGGTAGGAGTGTAGATTTACCACCTGTAATTTTTTGGATAAATTTATCTAGGTCATCCCCAAATAGGCGTTCTCCTTTGAATGGGAAGCCAGCTAAATATCTTTTGCATAAAAGCTCTGCTGCCCAACTTTTAAGCCAAAGGGACCTGCGCATGTGTACCAACAGGAGAGACAAACGAGATGCTTGCTGGGCAGAATCCAGAATGGCATCAATCATAAAACACAGCACCTGTGGAAGGTCTGCATAGTTCTCCACTTCCTCACTGGGAAGGAGGCCAAGCATCTGCTTAACCTGTTCCTTGAGGAATTGACACAAACCCACAGTTGCGACTGTAGGTTGGACTACAGCGCCAGCCATGGAGAAGGAGGCTTTTAATAAAGTTTCCAGCTTTTTATCAGTTGGATCTTTAAACACCTGAGCATTGTCCAAGGGACAGGTCATGTTTTTATTCACACAAGAGACAGCCGCATCCACGGATGGGACTTCCCACTTCTTGGTGAAGCTTTCCTCCAGAGGATAAAGCATAGAAAACCTTTTAGGAGGAGTAAACAGTTTATCGGGATGTCCGCAGTCCTCATACAACAATTTATCCATTAAAGGATGAATTGGAAAGTAAAAGGCAGTCTGTGGGATCCTTCTGACCCCCAGGGAAAAAACAGAGGATGTAGCGGCCTCAGCAGAGGGCATTTTAAATGTGGAACACACTAGTTCAGTATAATACTGGACCTGCTTCTTGAGTGCCTGAGAAGAAGAAGCTCTCTCCTCTTCCTCTGAATCCTCAGACTGCTCTTGATCCCTATCTCTGGATAGGGATCTCTCCTCATTGTCAGAAGAATCATCTGAAAGAGAAAGTGCAGCAGAGGGAGGGGATCTACCCCTTTTTCTGCTATCTTTTAAGGAAGCTGAAATAAAATTCATAATTCTTCCCTCAAAACCCTCCAATGTAGCCCTAAGGGAATCCTCTGTGACATACACTGAGGCTGTAACATTAGGAGAGGCTGCAAAACCTGACAGGGGCACTGACTCATCTTGTGAGGCTGGCTCCAGTCTTTCAGGGGGGGATGGTAATCTGCAGGCATCTTTAGGACCTCTAGACACAGGCGGTGACTTTCTTGTGCCTTTGTTACCTTCCCCCGAGACCCTCTTACGAGGAGACATAGTCCCAAGCTACAAAGCAGAGGTACTAGTACATATGCAATCACTGTTTTGCTAAAAGTCTCACAATATACATATATGCTTAATACTGCACAACCTGATGCCGAGTAGGTGTCTTAGGATTAGCCTGGATCCGACCACTTTAAGATGCTCACTGCCCAGACTCTTTGTCCATCTGTTTACAGAGCTCTGAACGCTCTGGGCTTTTAAATTAGCCACCTGGCGTCTGCACACCTGCAGTGGAGGAAGTGAGCGATTGGACACCAGCTTCACTGAGTGTGTATCTGAAAAGCACGTAAGCTTGCTCCTTACTCCCTCTAGTGGTGGAAATCAGGTAAGACTTGCAACTACTCATTAAAGAAAATCCATTTGTAATATAAATATATACATATAGGATTAACTTGTCCCCGCCGCAGGAACTGCTGAGAACAGACAGTTTCCAGCCTTCACCCAGCACGGCGGGTAGCGTTGTCCCAACCTTTAGGGTTTTTTGGGTTCCTACTCAGAGAAACCTCTTACCTGAAGCTGTAAAAGACTCTGCCAGAAACTTTCGTGCCACTGTTTTAATAGTACACCAAGCCTGGTTTCCTCAGAGCCCAGTCCTCCAAAGAGAGACTTACAGGCAAAACCTCGCTTCTTCGGATGATGAGGCCTGGGTACCATACCATCTTGGGAGTCAAAATATCGGCCCGAGATATGGATCCGGTCAGCATAGCCCTTTAAGCCCCCAGGGGGGCCAAACTGGAGCTTTCTTCACAGCACATGTTTTACGTGACCAACCACCTTAGACACTGGTGAAAAAACTGAGGTCCTCCCTGTATGGGAGGGGTTATATAGGGGGGGGAATTCTCCTTAATTGGGGTTAACCAGTGTCCAATCACCGATGGTGCCTAACCCACTATGTAATGAATACTCTGTGTCCCGTGATGTATGATCAAGAAATCCCAATAAGTGTATATTGATTGGTTTGCACAAAAATTATAGCGTCCACAAACTATGGGATAGATTTAGGGACTTTTCATTTCTTTATTTTTTTCAGAAATTTATAGTGGGGTTGCGACATTGCGGCGGACAAATCTGACATTAAGCAACACTTTTTTGAGGATCAGTGACACTAATACAATGATCAGTGCTAAAAAAAAATTCACTGACACTGTATAAATGACATTGGCAGGGAAGGGGTTAACATCAGGGGCAATCAAAGGGTTAACTGTGTTCCCTATGTGTGCTTTTTAACTGTAGGGGGAGTGCTTTCACTAAAGGAAAACAGAGACCCATGTTTCATGAGATCTCCATTTTCCTTTCTGGCAGAACAGCGGTCTGCCTTGTTTACATAGTCAGACTGCTGTTCTGCCTATGTAAACAAAGCACTCCCCCTACAGTTAGAAAGCACACATAGGGAACAGAGTTAAACCTTTGATTGCCCGCTGTTCTGCCTCTCTAAGAACGATCGCCGGGTTACCGCCGGACCCACTGATTGGCTTCACTGTGTCCCATCACAGCGGGAGCAGGGCTCCGGCAGTGCGCACTGCCTGAGAGCCAATCACGAGAATCATGTACAGGTTCGTGATTTTGCGCTAAAGGGCCACCCTGCCACAGTATATGTACATGGGGCAGTCCTTAAGCAGTTAAAGTGGTTGTAAACCATGAAATATGAACAAAGCATATCCCTCTATAATGTGTACTTGTCTCTATTAAGAACACTAAGGTGTTAGCTGAAGGCAAATAGACTGTGCAGTTTGCAAAATGCAGTTGCACTTTACAAGTGCAGTTGCTCCAGAGCTTATTAAATGAGCTCTGCTGACTTCTATCATCCAATCATGTGCAAGCAAAAGTGCATTTTTTTTTTATTTTCCTTGCATGTGATTGGGTACTCTTTGCAAAGTGAAGCTTTACCTCATTTACTAAGCTCTGAAGCAACTGCACTTGCAGAGTGCGCAGTCTATTTACCTTTAGTACAGTTGCTCGACAAGCTTTAAGTCTAGAAATACCTATTGGACATGTGCGGTTCATTTCGTTCCAAATTGAAATTTGGACACATTTTTTTTTCGTTTTTTGGAAATTCTGATGTATCCGAATTTCCGAATTACAATAGTAAAAAATGTAAACAAATCTAAAATAACGAAACAAAATTTTGGACAAAAATTCGAATAGTTTTCGATTCAAATTTGAATTGTTTTGGAATCACATTCGAATTTGAATTTCCAAAGAGAATAATATAGAATAGGAAATAAAGAAATAGATAGAAACGAATATAATAGAATAGAAAATATAGGAATAGAATAGAATATAATAAAAAATAGAATAAAATAGAATAAACCATCTTCTGAAATTCGATTTTCAGATAGCATAAATTTAATTTTGAATAGAATAGAATAGAAAATAATATAATAGAATAGAAAAAAATAATAGAATAGAATAAAATAGAATATAACCTTCTTTCAAAGTTCTAATTTTGAATATAATACATTTGAATAGAATAGAAAAGAATACAATGCAAAATAATAGAAAATAAAAGAATATAATAGATTTTTTTTTTAAAACAATAGAATAGGATAGAATAGAAAAAATATAATCATTTCCCAAAATTCAAATAGAATAAATTCAAATTTGAAAAGAATAGAAAAGAATAAATTAGTATAGGATAGAAAATAATAGAATAGAATAAAAAAAGATAGAATAGAAAAAAACTATAGAATAAAATAGAATATAACCATCTTCGGAAATTAAAATTTTGAATAGATCAAATATATAATAGAACAGAATAAACAATAGAACAGAATAGACTAGAATGAATATACCAATATAACAATTTTCCAGAATTTGCATTTTGAATAGAATACATTTGAATAGAATAGAAATGAATATAATATAATAGACGAACGAAAAAAAAATAGAATAGAATAGAAAAACAATAGAATATAAAGAATATAGCCATCTTCCAAAATTCTAATTCTGAATAGAATTCGATTCAAGTTCAATTCCACTGAATTTGGAAAATTCAAATCGATTTGAATAGGTAAAACAAATTCTAACAACAAATAAACACATTTAACTAAATGAATTTATGCAACTAACAAATCGAAAAGAAATAAAACATATTTTTTTCCGTTCTGCACATGTCTAATACCTATTAATAAAAGAGTTGTCACATATACCCATCTGTTAGATGTGCAATTGCCAGATCTCTGAATCCCTGAACAACCACTCCTAATCCAATGGATATATAAAAATAAAACGCACACATATAAGTCACACATCCAGAGTGGAGGCTTTTTACCTAGACCTTGGGAAAGTAAATGGCCATAGAAATCATTGAAGTTTATTGGATGGATCACTGCGACCCTCTGATCATAAACCCCCAGACTTTCTAAGATTGCTTCTCATACTTATCTAGTAGCCCTCAAAGTATACTCCCAAAAATCAGACATGGCCTTTAGATATACATTTATAACAACTGTCCAACAAAGCACTTCACTCTGCTCTTACTTACAGTTTAATAAAAAGAAAATCATGTTATGTTGTTCAGATGACAAGCCCAGAATAAACATGTGCAATTCGTTTAGTTCCTGAATTCGTTTTTCAATGAAACAAATTAGTTAATTCAGAAATGTTCGAATTAACGAAAACCCACTTAACAAATTTTTCAGAAAATTTGTAAATTGAAAAATTTGTAAATTTGAAAATTCAAAAATCTGAAAATTCAAAAATCTGAAAATTCGAAAATCCGAAAATAAGAATGAAGATACGAAAATTCAAAGGAACGAAAATCCGAAAATAAGAACGAAAATCCGAAAATTCGAAACCCAAAATTTCAAAAATCCGAAATAATAACTAACTAATAATAATAACTATTACTAACTATTAAATTATAGGTATTGGAATTTCCTTTCAAATTTGGCTGTTAGTGAACGTAACGAATATGAATTCATCCAAAGTTCAGAATTATCCAAAATAATGAATGCCGCTTCTAAACGAATGGAATGTAACAAATTAATAATAATAAATAATAATAATAATACAAACGTATCATTATTATTATTTATTATTATTAATTCGTTATGTTCCATTAATTTAGATGCGGCATTCGTAACTTTGGATGAATTCGTATTCGTTACGTTCACTAACAGCCAAATTTGAAAGGAAATTCCAATACCTGGAATTTAATAGTTAGTTATTATTAGTTAGTTATTATTTCAGATTTTCGAATTGAAGGATTTTCTAACTTTTTAAATTTGTAAATTCAGAATTGACAAATTGACGATTTTCCGAATTTACGAATACCGCACCTAACGAATGGAACATAACTAATTCAAATTTTTTCGAAGTTGCGAATTTATTCAAAATAATGAATTTCGATAATAATAACAAATGACACAAAAAAAAAAAATGAATAAAACTAAAACGAACAAATTTTTAGGCAGTGCGCATGTCTAGCCCAGAAAAAGTTTTGAAAGTTATATACTTACTTTCATCCTTGCCAGATTGGACACGATACAATTTTTGTTGTTGTAAAATATACTACAGGTCTTGCATTGCATTGTACTGGGTAAAAATGTAATGCCATAATACAATCTGGAACGATATTTTACTTCATAAAAAAGAAAGAAAAATTACATTTACAAAACACTATACATTCATGTGTTCTACTTTCATTGGTACGTTTCTTTGTGGGTGTTCTTAGATTGACCCTGCTGCTATCCTAATTTGTCCTGACTTGATTGAAGCCCACCTGCCCTGCCCCCGCTGTGACTCCTGATCTTACCCTTGCTTCTTGTCCTGATTTAACATTTGTTCATGACCCTGGCAACAGTCCTCTCATCCTTCGACTCCATCAATGCCATGCTGGTTTTTACTCACATTGCTTTAACTACTCCCTGGGGTTGATTTTAGACATGTGCACTGCCAAAAAATGTACCCCTTTTCATTTTCGTTTCATTTGTTTTTTTGTTTAGTTTTTTGGGTCATTCGTTATGATCAAAATTTGTTATAATCCGAAATTCGAAAATCCAAAATTGGAAAGTTTGAAAATCCGAAAATCTGTAAAAAAAGAAAATCTAAAATAATAACTAACTAATAATAACTAACTATTAAATTTTAGGTATTGGAATTTCCCTTCAAATTTGGCTGTTAGTGAACGTAACGAATACGAATTTATCTGAAGTTACGAATTATCCGAAATAACAAATGCTGCACCTAAATGAATGGAACGTAACCAATTAATAATATTAAAACATCTTTTTTATTATTATTATTATTATTAATTAGTTCCTTTCCATTCGTTTAGAAAATCTAAAATAATAACTAACTATTAAATTATAGGTACTGGAATTTCCCTTCAAATTTGGCTGTTAGTGAACATAAGGAATACAAAGTTATCCGAAGTTACGAATTATCCGAAATAACAAATGCTGCATCTAAATGAATGGAAAGTAACCAATTAATAATATTAAAACATCTTTATTATTATTATTTATTATTATTAATTTGTTCAGTTCCATTAGTTTAGAAAATCTAAAATAATAACTAACTAATAATGACTAACTATTAAATTATAGGTATTGGAATTTCCCTTCAAATTTGGCTGTTAGTGAACGTAACAAATACGAATTCATCCGAAGTTACGAATTATCCGAAATAACAAATGCTGCATCTAAATGAATGGAACGTAACCAATTAATAATATTAAAACATCTTTATTATTATTATTATTTATTATTATTAATTCATTCCGTTCCATTCGTTTAGATGCGGCATTCGTTATTTCGGATAATTCGTAACTTCGGATAAATGCCTATTCATTATGTTCACCAACAGACAAATTTGAAAGGAAATTCCAATACCTATAATTTAATAGTTAGTAATAGTTATTATTAGATTTTCGAATTTTCAGGTTTTCAAATTTTTGGATTTTTGTTCTTTTGAACTTTTGGATTTTAACTTTACTGTTGTCTTATTTTTTAATTAAAAAAACTGTATTTTTTTCCAAAAAAAAGTGCGCTTGTAAGACCGCTGCGCAAGAACGGTGTGACACAAAGTATTGCAACGACCGCCATTTTATTCTCTAGGGTGTTAGAAAAAATATATATAATGTTTGGGGGTTCTAAGTAATTTTCTAGCAAAAAAAAAATATTTTAACTTGTAAACACTGAGTCTAAAAAATAGGCCTGGTCCTTAAGTGGTTAAATATCTAAAACAGCTTTGGGTCATTTTGTGAGATGCTTCATTCCACTTGCCTTATCTATAATTCATTATGAAAAGAACTACGTTTATTCACTCTTAAACCTGGTACACACCCGGGGCGAATATCAGCTGGGGGGTTCAAGAAAAACTGGTAGGCATTCGACCTGTGTATACACCAGCCTGTCCAGCAGGAACGACTAGCTTCCGTCGAATGGGCATCCTGGAAAACTAGTATCTGATTGGCATTCGATCAATGCTGTTAGCCAAAGGCGGTAAGCACTGATCATTGTGTTTTGGCAGGGGCAGTCCCTTTGTCAGAACCCAATAGCTCAGTGGGTGTATCACTGTACTAACATTGGATAGTTAGTACAGCAAGCTCCTCCTGAGCTCCTCAGTTTTTTGTTTTTTTTTGTTCAGTCTGCTTTGTTGAACTAAAAAAAAACCTGATAGTGTATATCAAGCATTAAAGCGGAGTTCCACTTAAAAAAATAAAATAAAAGTCAGCAGCTACAAATACTTCATAATCGGACACTTACCTTTCTCAAGGTCCAGCGATGGGGGTGAACGAAGCCCCGCTCATCTACCCCTCTGCTCGGTGGCGCCGGCTTTGTAACTGTGGGCTTCACAGCCAGGCACTCACTGCGCATGTGCATGTGTGAGCTGCGCCGCACGCCGCGACTGGCCGAGCAATCATCTGGGACCTGTCACGTGTCCCAGATGATTGCCTAGAGAGAGGGGGAGAGCTGATCTCCCTTCCTGCGCCGAGGGAAGTGACATCAGGAGCCCAGGTGCCGAAGGAGACAGATTACGAGGGACATCCTAGCAACAGGCATTAAAGAAGTGAGTAAAAAAAAAAAATTTCTCCAAATGTTTTTTTATATTTTTTTTCATGCACATTAATGATTTTTTTTTTGGGACACACATTTTTGGGACCATTGTCATTTATACAGCAATCAGTGCTATAAAAATGCATTGATTCCTGTATAAATGACACTGGCAGTGAAGGGGTTAACCACTAGGGGGCGGGGAGGGGTTAAGTATGTCCTAGGGGAGTGATTCTAACTGTCAGGAGGATGGGCAGTGTGTGTGACGTCACTGATCTCTGCTCCGATGACAGGGAGCAGAGATCGAGTGACACTGTCACTAGGCAGAACGGGGAGATGCTGTTTACAACGGCATCTCCGCGTTTGTCATCTCCGTGAGGCGATCGCGGGTATGCCCGCGGCGATCGAGTCCGTGGGACCCGCGACCCGAATCACTGAGATCGCGGCAGGCGTGCACACGGCGGCAAATTCAAAGTAACATACAGGTACATTACTTTGCGCAGCCTTGCCATTCTGCCGACGTATATCTACAGGAGCCGGTCGGGAACCGGTTAAATGGTTGTCCAGGCATTACCTAAATATTTTTTTAGACCCCCTTTAACACTGAGGCGCTTGAAAACTGACTATAAAATGCGGAGCGCTTTTGCAGCGCTTTTAAGGATGCTTTTCAGGAGCTTTTGAGGACTTTTTTGAAGGTCACATGACTCAAGAAACTGTTGCAAGAACCATTTTGAAGTGCTTTTGAAACACTTTTCAGGTGCTTCCCATTCATTTCAATGGAGATTGGTACTTTTGAGGAGCTTTTTTTTTTTAGCTCTCCAAACATGCCTCATTTAATTCCATAAAGTATTTTTGTGTCTTTAGGGCCCCTCTGGCATGCAAGGATGTGTTTTGTCATCCTTGTAGCATTTGGGAAAGAATATTTCTTCTCACAATATTTGCAAATTACAGCTTTGCTTATCAGCAGAAATTGCACTGTGGAAATGTTTCCAAACTCTAGATGTTGGTCTCTCCATTTTATTGAGAGGAGGAAAAGAAAAAAAAACAATTGACTGACCAGACTATAAGGAAACATTATGAAGTGATGGTGGAGAACAGTAATAGGAATTCTAAGATTAAATAAAATACGTTCGTCAGACTAATGTACCCTCTTACCTGTCAGTTAAGGACTGAGAGGACAGAAACTATCATCTACTTTATCCCAACAATCACACAACTGTAGGAGGTACACGATAGAGCCCAGAAGGCAGAAATGTATATTTCTTTTGTTTGAGAACTGCATTGAGAAGTACATTGTTACTTGAATTGTATTCCAGGATTTGCTTGCCTTCAGCTGAGAGAACGTGCAATAATTTAAAACTTTACATATAGTCTCTGAAATGTTTCATTCAGGTCTTCATGTTATATAGTTTGAATACCATGTCATAGATATATTACTTATCATTGTAAAAGAACATATTTTATTTTTTCACCAATTTTTCCGGAAAAACAAAACAAAAACGGCTTTAAAAAAAATGGAAGAAAACAGTTTTTCCCAATTTTTCATTTTTTTCCAGGCTTCCCCATCTCTAGTTGAGGGCAAAACCTATGGTAGAAAGTAGACAGATGTCAAATTGGGAGCAGCGGCTGTGTCCGTGTAGCTGCTGCATCTCAATTGATATGAATGGGAATGCCTGCATTGGGATGCATGCAATGCCTGTGCATCCCTATGTGGGTAAACATGGGCCATAGAGGCAGCAGTGATACCACCACTAAATGCATAACTTACAGCTGCAGAAGCCAGGGGTGTGAGTAGGCCAAATCTTCCCTTTTTATTCTTCTTGTGAATGGCTACTGATGAGTCGACCCCAGAAGAGGCAACTAAAATACTCAACTGATTCCACGCTTTGCTCATTCAGCCTGCGAGGGAGCAATAACATTTAAATAGTGGAGTAATTCTCTTTCCTCTATTGCAATCCGTCCACTTGTGTGCTGTTGCCAGTGATGTCAGCGAAGTGTTGCATGACGTTTAGCTCTTGTGTACATGAGCGTGCAAATAAAATCTATGTCTACACATAGCTTTTATTATTTTATATTAGTCACATGAGGCCTTTAATCCACAATTTCTGTTTTTTATTCACTTTACCTGGTATGTCATTGAACCTCAAGTGCTTGAACTGGGCAGATGCCTGCTCCTGCAGGCATCACCCTGGTACCATTTTTTAGAGCCAACGGTCAGCTCAGCCCTTCCTTCTCAAAGCTGGCTGCTCAGCTGTCGGGTAATTGCCAGCTCCTATCTCTTCACAGTGACTCACGTGTTGATGATATCCTGCTCGTCAATCCTGCTTACTTAAGCCGTCCAGTCCAGATGATCTCTGCCTTCGCCTTGGTCACATCTCTAGAGATGCTCTCCTGTGTTCCTGTTAAAGACTTGCTTGGCTGATATTCCTTCTGGCTCCAGATCCCGCTTGCTGTTTTACTACGCTCATCTCTGGTTCCCTGACGTTTTGGCTTGTCTGACTATCCGTTCCGGTTCCTGAACTCTGGCTGTTTCTACTATACTTACTCGGTTTACCTTTTTTTTATTATTATTAAACAAGTGTGATTTAACTGTACTTCTGTCTCAGTCTGATTCATGGTTTCTGACAAGCAATCAGAACACCTAACTAGCCACTCGACTGCTATTACAAGCAGTGGGAGGGGACATCCCCCCTCCTGCCACCTTCCGTGGCTTGCTCTGACTCTCCCCGTCCCACCAGGACAACACATCCACCTCCTAGTCAGACACCCAAACAAACCAGCTCAGATCAGTTTTGATAGGGTCTCTGCTATGGTAAGCCGGAAGTGATGACATGCCATCATTTCCATTTTACCTGGATGTCAACGGGGCCATTTTTAAAAAAATCTAAAGTATTCAAAAATGTCGATCTTGGTATTTTGAAAGCTTTAAGGAGCAGGGGAGGGATTTAGGGTCTTACAGTGAGGGATAAAAGTATTTGATTCCCCCCCCCCCCCGATTTTGTACGTTTGCCCACTGACAAAGAAATGATCAGTCTATAATTTTAATGGTAGGTTTATTGTAACAGTGAGAGATAGAATAAGAACAAAGATATCCAGAAAAAGGCATTTCAAAAATGTTATACATTGATTTGAATTTTAATGAGTTAAATAAATATTTGACCCCTTTGCAAAACATGACTTAGTACTTGGTTGCAAATCCCTTGTTGGCATTTACAAAGGTCAGAAGTTTCTCGTAGTTGGCCACCAGATTTGCACACATCTCAGGAGGGATTTTGTCCCACACCTCTTTGCAGATCCTCTCCAAGTCATTAAGGTTTTGAGGCTGACGTTTGGTAACTCAAACCTTCAGCTCCCTCCACATCTTTTCTATGGGATTAAGGTCTGGAGACTGGCTAGGCCACTCCAGGACCTTAATGTGCTTCTTCTTTAGCCACTCCTTTGTTGCCTGAAAAAATGTGTTTTGGGTCATTGTCATTCTGGAAGACTCATCCACGATCCATTTTCAATGATCTGGCTGAGGGAAGGAGTTTCTCACCCAAGATTTGATGGTACATGGTCCCGTCCATCATCCCTTTGATGTAGTGAAGTTGTCCTGTCCCCTTAGCAGAAAACCACCCCCAAAGCATAATGTTTCCACCTCCATGTTTGACAGTGGGGATGATGTTCTTGGGGTCATACGCAGCATTCCTCCTCCTCCAAACAGTTAAAGCCAAAGAGCTAAATTTTGGTCTCATCTGACCACAACGCTTTCACCCAGTTCTCCTCTGAATCATTCAGATGTTCATTGGGTAACTTCAGATGGGCCTGTACATGTGCTTTCTTGAGCAGGGGGACCTTGTGCAGGATTTCAGTCCTTCATGCCATAGTGTGTTACCAACTGTTTTCATGGTGACTATGGTCCCAGCTGCCTTGAGATCATCGACAAGATTCACCCGTGTAGTTCTGGGCTGATTCCTCACCGTTCTCATGATCATTGAAACTCCATGAGGTGAGATCTTGCATGGAGCACAAGACTGAGGGAGATTGACAGTTATTTTGTGTTTCTTCCATTTGCGAATAATCGCACCAACTGTTGTCACCCTCTCACCAAGCTGCTTGGCAATGATCTTGTAGCCCATTCAAGCCTTGTGTAGGTCTACAGTCTTGTCCTTGACATCCTTTGTCAGCTCTTTGGTCTTGGCCATGTTGGAGAGATTGGAACCTGATTGATTTCTTATGTGGACAGGTGTCTTTTATACATTTAACAAGCTGAGATCAGCAGCACTCCCTTTAAGAGAGTGCTGCTAATCTCAGCTCGTTACCTGTATAGAAGACACCTGGGAGCCAGAAATCTTGCTGATTGATAGGGGATCAAATACTTATTTCACTCATTAAAATGCAAATCAATTTATACCTTTTTTGAAATATGTTTTTCTGGATATTTTTATTGTTATTCCGTCTCTCACTGTTAAAATAAACCTACCATTAAAATTGTAGACTGATCATTTCTTTGTCAGTGGGCAAATGTACAAAATCAGCAGGGGATCAAATATCTCTCACTGTAAGGCCCCAGATCCTTCCATAAAGAGTACCTGTCATGTGCCTATTGCTGTCACAAGGATATTTACATTCCTTGTGATAGCAATAAAAGTGATTTAAAAATTAAAGCAACAGTGTAAAAATTAATGAATTAATAATAAAAAAAAGAAAATTAACCACTTCAGCCCCAGGAAGGATTTACCCCCTTCCTGACCAAGCCCTTTTTTGCGATATGTCACTGCGTCACTTTAACTGACAATTGCGCGGTCGTGTGACATTGTACCCAAACAAAATTGACATACTTTTTTCCCACAAATAGAGCTTTCTTTTGGTGGTATTTGATCACTTCTGTGGATTTTATTTTTTTACGCTGCAAACAAAAAAGAGCATCAATTTTGAAGAATAAATATCTCCAAAAAATATATAAAAAAACAAATTTCTTCCTCAGTTTAGACCAGTATGTATTCTTCTACATATTTTTGGTAAAAGAAAATCGCAATAAGCGATATTGATTGGTTTGCGCAAAAGTTATCGTGTCTACAAAATAGGGGATAGATTTATGGCATTTTTATTATAAATTATTTTTTATTAGCAATGATGGCAATATGCAATTTTTATCGTGACTGCAACATTGCGGCGGACAGATCGGACACTTGACACTATTTTGGGACCATTGGCAGACAGCGATCAGTGCTATAAAAATGCACTGATTACTGTGTAAATGTCACTGGCAGGGAAGGGGTTAAACACTAGGGGGCGATCAAGGGGTTAAGTGTGTTCCCTCAGTGTGTTCTAACTGTAGGGGGGGATGGGCTCACTAGAACATGACAGAGATCACTGCTCCCTATCACTGGGAGCAGTAGATCCCTGTCATGTTGCTAGGCAGAACAGGGAAATGCTTTGTTTACATAGGCATCTCCCCGTGCTCCCTCTCTGAGCCACGATCGTGGGCCCCCGGTGGACATCGAGTCCGCGGGACCCACAGGCATGCTCCCGCAGTGCGCAGCAGATGTGCATGCGTGCCGGCGGCGGCATGTGCCCGCTTGCCACCGATGACGCAGTGACGTACGGGTACATCATTTTGCGCACCCGTGCCACTTTGCGTACGTATATTGGCATGAGCCTGTCGGCAAGTGGTTAAAGTGCCCCCATCCGCCCATGCTAGCGCGCAAAGGCAAATACGTGCGTTGGACCCGCATGCATGCAAACAGCGATCGTCCCACACATGTGAAGTGTTTCTGTGAATATCAGATCATGGGCAGTAATTCTAGCACTAGAACTCCTCTGTAAATCTAAAGTGGTAACCTGTAAAGGCTTGTAAAGCATCGCCTATGAATAGTAAAATTTGCGTTGTTTGGCAGCGGGTGTGCACAATTTTAAAGCATGACATGTTGGGTATCTATTTACTTGGTGTAACATGATCTTTTATATTGTACAAAAAAAATTAGTTTTATGTATTGTGTTTTTCTGCATTAAAATTAAGAAAAAATATTTTTTTCCCAAAAAACGGCTGTGCAAATACCGTGTGATATAAAAAAAATTGCAAAACCCACCAATGTATTCTCTAGGGCCTCTGCTTTAAAAAACATGGAATGTTTGGGGGTTCAAAATAATTTTCTAGAAAAAAAAAAACCTAAATGTTACACAAAAGTGCCAGAAAAAGCCTGGTCTGGAAGTGGTTATATACAGGCATTTTTTAACTATATTGAAGATTTTTCCTAAGCACAGCCTGTATAATGAAAAATGGTTATTATTTTCCTAAAGCATTTTTGCAGTAATTCCTATAAATTGTTTCAGTTTAAGTATATTTTGTTATAGTGTTATTTGTATAGACTTCAATAAGTCATTACTCTTCTACAGGAACCTGCAAGTTTATTCAATTTTACCTAAGCTCTCTCTCCTATTAAAAGGAAACTGTGAATCCAGCTGAATTAATTAGAAAACAAATAATTATCTGGCCTAAAGTCACAGGCTGTGACCTATTTTCCAGGCGTGGAATTTCATTAGCCAAAGCTGTGAAGAAAACCCTGCTGTAATGTGAAATATTAAGATGAATGCTATGAGCTGTCTCCTGTGTTGG
Organism: Aquarana catesbeiana; assembly: GCF_042186555.1. Classification (NCBI taxonomy): domain Eukaryota; kingdom Metazoa; phylum Chordata; class Amphibia; order Anura; family Ranidae; genus Aquarana; species Aquarana catesbeiana. Next base: position 666,348,662 of record NC_133327.1, on the reverse strand, counting down.
TGATGCAATGCACCCCGGTGAGATTTAGTGGTCTTCTGCACGAATAAATCATGAATGATCTTAAAGGGAAAGTATTATGTATTTTCAGTAAGAATGTATAATGAGTTATTACTCATCTTTTACCATTATCTTGAGTGGGAGTATCAAGAGCAAGTAAAGTAATCACTATAAAGTATTACTTGGCTGAACAGAATTTTAAACTATTCATGCATTAATGGTCTTGTATTAACGGGCAAACTTCAGTATGAAGGGGAACCAGATAGGTAACCTCAGATTGGAGTTGTTTAAGGAGTACCATCCACGGTATACAAATATAGAAAACACCTTTATTAAATAGTAACCCAAATGCAGTATAATTGAAGTCCAGAATTGAACAATACCCCCCAAAACACCCTCAGTTCAACCACTTCAATACCTGGCACTTATACACCTTCCTGCCCAGACCAATTTTCAGCTTTCAGCGCTATCACATTTTGAATGACAATTGCGCAGTCATCCGACACTGTACCCAAACAAGATTTTTATAATTTTTTTTCCTCACAAATAGAGCTTTCTTTTGGTGGTATTTGATCACCACTGGGGTTTTTATTTTTTGCGCTACAAATAAAAAAGCTCTAAAATTTTGAAAAAAATAAAGTTTTTCTTCGTCCCTGTTACAAAACTTTGTAAATAAGTACGTTTTCTCCTTACCTGATGGGCACTGATGAGGCTGCACTGATAGGCACTGATGATGAGGCACATATATGCAACACTGATAGGCAGCACTGATATACAGCACTGATGGACACTGATAGGGGGCACTGATGGGCACTGATACGTGGCACTGATATGTGGCACTGGAGGGCACTTATAGGTGGCACTGATGGGCACTGATGGGTGGCTCTAATAGATGGCACTGATCAGGAGGCACTGGCAGGCATCACTGATGGGTACGGAGTGCCATCCCTAATGTGCACTGATTGGCGTCCCTGGTGAGCTCTAATGGGCTTACCTGGTGGTCCTGGGTGAGCGCCCCTGGTGGGCATGGGTGGGCATCCTGGGGCAGCTGCACTGATAATCAATCAGCGCAGACCCCCCCTGTCAGCAGAGCAGCCGGTCGGCTCTCCTCTACTCGCGCCTGTCAGCGAGAGTGGAGGAAAAGCCGATAAACAGGAAAAGCCGATAAACGGCTTCTCCTGTTTACACTGTGATCAGCTGTGATTGAACACAGCTGATCACGTGGTAAAGAGCCTACGTTATAAGCTCTTTACCTCGATCGTATATGCGTTGTTTCAGACTGACACACCATACCACCAACCGCTGTGCTGCCTGCCCCCACGGACACGCGATCACGGCTTATCCTGCTGGATGTCGTATGACGCCCAGTCAGGATGACAGAACCATTTTCCGGCCGTCATTTTTCTATATGGCGGGCGGGAAGTGGTTAAAAAACATGTATGACAACGTTGTCACAAAATCGCCGCAGACAGGGCCCAACATTCACACTCATGCTACACACAGCTCACCATGCAAAAAACTCTACTTCAATGACTATTAAAGCTATAGAGTAGGGAGCTGGGGTCCAGGGACACTCATGCCCACAGTGGGGCTTGTATAATCCAAAGAAAGCAATTGAGATAGACAGTCCAATCAACAGAATCACCCAGACTCTCCGTGTATAGCCTAAAATAAGGGTGACCTCGGGTCAATAATTTAAACAATCCTAGTGGGGATTGAATCAACATCTAGAGGGGTCCAGCACAGGGTACTGGGGATGCTGCAGCCTGTGATCTCGAAATGTAGGATTCAGTCTACTATTGTGGTATTATGTCTTAGCCGGGTGGCAGTAGATATCAGAACCTTCTGCTTGTTACACCCTCCGCTGGTTCTGTTGGAATGGGTAATGGTAGGTGATACTACACTGATAAAAATGATTCCATTGGCTTGTAACTTTAACATACAAATGTTTTAATTTTCAACATAAAAATAAATGTTAATTAATTTACTTTGATATTTTAAGTACCTTACTTAATTTTCATTAGTTCTCAAAACACACCTTTTACATTTACAAAAATATTGTATAATATTGGAGTAATCTAGACAAGACATTAAAGGTATGTGCATTTCCATATTCTAATTGAGTTACATTTACTTAAAAAAAAGAATCTTTTCATTTGACTGATATTGCAGGACGCATATGTTTGCTAGGGATGGGCCGAATGGGCCCCTGTTCGGTTCAGACCAGAATTTCCGAACACCGCGAACATTCGGACCCGAATAACGAACCCCATTAAAGTCAATGAGACCCGAACGTCAAATATCAAAAGTGCCCGTTTTGAAGGCTTAAATGCAAGTAATTGGGCATACAATGGTTATAGGGGTCCGGGTCCTGCCCTGGGGGACACGGATCAATAAAAAAAAAGTTTGTGAAAAACTTCATTTTTAAATGAGCAGTGATTTTTTTATTTTTAAAGTGAAAGCCTAAAAATGAAAAATTCCTTCCAACATAGTGCCAGGGGGGTCCCCTTAGTCTAACTATAAAGTGGCAGATCTGTACAGTGTCTAGAATCTGCTGCAGAAATAATTGAATTTATAAAGCCCAAAAAATGACATTTTTCCTGCAAGCTGCCTTTATTTTGCTCAGCAACAGTTGGGGAGCCAGTGTGTATGATGAGGCCACAATGTAGTGCACTGGGAACAAGATTAGAGATTTTTTGGATACATTCTGGGTCACTTTGACATTGGATAGAAGTAACGGGTGCGTTAAAATTGGTCTTTGAGTGTCGTAGCGCCTTCCCACCGTAACCCTATAGAGATAATCTTGATGAAAGCAAGAATTTGCCTTGCTGTAAAAAAATTGCAATGATATGCACCTGTCAAACAGGTGCAGAAAAATTGGTCTTTGGGAGTCGGTGGTGCCCTCCCACCGTAACCCTATAGAGGTACAGTGGAATCTTGGATTGTGAGTAACGAGGTTAACGAGCGTTTCGCAATACGAGCACTGTATTTTTAAAAATCGTAACTCGGTTTGCAAGTGTTGTCTCGCAAAACGAGCATGATTCAGGCCAAAGCTGTGTGCAGTACCGCTTTTGGCCTGAGGTGGGGGGGGCGCGGGAGCTGAGCAGAACCGAACGTCGTCGACCGCAGCCGTTCGGCGCCATTTGGAAATGCAAGGAAAGGCCGTGCTGTCCTCAGCAAATCTCGGGTAGGAAGTCTTTCCGAGGTTTGCCGAGGTCAGCCGAAGTGTCCTCGGGCCTTTTCGGCCGTCTCTGAGGCTCTCCGGCGCCCTCCGCCTGTGGCCACATGCAGTATTGCATCCCATTGAAGTCAATGCAGAACAAATTATTTTTGTTTCCATTGACTTCAATGGGAAAACTCGCTTTGATATGCGAGTACTTTGGATTACGAGCATAGTTCTGGAACGGATTATGCTCGTAATCCAAGGTTCCACTGTACTCTTGATGTAAGCAAGAATTTGCCTTGCTGTAAAAAATTGCAATGATATGCACCTGTCAAACAGGTGCAGAAAAATTGGTCTACAGTCTACAGCTGGTGGTGTGCTGCTGGTAGATGAGCTGCTAGGACCTTGGACACCCTGTGCTATACCATCATCCCTGTCAGTAGAGGCTGCTGAAAGGTAATGACTCGGTATCACAGGGACAGACTGAAGTGGGTAAGGAGGAGGAGGAGGGACAGATTTGTGCCCCTTTTGTGTGGCTCTTAGGTGCTCTTGCCAACGGGCTGAGTGGTTGAACGTTAAATGCCTTGTTAGGGATGTGGTACCCAAATGGTTGGTGTTTTTGCCACGTTTGATGTGCCTGTGACACAGTTTGCAGATAGCAACAGTGCGATCTGCTGCAGATGTGCTGAAAAAAGCCCAGACAGCTGAGCTGTGGGGAGTGGGCCGGGAGATAACAGCTGCCGAATGTGATGGAATAGGGTGGCTGCTCTCTGCTCTTTCTTGATGCCAACCTCCTTGGGGTTGTGCCGCCTTACCTTCAGTTTCCTCCTCTGCTCTATCTGGCACCCAAGTAGCATCAGTGACCTCATCATCATCATCTCCATCTCCTCCTTCATCATTACCACTGGAGACAACTTGGCAATACGCTGGGGCTTGGGGAACATGAATGCCAATTTGTCTACCAGTGTTCCTCCCTCTCTCTAGGCTCATGTTCCTGTCATCCTTAACCTCAGAACCAGCATCTGAATCCAGTAATGGCTGGGCATCATAAAAGAGCAAGTGGCTGATGCTGTGGTCAAATAACTCAGTTGACTCCTCAATGGTTGATGTTAGAGCTATGGCAGAAATAGATGTGGACACGGAGGCAGGTTTATCCACTCTGGCAACTGCAGGGGACTGCACACTTGTCTCTTCTTGTGTGACAGAGGATGAGGAGGATGAGGAAGGTTTAGTAAGCTAGTCCACCACCTCCTCTGCATGCTGTGGCTGGATAGCACGGGCAAACTCACTAAACAGAGAAAATTATGCCCTGCCTGAGGACTGACCAGCACATTCACCTTTGCCTGTGGACACATTTGTTGTTGGCCCCCTTACAGTGCCAAGGGAACCTCTGCCTCTCCTTGTTGTCCTCCCAGACATTATTGGGAGGGAGGGGGCAGTGCTTATAAGCAAATGTAAAGGAGAAGTTGAAATCTGTACGTAGATGCACTTTAATCAATGTAAAGAGGCGTTTGGTGCCCTTTAATTTGAGTACTCACACTACACAAACACACTCCACGGATACAATATAATATACTGCAATATAATGCGCCAAACGTACAGTGATGCACAGAACTATATGGCGTTAAACTGGCAGTAACGCACACAGAAGTAAATGGCGTTAAACTGGCAGTAATGCACAAAACTATATGGCGTTAAACTTGTAGTAACGTACACAGAACTATATGGCGTTAAACTGGCAGTAACGCACGCAAAATAATATGGCGTTAAACTGGCAGTAACGCACACAAAACGATATGGCGTTAAACTGGCAGTAACGCACAAAACTATTTTGCGTTAAACTTGTAGTAACGCACACAGAACTATATGACGTTAAACTGGCAGTAACGCACGCAAAACTATATGGTGTTAAACAGGCAGTAATGCACGCAAAACTATATGGCGTTAAACTGGCAGTACCGCATGCAAAACTATATGGCGTTAAACTGGCAGTAATGCATGCAATACGATATGGCGATAAAATGGCAGTAACGCACACAATCTTATATGGAGATAAACTGGCAGTAACGCAATCAAATAGACGGTGTTCAACCGTCACTACACTAAAGCTGTCCCTACTCTAGCTATATACTAATGTCAAGATTACTGACATGGTCTAACTACACTACACTGAAACTATCTGAGCTGTCCCTACTCTAGCTGCACACTATGAAATCTGAATGATGGTCCTCCTCACTACACTCACATTATCCCTAGACTGACACTAAACTAATATTCTACACTGACAATTGAAGCAAAATAGCACAGTACAGCACACTAACTAATAGCACTGAACAGAGCCCTGTTCTATCTCTCTCCACACCAAAATCACACTAAAAATGGCTGCCATTGAAAGAATACTTTTATACTGTGGGGCGGGAATGAGCCATAATTGGATAAAGTCATGATGACAGTGTCAAATCATGACTCTGACAGTGCTCTGTGCCCTGATTGGCTGAAGCTTTCACTGCTTCAGCCAATTAGGGCTTGCAATGCACTGTTCAATGCCACAATGCATTGTGGTCGGTTCCGTTTGCTCGGCTGTTCTCCGAATGTCCGAACAACGAAAGTTCGGCCCGAACTTATGCTTGGGCCGAACCATTCGCCCATCCCTAATGTTTGCAAAATGTGCAACCGCACGAGTTTTGATGCTGCATATTTTTAAAAGTTTGATGTCTTTTGGAACTTTGAAAGCCTGCACAAGGCAGTTCCCATACATTAGAGGCCCATCAGGACAAAAGAGCGCAACCAGTGACAAGAATTTTTCCAAGTTACAACAAAGCCAAGATTCAGATGAGGGACCGCCGGCTGTTAAGCTTAAAAACGTTTTTGTGCCGCAAAAATAAATGTTTCAGCCGGTTTGGTTTTTGAGATATTGGAATTCAAATTCAGATTATGTAACATCAAGCCCTGCCCACTTTACACCCAATGTTATTCAAATTTAAAAACAGAGATCGCATTAGTTTGCACTGCATCTGTGCCGATTTGTGCTGTAAAAACGAACGTACATGCTGGTTTGGTTTCAGAGATATTACGCATTATAGTTGATGAAACCTCTCCCACTTTACACCACATGTTATTACATTTTAAAAAACAATTATACAATCTATTTGTGCAGCATTTGTGCTGATTTGTACCACAAAAACAAACTTTCTGTTTGTTCGGTTTTTCAGATATTGGACATTCAATGTTAGATTATGTAACCTAAAGCCCCGCCCACTTTGCACTATGTTATTACATTTCAAAAACAAATCTCCACCCTGGATACCTTCGCCCCCCTCACTACACACAGAATCAAGCCCTGACCGCTACAACCCTGGCAGACAGACAATACCAGAAGCCTCAAAAAACGTGGCCGCCTTCTGTGGTGTAAGACTAAGTCACAGCAAGATATCAGTCAATATAAATCTGCCCTCCAAAAATACCATTCCTGCCTCCACACTGCCAAACAGACCTACTTTATCATTCTCATTAACACCCTATCACGCAGTCCCCGTCAACTCTTTTCTACCTTTACCACTCTACTTCGTCCTCCATTACCTCCACCCACTAACTTACTCACTGCCCAGGAGATTGCTAATCACTTCAAAAATAAGATTGAGACAATTCGTCTTGAGATCTCCGCTCTACAGATATCTCCCTCACTTTACACTCCTTGTCCTCCTGCACAATCAATACTTCCCTCTTTTAACCCAGCTACTATAGAGGAAGTCACTAAACTTTTTTCTAACGCCCACCTAACCTCCTGCCCAATGGACCCTGTTCCTTCTTAAATACTACAGTCATCGTCTGACTCTATCCTACACTCCTTCAACCTCTCACTCTCTACTGGCATCTTCCCCAAACCTCTAAAACATGCGCTAGTCACTCCCATACCAAAAAAGGCCTCACTAGACCCCACCAATCTTAACAATCTAAGACCCATCTCTTTACTCCCTTTTGCCTCCAAATTCCTTGAACATTTAGTCTACAATCGACTGAGCGACCACCTCATTGAGAATAACCTTCTTGATCCCCTTCAGTCTGGATTTCGCCCACAGCACTCCACAGAAACTGCCCTCCTAAAACCCACAAACGACTTACTAATAGCCAAAACCAACGGTCATTATTCTGTACTCTTACTTTTGGACCTTTCAGCTGCCTTTGATACAGTTGACCACCCCCTCCTCCTCAAAAAACTCAATTTGCTTGGTCTCCATGGTTGCGCTCTCCGTTGGTTCGAATCTTACCTATCGCACCTTCAGTGTCACTTAAAACTCCACTTCCTCCTCTCCAACTCCTCTTACTGTTGGGGTCCCCCAAGGTTCTGTCCTTGGACCTCTACTATTCTCGATCTACACATCCTCCCTGGGTCAGCTGATAGCCTCCCATGGCTTCCACTACCATTTATATGCTGATGACACCAAATCTATCTCTCTGGGCCTAACCTTACCCCATCAATCGCCTCACGCATCACTGATTTACTAACAGACACATCAGCCTGGATGTCAAACCACTTCCTCAAACTGAATCTATCTAAAACTGAGCTACATTTCCAGAATACGCCCCTTTTTAACTAATGACACCACCAAGCTTCTAATTCACTCCCTGGTTATCTCTCGCCTCGACTACTGCAACTCCCTCCTCATTGGATTACCTTTACATAGACTATCCCCCCTTCAGTCCATAATGAATGCCGCTGCAAGACTCATCCACCTTACCAACCATTCAGTGTCCTCCACCCCTCTCTGCCAATCCCTCCACTGGCTTCCACTCACCCAACAAATAAAATTCAAAGTACTAACAATAATTTACAAGGCCATCCATAACTCTGCTCCGAGCTACATCACTAACCTAGTCCCAAAATACCAACCAAGCCGCTCTCTTGGGTCCTCCCAAGACCTTCTGCACTCTAGCTCCCTTGTCACCTCCTCCCATGCTCGCCTCCAGGATTTCTCCAGAGCTTCTCCCACCCTAATCTATCCATCTTTAGACGATCCCTGAAAACCCTTCTCTTTAAAGAAGCCTATCCTGCTTCTAACACTGTTTTACTTCCTCCATCAGCTCATTCCCCACAACTATTACCTTTTGTATCAATTGACCCTTCCTTTTTAGATTGTAAGCTCTAACAAGCAGGGCCCTCTGGTTCCTCTTGTACCAAATTGTAATATAACTGTACTGTCTGACATTATTTTGTTAAGCGCTGCGCAAACTGTGGGTGCTATATAAGACCTGTCTAATAATAATAATATTTATGCTGCCTTGGCAGGAAAAACAAGCATATTGGTATAGTGTATTTTTTTCATATAGCACTCTCATTTTGTATCAGAAAGAATGGTTATGGGACTGATTCATGCTTTTAGCCTGAGCTACCTTGAAAACCTAAAATATACCTTTAGAGTTTTTCAGAAGATCTTTTTAGAGCTAGATGTGGGGAATCTATCTTCAAAAGTTCACACTCTAACCGCTTGCCAACCAGCCACCATCATTATACTGCAGCAGGTCAGCTTTCCTGCGCAAACCACCATAGGTGTATGCCGGTCTTTGCACAGAAGATAGTGGGTGTGCTCATGCCCATCGCATGCCGCGGGAGCAAGCCTGCGGGTCCAAGGGCCCAATGTCTGCTAGTGACCCACGATTGCCGTGTACAGAGGCAGAATGAGGATCTGCCAGTGTAAACAAGGCGATTCAGCGTTCTGCCAGATGACATGTCGGAGATCTTCTGTTCCCACTGATTGGGAACAGTGATCTCTGTCATGTCCCTGGCAGCCCATCCCCCCTACAGTTAGAACACACCCAAGGAACACACTTAACCCCCTAATGTTAACCCCTTCCCTGCCAGTGTCATGTATACATTGATCAGTGCATTTTTATAGCACTGATCAATGTAGTAATGTCACTGGTCCCTAAAAAGTGTCATTTGGGGTCAGATTTGTCCGCTGCAATGTTGCAGTCCTGCATTACCAGTAAAAAAAAAATAAAAGTCCCTAAATCTATCCCATAGTTTGTAGATGCGATAGCTTTTCTGCAAACCAATCAATATACATCTATGTAGAAGAATATATATCGGCCTAAACTGATGAATACATTTGAATACATTTGTTTTTTATATACTTTTTTTTTTGGATATGTATTATAGCATAAAGTAAAATTTTATTTTTTTTTTTTATCAAAATTGTCTGTTTTTTTTTGTTTATAGCGCAAAAAAATTAAATCGAATCAAATACCACCAAAAGAAAGCTCTATTTGTGGGAAAAAAAAGGACGTCAATTTTGTTTGGGTACAGCATCGCACAACCGCGCAATTGTCAGTTAAAGCAATGCAGTGTCGTTTTACAAAAAATGGCCTGGTCATTAAGGGGGGGGGGATCCTTGAGGGGCTGAAGTGGTTAAAGTGCAAATTACTTTCCTAAAATGCTTAAAAAAGTTAATACATTCTATATTCTTTACAGATATACTGCATATACATGTGTGTTTTTCAGTTTGATTTGTTAGCTGAGAAAGAGGCATTTTTTTATTTTCTTTTTTAAAATGTTTATATTTACATTTGATGCTGCTTTAATAATATTACATTTGTAACACTTTATAAATAATAAAAGTTAATTTGTTTTGAAAGCCTGTTTCATGAGACTATTCCTTTAAAAAAAAAACATGTCATTGTATTATTTTTATATAAAAACCTTCAAACATATATCAAATACATTTGGAAAATACATTTTACCAACTTAAAAGAACTGAGTAAGTTACAAGTTAATATCACTTAAAACTAAGTAACTAAGTAATAGGGCAGCGCAGTGATGTAGTGGTTAGCACTTTTGCCTAGCAGCAAAAGGGTTGTTGGTTTGAATCTGACCACGACACTACCTGCCTGCAGTTTGCATGTTCTACCCTGTGCCTGTGTAGGTTTCCTCCCCCACTCCAAAGACATGCTGGTAGGGAGATTGGCACTGGTATATGCATAAATGTGACTTAGGGATCTTAGACTGAAAGCTCCTTGAGGTCAGAGACTGATGTGAATGTACGATGTATATGTACAACACTCTGTAAACTGATAGTGCTATATAAGTACTTGAAATAAATAAGTAATGCATGTGTTCCTAACTTAAATTTTTCTAGAAACTTGAGCTGGCTTTACTTGAACCTATGGTCTAAAAACTGGAAAAATTGAGTTGGCTTTAATTAAACCTATGGTCTATAAACTGGAAAAACTGAGTTGGCTTTACTTGAACCTATGGTCTATAAACTGGAAAAGTTTAAGTTAGCTTTACTTAAACTTATGGTCTATAAACTGAAAAATGTAATTTTTTTTTTATGCTATATAAATGAATTTTTTTTTTAACAAAAAGCGCACTAGTCATTTTATTTTGCAAATATTGTCCACCTATTTTGCACATGTTTCAAGGTCCATTTATTTTGTGTTTATTTCTATTTTTTACTTTTGTGGATTTAGGCTCCGTTCACATCTAGGCGTTGCTATTTTACAGGCGTGTTTCGGGTGTATTTTTCAGGCGTTATTTCTGGCATGTTTTGGGAGTTTTTGATGAGTCTTTGCAGCGTTTTTGTACCGGCGTTTTGAAGTTTAAAAGATCACCAATGTAAAAGCATTAAAATGCCTGTAATCTGCCAAAAAGGAAGCTCATGTACTTTTTTGAGCGATGGGCGTTTTGCTTTAGACGACAGAACACTCAGATGTAAACAGGGGCCAATGAAATGAATGGGTTTTGTCTTGTTGGGTGTTTTTAAAGCTGAGGCTTAGAGCAGAAAAACGCCCAAAAACGCCTAGGTGTGAACAGAGCCTAAGAGCACTTGATACATATTTTAGAAACATTACAATATAAACAAGACCCAATTGAGCACAAACATCTCATCTATTTAAAGGGCACCACATATTCACTTATAGCAACAGAACAGCTCCACACCTACCACCCCAAACAATCCTCACTGTAAACCCTACCTAGGTATCTTAGTAGGGGAGCAGTTCGCATCATAACAGACAACGCATAGCCACTTTCACGGGACCACCTCATTTTTTTTTTCCAATTTTGAAAACAAAAAAAAAGTTTTTCTTTTCTCTGTTTTCTTAGTTTCTGTTATAAAATTTTGCAAATGAATAATTTTTATAAATGTAGACCATAATGTGTTCTGCTACATTTCTTTGGTAAGAATAACCCAAACCAGTGTACATTATTTACTCTGTGTGAAAGCTGTAGATCTACAAACCACATCCATATTTACCATCACTGTCCAGGCTGTCCGGTGACATCACGAACATCAACGTCACCGGACTCCTCCGCCCTTCCCTTCATTAGCAGACGGAGGCACTTGGGGAGGGGGGGGAGTCCGGTGATGTTGATGTCTGTGACATCACCGGATCTCGGACTGAACTCCCTGAAGACTTGGAAGCCGGCGGAGAGGTGAGTACCGATCAAAAGAATTTTGATCGATCAAAAAAATTTACGATTAATCAAGGAATTAATCTTTAATTCCCCCAGCCCTAATATATATATAATATATATATTGCAAAAGTAGTCACCCCCTTGGCATTTTTCGTGTTTTGTTGCCTCACAACCTGGAATTAACATGGGTTGTTTGAGGATTTGCATCATTTAATTTACAGAACATGCCCACAACTTTGAAGATTTTTTTTATTGTGAAGCAAACAACAAATAGGACAAAATAACCGAAAAAGTCAATGTGCATAACTATTCACCCCACTAAAGTCAATACTTTGTAGAGCCACCTTTTGCGGCTATCACAGCTCCAAGTCGCTTTAGATAAGTCTCTATGATCTTGCCACATCTTACCACTGGGATTTTTGCCCATTCCTCCTTGCAAAACTGCTCCAGCTCCTTCAAGTTGGACGGTTTGCACTTGTGAACAGCAATCTTTAAGTCTGAGTACAGATTTTCTATTGGATTGAGGTCTGGGCTTTGACTAGGCCATTCCAACACATTTACATGTTTCCCCTTAAACCACTCAAGTGTTGCTTTAGCAGTGTGTTTGGGGTCATTGTCCTGCTGGAAGGTGAACCTCCGTCCTAGCCTCAAATCACACACAGAGTGGTACAGGTTTTGCTCAAGAATATCCCTGTATTTAGCACCATCCATCTTTCCCTCAACTCTGACCAGTTTCTCAGTCCCAACTGCTGAAAAACATCCCCACAGGGATGGTGTTCTTTGGGTAATGTGATGTGTTGGGTTTGCGCCAGAAATAACATTTTCTTTGATGGCCAAAAAGTTCAATTTTAGTCTCATCAGACCAGAGCACCTTCCTCCATACATTTTATGAGTCTCAAACATGTCTTTTTGCAAACTCAAAACGTGCCAGTTTTTTGCTGAAAGTAATGGCTTTCTTCTGGCCACTCTGCCATAAAGCCCAACTCTATGGAGGATGAAGGAGGTGTGTTTAAGCTTCCCGATTCGCGTCCCGATTGGCTCACACAGTTGGACTGACAGCTCCTCTCACTACTCCAGCTGGACACATCGTCTTTGGGTAGACATCCAATTTCTGGATATACCATCATTGCCATACAGGACAGCCCGACGTCAGTCTCCCTGAACAGACTCCAGGCTCATCTTGCTCCCCACCACAGCTGGCTGTCTTCTCCACCAAGGGCTACCACATAGCTCCCAGCTCATTACAATCCACTGCAGACTATTATCCTCTCTCTCACCCCTCACCCGCTTGTGAGTTCTATTTGTTTTATATGGTATTTTACCTAATAAATTGTGCTACACTATGCTGGTTTGGCGCTTTCTTCCCTTCCCTTCATCGTCATCATATGACTGCTGTGGCGGTGATCAGGGATACTGATTGGTGATTATGACTACCTACCCTGGCTGTGCCGCCTGCCTGCAGTAGATGCATTGTGGGCAGGCAGCAAGCAGTCAAAGCGTGTTATAAGCAAAAAAGTATTCGACATTTTGCACAATAAATAACGACTTGCCAAAAAGGGATCACTTTGACAAAGTTGGTTACCTTCAACATGTTGATGATGAGGTTCGGGTTCACCACCACCATAGGTCTTTAAAGCATAACTAAACTCTCCCAAACAACATTAACTATTTTTATTCCTTATGCTGCTAGCATTAGTTAATAGACAGGAAGGTATATTATATTTACTTGTTTTAAACTTTCACATTTTACATTTCTTCAGTTGCTTCCTGCTTTCTGGCCTAGGCCAAAATGATGTCATACCTCCCAGGAGTCTCCATGGGCATTATTTTCTTTGATATGGACAAGGGGCTTTCCCAGTTAAACACACCCTCCTGTCTGTAAAAATTGTAATACATTTTGTAAAAAAGATGTTTAACTTTTAAACATTTTGTATCTCACTGCCTATAAAGTCCAACATCAAGTTGTCCATATAGTACTCCTGTCTGTATGCCTGAACTAAGGGCAGATAGATTCCATGACTATAAATGCTAGGGGAGGTGTATTTCAAAGTGATTTCACAACAAAATAAAGCATGGAGACATGGATGGATGGGGGAGTTTGCTTGGATATTAAAAATAAATAAAATAGTGTTTTCAGTTTGCGGTGCTCAGATATAGTTTAGATCTGCATTAAATAAATCACTCAAATATACTAGCAAAAAAAGCAAAAAAAAACTTCTGAAGGCTGATTTTCAGCTCTTTAATAAAATGAAGTATAATTTCTTCTTTTTATATCCCCTTTGAAATGCAATACGATGTGACATTCGCCAATAAGCTATCTAAACAATAACCTTGCTAAACAATCGATAGAACAGGAAGTTAATATAAGAGCCATTCAGTTATCTGGAAACAAACACCAAAATAATTCTATCATGGTAACATTTAAAGCAGTAATAAACCTAAAAAGCAAGTACATACATATGCAGTATATATATATATATATATATATATATATATATATATATATATATATATATATATATATATACACACACACACAGTATATACTGATCAGCCATAACTTAATGACCACTGACAGGTAAAGTGAATAATTTTTATTATCTCATTAATGGCATCTGAAAGTCAGTGGGATGTATTAGAAAACAAGTAAACATGTTGTCCCTGAAGTTGATGTGTTAAAAGCAGAAAAAATGGGCATCGCAGTTTGTTGTGTATGGGGCTGCATAGCCGCAGACTGGTCAGGGTGCCCATGCTGTCCACAGCCAAAAGTACCAACAATGGGCATGTGAGCATCAGAACACAGAGCAATGCAAGAAAGTGATTGGGGTTGTTTAACCCCTTCCCGACCAGCCGCCGCAGTTGTACAGCTGCAGGTTGGCTCCCCTGGGCGAACCGATGTAACTGTACATCGGTTCGCCTTTTGACCACTAGGAGGCGTGTGCACGCACCGCGGCACAACGCCGGAGCCGATGCACGTGGCCGGTGGTCGCGATGACCACCAGGCACCCGCGATCGCTCCACTCAGAGACAGAATGGAGATCTGTCAATGTAAACAGACAGATCTCCGTGCTGTCAGGGGTGAGGAGAGTGATCTGTTGTTCATTATAAGTATGAACAACGATTGGTCTCCTCAGCCAGTCAGTCCCCTCCCCCCACAGTTAGAATCACTCCCTAGGGAACACAGTTAACCCCTTGATCGCCCCCTAGTGTTAACCCCTTCCCTGCCAGTGACATTTACACAGTAATCAGTGCATTTTTATAGCACTGATCGCTGTATAAATGACAATGGTCCCAAAAATGTGTCAAAAGTGTCCGATGTGTCCGCCATAATGTCGCAGTCCCAATAAAAATCGCTGATCACCGTCATTACTAGTAAAAAAAAAAAAATAATAAAAATGCTATAACTCTATCCCCTATTTTGTAGATGTTATAACTTTTGTGCAAACCAATCAATATACACTTATTGCGGTTTTTACTACCAAAAATATCGGCCTAAACTGAGAGAAAAATTTGCTTTTTCTTTTTTTGCTTTTGTTTATAGCGCAAAAAATAAAAACCGCAAAGATGATAAAATACCACCAAAAGAAAGTTCTATTTGTGGGGAAAAAAGGACGTCAGTTTTGGTACAACGTCGCACAACTGCGCAATTGCCAGTTAAAGCGACGCAGTGCCGTATCGCAAAAAATGACCTGGTCATTGAGCAGCCAAATCTTCCGGGGCTGAAGTGGTTAAAGTGGAAGTAGCGCTGGTTCTAATTGTGATAAAATTCCTGCTGCGGCTATTTCACAAAAAAAGGATATGGGCTTTGATAAATACGTATTCTCAGATATATTTGATCTCTAGTTCCTCTGCCTCTTCGAAATCCAGCTTGTACTTGTGGTAGCTCTCGGTTCACATTCTGCTGAAGCCTAGCTTGTAGAATTTTCAGCATAACCTTGCTGGCATGTGAGATGAGATCCATAAAGGGGTTCATTTATTTGTACTATGGAATAATTATATTATAACAGGAGTGGAAGAAACAAGGTAAAGAATTCCAAATGGACATGAACATTGCCAGGGAGTATGGCAAGTCAACCTCAGTGTTTAAATTCACATGAGAAAAAATAAAGCCAGCAGGCAAAGTAACCACCAGAAACTCACCGAAATATCACTTCTGGGAACAAAAATTCTTAATTATTTTTAGTAACCAAAATGATGCATATAAATCAGTATTTTTTTTTTAATTGTTTAATTTTTAATCGTTTAATTTTTTATTGAGATTTTCAAAGACAAACACAGAAAAAAAATTCCACATTCGTAGGGAAAAGTGAATAATGACATATTTTAGATGCAAAAATCAGTAGTGATATTGTAATTACCAGGTTCAGGTATAAAATAAGTGTTAAAACGGTGTTCCACCCGCAATTTTTTTTATTTTTAAATCTGTCCATCGTAATCAGGTGCAGGCGCCGCCATTCCAAATAAGGGAAACCGGCAGTGAAGCCGCAAGTTTTCCGACTGGGCATGCGCGAGTCCCACGGCGCTTTGTGAATGGCCAGCTTGTCTTATGGGACACATACGGGTCCCAGAAGACAACGGGGGGGGGGGGGGGCTCACCGAAGAAAAGGACGCGACGTCCTGGGTTATGGCCTGGCTGAATCTGAAGTACACTTGTACTTCCAAAAAAGGTACTAAAGGAAAAAAAAAAAGTTTCAATGTCCAAAAATGAGGGGTGGAGAGGTGGTCTTTCTTTTAAGACCACCTCTCAAAAGTGGGTGGAACTCCACTTTAACTTTCAAAATGACATCAATATAGACAAGTGACATTCGACAATGAGGTGTACACTATTCCCTATCTAGTATTTCCATTTGTAACTATAAGTCATACCTGTAACAAAGAGGAAGGAATAGGCTATATTGTTAAAAGAGAGAAAAAAAAACAAAAAAAAAAAAACAAAGTAATACGTATACTATAATATGCAAACTAGAGAAGATTGAACTAAAGTTATACATCTTGAAGAATTACATTAGGCCCGTGATATCAGTTGACATTTATAGTTGGGTTCTTAGAAAGAAATGTGTCCCAGATGGACCAATTTGTATGAAATTTAGCTCTTTTACCGTCTTTATATGCAATCATTTGCTCATGGCCATAGATATCCTCAACTAACCTCAGCACATCTTGCATATTGGGGGCTGAGGATGATTTCCAATTCCGCACTATTATCAGGCACTCTGCGAAAAGGATAAGAATGAACACCATACATGATGTTGCTGGATATGAGTCAAGATTGATACTGAGTAAGGCCTGTTCTACTGTGAGTTTGTTAAGGACGCCTGTAACTCTATTAGTTTAGCTACTGTAGTCCAAAAACTACAGATATGCAGACAATACCAAAGCATGTGTGCTAAGGAGCCCACCTGTCCTACTCTGCAACTTCTCCAGCATGTGTTGAGAGTTCCCGGGGAAAATGTAGATATTGTGCATGGGGTAATATACCACCGAAGGTGGATTTTTTGAGCTAACTCTCTAAAGTTAGAACATTTGGTATTGGAGGTGTTGTGAGCAATAGCTTTCAGCCACTGCTTATCTGTAAAGGAATTATTAAAGCGGAGTTCCGGCCACATACGTTTTTTTTTTTCTTTACAGGGACCCCCTCACATTGCAGTAATAACACACATCAAGTATATCTATATTTGCTAGTGGATATGAATCCTATATTTTTTTTTCTACTTGCGATTTTGAAAATCGTCCTCTGGCCCTTGCCATGATGAGTGTGGGCATATGAAGCCCAATCGCAACCTCTTCCTGGATAAGCAATTGGATAAGCAATTGAGAGGTGCATGATAGGTAACCTCGCGCACCTTGCGGAGCATCACACATGCACCATGCTCCAGCAGCCGTAGCGCTGATGGTTTAGCAAGTTGCCATAACAACAGCCGGCGACGGAGGAAGGTCCCACTCCGTTGTTATGGTAACATAGATAGATAGATGGATACGCCTTAAATCGCGTCTTAAATCCTGTCAGGAAATAACGCGTTTTTTGACACACATGATTAGAGCCTGAGTTTTAATTGGCTTAAAAAAAGGGTGGGCTCAGAGCGCAGAGAACTGCGTCCTGAGCCCACCCAGCTGTGTGACATTAGCAAATAATATTCGCTAATGTCTTTCTGCTTCTCCTCCCAGGCAATCAGGAAGTGGGTCCTGAGACTTGATTGGCCAGCACCACCTCGTCATCGGCCTCCTAAGGTAAGGCCACTGATAGCTGCCTTCCCGTCTGCCCCACGCGGGTGGGTGGGGGGCGGGCGGTAGTGCGAATGAGGGGCTAGCTTTGTTTGCCCCCCCCAAATATTGAGCACCAGCCACCACTGCCCCAAAACCTTTCCAGTGGGACACACACAAGTCCTTCCATTCTCTTAACTTTAAATAAAGGAATAAGAAAAAAATATATATATAAATGATAACACAGACAACTTGCAAGAAGCACTTTTATATATTCCATTGTCAGAAATGACAGCATTGTATAGAAAATCTGCTCCTACAAAATTCCTTATTCAAATTTAAAAAGATTAGAACTTTTTTTTTTCATACTAACTTGCCTTTTCTATTTTTTTTTTTGCAAATTTATTTATATAAATTTTTGCATAGTACAAAAAAACTAAGAAATAATACACTGTGGCTAAAGTATTTCATTTGGTTCTGTAATTGACAGCAGCCCTTAAAGGTAATGCGTTATAGAGGATCAATTTAAAGAGACTGGTGTTCCTAAACCTTTTCATTTTCATTGTGTCAAAATGAACCACTTTAACAAGTGAGCTGGTTCATAAAGAAAATGAAAATGTGTTGCGTGTAGAGAAAGGTATTGTGAATTGTGGATCAAAATCATGGCTTCAAGAATAAGGAAATCATTTAATGAAATGTATAGAGAGCATAATTGCATTTTACACTTGACATGTTGGACATTCTTAAATATTTACGAGCCTTTGCCAAAATATTATAATTTTCACCATTTTTGATGTAAACTTTCAAATGAGCACAGTGTGCATGGAACATAGAGCCGCACACTCTAAATCAGCGGCATGCTGAAATGTACTAAATCAGCTGGTCCCCTCCTATGCCATGCCCCTAATGCATTTCACCCTTCCACATGCTTAGTCATAGGGGTCTTCTACCGCTATGACCAAGCCCTTGGATGGGGGAAACATGTTATAAAGGCGTGGCATGGGAGAGAACCAGCTGAAGCTGATTTAGTACATTTCAGCACGCCGCTGATTTAGAGTGTGCGGCTCCATGTTTTCCATCACTTTTAGGGCTCGTTTACACGTGCTTCAAAATGTGGCATTGGACACGCTTTCAATAAGGACTCAGCATACCAATCAAAGCACCTGTCACTAAATAAAATGATAAGCTTATAGTCCTGTTTAAAAGTTGTGTTTGTTTTGCTTCAAAAATTACATCTCATGTCTCTTTCCTGATGCTTCAAAGCATCTCCAAAGCCTCCATAGAAGTCTATGACAATCCCCGCTTACAGTACTTGAAGCTTTTGGGAGGCTTTTATTCAGCTTTAGCTCCGCTTTGTTTTTGAAGGTATTGCAAGTATGATATATGCCAGGATGCACTGGGAAACCTACAAGTGAACCAGAAAGGCGTCATCAGCAGTCACTTCTGGTTCATATGTATTATTATACAGGATTTATATAGCACCAACAGTTTGCGCAGCGCTTTACAACATGAGGGTAGACAGTACAAATACAATACAATTCAACACAGGAGGAACCAGAGGGCCCTGCTTATTAGAGCTTACAATCTAGAAGGGAGGGTCAGGTGAAACAAAAAGGTGATAACTGTGGGGGATGAGCTGATGGAGAAAATGAAAACGCAGTTTTTAGGTGTGGATAGGATAGTCTTCTCTGAAGAGAAGGGTTTTCAGGGATCGTCTAAAAGCTAATAGAGTAAGAGATAATCGGACAGGTTGGGGTAAGGAGTTCCATAGGATTGGAGAGGCTCTGGAAAAGTTCTGGAGGTGAGCAAAGGAGGAGGTGACGAGGAAGCAGGAGGTATTGAGAGGAACGAAAAGAACAGTTAGGTTGATATTTTGAGACTAGGCTAGTGATGTAGCTGGGGGCTAAATTGTGAATGGCTCTGTAAGTTGTTGTTAGTATTTTGAATTTAATTCGGTGGGTGAGCGGGAGCCAGTGGAGGGATTGACAGAGAGGAGTAGCAGACACAGAGCGATTGGTAAGGTGGATGAGTCTAGCAGCATTCATGATGGCTTGAAGGTGGGTAGCCTATGTAGAGGTAAGCCAATGAGTAGGGAGTTGTGGTAGTCGAGGCGAGAGATGACCAGGGAGTAAATTAAGAGCTTTGTTGTGTCATTGGTTAGAAAGGGGCGTATTTTGGAGATGTTGCAGAGGTTGAGGCGGCAAGATTTTAACAGTGATGGGACATGGGGCTTAAAGGAGAGTTCATAGTCCAGGGATACACCTAGGACCTTGGCATGTGGGGATGGGCTGATAGTTGTGCCAGCGATTTTGACAGAGAGATCAGGGGAAGGTGCACATGGGGGAGGAAGAATTATAAGTTCGGTTTTGGATAGATTGAGTTTGAGGAGATTGAGTTAGTGGTGTGACATCCAGACTGATATGTCTGTTAGTAAATTAGTGATTTGTGAGGAGACTGAGGGAGTGAGCTGAGGGGTAGAGAAATAGATTTGGGTGTCATCAGCATAGAAGTGGTATTGGAAGCCATGGGAAGCTATTAGCTGACTCAGGGAGGAGGTGTAGATTGAAAATAGGAGAGGTCCAAGAACAGAACCTTGGGGGACCCCAACAGAGAAAGGAAGAGAAGAGGAGGAAGTAGAGTTGTAAGTAACGCTAAAGGTACGGTTGGATAAGTAGGAAGAGAACTAGCGAAGAGTACAGTCATGGAGACCAACGACGTGGAGAATACTGGAAGTACTGATGGGCCCTGATGGGCACTAATGGGGACTGATGGGCACTGACAGGCTGCACTGATGGGCACTGATAGGCTGCACTAATGGGCACTGTTAAGGTGGCATTGATGGTCACTAATGGGTGGCACTGATAGGTGGCACTGAGAGATGACACTGATACGTTGCACGGATGGGCATTGATGGTTGGCACTAATAGCTGGCACTGAAGGGCACTGATAGGTGGTACTGATATGCGGCACTGATAGGTGGCACTGATGGGCACTGGTAGGTGACATTGATAGGCAGCACTGATCGGTTGCACCGATGATGAGGCACTGATGGGCAGCACTGGTGGGCATTGATAGGTGACACTGCTGGGCAAAGGTAGGTGGCACTGGTAGGTGGCACTGTGGGCACTGGTAGGTGGCACTGGTGGGTACTGATAGGTGGCACTGGCAGGGGACATTGGTGAGCACAGATGAGGCAGCTGCAGCTTTCTGTGTGAGGGACCGATATGCCTCTGACAGAAGCCGGTGATCGGCTTTTTTTCCCCCTCACGCTGTCCGCGTGTTTACATCACGTGATCAGCTGTCGTTGGCGTGCAGGCAGCTCATGCACGGAGGACTTCATATGACAGTTTCCCAGCAATTAAGACCCATGCTGTAGCCGTCATTCGAGGAGGTTAATCCCATTGAAAATATGTGGAGGGAGCTGAAGGTTCGAGTTACCAAACGTCAGCCTCAAAACCTTAATGACTTGGAGAGGATCTGCACAGAGGAGTGGGACGAAATCCTTCCTGAGATTTGTGAAAACCTGGTGGCCAACTACAAGAAATATCTGACCTCTGTGATTGCCAACAAGGATTTTGCCACCAAGTACCAAGTCATGTTTTGTGAAGGGGTCAAATACTTATTTCACTCATTAAAATACAAATCAATTTATAACTGAAATGCGTTTTTCTGGATTTTTTTTGTTCTTATTCTGTCTCTCACTGTTATAATAAACCATCCATTAAAATTATAGACTGATCATTTCTTTGTCAGCGGGCAAACGTACAAAATCAGCAGGAGATCAAATATATTTTCCCCTCACTGAAAGTAGTGGGGGGGGGGGGGGGGCTTCTCAGAGACGAAGGTAAAATAACTTGAGCCTTTACAACCACTTTAAGTCCGAACTTCTTATGGTATATCAGGTAGACCCTTCCTCTAGTGCCATCTAGCTCTGCTTTAAAAAAAAAAAAAAAAGAAGCTATATTCTGATTAGGATGTGGGAGAACTTGGTGTTACATTGTTGCTGAGATGCTGAGTGACAATTTGTCACATTTAAACTCTGCTGCAGTCCAAATGCTGTCATGGTAACAGACAGACATCATGGGGCACATAATACGGGATTAAGCCAAAACCATGACACTTCTACAGTGAGGAATGAGGGCAATTAGACAATGTAATCAATTCTTTCTTCTTCATTCCAAAAAAAAAAAATAAAAAAAAATGACTCTTTTCGCAGACTTCCTCTCTTAATATTCTAACAGCTAAGTTACAGGTGCTCTTCAAAGGGCTGTTAGATATCATTATCTACAAATGTCCCGGCTTTTTTGACAGCATGTCAGTCACCGAAAGGCCCTTTTTATTGAATTTCTTCCTTTAAGCCCTATGATCATTTTAATTATTCAGCACAAAATTAATCGGATTGTCTGGATCACAAAGGTGTCAGTTGCATAAGTCTTTCATCTATCTCCAGTCACTGGCGAGACTCCAGAGATATGCCTGGAGATGAATTGCATTCCAATATGGCTTCCTTCCAGCAAGAAGCACAATCCTATTTTGGAGATTTATGCTTGTTTATAACACTTCAAATGCCTCTCTTTTATTATTCTTGTGTCCTCTGTGTCGCTAATTTGTGAATATGTTCTTCCTCCAAATTAAAAGGAAGGACTATTTAAAGGAGCACAAAAAAGGTAAAGCAATATTAAACTAAAAACCAAACATGTCAAAAGTATTGGGACACCTGCCTTTACACGCACATGAACTTTAATGGCATTCCAGTCTTAGTCCGTAGGGTTCAATATTGAGTTGAAAAATCAATAAAAAAGTGATAAATACAATAGGCAGTTAATTAATGATAATTAATTATTATTATTATTGTTTGTTGTTATTATCATTAATTAACTGCCTATTGTATTTATCACTTTTTTATTGATTATTCAAATATTTTTATCATCACTATGACATCACAATTATTTTTATATCATTATTAGCGCTGCACTCACTTTGTTATTTACTCTATTGGAAGTTTTTAGTATTGAACTTTAGGTGCTGGCTGCTTTATATTTATGCCCTGTACACACGAGCAGACTTTTCGACCAGACTGGTCAGACGGACTGAAGCCGGCGGACAATCCGACCGTGTGTGGGCTCCATCGGACCTGCAGCGGACTTTTTCGGTCGAAAATCTGACGGACTTTAGATTTGGAACACGTTTCAAATTTGTCCGACAGACTCGAGTCCGGTCGAAAAATCCGCTCGTCTGTATGCTAGTCCGACGGACGAAAACCGATGCTAGGGCAGCTATTGGCTACTGACTATCAACTTCCTTACTTTAGTCCGGTCGTACGTCATCACGTATGAATCCGTTGGACTTTGGTGTAATCATTTGTAGGCAAGTCCGTTCGTTAGAAAATCCGTTGAAAGTCCGTCAGAAAGACCGTTGGACCTTTGATGCCGAAAAGTCCGCCCGTGTGTACAGGGCATAACATTTTATTTTATTACTCACTTTAGTTGTTGATTACCATCTAGCGCAGCGTTAGCCCTAGGGCTTTTTTGTTTTTTTTTCAATATTGAGTTGGCCCACCCTTTGCAGCTATAACAGCTTTAACTCTTCAGGGAAGGCTGTCCCCAAGGTTTAGGAGTGTGTCTATGGGAATGTTTGACCATTCTTCCAGAAGCGCATTTATGAGGTCAGGTGCTGATGTTGGATGAAAAGTCCTGGCTCGCAATCTCCACTCTTATTCAACCCAAAGGTGTTCTCTAAGGTTAAGGTCAGGACTCTGTGCAGACAAGTCAAGTTCCTCCACCCCAAACTCACTCATCCATGTCTTTATGGACCTTGTTTTGTGCACTGGTGTGCAGTCAATTTGGAACAGGAAGGGGCCATCCCCAAAGCATGAAATTGTCCAAAATGTCTTGGTATGCTGACGCCTTATGCCCCGTACACACGGTCGGATTTTCCGACGGAAAATGTGTGATAGGACCTTGTTGTCGGAAATTCCAACCGTGTGTAGGCTCCATCACACATTTTCCATCGGATTTTCCGACACACAAAGTTTGAGAGCTTACTATAAAATTTTCCGACAACAAAATCCGTTGTCGGAAATTCCGATCGTGTGTACACAAATCCGACGGACAAAGTACCACGCATGCTCAGAATAAATAATGAGATGAAAGCTATTGGCCACTGCCCCGTTTATAGTCCCGACGTACGTGTTTTACGTCACTGCGTTCAGAACGATCGGATTTTCCGACAACTTTGTGTGACTGTGTGTATGCAAGACAAGTTTGAGCAAACATCCGTCGGAAAAAATCCTAGGATTTTGTTGTCGGAATGTCCGAACAAAGTCCGACCGTGTGTACGGGGCATTAGTGCCGCGTACACACGATCGGACATTCCAACAACAAAACCGTGGATTTTTTCCGACGGTTGTTGGCTCAAACTTGTCTTGCATACACATGGTCACACAAATCTTGTCGGAAATTCCAATCGCCAAGAACGCGGTGATGTACAACACGTACGGTGAGCCAAAAAAATGAAGTTCAATAGCCAGTGCTGCTCTTCTGCTTGATTCAGAGCATGCGTGGAATTTTGTGCGCTGACTTGTGTACATACGATCAGAATTTCCGACAACAAAGTTTGTTGTCGGAAAATTTGAGAACCTGCTTTCAAATATTTGTTGTCGGAAAATCCGACAGCAAATGTCCGATGGAGCGTACACACGGTCGGAATTTCCGACAACAAGCTCACATCCAACATTTGTTGTTGGAAATTCCGACCGTGTGTACGCGGCATAAGAGTCAGCATACCAAAAACGAATGAAACTAAAAATGAACTAATTTTTCGGCAGTACACATGTCCAACTGGTACATCCTAAGGGCGGCAAGTGGTTAAGGTATAAATAAAGGTGAAACCTTTTTATTTTTTCCCCTTTGCACCTAAGGGGAAAACAAATCGTAATGCTTAGCCCAATTTTGCAACGTTGACATGTGTTAGTAAAACCGTACATCATCACAAATACTTTGTGCATCCAGGTGGATTATACCTTGTTTTTTCCAGGACAAATTGGGCTTTCATTTGGTGGTAAATAGTAATGAATATCCCCTGATTTATTTTTATTATCAAAGGAAAACTGTCCCAAAATAGTAAAAAAAATCATGTTTTTTAAATTTAGCTATATATTTCTTGCTACTACCATCACCTCCCACCAAAGAACAACACAAAAGAAATTCTCCTACTCCTGACAATCGCAGCGATACCATATATGTGTATGTTAGTTGTTGTTTGTACCCATAGGACAGCCCAGAAACTATAGTGTGCATTTTGCTTTTTTTTTATCCTACCTAAAACACACTGACACTGATACTAATTAAAAAAATAAATCCTGTCCAAAAATACCGAGCCTAACCTTTGACCCCGACAGTGAACTTTGACCTTGACCTTTGACCCTGACCCAAACACTAACCCTGGCATTGACCTAGATCAAACCTGGATCTAGGTATTTTTTTTTTTTATTATTATTATTATTTTTTTCATCACACACTTAATTTTTCTATCTCTGCAAGGACAGAGCAAGATACAATGTATCTTTCTCGTCCATTCACAGAGACAGAAAACACGGGGTCGGGCTTCACAGTGACTGATCACTGTGATAGCCAATCAGAGATTATCACAGCGATCAGGTGACCCAGAATTAGATGTTCTGGGTTGTGATCCTTAAAATAGGGCCCATGGCCCTCGGTGAGACCCTGGTCACTGTACTGGGAGTGCATACGCAAATATGCAGCCCCACGGCAAAAAGCCCAGTGCAGTGAGGCTGCATATTTCTGTTACGTTGGCGCCAAGGGGTTAAACAGGATGGAAATGGATTAGAACCCCTAGCAGGGTTTTATTGCTGCCTGTGCCTCCGTTAGGGGGCCTCTCTATTTGTCCTGTTTACTGTTATCACCGAGAGAAAAGTGAAAGAATAAAACAAATCTAAGGTTGTCACCAGAACAGGAATACAGGGGAAATTTTCCCATGGGGACACTAGTTCTTGTGAGTAGGGATTCCCTCACTTCCTGTTTTGGCTATGAGACAGTGAAGGGAAATGTCCCCAATAAGACACAGATAGCAAAAGAAAACAAAACAAAAAAACACTGCTCTCCAAAATATAAAAAAAAAACAAAATGATGTTAAGATTTCTTTGTAAAAAAAAAGATTTAGTATATGAAATGAAACCAAAAAATTAGGTTTATTTTGTAAATTACCAAAACCCATTACAGTTTCCCTTTAAACTATCATGAATATTAATACAAACACCATATGGGTTCTGGCATTTGGGTATAAGGTTTGCGACTTTTATTTCATCTGACAGGTTCACTTTAGATTCACATTGTTGTTTTAACGTTTTACTAAGGACTAAGTTCTTCAAAAAGGAAATGTTGGAAAGCTGCTGCGAAACTGACTCTTACAGGTCGGATGGTGTTGGATACATGGTTCAGCCCTTTTTGTTTTATTGGAAAATAACAGGAACACAGACACAGGAAATGACATCATCACCATGTATTTCCACTGGGAAGAACATTACAATATATGAGCATTACACAACAGTGCCATCTAGTGGCAGAACTACTAATCACAATATAATCTACACGAGAATAGTTGTTGCACTTAAGTTTGTATAAACAGCATGCTAACATAAACATTCCTCTCTATCTTAATATATTTATATTTGGCATATAATTCTTGAGAAAATGCATTGTTTATACACTTATAAATGAATATATTTATACAATCTGCGCCAAGTCTTATTAACCACTTGCCGACCAGCCGCCGAAGTTATGCGACAGGTTGGCTTGGCTGTGCAGAACGCCGTAGGTGTATGTAGGGTTGCCACCTGTCCGGGATTCACCCGGACAGTTCGGGTTTGGAATCATGCTTCCGGGTTTCGGACTGCCTGAAACCCGGACACATAATTCAGACCGGACTATGGCTTCCAGATGTATCTGGATGAGAGGTGCCAATGGGGTGAGTGAGCTCACCATCCATCCCTGTCTGTGACTGAAATCTCCCTCCTTCTCTCTCCTGCCTCTGAGTGAGTACACTAAGGTAATTCAGGGTTCTCAGAGCACCCCTTAAATCAGAGTTCCCCTTTCACCAGAGGCCACAGTGTTCCCCCTTCAAGCAGAGTCCTCTCCGTACATCAGAGTTCTCTGTGTTCCCACTTAAATCAGGGTTCCCAGAGCATCCCTTATGTCAGAGTCCCCAAAGTTCTCCCTTACATCAGAGTCTACAGAGTCCACCCTTACAGTGAAAGGGAACTCTGCGAATTCAGATGTAAAAGGGGGAACTCTGTAGACTCTGATGTAAAAGGGAACTCTTGTTATTAACTGCACATCATTAGAAATGTTATTTAATAGCAAAATATATGTATAGTTTATACTATAAAAAAATAAAAAAAAAATTGCAGTGCGCCGCTAAAGTGTTCGGGTTTGACTTTTTTTTATAATTCCTTTATTTTCCAAAAATAAGTGTTACAATTCAGTAGACACAACAAAGAAACATCATACAGCTTATATGTATATAATAAAACAAGGATAGAGATAAGTCGTTGACAAAATCAGTTGCCAATACAAGAGTGCACAATAACATTTCCCTTGGTTACACGATCTGTGGAACCTGTATGGGACATAAAAAAAGAGTCATGCAGAATAACTGTCTGAGTGCCCATCCGGGGAGGTTTCCTGAGAGTAGCACTTTTTAATCATTAAGATCGTGTAACTATCATGACCAAACGGTAAATAAAATACTCTCCACTGACCAGGGATAAAAACTCCCTAGAAAGCCAGCAGAGTCTAGCCGTGGGATACTACCAAAGTGCGATGTAAACCATGATATACAACATATCTGAATAAACCTTCCCATAGCTGGAAAATTATAAAGGGAGGATAAAACAAAAAGAAAAAGAAAGGGGAGGTGTGGGGAAGGGGCGGTAAGAGACAGAAGGAAGGTGTATAAAGGAAAATAAGGGTAGAAGAGGAAAGGTAGGAAAGAAGAGAGAAAAAGGTAGAGACCAAGAACGGCGGTGAGGCCCCCCCGCCAAGCGGGGCCCCCAGACCGGGGATCATTCAATCTATGCCACCTCACGGAGGTATGCCTCGGAGTAAATAAAGTGCTGCCAGGGGCGCCATGCCTCCCGAAAGGCCTCCTCCCTGCCGTACAAAGTGGCAGTAAGATCTTCCATATCGCGCAGCTCATTGACCTTGGCATACCACTGGGTTTTCGTTGGTGGGGTCTCCGATCTCCAAGATAAGGGAATACAGGCCTTGGCAGCATTCAGTAGCTGTATAATAAGGGAGGTTTATATTTCTTGATTGGTCGTCTAGAGAGGTGCAGTAGACATGCCCCAGGATCCCCCTCCAGAGTGGCACCCGTCAGATGTTCGATCGTGCGTGTCACCTCCCGCCAGTAGGGCTTGATTTTGGAACAGTACCAAAAAATATGGAACATTGTACCTTCCCCCGTCCCACAGTGCCAGCACAGACTTGGGACCTGCGGAAAAAACTGATGCAGAGTGGATGGCACTCTGTACCATCTAGTCACAATTTTGTAACAGGTCTCCTGGACCCTGGTGGCCAGAGATGATTTTTGGGCGAAATGTAAAATCTTCTCCCTCTGTGGTTCATCAAAGCGAACTCCTAAATCGTCCTCCCATTTAGAGAGGAAAGGGGGGATAAACCCCTCTGCCGGAGAAATCAGGGAGGAATAAATTAAGGACAGAGAATGGCGTATGGGTTCCCTGCGGTGACATATTCGTTCCAACTCAGTAAGCGGGCGTGAACTGCCCAGAGTCCGTGAGCATCGGCGTAAAAAGTTACGCAGTTGGAGTCCACTCAAGAAGTCCAGTGGCGGGTTGGAACCTTCCAATCCGGCAGCCGCACTGAGCTGGCCATTTGGTCCAAGAAAGTCGTGAAGGTGTGGCCACCTTCCCTCCACCGACAGGGATCTATAGATTGGACCCTGGCAGCCAGGTGGGAAGTCTGGGTTACCCAAGATCGGCACCATGGGGGAGGGCATGGGGGATACCGAGGTTTTGCGAAAGGTTTTTCTAGCGACCTGCAATGTGCTTCCTAAGGTGGGGTGATCAACAAGGGCCTTTGGAATGGGGGTGGCGATCCAAGGCCAGCTCTTGGCTGTGCCGTCGGAGTCCTCCAACTCCATTGTTACCCATTGTTTTGCCTCTGCATGACAGTGACAGTCAATTAGTCTGGTAAGATGCGTTGCCCTATAGTAGGCTTTCATGTCTGGGAGTCCAACCCCTCCCCTGTGTTTTGCCATATGGAGTAATTGCAATTTAATGCGTGGCTGCCGGTGTGACCAGACAAACTCTCGGAATATTGCCTCAATTCGCTTGAAGAAAGGGGGTGGGAGGCGGATGGGAAGGGCTTGTAGCAGGTAGAGCACCCTCGGCAATGCGGTCATCTTGATGGCATTACAACGTCCAAACCATGTTAAAGTGAGGGAGTGCCAGTGATGTAGATCTGTTTTGAGACTATGAAGCAGTGGGGTAAAATTCGCTTGATAGAGATTGGCGGGGTCAGGGGTAATAGCCACCCCTAGGTAGGGGATGGTGTCGGTTGCCCAGTGGAATTGGTATTCTGAGCGCAGTTGCCGAATTGTGTTCGAACCCAGTGTGATATTAGGCAGGGAGGATTTGGTCATATTTATTTGAAAAAGGGATAGAGCCCCATATTCCTGCAGGGAATGAAGCAATATGGGGAGTGAGGCAAGAGGGTCTGTCAGGAAAAAGATGAGGTCATCCGCAAAGGCAGCGACCTTGTGCGCCCCGGAGGATTTGCGATAGCCAATAATGTGTGGGTTTGCCCGTATCCTACATAACAGAGGTTCCAGGGTGAGTATAAAGATCAACGGGGACAAGGGACAGCCCTGTCGGGTACCGTTTCGAATATTAAAATAACCCGACCTAGTCTCATTAACCTTAACCGCGGCTGTAGGACAGGAGTAGAGTGACAATATCCAGCTGAGCATCGAGGCGCGAAGACCAATATGCTCTAAGGTGGCCCTTACAAAAGTCCAATCCACCCCGTCGAAGGCCTTCTCCGTGTCTGTTGACAGCAGGAGAAGGGGTCGCCGTGATGTCCTAGCAGCGTGGACAAGGTTAATCACCCTAATAGTGTTGTCCCAGGGTTCTCGCTGTGGCACAAAGCCTGCTTGGTCTTTGTGGATTAGGCTCAGTATATGTGAAAGTAACCTGTTTGCCAAGATCTTGGCAAATAATTTCAAGTCGGTGTTCAGTAGAGCTATCGGCCGATAGCTCCCACAGCGAAGTAAATCCTTCCCTTCCTTTGGAATGAGGGATATATAGGCTCTAAGGGAATCTATGGGGAAGGAATTGCCTTTTGTAATCGAGTTAAGTGCAGATACTAATGGTTTAGAGAGCGTCTCAAAGAAGGTCTTATAATAAACTGGTGTAAGGCCATCAGGGCCTGGGGATTTCTTTTGTTTTGAGCTTGCCAGAGCTATACCCAGCTCCTCCACCATAATGGGTTCCTCCATTTCCTCCAGAACATCGGCCGAAAGGGATGGCATGCCCGAGGAGGCTAGGTATGTGTAGGGGGTGAAACCCCCGGCGGAGTTAGGATCTTCAGGAGGGGGCCTGTCTAAGTTATAAAGACCACTATAAAATGAGCAAAACTTCTCTGCCATGTCAGAAGATGTAAACACCTTCCGGCTGGATGAGGACAAGATGTGGGAAATGTAGGTTTTGGTACGTGGGCCTCGTAGTGCTCTAGCCAAAAGGGAACCAGGTTTATTGGAGAATTCGTACATCGTACGTCGTGCCCATGCCAATTTCTCTTTCGTTTTATGTAATAGGAGTGAGCGAAGTTCTTCGCGTGCTTTGAGTAACTCCTGGTAGGTGGAGCGAGCTAGACTAGCCTTGTGGGAGCACTCTAAAGTCTGAATCTGAAGGAGGAGCTCATCAAATCGACGAGCTCTCTCCCTTTTAAGATGAGCCCCCATACTGATTAGGATGCCCCTGATAACCGTCTTATGTGCCTCCCACATCACCAAAGGATTGGGGACCGAGGCTTCGTTTAAAGAGAAATATTCCTGTAACTTGGCCTGTACCTCCGCGCAAATCTCCTCAGATTGCAGCAAAGCCTCATTTAGTCTCCACGAGGGCGGGGGTTTGGTCATTGGTCCCAATTGAAGCGTCAGGTGTATTGGAGCATGGTCCGAGAAGGAGATGACATCTATAGAAGAGTCCACCACCCTTGTCAGGTTCTTATGGGACAAAAGCAGATAGTCCAGTCGTGAATATGAATGATGGACTTGCGAAAAGTAGGAATAGTCTCTGTCTTGAGGATGCAGTAGGCGCCATGGGTCTATCAGGCGCAGGGAGTGGAGGTCGGATTTCAACCGTTTAAGGTGGGCATATGAAAGATGGGAGGCACCCCGCGAGGTGTCCAGCAAGGGATCCATCGCAAAATTCATATCACCCCCAAAAATGAGCATCCCTTCTGAAAACTCCAGTAGCTGTGGTATTAGCCCGCATAAGAATTGTGCATGGTCTATATTGGGGAAGTATACATTGGCAAAAGTGACCTGCACGTCGAAGACCTTTCCCTTAATCAGGAGATAGCAGCCCTGTGGGTCTACCCGCTGTGCCTCAAAAGTCCACGGTACAGACTTTGCCACCAGAATGCTAAGCCCCTTAGATTTGGAGATGGGCGATATACTGTGGTAAGCCGTCGGGAATGATCTGTTAGTCAATTTAGGAATATGCCATGAAAGTGAGTTTCCTGTAAGAAGGCAATTTGAGTTTTGCCTCTGCGTAAATCAGCTAAAAGTTGAGATCGCTTTTCCGGGACATTAAGGCCACGTACATTGAGGGAGGTAACCTTTAGGAGACCCATCGCAGCGTCCATTACTCCAACAGACGCTGCGAATAGGATGAGGAGGGCAATCACTTTTAGCCCACGTCCCCACCCAGCCGGGGGACAACACCACCGAGAGAGAAAGAAGGTGGGGGTAGAAACAAGACGAAAAAGAGGGAGGAGCAGAGGGTTGGTGGGGGGGAGAGGAGGAGAAGGGGAAAATTGAAAGGGAAAAGCTAAGCTTGTAGTAGAATTACTCTGTGGACTCCCGGTTAACACAAAAAATAGAAACCGGGAGGCCACCCTAAATGGGGGTGGTCAGTGCAGTGAGGATCGCTGTGTGTCAGGTACTTATATAACCTATAGAAAAATACAAAGAAATTTCTTGTGGAGAGGAGATGCACTAGGTAGAGACATTGAGAATCATATAAAATGAGTAGAACATTATAACCATCTTAAGAAGAAAGAACAAAAATAGACAAAAACCAGGGCTCCAGTGTATTTCTGGCGTGCATGTGTGACATAGCAAAACCTATTCTCTAGAGCCACCCGGCGTTAATGCACTGCTGAGGTGGCTTTTAAACAGGAGGCTCCCGAAGTCACCTCGCGTACCTCTGGGCCAAGCCCAAGCAGGGACCTCCACATCCCATCTCCCAGTGCATCAAGACCGTGACATCAGTTTCCCAACGTACAGGATATTTTCCAGGAACAGATGAAAGAGAGCAAGGGCGCAAGCACCCCATCTACATAAACATTACTCAAACATAACATAAAGGGAGAGAATGTGATATCTACAAAAAAAACGTATGAAACTTTGCATCCTGAGAATGTATCCCTGATGGTTTGGCCCCAGAGCAGCGATACCCATACAGATCAGCATACGGCCCCTATCAGTAGCTTGTCAAGACCTGACGCGACCTGCAAACACATCGTGAGCAATGCACCCCCCCACCCAGCAAAACCCAAAAAGAGAACAAAAATAAAAATAAAAATAACAAATGGGAGACATATTGGGCCAGGCAGTATTGGTAAAAATGGTAAGGAACACTTACAAACAAGTCTCCTAGGCATAGTCAGGTTCTTGTGCGTCGGCTGAAATGTTCCTGGGTGGGTCGCCAAGATAGAGGGGAGGTGGGGGATGCTGTAGACATGGAATGCTGAAGGTCTTACCAGTACCTGTAGATTGGAGAGCGCTTAGTCCTCGGAAGATGTCGGGTGTGATCTGACGGCTTCTCGGTTTGGCGGGCGAGATCGTGAACGCCTAACCCTTTGTTGCCGGGGGACAGCTGGACCTTGTGTATCCTGAGAGAGCCAATAGTCAAACCAGTTAGGCACGTCAATCGCAGGTTGGGCAATGAAATGAAACAGGGCAGAGAGTTGGTCCGGCATGCGAAGATGGAATTCAGATCCTTGTTTCTTGACAATTAGATGGAAGGGGTGACCCCAGCGGTAGGTGGCATCAGCCTCACGGATTACCTCTAACAGAGGTCGCATTAACCCACGCATGATGCTTGTTTGTCTTGAGATATCTGGGAAGATCCGGATAGTGGCCCCGTCAAAGTCTATCGGCCCCTCTCCCATGCTAGGCGCAGAATGTCCTCCTTAATTGTAAAAAAGGGCACCCTGCATAGTACATCTCGGGGGAGATCAAGATCAGCCGATGACCGCTGAGCGGAAGAAGGGGCCCTGGGGCTCGGTATACGGTGCACCCTATCTAGTTCCAAATCAGCGGTCGGTGGTTTACCTAGGACCTGGTTTAAAATGGCAACAACAGTGGACTGGAGGTCTGGGCCCATGGTAGCCTCCGGAATACCTCTGAGGCGCAAATTGTTCCGTCTGCTCCTGTTTTCGCCGTCATCAAGCCGCAGGTGAACATCCACAAGATGGCGGCGGAAAGCCTTGTGCTCTGACTCCAGTGATGTGATGCGGGCTTCTGTAACTGTTTGAGAGGACTCAATAACAGTTACCCTCTCCTCTACTGTGTCAACTTGCTGCTTTAAATCGTGCAGTTCTCTAGTGAGGGCATTAACAATGGAGGTAGCCATTGTGTTTAAGTCCTGTTTGGTAGGCAGGCCCGACACTATGTCCCTCAGTGAACCCTCAACTAGGCCGCTCAGATCCCCTGTGCCATCTGAAGGTAATGGAGTGTCCGCGGACATGATAGCAGGGGACAGTATGGGCGAAGGTGCCCTGCATGGTAGAGGGGGAAAGTCCTCCTCCGCTGCAGAGGTTGCTGCCTGTGTGCCCTTCTTACTTGTGGCTGCGGTGCTCGCCGTGGTGACTCGTGGCAGCGCCATCTTGCTCCGTCCGGCCTGTGAGGAGATCTGCTGCTGCCTCAGAAAGTAATGGGAGATTTCCGGTCCCCTTCATTCCTCGGTGGCCGGCGGGTGTTTGCGGCCCCCTGGCATGTGAGGATGGCTTGGCAGCTCGATTCTACGGGTGATTCTCAGCCCGTTCTAGTGCAGAGCTCCCGGCGGTGCGTCCTCACGCTTCCATAGCTAAGCCACGCCCCAAATGTGTTCGGGTTTGACTTGAAGAAAAGGTGTACGTCGGGCTCTTACACAGCAATCTGTGGGCGCTCGAGCTACCATTGGCCAGCGGTGGAGCCAATCAGTGGGTCCGGGATCGTTCCCCGCAGTGACAGAACGGGGATCTGCCTGTGTAAGCAAGGCAAATCTTCGTTCTGATAGGGGAGATCACACAGATCCTGTCTTTCTGCTATGCAGGTAGACGGATTTGTGTGTTGTCCCAGTGAGCCCTTCCCCCATACAGTTAGAAAGCACAGTGAGGGAACACACTTAACCTCTTGATCGCCCCTGATGTTAACCCCTTCCCTGCCAGTGTCATTAGTACAATAATGGTGCATATTTTTAGCACTGATTACTGTAGTAATGTCACTGGTTCCCAAAGAAGTGTCAAAAATGTCCATTAGGTGTTCGATCTGTCTGCTGCAATGTCGCAGTCCTGCTAAAAATTACTGATCGCCACCATTACTAGTAAAAAGGACATAAATAATAAAAATGCCCCTATTTTATAGACACGGTAACTTTTGCACAAACCAATCAATATACGCTTATTGTGATATTTTTTTACCAAAAATATGTAGCAGAATACATATTGGCCTAATTTTATGAATACATTTGTTTTTTTACATTTTTTTTTGGTGGTGGGGGGGGGATGTTTTATAGCAGAAAGTAATTTTTTTTTTTCCAAATTGTTCCTCTTATTTTTGTTTATAGTGTAAAAAATAAAAACCGCAGAGGTGATCAAATACCACCAAAAGAAAGCTCTATTTGTGGGAAAAGAAGGACATCAATTTTTTTGGGGTACAGCGTCGCACGACCGCGCAATTGTCAGTTAAAGCGACGCAGTGCTGTATCGCAAAAAAAAGGCCTGGTCATTAAGGGGGTAAATCCTTCCAGGGCTGAAGTGGATACATGTTCCAGTTTTGCTGAAAAGCTTCTAACGGAGGATTTGTGGCTCTTTAAAGGTAATGGCTAAATATTCCAAAACATTGATGTGGTGTTATTATATTTGCCGACGGGAGCCTATAAATAGATGACAGATATAAGTGAATAAAATACAGACCAGCAGTTTAATACATGCTGCAGTAACATCAAAGCAAAGAAATGGTTTCTATGTTCCACACTAGTCTTGCAGGAACTGAGTTTTGCTGGAATGTGACTGATTCATGATAATGAAAAGTCTGAATGAGATCTCAGCATTCCTTTTTTCTATGCGAAAGGGTAGACTCTGTTCACTGAGCATTTGTCATAATGAAATGAAAGCAAATACCACAGTTTGTAATACAGTGCCTTGCAAAAGTATTCACCCCCTTGGCTTTTTTCGTGTTTTGTTACATTAGTTCAATGTTTTTTTTCATCTAAATTATATGTGATGGTTCAGAACACAATAGTCTAAGTTGGTAAAGGAAAATTAGAAAAATAAATACATAAAACTATTTATCAGAAATAAAAAAATGATAATTGGCATGTGCGTATGTGTTCACCCACTTTGTTATGAAGCCCATAAAAAGCTCTGGTGCAACCAATTACCTTCAGAAGTCACATCATTAGTGAAATGATGTCCACCTGTGTGCAATCTAAGTGCCACATGATCTGTCATTACATATACACGCCTTTTTGAAAGGCCCCAGAGGCTGCAACACCTAAGCAAGAGGTACCACTAACCAAACGCTGCCATGAAGACCAAGGAACTCTCCAAACAAGTAATGGACAATGTTGTTGAGAAGTACAAGTCAGGGTTAGGTTATAAAAAAAATATCCAAATCTTTGATGATCCCTAGGAGCACCATCAAACCTATCATAACCAAATGGAAAGAACATGGCACAACAGCAAACCTGCCAAGAGACGGCCGCACACTAAAACTCACGGACCGGACAAGGAGGGCATTAATCAGAGAGGAGCACAGAGACCTAAGGTAACCCTGGAGGAGCTGCAGAGTTCCACAGCAGAGACTGGAGTATCTGTACATAGGCCGACAATAAGCCGTGCGCTCCATAGAGTTGGGCTTTATGGCAGAGTGGCCAGAAGAAAGCCATTACTTTCAGCAAAAAACAAATGGCACGTTTTGAGTTTGCAAAAAGGCATGTGGGAGACTCCCAAAATAGTCCCTAAAAAAAGTGTCACTTAGTGTCTGAATTGTCTACCGCAATCTCGCAGTCCCGCTATAAGTTGCTAAACGCCACCATTACTAGTAAAAATAAATACATAAATAAATAAAAATTCCATAAATACATCCCATAGTTTGTGGACGCTAAAACTTTTGCGCAAACCAATCAATATACGCTTATTGAGATTTTTTTTTACCAAAAACATAGCAGAATACATTTTGGCCTAAATTGATGAAGAAATTAGATTTTTAAAAATGTTTTATTGGATATGTTTTATAGCAGAAAGTAAAATATATATGTAGTGCCCACCTGTTTAGGTGAGTGCTAGATTAGAGAGTTAGGTGTAGAAATAGATCAGAATAGCCAGTGTTTTACCCTGCGGTGTAAGCTGGTGGGTTTGATTGGCATGGGAGGTTTACTAGAGTAGAGGAGGGTGTGACCCCCTGCACTTTGCTTGAGCAGTTTCCTCTATTTTTCCATGCTTTGACCTGAAGGATGGGAAGAATACAAGTTAAAGTGACAGGTAGTTCTGGAAGACCCCTCTGGACCAATCATTAATTTGTTTGGGCAGAGGCGGGACTTGTATAAAGGGCTTGGTCACATGCTTCCTGGGGAGTCTGATCTATGGGAGGGGAGAGATCCAGGAGGAAGGATGTAGTTCGGGTACAGCTTTGGTGTTTTACCCCTGCGGGGGAGGGGAAGCATGCTATGGCGGAGAGATGCATGTGGAGAGGAAACTGCAGGAGATTCTTTATGGGACAGTCGCTATACTGACACAAAAGAACTGGGAGAGGACTTTTCTATGTGCTTCATGGATGGTCGCTCAGCAACACATGTGAGTGTAACCCAGGGGAACTTCTGAAAGACTTTATGGGGATTAGTGTGCGGGTTCAGGAGAACAGGGCTGGGCCTTAGAGAACTAATACCCTGGAGGAATCCAAAAGTCATCTCCTGGACTTTATTCAGAGTATCGTCCATGGAGTTAAACCAGAAGTACTGTACAGTCAGGAAGTGGTGACTAACAGGAGGAAGGAGAGTTGCATTACACAAATGAAACTTATGCAAGATGGAAGTTTTACTAACGAAGGCTTCTTTTGTTCTGGATTGAATGTTGTATTCCTCATCACTTAAAACACCGGAAGTTATTCAGAGTGACTTTCTGGTGCAATGCAGCATTTAACATGGAACCGCAATAAAGATGTACACAGTTCAACTGTTCAATGACTGTCTGCGTGTCATGTCTTTTGAGGGAAAGGGGGTAATGGAAGACACTTCAGGGAAGAACGAACTTTTAGCCACTCCTACGGGAGTAGGGCGCTTCATATATATATATATGGGTTTACTTCCTCTTTGTTTCCCTACAAAGGTAAAGCATAATGGGCTACTATGCAGTGCATAGTAGCCCATTATGTGTCACCTACCTGACACAGGAGCCTGCGATGTCACCGCTGTCCCCTCTTCCACGAAGCGTCCATCTTCTTTCCGGGTATCGTGGCTCAGGCGCTGTGACTGGCCGGAGCCGCGATGACGTCACTCCCGTGCATGCGCAGGGAGCCGCCACTAACGGCATATCGCCATTAGCAGCGGCATGCTCAGTTCGCCTGCGCGCCGATGTCTACGGCTGCCTGTCTTTTTGCAAATATCTCCTAAACCGTGTAGGTTCAGGAGATATTTCTTGGACCTTCAGGTAAGCCTTAATCTAGGCTTAGCTGTAGGTCAAAGTGGTCTGTAAGGGTTTACAACCACTTTAAAATAACGCAGTGCCGTATCGCAAAAAATGGCCTGGTCATGAAGGGGGTAAACCTTCCAGGGCTGAAGTGGTTAAGCTTAAATCTTGTGTTTAAAACTTAACTAGCTAAGCTAACTATAATATCCTCGGCTGGGAAAACAAAGGCGACTGATTAGAAATAAAGTAAAATGTTAAAGGCAAGCATGGAGTAAATGGCACTGGTTTTAACTTCTGACACATATCCAGTTAATTTGCTGTCTTGGTGCGCCGCAGATCAGCAGCCAACAACTTTAATGGCATCTCGAAAGTAGAGGTAGAGTATACAGAGATGAAGACTGAGCTGGAAATAGGACACAGGGGTACTGGTGAGAGTCAGTGAAGCATTACAGCTCTGCACATCACATTTCTCTTCAGTATATGTGGGAATGGCAGACCTCTGGACTACAGCCGGATGAGTTATTTCTGGAAAACTGTTGGATTCTATTGTTAGGCAACACTAACCACATAGAAACAGATCATCGAAAACCAAGAATGAGGTCTACTTGGCACTATGATGGATGATGCACTGCTGTTACTGCCACAGCCTTTAATGCTCAATTGTTGCTTTGTTTTTAGCACTACCCCTTAGAGGGTCCTGGATTTTGGGTACTCCTAGTCCTGCACAGCCAGGCAACAAGCATTTTCCAACTTTCATTCAGAGACAAGGAATCAGTCCATGGGCTTGTTTTTGTTGTTTTATTGGGGAAAACAATTTGGATAGGGTATATGGATTATGGGATGGCCAATTTGGCTTGAAGAACAACAAATGAGGACAATTTCCTTCTCTATGTACTCTGCAAAAATGACCAATCATTGACTGTTTTCCCTTTGGAACAGCAACAGGCCTTCTGGAAATGGCAATGGAAATTTTCCATCTAGGAGTTCTGTATCCCCTGGGTGGAATTCTAGCAAAGTCCAAACCCAGCCACCGTTTCAGGCCTCCTGCCAGGGGATTGGCCATATTTCCATAAATATGCAGATACTGGCCTCCACCCACTAGTTTCCAGAAACTTCTTCAAGCTTCTATAACCAGGGGGAGGTACCAGAGGCATGACCTGTAGAGCCCTCCAGCCTGACCTACAATAACCTCGATCAGTTAACCAAACTTACCCAGCTACTGTGGGTCAAAAATAAATGTACCTACACTAATCTGCACACTCGGGGGTGCTACATGTGAATTACACATTCTAAAGGAAAAGATGGATAGAAAAACATCACCCCAAAATTCTTTCCTGGTGTCAACATAGCAGCATACATGTGGTAGTATGCTGCCATAGGTTGGCGCCAGGAAAATTATGGTAAGTATTTGATACAATTTTCCATTTTTTCACCAGCAGCAGGCAAAAGATGAAGAGAATAGTGGTCTATCTCCAGAGATCCACCTGCAAAGTCACAACCACTGGTCTCCAATCAAAAACTCAAATGCTCCTGGCTGATAGGAGAGCAGAAAATTTTAACTCTGCAGGGTGCATGTTGGACCTCTGGAGACAGACTGCTGCTCTCTTTATCTTCAGCCTCCTGTCAAGGATTATGGGGCTGTGCTGGAGGTGCTATTTAACCACTTGACTTCTGAATGATTTACCCCTTCTTCATGACCAGGCCATTTTTTGCTAAACGGCACTGTGTAACTTTAACTGACAACTGCACGGTCATGCAATGCTGTACACAATTTAAATGTATATCTCTTTTTCCCCACAAATAGAGCTTTCTTTTGGTAGTATTTGATCACCACTGCACTTTTTTATTTTTTGCACTATAAACGAAGACCGAAAGATTTGGGAAAAAATTTAAAATATTTCTCACTTTCTGCTATAAAACATATCTAATAAAAAAAAATGTAAAAAAATCTAATTTATTCATAAATTTGGCCTCCATCTATTCTGCTACAATATCGTATATTGATTGGTTTACACAAAAGTTATAACGTCTACAAACTATGGTGTATATATACTGGAATTTTTTAAATTTTTTTGTACTAGTAATGGCGGCGATCAGCAAGTGTTATAGCGGGACTGCGATATTGCGGTGGACAATCTGGCACTGCCAGGGAGAACAGGGCACAGCAGGGGAAAGATTTGGAGGCTGTGCTCACACTATGTTCCCTATTGAAGGACTACACAGGGTTCTTTTTGGCTCTATTATACTATCCCTCTCTCACTATTAGGCTCCTGTTACCTCTTTTACATCCGCGCTTGTGACCTTCCACAGTGGGGACCTCCGTGGGGTATCCTGTCTGGCTCAGGGGCTGCACCGGGGGTCATGCCATCTGTGTGTCAGGGCTGGGCTCAGCCCTTCCTTCTCAAATCTGGCCGCTCAGCTGTCGGCTAATTGCCAGCTCCTTTCTCTCCACAGTGACTCACATGTTGATGATATCCTGCTCATCAGTCCTGCCTATGTAAGCCGTCCAGCCCAGATGATCTCGGCCTTCGCCTTGGTCACATCTCTAGAGACGCTCTGCTGTGTTCCTGTTAAAGACTTGCTTGGCTGACATTCCTTCTCCAGATCTTGCTTGCTGTTCTACAACACTCATTTCTGAACTCTGGCTATGTTTTGACTACGTTTACTCTGTTTACCTTTTTATTATTATTATTAAACAAGTGTGATTTAACTTTACTTCTGTGGTTTCTGACACTGTGGCAGTAGCCACTAGTCCTGGTCTGAACAATTGCATTTCTGAGCATTATATCATTCACCTTATGTTGATAAGTTGTTGAATGTATATTCTCCTGTATAAATTCCCCTGACGAAGGGCGTGGACCTGAAACGCGTCGGGTACCAAAGATTCTTTTCGGAATACTGGAGAGAATTTGGACAACATATGTCTATTTACTTTGAAATGTTTGCAATGACTATGCAATTAAATTTTATTCTATGTTCTATTTTACAGATCACCACTTGTGTGAGTGAGCATAGTTTTAAATATGTTCTAATAAACAATGGTTTTATATAACTTTGGTGATATTGTTGCCGTTTAAAAATTCCATTTCAGGGGGAGGTTTTTTTTTCTGATACCCAGGGATGTGGCAACCACCAACCATATCTTGGTATGGTGGAAACATTTAAAAATAATTGCGGTGGACAATCTGACATTAACTGACACTTTGCGGGAACCAGTGACACTAATACAGTGACCAGTGCTAAAAATATACACTGTCACTGTACTAATGACACTGGCTGGGAAGGGGTTAAACATCTAGGGTGCTCACAGGGTTCAATGTTTGGCTATCCCGTGTTTATGTGGGTATGTGTGGAGCTGCTTTCAGGATGTGCTGGTTTTTATTCCCTGCTTTGTAGGGAAACAAAAACCAGCACATCCCTGCTAACAGGACAGAGCTCTGCCTCTGTCCTGTCTTATTCCTCTCCGATTAGCTTGTGCTGTCACTAATCACGCGTCCCCTACCCATAAGAGCAGAATCACGTATATACATGGCCCATACTGTAGCAGTAAAGCTACAGCACGTGGTGGGGAAGTGGTTAAGAAAAAAGTAGGTGAAGGTGGCCATACGCTGATCGAAATTTGGCTTGTTCCTGCCGAACCAACTGAATTTTGATCAATGTGTGGCGGTCTCCGCTTGACAGAAGCAGATTGTTTGATCAACTTCTGTTGAAGGCAAATGTTGAAACTTTGGGTTGTCATCCTATCACGTGTGCTTCCGGTGGAGACAAAAGGATTGATTTAATAATGGCAAATAAACCATTCACTTGGCATGGGATTTTTCACATTGCTCCGAAATTTTTCCAAAAGCTTAAAGTATTTGTAAAGGAATTTTTTTCTTACCTGCTCTGTGCAATGGTGTCACATACCTGATGGTAGAGCCTGATATGCATGGGACGGCCTCTCTTACTCCTCTGACTCGGGGCCCCCTGATAGAGCAGACAGTAGGCACAGGAGTGCAGAGTCGCACGAGTGCCTGATGGGGCGCAGATCGAACTGGAAGCAGCTGCAGGTGGAACGGTAGTTCAGCAGGATTCTCCAGCTAGCAGAGGAGGCAGGTTCAAGCAGGCCGGGTCATACACTGGGGGGCACGTCAGGAGCAGGTGCAGAGGCAAAAGCGTAGTCATTACACAGGCTGGGTCGGTGATGGGCTGGCACAGAGGTAGTAGAAGGAGCAGGCAGATGTGGTGGTCAGAACAAGCCGGGTCAGATGCAGGCAGCAAACAGCAGAGTCGGAGGCAAGCCAGGTCACATAACAGGTACAGGTATCAGGTGCAGGCAAACAGGAACACACAGGAATGCTGTAGAATGGACAGCACTGGGTCTAAGCACAGACTGAGTTGAAATAGCCTGTTGGGTGCCAAAAGCTGTCACAGGGTGTGCGTGTGCTCTGGCATTCTTACTGAGCAAACAGACTGTCCTGGATTCCCATCTTAAGTGCTGGCATGCCCTTCTTGGCCATGCGCGCACGGGCGCACGCAGATGCGCCAGAGGTGTTCTGACAGAGGCTGAGGTCACAGGTCGTCTTCTTCAGCCGCCATCTTGGGTACTGGCTGGCCTTTCATGACAAATGGTTTTGCACAAGCCCCTATCCTCCTTTTCTCGTGTACCCTGCCAGCCCTCCTCCCTCTTGCTGAGTACCCCCATAGCAAGCTGACTACTATGGGGGCACTTATGCATGCTCACTGCCAAGCTGGCTCTCTGTGTCCATAAGACACAGTGGGGGAGATTTACTAAAACTGGAGAGCGCCAATTCTGTTGCAGCTCTGCATAGAAACCGACCAGCTTCCAAGTTTTATTGTCAAAGCTTAATTGAACAAACTGAAGTTAGAAGCTGATTGGCTACCATGCGCAGCTGCACCAGATTCTGAGTGCTCCAGTTTTAGTAAATTTCCCCCAGGGAGTGCGGCTCAGCCCCGCCCCCTGCTCTCTCCTCACTGACTGTGATTGACAGCAGCTGCATCTCAGCCAATGAGGAGGGAAAGACCCGAGAAAGCTGCTGCTCTTGCTGGATCAAGATCAGGCTTAGGTAAGTATTAGGAGGACTGAGGGAGGATATGTACACTGATTCCTCGTTCACACTGAACACGGCTTTGAAATCACACGACTTCGGTTGTGACTTCAAAGGCATCTGCACAGATGCCTATTGAAGTCACACCCGAAAACCGCAAAAGTAGTGCAGGAACTACTTTTGCAAATCGGTGCGGCGCCGCAAAGTCGTCGTCGCACGGATTGGAACGGTGCCATTGCTGGCAATAGGCTGCGACTTCAATGTGAATGAGGGCTGAAGGTTTTTTGCCTTCATCCATAGAATGCACGAAGGTAAAACAAATCTTCAGCCTTTAGAACCACTTTAAGGAATGAGGTGAAGCTCTGCTAATTTCCATCATGTGCAAGCAAAAATGCTGTTTTTATTAATATCTTCTTTGCACAGGATTGAGTCGTTTTTGCAAAACG
Source organism: Aquarana catesbeiana (assembly GCF_042186555.1). Lineage (NCBI taxonomy): Eukaryota > Metazoa > Chordata > Amphibia > Anura > Ranidae > Aquarana > Aquarana catesbeiana. Next base: position 666,305,238 of record NC_133327.1, on the reverse strand, counting down.
ATTTTTCAACACATTTACTAAGGCAAAGGGAAATTTGTCTTGCAAAATGAACAGCCTATTTGCTTTTAGTAAATCAACCCTTAGGTGTGCTGTAACAAGAACAGGATGAGAAATTAAAGGTAATTGCTTTTGGATCTAGAACTCTAACACCTGCTAAGAAAAACTACCATATGCATTTGGAGAGAGATTTTTAGCAATAAAATGGGTAATCTGTGACAGATTTCAAGATTACTTATATCACTGTCCATCATTGACAATATTCTACAAACTTATGTCTCCAAAACAGCAAACTTGAATGCATCAGATCACAGATGGGTTGCAGAGCTGGCAGACGATAACGTCACCATTAGGTATCTTCCTGGAAAAATAATTATTGATGCAGATGTATGTTATTGCATGCCATTGAGCCCAGAAAAATACATGCAACAATGTTCTCAGGAAGTAGACCCCAAAGTGATCAATAGCATCACTCAGGCTAATAAGTAAATTAGTCAGAATGAATGCCCAGGCTGTGTCCAATGATGATCATCAATACAACTCCAATATTAGAAGTGGTGTGTTTAGAAGAACAGCCCAAATTCTCAAAGACCCATAATGTATAGAAGTAATAATTATACCAATACCAAGCATTTGCACAAGTATCGGTACTTGTGCAAATGCTACGATACCTGAAACCGATACTTTCAGGTTCGGTTCGGTTCTTTCAGCTGACAGCTGAAATGTAAAAAAAAAAAAAGCCGGCAATTATCGTTTGTTAAGAAGCAGGGCCGCCACATCCTTAACAACCAATAGTAAAAGTAAAAAAAAAAAGACATATATTTACACATTGAAAAAAAGCGCAAAATGTAAAAAATAATTATTTAATTTGTAAATAACTTTTTTGACAGCTGAAGTATTAACAAAACAGTTGCGCTAGGTATCGGTAATTGGTATCGACGAGTACTAACAAAAAAAGTAACGTTACTTGTAAAAAAAAAAAAAAAGTATCTTTGCATCCCTAGTAAAGACCCATTGAAACTAGGAGTTTCCGAGGGTTGTTGTACTCAGTGTAATTTCACTACCATTCCCCCTGCACCATGTCATTTTAAAATACAACAATTAAAAGTTTTTCAGCCACGTTGCAAAATGAAGTTGAGTTATGTGTCCCAATCTAATGATAATTATTATTATTATTATACAGGATTTATATAGCGCCAATAGTTTACACAGTGCTTTACAACTTGAGGGTAGACAGTACAGATACAATACAGTTTAATACAGTAGGAATCAGAAGGCCCTGCTCCTTAGAGCTTACAATCTAAAGGAAGGTCAAGAGATACAAGAGGTAATAACTGTGGGGGTTGAGCTGATGGAGAAAATAAATATACAGTTGTTAGGTGGGGGCCATTGTTAGGTGGGTGGCTGCATTGTTATAAGAAAACAATAGTGAGGCACTCTAAAGCACAAATAGTGATTACAAATAAATATCAATACTGTGTAAAAGATAAATGGGTGATCAAAAATACTGAAAGAGTCTAAATAAAAAAAGGGGAAAACAAAATACAGTAGTCCCAAAGCCATGATGGAAGCAAGAATCTCCAAGATAGCTAAGGTGACACCATCCACTCTCATTCTCTGCTTACCGGAATGAGTGTAACCCCCTGGTAAGAGTGGTCAACAAGCGCTATCATTAACATAGCAAATTCAGAAATAAAGTAAATATGTGCAGCTTGTTTCATTCCGAATAAATATACAAATGTTTTCTTTTTTCGGAGATTCGGATATATCCGAAAACCCGAATTACAGGGTAAACGAAGGTTATTAAATGCTCCGAATAATGAGACAAAATTTGTCCGAATTTCCAAAATTAAAATTGAAATTTGAATCGAATTTTACATTGAACTCCATTTGAATTTGAACTGTAAACATAATTCTGAAATCAAAGACTGTGGGTGTTACTAGTACCATTTCGAAATAATGCTGTTTTAGTTAAGCTAAAGGTAATTTAAAGAGTCATTGTAATCAAAATGCACCTTTTAAATGTAAAGATTTTGGCTATCAAATAAAAAAAAATCAAATTTTTTTTATTCAACCAATTCTAAATTTATCTATTCGAACGTTTTTAATTAAAAAAAAATAGTAAATTCGAACAAAATTCCATAAAACACATGAAACGAATTCCGAATGCAAATTCTGAATACAAACCCCAAAAACCAATTGAACGAATCGACCAAATTTAATGAAACTAAATAACTAGATTAACAAATCTTAACGAAACAAAACTAATATTTTCATCATGCACATGTCTATCGCAAAGACAGGAATGCTCCTTTCAGAGAGGCAATGAAAGCAGCTCCATCAACCAGAGTAGTAAAAATAGGTGAATCCACATCAACGATAAACTCCCATATTTTGCAAACTTGCCCACAAGCAGAAGCCAGGACTGAACATAAATTGGAAAAATGCTCCAAATAGCATAATATTGTCAAATAGTAAGGCTTTACTAGACTTAAAATACCTTAAAAAACACTCACATGTCAGACGTGTAAATCAGGTATGTAACCAGGGTGAGAGATGCCAACAGACTGAACTCCTTCCAACATCAAAGATGGCAGAAGAGCAGCTGCGCATGTGTAGTAGCAAGTGTACGTGGATCTGCCCTAGGCGTTTCGTCACATCTGACATCATTAGGTTGCCCCATAGTTTGTTAAGTGTTGGGTATCAGGACAGGGTGTACAGCTGTTATTTTCTCAATTTCTACCCTAGTGCAGGTTCAACACTATTTTTTTAATCCTCTAGTGTTACCATTGAAAAAATAGCCGAATACGTTTCAGCTGATTCATCACATCTTACTCAAAAGGAAGTTCTGTTGCTGGGGCTATTGGTTCTGATTTATGTAGGATGTTGTACACTTCCTTTAATGTGATTTTTTTTTTTTTTTTTACCTCTTATTCTTTATTAAGAAGAAAGGGGGAAGGGGGAAGAGATGGAGGGGTAATAAGAAGGTATAATGAAGAAGATAAAGAGTAAGATCCTATCCTAAACTCATATGATTAGAAGATATATAAAATGTGTCTACTACGTATCATCTGGGCAGATATCTTAAAATATAGTGACAGTATCAAAACATATTGTGAAAACAGATGGTACCGCCAAATAGGATATTGTGTAAAGAATCATGAATACGAGCAAAGGTTTTTTCGTGAGCAACATTCATGTTTAAGAAGTCTACAACAGTGTTTATGGAGGGAGCAGTGGGTTGTTTTCATAATCTGGCAATAGACGGTCTTGCAGCAATCAAACATGTGTTACAAAGTAACGGGTACGAGTAGGCCATTCTTCCAAGCCTATTCCGAGAAGTGCTAAGGATGGGTCTGGTGGAAGAGATTTGTTAATGACTGATCCAATGAAGGAGAATACATCAATCCAAAATGGTGTTGTCTTAGAACAGTTCACTTAATATGGATTAATGAGCCCAAGTGAGCAGTCTCTCCATCAGCCTGAGGAATGTTGAGTAGAGGAGCACGCTGCTAATAATTGTGGTGTAAGGTACCATTCATGGATCAATATTTGTGCTGATTCCCAGTGGGCAGCACATTAAGTCTCCTTATCCACTGGATTGCTGTTTTCCATTGTTGAGTGATAAATTGAGTTTTCAAGTCTCTCTCCCATTTATGCAGTGCTAAATGTTTGTCTGTAATAGGAGATCAACAGGAGTCGGTAAGCTGCAGTGTGTGTGTAGGTGGAAGTCACATCTTTTCTCATCACTATTCCTGGGTGTATTGCGCGCTGATTTCACATTGGAGATCTACCACCAATTGAATGGAATGTTTATAGTTTGTTGATTGATCAATTTTTATTCATGATATTCATTTCATAAGGGTCGAATAAGATTAATTCATATTGCACAGATTCACTTTTTATGAAAAATATAGCGCAACTTGATATTGGAAATTGTTGATTAATGTGTGTATCTCACAGGAAGTTGCAGCTGCTTTTCCATACGTATTCCAATTGCACTCTAATCACTGATTTTTCACTTAATTCATTTTTTATGACAGTGCAGTCATTTTTAACCATTCTTAATTTTTGCTATTTGATACGAGTTTACAGCAGCTGTCTGACACATTCAAATGCCCCGTACACACGGTCGGATTTTCCGATGGACAATGTCCGATTGGAGCGTGTTGTCGGAAATTCCGACCGTGTGTGGGCGCCATCGGACATTTTCCATCGGATTTTCCGACACACAAAGTTGGACAGCAGGAGATAAAATTTTCCGACAACAAAATCCGATCGCGTCAATTCCGACCGTGTGTGGCCTGTTCCGACGCACAAAGTGCCACGCATGCTCAGAAGAAATTCCAACACGGGACAGCTCGTTCTGGTATACTTAGCGTTCGCAATGGATACAGCACTTTCGTCACGCTGCAATGTTAAAAATGGTTTAATACAGCGCACTCTCTTCTTCTTTATAATGTGACAAGAATTAAGTCGTTTTGCTGCTCGTATTCACACACGCTTCTCACAAACTTTTATTTGTGTTTTTTTAGTGGGATTCCCTGAATATATTGTTATTAGTTGTCACATCTGACAGTTTGATATTTTTTAATTTTTTTTTTTATTTTGGATTTTAAGCCTTTTTTTTTATTTAATGTTTGTATTTTTTCCAAGGCTGATCTTTGTTCAATGTTATTTTTATTTTTACTCCAGAATATTTTTGGGTGTGTTTTGTGTGTCAAGTTACCCCAACACCATTGATATCTTTTATTATTTAATCTCAAGGAGATTGTTTGTTGTTGGTGTCCCTTGTTCATTTCACATTGTATATTTGAAATGTACCTGAATCCTCACAAACAAACTGTCCTTTTTGAAGTAAAACACATAGGAGAGTATAATTCAAAACAAAAATCCTTTATTAAGGGATCAGAACCAAACAAAGAGGAAGGCAACACTGGATCAACAAGAGAAATTAACGAAGCCTGGGACCCCCACGGCAGACATCAATTCTTCAACATCAAAATTGGTGGCCTGAGGAGTCCATATGTAAGGGAGGGCAGTCTGGTCCGGGATTCACAGAGACTTGGATAGCAACAGATGACATGTGTGTCCGCAGGCTGTGGTACCACAAGAGGCTGCATTTTTTTGCCCAACAGACTGGATCCAGGATCCTCACTGTCTGGTCTTCCTTTCACGCTTCTTTCCCGGCTGTGGCTGTGCAGTTGGAGATGTGGCAGGAGGAGGAGTAGGACCTGGAGGAGGAGTAGGACCTGCAGGAGGAGGAGGAGGACCATCCCAAAGCTGTGTGTGAGGTGTAATTTGGCCCCTCATACCTTTCTCCAGAGCCTCCGATATGAGGGCCTCACACATGGCTTTTTGGCCCTCCTCCATCCTCTGCATTTTATAGGCTATGAATGCAGCAATGTTCTCCTGCCTGGTGTGTGGTGCTCTCAGGACCTCTGTAGCCCTCCAAAAGAATCTGATAGCCGCCTCCTCTAGGGCACTCGTCCTACTGCCACTTTCTGTTTTCAGGGGGGTGGAGGGACCTTGATATCAGCCAGCCGGCTCGGCCCGGCCACCTCCTGGCTGAGACTTCCCTGTGTATGAAAAAGGGACATAGTTGTAATGTTTTGCATCATCAATCACAATCCTTAATTAGTACTCCCAACTAACATATAGTTCACATCATTGATTGGACAAGCAGAAATATTTAGAGGAATGCTATACCTGGCTCAATCTGGGCTCCTCCACATGTGGCCTGGAAGGCCCAGGTTGGGCGTCAGAAGCCTCAGCTAGGGGGAAGGAAGCGTGGAAGGAAGACTGGAGAGGGATGGCCTGGGTTCAGTCTGGCCTGCCAGAAAGTGCAGCCTGTCGTAGTACAACATCCTGGGGACATAGATGTCACCTGCTGCTCCGGATCTCTGTGAATCAAGGACTTTATTGCGCTCCCTCAGATATGTGCTCCTCAGGCCACCAATGAAAATCTTTAAATAAGTGATGTCTGCCATGGGGATCACCTGCTTCACAATTTCACACAATTGCTCCAGTGCTGCCTTCCTCTTTGCTTGGTTCTTGTAATGGGGGTGTTTAATCTCCCACAGACAGGGCAGCTCCCTTAGCATCTCTATGAATACTGAAATGAAGTCATTATCTTTGAGTACCATATCCATGTTCACTGCAAGACACAACACAAGACAAAGCCTAATGTCACACAAAACTCTCCTAATCTTGTTACAATATAGGCCTCAATCTAGAAGCAGTATAGGCACAAGTTTGTCTCTTACCTTCGTTCTTACGATCGGCGCGTCCAATGCTCCTTCCTCCGCTCACAGATCAAACGTAATACGCACGCGTGTTACGCTTTATACACACTGCGCATGCGTGTAACTCCGCCCACCCCTGACGTTCTTTCTAGTGTATTCCCCGCCCCTTTTCGTTCGGCGCAGTGGGGGAAGAGCATGATGGCGGACATACAGCAGGTGCGGGCTAATTGTAGCAACGAGGAGGAGGAGGAGGAAAGGGCAGATCCAGGCACGTCCCGATCCAGAAGGAGACGTTTTAAGGCCACAAATATGTCATTTGGGGAGATGTTGGAGATGGTTGACATCATGAGGAAGTCCGACTCTGACGGAAAATATGGGCCTTACCCCAACCTGAACATCCGAAAGGCCAAGATCATGGCGAAAGTGGTCAGGAGTCTAGAGCGGAATTTCGGGGTACGAAGGTCTAAAGATCAGCTCAGGAAGCGGTGGTCGGACCTGAAGTTGAGAGAGCCAGAGCAGTACCGAAAGATCCGGAGAGTGCTGCAAAAAAGTAAGTAGTTGTGCTGTGTTCCTATTCTTTCTGTCTTTATTACGTTCGTTCTGCTCCATATGCTTTAATTAGTTGTAACGTTTAAAAAGGTCAACTTTAATGTTCATGGGCACATTATTCGCTCGTATCAAACATTTTTCTTTCGGCCTCTAGAACACCATTGTTTAGGCCATATGCATTTTCACACATTTTTGGGGGCCTACTTGGATGCCAAATATTTGTTTGTGTACATGGGTTTGTTACTAGAATGAAATGCAAACTAGATTGTGTGTAAGGAGAGGACACTGAGCAGCTGTTTTCACATCTGGACACTGGAGCACTAGTGTGGGACACAAGAACACCATTTTTATTAGGGGGGGCACACAGGTGCTCCAGTGTATACTATAGGGGGGGCTACATCTGTGAAGCTTGTACCAAACAGGTAAAGTATTGCAGCTTGACAAAGGGCAATAAAAAATATACATCTTGGAACTCTGCTAAAATAGACAATTGTACCCCACTTCCGAGCAATGTTTCCTATTTCTAGTTCTGCCATCAAATATCTGTGTGCTAAGTATACCATTTTTGTTTTACATAGGGGAGAAAAGACTCGGACACCCCTCATCCCAGGAGACCAGAGACCCCCCCCTCTGGAAGAAGGGGAAATACCAACACAAGAAGAAGAGCAGGAGGAAGAAGAAGACGTGGTGGAGATTGGCACCACAACAGGTGAGTGTCTGCGACCACAGGCTCAGGTAAAATAGATGGATGGTGGCAGATTTTTGAGACCTTTTTTTTGTTCTTTATCTCTTTTTAGGTGATCGTGATCCAGAACGCTTTACATCTGAAAGTGCCCAGATACTGATCGGGGAGATCATGGGGTGTAATCTCCAATTGCAAAACATCCAGCAACAAATCAGTGATGTTATTAAAAAAAATAATAACATCATTGATGTTTTGGGGCTAATTTAAACCCCACAAAATCACCTGTTTTATCGTACCAAAATTTTTTAAATGTTTAGAAAAGCCAAATTTGGAGGATGCACACAGTGTGCCAACATGTGCTATCTGCCATCACGGGAGATCAATGGACGCGTTTTGGGGGTGCAACCCCTTCCTCAATTATAAAGTAGCGTTGAGGAAGGGCTTGCTCCCCCAAAACACGTCCCTTGATCCCCCCTGATGGCAGATAGCACATGTTGACATTCGTAAATTGGTGTGCATCTTCCAAATTTGGCTTTTCCAGGGGTGATTTCCCTCCATCTGAACGCTATATCAAACACAGTTCATAAATACTCATGTCTGATATAGCCTTCAGGTTTTACCATATGTGAACTTTGTAAGTTCAAGTTTTTTGGCTTTCTTGTTGGTTTTACACAGGCCTGTTTTATCTGAAATGGATATTTCGATTTTTGATAATGCTACTGCAAACATTGTTATACAACAAACATGTTGGTTTGTTTTAAAAACCTTTGGGAAATGCACATGTGATTGTGCAGGTATAAAAAAGTGCCTTACTCAAGAATGTGTGGATTATTGTCTCAACACTACAACACTTTTGGGGTGATGTAATTGCTGTTTTATGCAAAAATGGGGGTTATTTCCTAAGGGCAAATCCTCTTTGCACTACAAGTGCAGGTTCAGTGCAGTTGCAAGTGCACTTGTAGTGAAATGTGTTTTTGCATTTAGGAAGTACCAGCCAACACTGTTTTTTGTAAGGTTACCCAATCACGACATTTTCTGCACTCAACACATTTCTGTCAGGGTCAGCTAAAACAAACACAAGCAGTAAATGTCCACAAAGAATTTCTTTTGGTTGTTTTTTATTTGAAAAAGGTGTCACAGATTGTCTGGCATATTGATAGCCCCCCTACCCACAAAGAACTCCAGGTAGCGTAACCGGACATCACGGGCATTCAGGGAGGGCAAGCCAGGACGGCCACTTTCAAGCGCCGTCAGTGTTGATGGATTAGGGATTCCGGCCTCAGGCCCAACTGAGCTAGCATAGTTGGCTGAATGTTTTCTTAAAAAATTATGGAGAACACAGCAGGCAAGTATTATATGGTTCAGTTTATACTCCGCCATATGGATGGGTGTCAGAAATAATCGGAACCGGCTGGCCAGGATTCCAAATGTGTTCTCCACCACTCTTCGGGCTCTGGCCAGCCGGTAATTAAAAACCCTCTGTTCCGGGGTGAGGGTCCTCATTGGGAATGGCCGCATCAGGTGGTCCCCCAGCGCAAATGCTTCATCAGCAACAAACACAAATGGGAGACCTTCAACATTGTCCTCTGGAGGTGGCAAGTCCAAGCTGCCATTCTGGAGACGCCTGTAGAACTCCGTCTGGGCGATCACTCCACCATCGGACATCCGGCCATTCTTCCCCACGTCCACATACAAGAACTCGTAATTAGCCGACACCACCGCCAACATCACTATACTATTAAACCCCTTGTAATTATAATAGTACAACCCCGAGTTGGGTGGTGGGACGATGTGGACGTGTTTCCCATCAATTGCCCCTCCGCAGTTAGGAAAGTCCCACCGCTGGGCAAAGTGGGAGGCCACAGTCTGCCATTCCTGTGGCGTTGAAGGAAACTGTTGAGGAAAAAAAAATAAACATTACTATTTTTTCACAGAAACATGGCAAGCAGATTAGACACAAACATTATGGGGCAACCTCCAGATAGCATTTACTAAGGGGAATTTAACAACAACAAAGTATAAGGTACACCTATCATATTCCCCCTCCCCTCCCTCATGGGCCATTTCTAACATTATAGGGGGGGGGGACTCTTGGACAGGTAACCCTCTTCACTTCATTGAGAGATGAATGCCTAAATACAGGGTATTACTTGGAACAGCCCCTCCTTAGTTACACTATTGGCAGACCACTGGACAGGTAAGAAGTGTCATAATACAAAGATATAAATACACACTGTACACATTTAAGGACATTTGAACATTCTGCTATTACCTATCAAGATAATAATACAATACAAAAACTTTAAACAGTACCATTGGAAAGTATACAGGCAGGCCCTTGCACTACATGCTTTGGGGAATTCATCCATAAATCTGACCAGTAAAGAGATGGGTATAGTGTGTATGGGTTTGGCAAAGTCAGCAGATAGATGATTGAGGATAGAGAATTGGGATCAGCTGACTTAGCAGTTGGGGGGAGGGTTAAAAAAAATTTGGGGACACCACAAAAAAAAGCCTCTGGCACTCTGCCTGAATTTAAATCAAAAATAACATTTCCAAACATTTTAGGGGGTGTTTGGGGTAAAGCACTACTATGGAGCTGATAAAATACATTGTTAAGTGACTACATGAGGTGAATATAGGCCAGGAAAGACCATGCTGGGGAGGTTAGTGAAGGGCAAATATGTATGAAGGACATAAAATAATAATTACCTAAAAATCCAGCATGCATGAGAACAAAGGGGACATTCACAGCATATTACAATCATGGTAATTAGGGAATGAGGGAAGAAATACAATATATTATCAAACATTCAATACAATAAAATGTGATATAAAAGGATAAAAATCTTACCTTCATATACTCCTTCTGCAGGACCTGGATGATGGCAGAACAGGTCTCTGGGATAATGATCCCCAGAGCCTGGGGGGAGATGCCTGTCGAGAACTTCAAGTCCTGCAGACTTCTCCCTGTGGCCAAATACCGCAAGGTAGCGACCAACCTCTGCTCCGGAGTGATGGCTTGCCTCATGCAGGTATCCTGCCTGCTAATATAGGGGGTCAGCGAAGCAAACAAACGGTGAAACACGGGGTCCGTCATCCTGAGAAAGTTCCTGAAATCATCAGGATTATTCTCACGGATCTCACGGAGCAAAGGCATATGAGAGAACTGGTCACGCTAAAGCAACCAATTCTTGGTCCATGAACTCCTCCCCACCCTGTTCATGGACTGGACTTGTGTCAAGGTCAGGACCCCAACACCAAGCCCCCGCACAGCACGAACTCTACGAGGAGTACGCATACGAAACATGGCTAGAAAACGGTCGGCTGCTCAGAACGAAGTAACAGAACGCACTGAAGAACAGCAAGGCCTGTGAAGTGCGACCTGAAAAACAGCAACGAGCGGGCAAGATCGCACAGAAAACTCCGATACGAACTGACTGCACGCACTGAAGAGCAGATACAAACCCACAAGCACAAACTGAACGGCAGAAAACGATCTGAAAGCCACGAGTCTGAAAAAGCGCGAATCGTCTCTCACCAAACTTTTACTAACACGAGATTAGCAAAAGGAGCCCAAAGGGTGCCGCGCTTGGTTCTGAACCGGCCTTTTCTAGTCTCGTCGTACGTGGTGTACGTCACCGCGTTCTTGGCGATCGGAAATTCCGACAACTTTGTGCGACCGTGTGTACGCAAAACAAGTTTGAGCCAACATCCGTCGGAAAAAATCCTAGGATTTTGTTGTCGGAATGTCCGAACAAAGTCCGACCGTGTGTACGGGGCAAAAGTGTTACAAGTTCACTTTTACAAGGGATATTGTTTATCACTTAACTTTAAAAATTCTATTTTGAAACCTTCTTTCATGGATATTTTTGATTACAGAGCCACAAAGGTAGTCAATACTGATGGGGTTTTTCAAACTATCACCGAATCAGAGGGCGATTTAGGTGGATTATTAGATTAAAAAATTATTAGATTAAAAAACCTCACCATTTCGGAGATACACACACAATGGGGTGTGGCCTTTTTAGAGACCTATACTAAACTAAATATGGTTCCTAGAAGCCTTAGGTGTGAAGTTTGTCCCCAGAGAGGTGAATTAGAACTAGAGGAGTGGTTCAGATACTTCAAAGAGGCAGGTGTAAACTTTCTTAGATTTCTTGTTCTGTTAAAAATTTTAGAAAAATAAGAGAAGGAGCAAAAAATTAAAAAGAGAAAGAAATATATTAGAGACTATAGTGATTACCAGGCTAGTAGTGTGCTTAAATGGCAAAAAATTGGCTGTTGAACAACTGATGAAACCTAATTCAAAAATGGAAGCTATCACTCAAGTTGATGATTTGGGACCGGGCGCCACCTTAGAGGTTCAACATTTCCCTGTTTGGAATGAAACACATAGATCGCGCATGAGAACATCTCAGAATCCTGGAAAACCTCAAAAAAGAGGTAGACGCCCCTCCCATCAATCACCCTATAGGACGGGGGGACGAATAGAGGGGGACAACACTCAAAAAACTCAGGGTGGGGTCATCCGCCCCCCTCCAGGCAGAATGTCAACTATGATCAAGGATATGGTCACCAGTTTAATCAGGGCCAATATCCACCATATGGGAGAGAATCTTCTTTCATAGCAAGAGGATATGATGAAATGAGGCATGGCAACAGTGACTATGGACCACAGTATAGCTATGGCCCTAATCGATATAATAGAAGTCAACAAGAAGGGGGAAGAAACAATTCTGGATATGAGTACAACATAGACACCCAGAAGATTTTTTTCCCCTATGAGATAGGGAGGGCCCCAATAGTCAGATACAATATGGCCAGAGAGACATACTATATGAGACTTACAATCCTAGAGTGAACACAGTGAGGGATCAACCCAATAGATCCAACAATAGAAATCAAAACCAAGGAAATTGGGATTTTCCCAGACCCAATCAGGGAGTAAAAAGACCTGTCGAAGGCAAAGAGGAACCAGAGGGGGGAGGAGAGTTCAATCAAAAAAGGAAAAGAACTTGAAAGGAGATGCAATTTTTAATTTGAGTTCAAAAACCCTATCAAACTCTGAGATATCTTTGTTGAATAAGTTGAAGTTGAAAGTTTTCAGAGATGTGGTTTTGAGGGACCTGGAATCTATAAGAGTAAAAAATTGGAAGATGACTAAGAATTTGGAGGAAGGACTCGATTCATTGTGTAACAACAAAGACCTAGTCATCCACCCTGCAGATAAGGGTAGGGGGACGGTGGTATTAGATAGGTGTGATTACCTTAGGGAAATGCATAAAATAGTTGACGATGAGATACCTATTTCTGTTGAATGAGATATATAAACAATCTTTGGAGGTATTGATTCAAAGAGGCGTAGACCTCATTATCCTCAACAGAAAAGAGAGAATATTTCTGATACCTAAGGCCCCACGTGTACCGATTTTATATTATTTGCCCAAAATCCATAAAAGTCTGACTTGCCCATTGTCAGTGGAATTGATTCGGTCATGTCCCGGGTGGGCAAGTATATAGACTTTTTTCTCCAGCCTCTTGTCCGGCAAACACCATCATATTTTAAAGGTACACGACATGTGATCAATTTACTTTCTCAGCTTAAACCCAAAAAGAATATTTGGTTGGTGGCAGCAGATGGCACATCCTTGTATACTATTATACCGCATCATTTAGGCATAGCAGCTGTAAAACATTATTTGGAAACTGTCAAAATTACCAACCGTTCAACAGAATTTCATTATGGAATTGTTGGAATTTGTGGCGAATCATAACTATTTCTGGTTTAATGATTAATTTTATTGTCAACAAAGTGGTGTAGCTATGGGGGCTAAATATGCCGCCAGTCTAGATAATTTATTCATGGCCAAGTGGGAGGAGGATGTTGTGTGTACAGATTGAAGCCCTCATTTGACCTTCTGGGCCAAATATATCGACAATGTCCTCCTCTTGTGGCACTAGCTCCAAAATGGACAAGTTCTTTTTCTTTATTAACAATAACAATAGGTGAATTAAGTTCGTATATGAGGCAAGCCAAAAATAAAACAACTTTTTGGACCTAACCATTTCTAAAAAAAGGGAAGGTTTTAATATTATTACTCACTTTAAGATGACAGATAGCAATGCCTTTTTACCTCTGGACAGTTGCCATCATGACTCTTGGCTCACATTAGTACCTAGAAGCCAATTTTTGAGAATGAGATGAAACTGCAAGAAGTTAGGAGACTATAAGGCTCAAGTACAGATCTTGAAGCATAGGCTTATAGAAAAGGGTTATAAGGCGGAATCCTTACAAAATATTATTGAACAGGATGGCACAATTGATAGATCTAGCCTGTTGGAAGAGAAAACTAGATGAAGGAGAGAAATTTTCGGTGCCATTCATCTCTACTTTTTCTACCCAACACTATCAAATAAAAAATATAATTCATAAACATTGGCACCTATTGGGAAATGATCTGGTTATAAAGACTTTTTTGCCAGCAAATCCATAAGTGATCTTTAGAGGTGTCACTTCACTTAGGGATAAGGTTGCCCCTAATGTTGTGGATCTCCCCATTAAAAAATTGGTCTTCTTTAAAAATTTGACAGGGTACCATCAATGCCAGAAATGCCAAATATGCTTATGGAATAAAAGTAAGAACAGGAAAATGGACCATTTTGTTTCAACTAGTACAGTTGAGCACCGAATTGAACCATTTATTACCTGCTCCATGACGGGCGTTGTTTATTTGTTGCAATGCTCTTGTGGGCTGCAGTACGTGGGTAGGACTAAACATACTATGCAGATACACCTTGGCGAACACATATTACTAACATTAGAAATGGTTTTAAATATTATTCAGTTTAAAAACACTATGCCTTACATCATAACAGGGATCCAGCTAACACCTTGTTTATAGGTATAGATAGATTCAGTGCACATTGGAGGGGCAGTGCCCCAATTAGAGAATTGTCTCGGTTAGAAATGGCATGGATACATAGGGTATGGTGTTACACCCCATTTGGCCTTAACATAGATGTGGATGTTAATGCGTTTATAGACAATTCTTGAAATATATTGTTGTTGTAAACCTGATCTAAGCTTTGGATGACACCATTTATCAATATAAAAACAATTAAATGATATTTCGCAAATTCTTATATATATATCCTTTTAGGTTTTCTAGGTCTTAGAAATTAAAATTCTAGGTAGACAATGACATTATAAATTAATTTAACTACCTCTATAGGCCGTAATATTTTTGATTGAACACCCATAATAGGATGCTTTATAATTTTTAAATTTTTAAATTTTAGTCTTCCCTTTTTTTACTTTCTTTCTTTATACCCCTGGAGACCGCTATACCATCAAGTATGATGTTCCCAGTGTAAATTTCCAGCAGACCTGCATTTGGATAACTATTGTCTGATCCTAGCATTCGGATTCTAGCATTTTTCCATGATTCTAGTTTGAAATTTTATAAGTCCATTTAGCGATTGAAATTTCATAAGTCCATTTAGTATTTGACCCTAACACACAGACTGTTCTTGATATAAACTATATCTGTGTCTTGGAAGTACAATATTCAATATTAAAAATACAAAAAATATGTGATTTTTTATTTGTGGTATTTTTACATCTTTTTTATAACCACTAAGGGCCGCTACACCTTAGAGATAGATATCCCCAGGGAAAGGATTCAGTTCTCTTCCGTGTACATTTGACAGCTTCTTGATTTGATTTTATCAGGTTTAAATAAAAAAAAGTTTTTTTAGATACATATAGAAAAGCTTTTTAGATCCACTTGCCTTAGATGGTAAGGTTACTTTTTTAGAGATAAATTATCTCGATCTGAATGGAATTTATGATTAGAACATCTTAATCTTTAGGATTATGTCAGAGATGTATGGTCATTTATGTTACCAGCATGTATATATGTTTTCATGCAATCTCTATACATATATTCTGGTGAATCTCTAAACCAAGTTTTATAACAAGGCTATTCCGTGGATTGTGGGTATTTGCCCTCTTTTAAGATGGCCGATTCAGAAAAATGTAATTCAAAGCTCAGATCGAGGTGTGGCTAAATTAGATTTATGGATGAATATAAAGCAGTGAGTCCGCACGCCGCCCATGCCCAAGGATGACGTCAATTGTGATGAAACGCTTAGGAAGAAGTGACGTGCTGACGTCACAGCGTTCACGCAAGTCCCAGAATAACGGGCTGCAATCGAGAGCCAGCCGGCTCGGAGTTTTACTGCATGAATTTGTTTGTCTAAATGTAAGTGCAATACTTTTTATACTTAATAAAGTCACCCAAAGATTTTATACTATGGAAGCTTTTATTTTCTCATGGGGATTATCTGGCAACATGTACCTGTGAATGATAAACATCTGGGAAGACGCTGTGACCTTTTCTGCATATTAAAAGGCCCAGGCTGGGTATTAAGCCAGAAGCGAATGTGATTTCCTGTAATAGGAGATCAACAGGAGACGGTAAGCAGCAGTGTGGGTGGAGATAGAAGTCACATCTTTTCTCATCACTATTCCTGGGTGTATTGCGTGCTGATTTCACATTGGAGATCTACCACCAATTGAATGGACTGTTTATAGTGTGCTGATTGATCAATTTTTATTAATGGAAAATATAGCGAACTTGATATTGGAAATTGTTGATTAATGTGTGTATCTCACAGGAAGTTGCAGCTGCTTTTTCATACGTATTCCAATTGCACTGTAATCACTGATTTTTCACTTAATTAATTTCTTATGACAGCGCAGTAATTTTTAACCATTCTTGTCAGGAAGATTGTTGAAGAAGAAGGGTATAAATATTTGCTATGTCTCATCTGCGAAGAGCTGCAGAGTTGTAAAAAATGAGCAAGGAGCAAAGAAAGGGGTCATCCTTACATTCCAGGCCTTGTAGTATATGACATATTCTTAGGTATTTGAAAAAGTCTCTGGAGATGATCTTGTTGTTGGTGGAGATATCATTAAAGGATCTCAAAGTCTTTTTGGAGTATAATTGTGAAATAAAGTGGATACCAGTCTCAGTCTACAGGGTCAGGTCCAAGTCAGGGGTGATCACTGACAAGGAGAGTAAAGGCATAATCAAAGGTCTTGTGAAGGTTGAGATTTGAGTTAGTGAGAGCGAAGTTCGTAAAGATGCATTTACTGTGTCAAGGCAATGTCTTGAAAGTGTGTGCCTTAACGTTATGGCTCCCAATACTCCTTGCACACTTAAAAGACATAAATGTTGCTCAATTTGTAACCAACATTTCTCCTTGGAAGGTGACCACCAGTGTTGTAACTGATCCAAGATTACTGCTTTGTGGTATAGTTTGTAGTATAGTTTGAGATCAGGGGCAGCCATACCAATATTTGATTTAGAAGCATATAAAGAGGATTTACCAATATAGGCTTTTTTTTATGTACCTAAATAAAGTTGACGATTAATTATTGCAGTTTCCTGAGAGACCCTTAGCAATTTCAGAAGTGGAACAGTTAAAAAAGAAATTTAGTATATGCGGACGTATAAACATCTTTACAAGTGCAATGTGACCTGCCCAAAAGACTGAATTGTGAGACAGTCCTTTGCTGAGATCCGTAATTTTAATAAGCAAGGCTGAGAAATTTACTTTAAAAATATGTATTTGAGCATGGTGTTGTCAATTGTATTCCCAAATAGGTAATCTGAGCGAACAGGGCCCAGGAGAAAGGAGAAATTATTGAAATTTGAGAGTGTCATTTGGGTGGGATAGCTATGGAAGATTTACTTTCATTGACTTTATACAAAGACAAGCCCTTGATGGGTTGTTCCATATCATGTTATTTTGAGTGAAATGCCTTTTTCTGTAGTGGGTGGTTCATCATGACGTATCAGAGGTTGGCTTCGTCATTCATAATTTGGAAGACTTTTTACATGTTGACCTTCAATTTGTGCTGTGCTACTGACTAGAGTACAACACATGGTTCATCATTTCAGGGCACCGCTGGCAGCTTACAAGATGCAGGGCACGACTACGCAGCTTATTTTCCTTGGCAGCCATAGGGTTCAAGAACAGAAGAAAGTAAGAGGGTCCTCTTACCTGATTGTTGATTGGAGTCTCAGGTAGGAGGAAAAATCTGAGATGTGAGAAAGAGCAGAGTATTGGCATTCCCAAGCTGGCCAGCAACCATTGAGCTTACCACCCTCCCACCCTAAATTTGTTTTCTGTTGTTTATTCTTTTTTTTTTGTCTGTCATGGCAGCAAGTGTGTGGCTTGAAGGTCCTTGAATGGATCAATGTATGTATAATGGGGGTCACATCCTGTTTTAGTGTGGTTCAGTTGTTGAGACCCGGGATCATTGTACAGATGAGTATTCTGCAGTAGGTTCCTGCATTACTTACTATCATTCCAACCACCACAGAGAAAAACTTGATGGGGATGGGAAATAGGGACTTAAATGTACAACTTTATTATAACATTAAAATTTGGTTAAAATTATCAACCCATATCTACTATAGCAAATTATCATGTTTTTATCTCTCCCAATATGATGTGGTGGACTGACACGTTTTGCATATAGCTTCCTTCCTCAGGATCCACTTGCTTGAATGATCGTGCTGATACGGCTAGCAAAAAATTACAAAAAGATACAGTAAGCAATAATTACAATATTACTGTAATTATTGCTTATTGTATGTTTTTTGTGATTATTTGCTAACCATATTTTAATGTAATAATAAAGCTGTATTTTTTAAGTATATATGGGTGTTGTTGCACATTCACATCCCCCACCAAGTTTTACAGTGAATATTATGAAGTTAGATTTGTTTAATTTGGGGATGGTGCCACCAGTGCTATCAATAGGATGGTTCCACCTAGGAGATAAAAGGTTTCTGCATTAGTCCACTAGGCATTGTTGTGCAACTGGAGGTCTCCCAATATACAGAATATGGGCTGTAGATACAATCTGATTGGATGTTTTTCTTTCTGGTGCCTTCAAAACTGTCAACCCAGTTTTTTGTTGGGCTGGTTTTGTAAAAAGTGCTGCTATAGCCATCCAATACTATTTTTGTGTGGTCTCAATACGTTCTGGGTAGTAAAGGGAGCATGTGGTTTAAATATCTTTGTCAAGCATATGGTTTAAACATCTTTGTCACTGAAAAGTGATATACTTATCAAAAATGGTACGAAACACTTAAAATAATAGCAAATGACGCATTCTTATATTGTGAGCACTGTAGAGCAAAATCTTCCTCTATCGGAAATCATTCACAGCTATCAGATTTTTCAATAGAAAGCCTAGGTTTTTGGGAAATTAAAGGAATGCTAGATTGTATTGTAAAAAACGACCTAGAAAAGAATGTCATGTTATCTTTTTTGGCGCTAGTAATATTTCAAAGTGATATGATCTTACTCATGAATTGGATGGCTAGAACAGTACTTTGGAAAATGTCAGCTGCATTCTGTTACTGCTAAAACCACCTTCTCTAAAATTTCACTACGGTTTTAGCACAGCATTACAAGTGTTACCTTTCAAATAGGTTCAGTTTGCATTGACAGCAAGATTCTTTTTCTTATCTCCCATAATTATACGGTGCTGACAAATTATACGGAGCTTTACAGAGTTAATAGAGCCATCTACCGCGTTCTCTGACCCAGAAGGAGCATACAGTTTAATGTCCCACTCATACAAGCACTCACATGCACACTCTACAATCAATTTAGTCTGAAGTGTTGATGAGCAAATTAGTTTGAAAAATGGGCAAATTAAGACTTTTTTTTACATTTTTCTGAATATATGCAGATTTGTCCAGTCTACAGAGAATCATACAGTTCGAAAAACGAAACTGCTTCTTATGCTGTTCAGGAGAATCAGTGTGTTGCATTGGTGATTCTTATGCTTCCATCAACTCAAAGCATAAGTCCAGGAAAACCTTTTACTGGAGTTAGGTTTTAAGAAATACCTAAAAAAAAAGTGTTTGCTAATCTGCTGATTTTGTACGTTTGCCCACTGACAAAAAAAGATCAGTCTATAATTTTAATGGTCGGTTTATTATAACAGCGAGAGACAGAATAACAACAAAAAACCCCCCAGAAAAACGAATTTCAATAAAGTTATAAATTGATTTGCATTTTAATGAGTGAAAGAAGTATTTGACCACTTTGCAAAACATGACTTATTACTTGGTGGCAAAACCCTTGTTGGCAATCACAGAGGTCAGACATTTCTTGTAGTTGCCCACCAGGTTTGCGCACATCTCAGGAGGGATTTGGTCCCACTCCTCTTTGCAGATCCTCACCAAGTCATTAAGGTTTTGAGGCTGACATTTGGTAACTTGAACCTTCAGCTCCCTCCACATATTTTCTATAAGATTAAGGTCTGGAGACTGGCTAGGCCACTCCAGGACCTTAATATGCTTCTTCTTGAGCCACTCCTCTGTTGCCTTGACCGTGTGTTTTGGGTCATTGTCATGCTGGAATACCCATCCATGACCCATTTTCAATGCCCTGACTGAGGGAAGGAGGTTCTCACCTAAGATTTGACGGTACATTGTTCCTTTGATGCAGTGAAGTTGACCTGTCCCCTTAGCAGAAAAACATCCCCAAAGCATAATGTATCCTCCTCAATGTTTGACAGTGGGGATGGTGTTCTTGGGGTCATAGGCAGCATTACTCCAAACACGGCGAGTTGAGTTGATGCCAAAGAGCTTGATTTTGATCTCATCTGACCACAACACTTTCACACAGTTTTCCTCTGAACAGTGGCGTCTCCAGCTTTCAAATTTAGGGGGGGCACATGGGGGGACAGGGACAAAAGTAGGGGGGCAACTATAAAATGCATATATATATATATATATATATATCCTGGGGCCCTTTACTACGACCCCACAACGGGCCCTTTCACATGTTCTGCAGTGAGCTCCCTTCCTACTGTATTGGGGTCCCCCAGGGTGGCAGAAAACAAGAGATATATGTCACCAGCATATCAAGAAAATATAAGCAGTGGGAGAACTATCAGGGTTGCAAAGGTTGTCTTGCCTCCGGGCCCTGGTGTTCTGCCACTGTGGGGTTCCCCAGCCTCCTCTTGCTGTCCTGCCCCTGCTATTGACAGCTCTGGTCTGGCATCTCTTGGAATTTACAGGCTGGTCCTCCTGTCCTAAGGACGGGAGAAATCAGTCTGTTTTTTCAGTAACTGAAAGTCCTGGTGGAGTCCTTCCTGCAACTCGCTGGCTCGAGCAGATCAGGCGGCCGTGGTTGTGTGAACGCTCGCATTATGCAGTGTCAGCGAGCAGGGGAGGGGGGAGGAATCACCCGCAGGAGCTGACTGGGGGCTCTCTCCCTCTTAGACATTGATTTTTTGTAAAAAAAAAAAAAAAAAAAAAAATTTTTTTTTGGGGGGGGCACATGGTGGGGCACAGCATAATGTTGGGGGGGTCAGGGCCCCCTCTGGCCCCCCCTAGGGTCGCCATTGCCTCTGAATCATTCAGATGTTCTTTAGCAAACTTCAAACCGTCCTGTACATGTGCTTTCTTGAGCAGGGGGACCTTGCGGGCACTGCAGGATTTCAGTCCTTCACAGCGTAGTGTGTTACCAATTGTTTTCTTGGTGACTATGGTCTCAGCTGCCTTGAGATCATTGACAAGATTCTGCCGTGTAGTTCTGGGCTGATTCCTCACCGTACTCATGATCATTGAAACTCCACGAGGTGAGATCCTGCATGGAGCACCAGACCGAGGGAGTTTGACAGTTATTTTGTGTTTCATCCATTTGCGAATAATCGCACCAACTGTTGTCACCCTCTCACCAAACTGCTTGGCGATGGTCTTGTAGCCCATTCCAGCCTTGTGTAGGTCTACAATCGTGTCCCTGACATTCTTGGGCAGCTCTTTTGTCTTGACCATGGTGGAGAGATTGGAATCTGATTCATCTGAAAGAAAGGGAAGCACCACCTAAGTGCAGCAGTTAAAATTTAATTTATTGCACATAGATTAAAAATAACTCACGAGATAATATAGCAAAGTATCACTCATCAGGACATAAGGCAAGCCACTCTAATCCATCCCTCGAGTATCGCGATGTCCAAGGGGCTGCTGGAGTTGGAA
The DNA here is from genome assembly GCF_042186555.1 of Aquarana catesbeiana. Classification (NCBI taxonomy): domain Eukaryota; kingdom Metazoa; phylum Chordata; class Amphibia; order Anura; family Ranidae; genus Aquarana; species Aquarana catesbeiana. Next base: position 666,283,684 of record NC_133327.1, on the reverse strand, counting down.
GTGGTGGCTTGAACCTCCTGTGGTCACCAGGAGATCAGGACTAACCAGTGTGGAACTCAGGCAGAAATGACGTCACCAGTGGTGAAGAGACGGCTGGGCTAGCAGGCTACATGCTTGGAGCACCAGCTTTTTCTAAAGGCCTCTGTATGTGCAATAAATTAACTTTTAACTGATGCAATTAGGTGGTGCTTCCTTTTCTTTCTCTCCTACTCCTCAAAGTTGGATACCGTATGTCTTAAGGCTCCTGACTGAACCTCCCCTTCTGTTGGTTCGCACCTACTACACCTTTGTTGTTATTTTTTTGTTTGTTTTTTTGACACTGTCTCATGCTTTGTACTCTCTAATGCTTTATATTGAAACCCCTGCGTGGGTGGAACAGGTGCTCTGTTATTTTCTACAAATTGAATAAAAATTATTGAAACAGAAAATGAAAGGTAAGGGCAAGAGCTTAAAGTGTTACTAAACCCAGTAATGGGAAAATATTTCCTTTCTCTGCCCCCCCCCGAGCAGTACCCGCAGCTTATAAATCTTCTTTTAACGTTAACTACTTGCTGACCAGCCGTCGTCATTATACGGCGGCAGGTTGGATCCCCTGTGCGAATCGCCGTAGCTGTATGGTGGCCGCTTTAAGGGGTATAGGGGCTTGAAGGGTTATAGGGGGGGCGCATACCCACAGCGTGACTCTGGAGCCGATGCGCGTGGCCAGCTGCCGCGATTTCCACCGGCGACCCGCGCTCGCTCCCCAGAGAGCCAGAACGGGGATCTGTCAATGTAAACAGACAGATCTCCGTTCTGACAGGGGAGTAGAGAGAGATCTGCTGTTTCTAGTTATTAGGAACAGCGATCTCTTTCTACTCCCTGTCAGTACACTCCCCCTACTGTTAGAAACACCTCCAAGGGAACACTCAACCCCTTGATCGCCCCCCAGTGTTAACCCCTTCCCTGCCAGTGACATTTATACAGTAATCAGTGGCTATTTTTAGCTCTGACCGCTCTATAAATGTCACTTGTCCCAAAATAAATGTCAAAAGTATCCGATCTGTCCGCCACAATGTCTCGGTCCTGCTAAAAAAACACAGTTTGCCGCCATTACTAGTAAAAAAGAAATAAATAATAAAAATGCCATAAATCTTTCCCCTATTTTGTAGATGCTATAACTTTTGCGCCAATCAAAATACGCTTATTGCAATTTTTTTGCCAAAAATATGTAGAAGAATACATATTGGCCTAAACTGATAAAGAAATTTGTTTTTTATATTTTTTTGATATTTATTATAGCAAAAAGTAAAAATGTTGTTTTTTTTTTCAAAATTGTCGCTCTTTTTTTTTTTTTTTTCTTTTTCCCAGGAATCAAGATGTGACATCCCATCCATTGTGTTCTTTTTTTAGTTACTGGGCGTGGAGGAGAAGGGAGGGACCGGGCTGTCATTTAGGATCTGTATACACGCCCACATGTGTGATGTCAATATCATGTGTCCTGAAAAGCTCAGCTCTCCAGCAATAAAGACCACTGGAATGACTGCACAGAAGAGGGGACAGGAGGCAATGGTGTACAAAGGTATGCAGCTTCATTTATTCTTTGATTTTTAATAGAACTGTTTAATATCACTTGAATTCTAGGAGATTTTAGTGATTGGGTTTTAAACGTCTGTACTTTAATATAAATATGCTCATTGCTCACGTGAATATATATATATATATATATATATATATATATATATATATATATATATATATATATATATATGTATATATATATATATATATACATGTATATATATATATAAAATATTGAAGCCATACTCCACAATTGCTTCTATCTTGTATTTTGCACATGTTAAGCCTCACTTTTTTATGTTAAGATAGGCAGAGTTGGGTTATAGTTTCCTTTTAAAATTCAAACCTATTTTTTCTGATAATGATTGAAATATACCTGCACTTTAACATGCTTAAGTATAATTGTGAAATGGTAAGAAGCAAGATACAATTTCTTTTTCATAAAGAACAATTCTTTTACTAATGTAATACTGCAGCAAATTTCGAAGATAATGAACTAATTATGTTGGATTGTATATAGTATCCTATTATTTAAATTGCCTTACTTGAACATTAATCCAGTTTCTATGGGTCTAATCTTTTTATATAAGAAATGGGCAAATATAATTAGATGGCAGAAAGGGCACAGAATATATGTTTATGTGAACAAAAAGATAAACATTAAATGAAGAGATATTTTTTTATGTTTTCAGCATCAGTTTTTACCACTATACAAACATGACACACTTACCTGCTCTGTGCAATCTATTATATTTGCCTATTATCCTGTTGCCAACCTCTGTCTTCATATTGACCATTTTCTGTCTCCTGTTATGCTAATACCTTATCGTCCGTTGCTGACGCTTGTCTGACCCTCCAGTCATCTGTCTGTCCTGTTATGCATAGTGCCTGGGGACGCTGGTCCTCCATCTGCTGTGTGCCTGCATATGCTACCACCTGCTGCCTACCCAGTCTGGGGTCTGCTGTTCCTGCTGCCATCCTGCTGCTTCAGCCATCTAGCCCACCTCTGGTGACGCACCTGCCTCACACCTCTGCAACCAATGGAAGATCTTACAGACACTCATAGTTTACTGCGCTCTCGAGGCCACTGCCACAACACCAGTGACCCTGGAGCCTGGGCTGTATGAGAGATCTCCCTCTACACGTCAGACATGTGCATTCGTTTTCGTCCGAATGCATTTTCGTCCGAATTTCAAGTATTTCCGAAAGTGCAGAATCCGAAAAACGAAAGATCCGACATAAACAAATGCTTTATTTTCATTTTCGTTGCTACAACAGTTCGATATAGATAGGAGATTCGACATGATGCTGACAATAACAATCTGTGTCCATCAAACTTGTGGTCGAATGTGCCTAACCTTAGCTCTATTAGTCCAAGATTATTCTACATAGAGAGAAAAGATTCGACATAGGGAAGAAAAGATCACTGCTGGAATTGGGTGGGGGAAGTAAAATAAAAATAACGATGATGATGAATGTTATTGGCTGATTATAGCCAAAGAGGAGGAGCAGTAAAATAGCTAGAACTAAGTACACACGTACAGCCAACTTACTTTCATTCACGATTTGCTAGCAGAGAGAGACACACACTGAATCATTTCAGAAGACAGTCAATTTTAGCTGGTCCGTTTGTCAGAGAACCTGAATTATTTAGCGATTAAGCATAAGCACAGCAGCAGAACAATAGTGAAGCAAGCTACAGTTCAACTTAACTTTTTCATAATAATCTGCTGCTATTGTGTTAGTGTTGTGAACTTGATAGTGATACTAGTGTTGCTAGTGTTGTGATAGCCTCAGAGGCTGCCCGTGCTGTGGGGGGGGGGATTTATTATCATAGATTCTATATTATAGGAGGTTGAGATTCTATAAAGATTCTATATACCCTATCTTGTTAGCTGTCTGATCAGTGATCACTGTCACCAGTCCATTTTCTGTTTGAACTATATACATTCAACATGAACGACGAAGATTCGTCAAAGCAGCGAAAAAACATACAAACGTTGAATCTTTGGCTTATGGTGTCTGTTGAAAGTTCTAAGAAGATTTGACGGAGCAGCTAAATTATACAGCGTCGTACAGTTTAGCTGCTTCGTCGAATCTTCTTTAAATATTCGACAGACACCATAAGCCTTCAATGACAGATTCGACCTTAATTAATTTGGATTTTCGGATGAATGCAATTTTTAACGAAAAACGAAATAAATAAAAACAAATAAATGAAAACGAAACTAAATAAATTTATTTTTCGGACGAAAATGAAATTCCGAAAACGAAATATTTCAGTGTGCACCTGTCTACCACAAGGTACTTGACAGCGGCCATCATGGAGATGTTTTTCACACTTGGTGGACTTGTCCACACTTGACAGGATTTTGGTCTTGGGTCTTTGGCTTATTGTATACTCTGCTCCATCTGACCATCCGAAAGGATGCCACATTTTTTTTCCGATAGAAAAAATGTGATCGGATTGTGTTGTCGGAAATTCCGATCGTGTGTGGGCTCCAACTGACTTTTTCCGTCGGAATTTCTGACACACAAAGTTTGAGATATAAAATTTTCCGACAACGAAATCCGATCGCCTAAATTCCGATCGTGTGTACACAAATGCGAAGCACAAAGTGCCACGCATGCTCAGAGTAAATTAAGAGACAAAAGCTATTGGCTACTGCCCCGTTTATAGTCCAGACGTACATGTTTTACGTCACCGCGTTCAGAACGATCGGATTTTCCGACAACTTTGTGCAACCGTGTGTATGCAAGACAAGTTTGGCCCAAAATCCGTTAGAAAAGATCAGATGGATTTTGTTGTCAGAATGTCCGGTCAATGTCCGATCGTGTGTACAGGGCATTATAGGAATAACACACCATAGCTCCTCCTGTTGGAAAGGGTGAAAGTCCTACTATTCCAGATATATCTGATTTGGGTCCTCTGCAAATTCCCCCCCCCCCAGCCCCCATAAATCTGCAAGCGGCAGGACGGGCCGAATTTGACTATATTGCACCCCTTTGTTGTCACAAACTGTACACATGTGTCGTGCATCCTCTCCCGGCTCCAACTAACCATAGAAACGGCTGCTGTAGGCCATTCAAACTTCATGCATGCACAGTGCGCTCAGTTTACCGCTTGCTGTCCATATACAGTAAATATACAGTGACAAAGTGGCTCCCCTGGACAGGGTCACATACCTGTACGTGATCCTGCACTTCCATGTCTGGGGCATGCACGTCCTTCGTCGGTGACCCACTCCCGCTGTGATTGGACACAGCAGGAGCCAATCAGCAGGTCAGGCAGATGCGATGTCCACTGGGACCCACCGATCGTTCGGGACACAGGCAGAATGACGATCTGTCTAAGTAACCAAGGCAGATCGCCGTTCTGTGCTCCTACAAAGCAGGGACATGGATCTTTGCCTTCCCACAGTAAAAACACCTCCCACACAGTTAGCAAACACTCCCTAGGCACACATTTAACCCTTTGATCACCCCTGATGTTAACCCCTTCCCTGCCAGTGTCATTACTACAGTGACAGTGTATATTTTTTAGCACTAATCAATGTATTAGTGTCACTGGTAATCCAAAAACTGTCACTTAGTGTCCCGATTTGTCCACCGCAATGTCGCAGTCCCACTTTAAGCCGCTGATTGCTGCCATTACTAGTAAAAATAAATAAATAAATAAGAATTCCATAAATCTATCCCATAGTTTGTGGACACCATAACTTTTGAGCAAACCAATCAATATGCACTTATTGGGATTTTTTTTACCAAAAATATGTAGCAGAATACATATTGGCCTAAATTGATGAAGAAATTAGATTTTTCCCATTTTTTTATTGGCTATGTTTAATAGCAGAAAGTAAGAAATATTGTTTATTTTTTTTTCAAAATTGTTGGCCTTTTTTTTGTTTATGTGGAAAAAATGATCCGTACTCTGGTTGTTGCTCTTAAACTTTCTTCATTTTATTGAATAGCCACAATGAACAAACACAGATAAAGTCAGTTGATGTGTTTCAGCCTATAAGGCCTTAGTCATAAGTCAAATGACTAAGGCCTTATAGGCTGAAACGCGTCAACCGACTTAATCTGCGTTTTTTCACTGTGGCTATTTAATAAAATGAAGACATTTTAGGAGCAACAACTGGAGTGCGGATAATTGTCAGCTAAAGTAACGCAGTGCCGTATCGCAAAACATATCGTCCTGGTCATGAAGGGGGGTAAATCTTCCGGAGGGCAAGTGGTTAAAGAGGGTGGCTGTGAAACAGTTTGAACATCCCAGAGCAGCCTCTAGGGGGTGCAATATAGTGAAATTCAACCCATTCTGCAAACAGGACAGAGGGGTCCTTTTGGAAAAGGACTAGAAACAGCTACATCTGGAATGGGAGGATCTTCATCATTTCCAGGAGGAGGAGCTATGTTATGTATCATTCATTAGATGCAGGATTGCAAATGGGAGTTTTCTTCAAATCTCCCAGAAAGGGGAACTTACACATTAAACTGTTAATAATTAAAAAAAAAAACAAATAAATATAACGACAGATAATATATTTGAACAGAAATGTTTTCAGTGATATATGTGTTCACAGTTTTTTTTTTAATTCTGAATATTCTCCGTAATTGTGGTGAGGCCCATGTGGGACAACAAGCTATTTTCTAGACCATGAAGCTCAATACAGACTTCTATGTTTCTATGGAAACCCTACATACAGATGAATCCTCCATTATTTACCACATGATGCGTGAAGGCATACCAAAATTGATGAGATGTGTGATGTGCTTCAAAACAAAAGGCAAACAAGCTGTGCCAGACTCCAACAGACAAAATAACCCGGAGACAAGATGTCTAATGTATTTAGCAAGTGATGTATCTTTAAAGTACAGACACCTTGTCATAACTACTGAATCATATACTTTCTTAAAGCGGAGGTCCGCCCAAAAAAAAAAAAATAATTAAAAGCCAGCAGCTACACATACTGCAGCTGCTGACCTTTAATAATCGGACACTTACCTGTCCTGGAGTCCAGTGATGTCGGCACCATGGCTTATCAGCTGTCGGGTGCTGCCACTGCCATTGCGGGAACCCAGCAGTGTAGCATTAAGGCTTCATGCCAGGGACCCTACTGCACATACGCTAGGCCCCGCTCCTCTCTCCTACTGGCCCGGCGACAGGGAGAGGAGGAGGGAGGAGGTGGGGGCCCCACGGCGACATCATGGCCCACAGCGTAGTATCTTGTCCCTCCCCCCCACCCAAAAGGTGCCAATTGTGGGACCGGAGGGGGAGAGGAGACAAACGAGCGGAAGTTACACTTTTGGGTGGAACTCCGCTTTAAGGCCTCATGCACACTGGGCATCAAAAACGCCACTTTTAAGGGCATTTGGCTTCTTTTTGTTGCTTCTAAACGCCCCTCCATGTTAGTCTATTGGGTTAAATCACTAATAGGGCGTACACACGGTCGGACTTTGTTCGGACATTCCGACAACAAAATCCTAGGATTTTTTCCGACGGATGTTGGCTCAAACTTGTTTTGTCTACACACGGTCGCACAAAGTTGTCGGAAAATCCGATCGTTCTAAACGCGGTGACGTAAAACACGTACGTCGGGACTATAAACGGGGCAGTGGCCAATAGCTTTCATCTCTTTATTTATTCTGAGCATGCGTGGCACTTTGTCCGTCGGATTTGTGTACACACGATTGGAATTTGGTGTTGGCAGCGAGCCAACTACACAGAACTTGGCCTGCGGGATTGCTGCGGGTGAACTCGCTGGGCCGCCAGAACCCGTGATAGGCCAAGTAAATGGCTGCTTGCATGACCAAACTGGGGAGAAGGCCCAATAGAGTACTGGTTAATATAGTAGACATGTCCCAGAAGATGGCAGCCTGGAACGAACATGCAGTGGACATTAAACTGGTGTTGCCAAGATAATTACACCAGCGTGCGCAGGAAGGACATCACAGAGCGATGCGGACCTGGCTTCATTAAGAGGCTCGCCTCAGACCGGATGTCGGTGGCAAAGCCACGGCCTGTCCTGTCCAGATAAGACCCTGGAGTTAAGCGGTTGCCATGACCGGGTGTAACTTGAAGAGGGAGGAAGTCCGGGTAAACCCGGGGTTTTAGGAGTGTCTCTGGGGGCCATGTACTTGTAAACCGATGATGGCCAAAAATTGCTGCGATGCCTGTGGTGGCTGTGGCATCTGTCGCTACCTGGGGTGACAAGGGCGACGTAGGTGATAAGACCCTAGAGTTAAGGTATAATCATTGATACACCGATCCACGTAGTACGGGACCTTCCGACATTGATAGGTCCACATTCTTAGGAAAGACTGCAGCTACTTGTTAGTACACACCTGTGTATGGGTGAAGTCTTGGGGAACTAACCTGACACGGGTCAGTTTGTCGAGGGGGAGGCTGGCCTGCGTGGTATTCGTTTATTCGGAGGAGGTTATTGTAGACCTCGGTTCCGGATTATTGAGTTTTTGAGACTACAAGCTGAAGGACATAATGGTATTACCAGCGTGTCAAGTTGTGTCTACGTAGTACCTGGCTGCCTGTGCCAGTAAAGTGAATTTGTTAGGCCGTAGAAAACCACAGAGGCCAGGTAGATGGCTGCTTGTATGACTAGACTGGGGAATGTCTGAGGTTTTGACATGTCCCTGAAGATGGCAGTTGTGATGGGCAAGCGTTTGCCGTTTAGCTATGGGCTGATGCTTCTGGACGCCACGTAGAAAGGATCCTACTGTATGAGCCGTAAACATGGATGACTCTCTGGGGTCCTGTGAGGGCAAGAAATGCTGGATGTTGGCTAGGTATAGCCTGATGATGTTATGTGGAGCCAGCTGTGTGTGGCAATACGATACCTGGTGCAGGGTGGAACCTGAACTCAACTGACCCAAGCGAGAAATGACACAGAAATTGATGAGTGGCTTGTATGAAATGCCACTGGAGACAAGAGGCCGATTAAGTGCCACTGAAGAATGATGTGTGACTGATTGTGTGTCACTGGAAATGTGTACTGATTGCAAGAAGTCATGCTAAGATGTGAGCCCTGCAATGATTGCAAGAGTTGTGCTTAAATACGTGTTTGCAACAATTGCCAGGGAGTTTGTGTCAATGGTGATGTGTTTGCCGTGACTGCGGGAAGTCCTTATTACTGCATATGCTTGCACGGGCTGCAAGGAGTTATACTTGGATGCGTGTCTGCAACGATTATAAAGTTGTGTTTGGCTGCATGCTTGCCATAAGTGCAAGAAATTATGCTTGGGTGTGTCCCTGCAACATTTTGCAAGAAGTTGTGACTGGATGCGTGCATGCTATGATTGCAAGAAGTTATGCTTGGATGCATGCTTGCAACGTTTGCAAGAAGTTATGCTAAGATGCGTGTCTTGTAATGATTGTAAGATTTGTGCTTGAATGTGTGCTTGCAACGATTGCAAGGGAGTTTCTGTCGGTGGAGATGTGTTTGTAGTGATTGTGAAAAGTTCGTATTGCTGCATGTGCTTGCAAGACTGCAAGAGTTTAAGCTTGGATGCGTACTCGCAACGACTGCAAGAAGTTATGCTTGAATGCATGCCTGCAACGTTTGCAAGAAGTTTTATGATTGGATGCGTGTTTGAAATGATTGCAAGAAATTGTGCTTGGATGTGTGCTTGCAACGATTGCAAGATGTTCTGTTTGGATGCGTACTTGCAACGATTGCAAGAAGTCATGATGGGATGTGTGCTTGCAACAATAGCAAGAAGTTATGTTTCGATGTGTGCTTGCAATGAAATGCAAGAAGTTGTGTTTGGATGCGTATTTGCGACGATTGCAAAAAGTTATACTTGGATGTGCTGTGACTATGAGGGGGTATAGTAGCGAGGCGAAGGTTTCAACGAATGAATCGCGATCATGACTGAGCTTCGAAGGAAGATGGGGCGTGGCCCCCCCCCCCTTTTTTTTTTTTAACTGACCTAGAGGAAATGACAGATGAGAACCGGTGGAGGGTTTGACTACCTGGTTTGAAAGGTAAATTGTAACATGTTTAAGCGACAGGTGCATGGCATTAAATAAATGAGTGAACTGTTTGTGCCATGACAGAGGCAAGAATCGGTGTGCCATGACTGCGCCAATGAGGCCGCGCCAACTGGGGCTTGCCAGGATGAATCGATGTCTGACGGATGCCCTGAACTTGAATCGGGGCGCGGCATGCGACAACGAAATAAATGAAATGTTTGCCTTAGAGTGAAATGAATGAAAACGTTTCGCCATGACAGAGGCACGAATCGGTCGTGCCGCAGCTGCAACTGACAGCGACCCGGACTCGGGAGCATGTACTGAAATGAGGCAAAAGAAACGCTGGTGCATGCCGGAGTACATTGGTGCATCACGGATGCGACTGGATTTGAATTGGAGTGTGGTATGTAACCGTGAAATGTTTGCCCTGGCAAAGGCACGAATTGGTTATGCCGCAACTGATAGCTAACCAAGTTCTGCTGCAGGTGTTGGCTGAGGCCCACACGTTTTATTTATACTACTTTATTTATATATGTATATATATATATATATATATATATGTTGTTTTTTTTTTTTCTTCGACTGCGACAAATGACGAGTCGGACTATGGAGTACGAATGAAATGAGACCAAGACAACTGGGGCGCGCCGGGACGAATCGGTGCATCTCGGATGCTACTGGATTCGAATCGGGGCGCGGTACGTGACAGTGAGATGAGTGAAATGATGAAATGAATGAAATGATTTGTCATGGTAGAGCACGTGCCATGACAGAGACACGAGTCGATCATGTCGCGATTGCAACTGACAATGACCGGACTCCGGAGCATGTACTGAAATGTGGCCGAAAATACCTGGGGCACGCCGGGACGAATCGTTGCATCATGGATGCGACTGGATTTGAATCGAAGCGTGATTCGTGACAGTTGAAATGATTCCCATGACAGAGGCACGAATCGGTGAGCCGAAAACTACGACTGACAACGAACCGGACTCTGGAGCATGTCCAGAAATGAGGCCGGGCCCTGGGGCACGCCGTAATGAATCGGTGCATCGAAGATGCGACTGGATTCGAACCGGAGCGCGGTAAGTGCAGGTGTAACATTTGTTGCCATGACAGAGGCGCGAATCGATCATGCCGCTATAGCGACTGACTGCGAATCGGACTCTGGAGCATGTACTGAAATGTGGCCAATACCTGGGGCACGCCGAGACGAATCGGTGCATTTCCATGCGACCGAATTCGTAACGGAGCGTGATACGTGGCATGATAACCATGACAGAGGTACGAATCAGTGAGTCGAAAGCGACTGATAATGACGTGACTCTGGAGCATGTACTGAAATGAGGCCGTAACTACTGGGGCACACCGGAGCGAATCGGTGCATCTTTAGGTGCGACTGGATTCGAATCGGAGCGCGGTATGTGACTGAAATGAGAAATGATTCGAAATGGTTTGAAATGTTAGAAATGTATTTAGAAACCTGACGTGATTCAATAAGATTTGCGAATTGCGAATCGCTATGGCTGTCTACTGACACATGTTTAACAATTTAGATATGCCTGAAATGAAGCGACGCCTGCGCCGCGATGGTTTCTCAGATAACGCAAAATGGTAACATAACGATAGTACGAGTGATATACATTGCGGTTACATTCGTGAAATTTGCGAGTGATTCGTAAGTTTGATATCACGGTTTAGTGACATGATATCTATAATGCGTAAAAACAAAAGTCCGACGGGACCCTACCTGCGACAGCCAAGCCAGACGCGTGGTACGAACGTACGAATCGGTAAACACGGGCTTCGAAACTCTCGAGCACGGAAATTGCGAATGCGGGAACTTTGCACGATAAGAACTTGCGGACGCTGGTATACGAATAGTCGGCCTAGTGACGTCTATCGCGCACAGGAAACTGACAAGCACCACAGGTGAGCGGGCTGCTTAAATACCCCCCGGGCTCCTCCCATAAATTCAGGCCACCATACTGGCCTTCCTACATATATATTATTTCTTAATTTTCCAAAAAATTATGAAAAAAAATTACAACTTCAAAAAACTCGCCATGCCTCTTACTAAATACCTTGAACTGTCTACATTACAACACGGGGTCATTTGGGGAATATCTGCCCTGTCCTGACATTTTTGGGCCGTCAGGAATGATCAATATTCAGATATATGCCCTAGTTTGTGGACTCTATAACTTTCCTACAAACTAAATAATGTACACTTATTTGGGTTATTTTTACCAAAGAAATGTAGCAGAAAACATGCTGGCCTACATTTATGAAGAACAATTATTTGCAAAATATAACAACCTTTTTTTTTTTCAAAAATGTTGATCTTTTTACAAAAAATGTCGGTCTTTATCATTTATTTAGCAAAAAAGTGGGGATTAAATACCACCAAAAGAAAGCTCTTTTTGTGTGAACAAAATGATAAAAAGTTTGTTTGGATGCAGTGTTGTATGACCGCCCAATTGTCATTCAAAGTGTTCCAGCGCTGAAAACTGAAATTTTGCCTGGGCAGGAAGGGGGTAAAAGATTCTGGTATTAAAGTGGTTAAGATAAGATTACGTTGGGTTAACAAGGGAACAAATTAGTACAACTGTGATTTTTTTTCACAAGCTTGTACCCACTAAAGATTCAAATGATATTGTGTTCACTTATGTGAGCATTTGACGCTTGCACAGATTCAGATCATCTCACATCATTGTTGGGACCTGTGAAATCAATTAGATTGTCAGTCAAACTATCACAGTGCTGAAAACTGAAAAATGGCCCGCTAAGGAAGGAGTATAACAGGTGGTTAAAGGACACTGAACTCTTAAAAGCACACACAAAAAATAATTTTGTCCCTATACATTTTTGATGTTAGAATTTTGGAATTTTATCAAAATTTACAGATTTCTTGGGGCAGGAGGCGGAGCCTAGCAGAGCAGACATGCATTGTTAGAGCTCCACACCGCTGAGGAGAGAAGAGAAGGACAAAGCGGAGCCTGCAGGCTCAAAAGGTATCCATTTGAACCTTTTTGCCCCAGGGAACAAACTGTGAAAGTTTGGGCAGGAAATATGGTACTGGGAGGAAACCGTGGCAGAAATAAAAATCACCTCACAAAGAGCTCACAGGCACTCACTGCAGCTGAAGCAGCTCCAGTCACCTCACAAGATACAGCATCAGGGCGCTCTCACAGACAGAAAATGTCACAGCAAGACTCTCCATTTGAGTCAGATACAGAACAAATCCTCTCACAAACTTCTCCACAAGCCTCCTCAGCATCCCCAATAATATTATTACAATTTGAAAAGATGCTTCATAAGGCTTTAAAACAAACCTCAGACCAAATAACAAAAAGCCTAACCAAAGAAATAAGAGAGCTGGGAAACCGCACCACAGCCCTAGAAATAAAAATGGATGAAATTGAAATTACAACCCAAGAAAATATAACAGAATTGGAACAATTAAAAAAAGAGAATTTAATACTTCAAACTAAGCTCGAAGATTACGAAAATAGAGCCAGACGTTCAAACTTGCGCATAAGGGGAATACCTGAAACTGTGACAGACCTGCAATCTACTATTACTGCTCTATTACAAGAACTAAAGCCAGATATCCCTATTGAACGTTTAGAACTGGACAGAGTACACAGAGCCCTCACAGCCAAAAAGAAAGATGGACCCCCACGTGATATAATCACAAAATTTCATTATTACAGAACGAAAGAACAAATACTAATTGCTGCAAGAGAAAAAAAGGAACTTAATTTTCAAGGACACAATTATCAAATTTTTGCTGACCTATCCCAACTTACTATTACTAAAAGACGATCCATGAAACCCCAACTAATGGAACTGCAACGCCACAACATTATGTATCAATGGGGCTTCCCCTTTTCAGTCAGATTTAACTACCAAGGTACAATTTACAGAAGCAGATCAGCAGATGAACTACAACAAACCCTTTTAAAATTAAATCTGACAGAACCCACAAGCAGCAACACTCCCACACGCAGAAGAATGGCATCATCTTCACCTTCAGGCAGCACCCAGAAAATTTCAGAACAAAATGGGAAGCATCATTCTCACAAAAAAGGCCGTTATGCCACATCATCCATGGACCAAGAAGATTCAATGGACTGACATCCTAATTCCTGATATCTCTTCATTTATTATACTAAGAGATGGTTTTCTATAAAAAACCTATATTTATAACTGAATGTAACTGCATTCTGATAGTCACACACTGTGTGGGATCATGTTACATTCCAGTTATATTTCTTATTACTTCTGATTCATAAAGCCTTAGAATATATAAGTGAAATAAGGAAATTCTTGTTCAGTTATATATTATCAGGTAATAACAATAGATTTATTACTTTTTAAGACAAATATGTTCAATAACCCAGAAGTAATGGAAGCTTTTTCTTTCTTTTCTTAAAACAAATATATTATTACCTAACTAGTTCCTAGAATTATGTTTTTGTTTATTCTAATCTGAAGCAATACAACCTCAATTTTATGAGTTAACATATCTAAACAGTTACATATGAATAAAATATGTAATTGTTTACTCTAAAAGGGTTAAAATCCCAAAATAATTCAAACTATCTTCATCAATACCAAAGTTATTAACAGTACCTTTCTAACTGAATTATTTAGCCTAGGGCAAGACTAACCATATACAACCACCCTTGAGTAAATAATTTCAACAAAAACTATATTCTGCACTCCAATTAATGAAACATCATTTTGATGTTTTTTGACATAGCACTTCTCTCCTGTAAGCGGAAGATCCGTGTACCCCCATTAGCCCTCCTCATTCTCCCAACCATATTATGTGGGAGTGTGACGAAGGCACTTATTCCCCTGAGAGAGATATTTATTCTCTTTCACGGGTAAATTGTGATTACTTGCAAAAAATAATTTATACAATGTATCATCTAATCTCATATGTTTTTTGTTTACTCTTTACTCCAGAATTCACTGGTTTCTTTTCTATCTATTCATCTCTTCAGTCCACACAGGTTGATCTGCGCAGTCAGCTCTGCAGAACAAAAAGTAAGTCAAAACTATTTGATCTGTTGCCATGGCACCACTGAATATACTTTCCCTGAATGTTCAGGGAATAAATGTCCCTCAAAAAAGGACCAAAGCCTTCCGTACTTTCCATAACAAGAAGGCTCACATAGTATGCCTCCAAGAAACACACTTCACCAAAGATTCTACTCCAAAATATATTTCTCCTTTTTATCAACAAATTTACACGGCTTCTGCCTGTACCAAGCAAAGGGGAACTCTAATTGCATTTCACCGATCCACACCATTCACCTTATCATCAGAAATTAAAGACCCAGAAGGTAGATACCTGATACTCATGGGTTATATAATGGATACAGCAATCACGGTGATTTCCTACTACGCTCCTAACAAACAACCTACACCATTCCTCTCACATATATTACAAGTGATTAATACACACAAAATAGGAACAGTGATAATGTGTGGGGATTCGAACCAGGTCCTCCTCCCATTTCTAGATAAATCACCTTTTACACCATCCAAAATAACCTCTAGATTACCTTTTTCTCAACTTCTTTCCAAATACAATCTGGTAGATTCGTGGAGAGAAAGTAACCCAATGAAAAAGAAATTCACTTATTTCTCGCACCCTCATCAAACCTTCACCAGAATAGATCATATTTTTCTAACAATAGGAATGATACCAGAAATTATTGCATCAGATATAATTCCGATTCCGTGGTCTGACCATAATGCAGTATACACTACTATAGCCTCAGCCATACCAAAAGCGCATGACCCAACGTGGTACTTACCGGACATAATGCTCAAACACCCACTACATCAGATGGCCATTGAACAAGCTTTAAAGGAATACATATCAATTAATAATACAACAGACATCTCCCCAATAACACTGTGGGAAGCTCATAAGCCTGTCTTGCGTGGTACAATACAAAGACAAATGGCACTATTTAAACGGGAACGCAAAAATCTAGCAAAAAAAACTAGAACTCAATTTTAATGCAGCCTACATATCATTTCAAGATAATCCATCTCAGAGTACAAAATCTCATCTGGAAAAATCTAGATTGGAATACGATCTATTTCTCACTGAGTCATATGCCTATATCTAAATTCTCTGTATCTACCTCTATTTTGATAATGGAATTTGTGCATATTCGAGAAAAAATTCTATTGGATGCTCTTTACTTCATGTTTAAATGTATGTATTGATTTCTGTTTATTTTCCTATTATTTAGAGTCCGTCACAATCATTGCCTTTAAACTCCTGAAGAAGCTCACATTCAGAGCGAAACATGTCGAGAATGGCAGATTGTTTTGGCATCTTTTGAATAGTTGCTTTTTGTTGCACGGTTCAATTGTGATATAACCGAGAAATTCCTTTGGGTGACACTGTTTATGTCTTAGTGTTCTTATCTACATGTCTTACTCCTGAAGTATGACATGAATATTTTAATGTGATTCAATATTAATAAATATTAATTTTATTCTATATAATTGTATAAAAATTTTTTTGAATATACTGTCTATTAAATAGCACCTTAAAAGTCCCTGGGGAAGATCCCCCCCCTCCCCATTTTTCTTTAGGCCTAACAGCCTTTAGTTTCTGCTCACCATTTAAATATGGGATGTGGTGCTTACAGTTGACTATCTCTGTCCTCCATCATATTTTACTTCTCACTGAGTCAGTTGATAAATCCCTCAAACGCTCCAAACACAATTTCTACATGAATACAAACAAACCAGGTACATATTTGGCTCGGGCATTAAATTCAACTAACAAATCTTTCAAACCAATACGTTTGAAATTATCAAAAAATGTTTACACTTGTAATCCAGTTAAAATAGTCCATAAATTTCACTCACATCTCGCAACTTTATACAAGACAAACAATGAATTTAATCCTACAGAGGCTGAATCCTTCTTCTCAAAAATAACCTTACCTGAGTTATCTCAGAATCAAAAAAGCAGTTTGGATGAGCCTATAACTATAGATGAAGTTGCTAACGCCATAAAAGACCTAAAACTTAACAAAAGACCAGGCCCAGACGGCTACTCGGCTTTATACTATAAAACATTCTCAGAAATACTCTCTCCCATTCTCACTGAAACTTTTAACAAACTTCTAGATGGACATTCTTTTCGGCAAGAAACACTAATGGCAATTGTTTGTATGATCCCAAAACCCCTTTCTGATGATACTTCCTGTGTGAATTATCGGCCTATCTCTCTGTTAAACCTCGATATTAAATTATTAGCAAAAATAATAGCAAAACGCCTCAATAGCATTATAGGAAAATTAATACATAGAGATCAAGTAGGCTTCATGCCAAATAGACAGGCAGGCGATAATGTACGCAGGGCAGTGTTATTGGCACATATTGCTAAAAAACGGAAAATCCCTTTATGTTTTCTATCTCTCGATATTAAGAGGGCATTTGACACAGTATCCTGGCAATATATGCAATATTCATTACAAAAATGGGGTTTTGGACCCCACTTTTTAACATGGATCAAAGCATTATATAATAAACCCAAAGCCTATATAAAATATGCTGGATACAAATCTGAAGCCTTTAATATCGAAAGAGGTACCCGACAGGGTTGCCCATTATCTCCCTTATTATTTGCCCTTATACTCGAACCCATGGCCCAATACATCAGAACAAACCAAACTATAACTGGCATTGAAGTAGGAGGTATTACCCACAAATTATGTATATTTGCAGACGATATATTACTTTTTCTATCATCACCACAGGTCTCTGGTCCTAACTTAATACCAGCTCTTGATGGATTTGCAGCCCTATCCGGCCTTATGATTAATCCTAAGAAATGCCTAGTGCCTAATATTTCACTCACAAACATGGAATTGATCCCGGCTAGGGCTGCACTCCCATTCACATGGGCAGAAAAATCAATCCCATATCTTGGAATTCATTTAACAGCATCTCATTCTGACTTATTCTCAACCAATTATCCTCCTGTATTAAGACAGATCACAAATCTAATAAAACAATGGTCGCAACTTCCTTTATCCTGGATAGGGAAGATTAATGCAATCAAAATGACTATTCTACCCAAATTGCTTTATCTATTCAGAGTCCTCCCTATTCCAATTCCTTCCTATTTTTTGAGAATAGTACAAAAAAGAGCAACTTCGTTTATATGGGGCTCTTCTAAACCACGTATACCTATACACACACTACATCTTCCCAAAAATAAAGGAGGCCTAGGATACCCTAATTTTACTAACTACTACAGAGCAGCACATTTGGCCAGTCTGTCCAAATACCATGCAAAACAGGAAATCCCATTATGGGTATTTATAGAGGCTTCAGAAAATGACCCTCTATTAATATCAAATTTATTATGGCTTGATCCTAAAGACCGCTTTAAAATTCATAATCCCATAACTAAACACTTCTTATCTCTCTGGGATAAACTAAAAACCAAATATCAGTTACAATCTCCACACAATCCTCTCCTTTCTTTTATCAGAAATCCGGCCTTTTATCCGGCATGGATCTACCCAAATTCTTTTAAAGCTTGGACAACATCAGGCATTCAGACACTAAATGACTTCATAGCATCTAAATCATTCCTTTCATTCCCATCGCTTAGAGAAAAATATGATCTACCAAACTCTGAGATATTTAGATATCTCCAAATCAAAAATTTCTATACACCATTCCTAAAGGGGGATACACCATTATCCCAATTATCCATTTTTGAATCAATCTGTACAAAAGATCCATTTGCTAAAGGTACAATTTCATCACTTTATAATCAATTATATGGAGTAGCAAATCTTAATAGACCCTCTTACGTTCAGAGGTGGGAGGAGGACCTGGGACGAACTTTAGAAGAAACGGACTGGTCTAACATATGGCTCACATCTAAGTCATCTTCACCCAACATCTTAGCACTGGAGACAAATTATAAAGTCCTAACTCGCTGGTACCTTGTACCCGCTAGAGTGGCAAAATATTCACCTAATACCTCAGCTCTTTGTTTTCGAGGATGCCCAGAAATAGGCACATATTTACACATATGGTGGACGTGCCCAGTAATCCAAACCTTCTGGAAGGAAGTCTTCGTGATTGCATCTAAAATATTTAAAAAAATAATACAACCAGATCCATATTTAACTTTACTTAATCTAAAACCGGAATGGTTAACACTCTCTCAATTCAAACTTATGATCCAACTAATAACGGCTGCAAAACAAACAGTGGCCAAGGCATGGAAATCTCCTACATTGGTACTAGCAGAAACAATTCACAGAATGAATAATACAATGTCCCATGCTAAGATGGTTGCCATCGATCAAAATCAAATTCCAAAATTTGAAAAACTTTGGCATCCTTGGATAAAACAACAGTTCCTGTCAAACTTCAATGACTCTGTCCTGTTGCCATGGTAACAGATTAAATGACTTACAGAGACACCCATTCTAAGGCTTCAAAGAGAACTAAAAAGAATAATAAACTGACGAGCGGGACAACCTTGTGGACCATACCTCTACCTTTCAACCCTTTTTCTTCTTTCTCTTTCCTTTTCTCCACCTTACGATTAAAGCTCATTATCAGAATTTATTTGACCTATATACACTCTACTTGTAAACAATATGTATAGTAGGTATAAATCATTTAAATACCTACAAAAGTAACTAAGGAAATGATATATATCTTTAATTTAGGTTTACGTGAACCTAATGTTTAATATTTGAAATTTCATGATATTTACCTATATAAACCCTACTGTAAAACAATGAGCTTACTTTATAGATCCTTGTAAACTTACTTTATGTATCTTTATAACATTGTATACTCAATAAACTTCTTTTGACAAGGAAAATTTACAGATTTCCTAAAATGTTGGGCAGTTAAAACATTTATTTTAACACACCCCTACTAATCATTATAAATCAATTCTTCCTCTTCCAAAATTTTGACATCCATAGAAGTGTGAACACATATGTGGTGCAATTGGGCATTGAGTTCTATTTGCCATTTTGTTTACTATATAATGTCACCATGACATTTTGGTGGGTTCCTCAACTGGAATTAATTTATACTATCAAATATTACCTAGGCATGCTTAAATAAATAAACAATATATTATCTTATGTGACTCTTCAAAAAAAAAATGACTACCTGTGCTGAGTTAGTATATCGTTTGTCATAATTATATTGGGTACATGCATGAAAAAAATTCTTTTTTTTCTGCCAAGGAAAGCAGATTCTTTAAGCTGTACTCTTCAGAAAATAAATATGACATTTAATATAGAGTGTGGTAAGCAAAATACAATACTGTGGTAATTTATCAAAGAATGTATACATGAAATTTTACAAGCAGCAACCGTGGCTAAATTAAAATTAAATAGAGTAAAAATTGTTTTTATCCCTACTTAAAAGCAATATATCATCAATCAGCATCTGTACCATCTTTAATTCTCCAATCTCTATTTGCTGTCATTTGGTGGTATTATTTCTCCGTAACTATGATGTAGTATCTAGATGGCCAACACCATCCTAAAAGGTTTATGCCCAGGCCTCCTATGGAAGCAATCCTCCTATGGAAGCAATGCCTTTACAATTGGGTGGCAGCCTCTCTGATGACCTAATAACCTAACATCAAGTTGACATTTTGTTTTCTGACAGGCAGAAAATAAAAGTGAATAACGGCAAACACAGCTACCTCTAAGTGTCGGTTCACACAGGGGCAACCTGTCAGGCGACTTAGCCGCCTGACAAGTCACGCTCCATGCATTGCAATGGAACCTTTCTAATGGGAGTGACTCAAGTTGCTCCGACTTAGAAAAAGGTTCCTGTACTACGTTGGGGTGACTTCAGAGCGGTTTGCATTGACTTCTATACAAATATCGTTTTGCAAGCCACGCTGAAGTCGCGCTGTACAGGGCGGCTTCAGAGTCGGACGACTTTGAAGCTGCCCCTGTGTGAACCGCTGCAATTCCTGGTAAGGGAACCCGGCAATGAATAAAAATAAAGTACAGCGCTGTAAAGAAATAATTGTGCAAATGTGCAAACAATTAAAGTGTCAGTCTAACAACTGTAAATTTGTCAAATGAAGAATAATGGTTTATACCTGTATAAACATAAATTCATATATGTATATATACATAATAAAGTGCAAGTATGCCAACAAGTGGAAAAATCACAATGTCCACCAATCTTGGTTCAAAAGTGAAAACACGTATTAGATCCCCAATAAGTCCATATAAATGTGACTTCTAGATGGAGGACAGTTCCAAGATGGTAGGAATATATATAGTCTGCATCCAAGAGGAAAAACCACCATAAAAAGAATTCACCATCCACTGTGCAGCCACCACCAAATGAGATAGTTGGGTACTCTTACCGAAGCATATGGACCCCCAACCAGCGGCAAGGGGTCAATTAAGTGAAAAAACTGATAAAGTAGTCACTTCACCGGAACTAGCATGAGGGATGAACAGCAACACCGTCTCAACACGAAAAAGTATTAGGCTCCTCTGTGTAATTCAGCAATGTCTCCTCTTTAGCTCATTTTCTTCTGGGGGAAAAAATGTCACGAGGAGGTCCAGGCAATATGGGAGAGGATAGCTCATGTGGAAAAGTACATGGGGGGAGTACTCCACTTTTATTAACACATTGGTGGATGCCCATAGCACACACAGTGATGACATCCTGTGGATTAAGGACAAAACAGCTGACCTTCAAGACAGATCTAGGAGACATAAATTAAAAATTAAAGCTATACCCGAAATGTGGCATGCTGCCCAGCTTCCACAATATGTTCAAGAGATGTTCTCTACCCTTGCACCCACGCTATCTGCCCTAGAGCTCACGGTAGACAGATAGAGTCCACAGAGTGCCAAAACCATCATTCTTAGCAGATGACATACCTAGAGATGTCCTGCTTTGACTGCACTTCTACCTTATAGATGCATTCCGCAAGTTGGATCAGCGCCCGGACCAATATGCCTCCCTGCAGCTGCTCCCTGACCTTTCCAGGCACACTCTTCAGCACCGTCCCAACTTGGCCACGATTACCAAAGCTCTATGCAACCACCACATCCCTCATAACTGGAAGTACCAAGCACTACTCTCTGTCACTCGCAATAGGGTCACCACCACTGTGTCCTCTCTCGATGAGCGGCTGACCGCTCTTTGCCAGTGGGGCATTATATTGGAATCACCCTCAGACCCTACCCAGGTCGATAGATCTCTAAATATCCAAGCAGATTGGCAGATTGTGTCCCATAAAAGAACTTTGAAAAAGAAAACCTCCAACAGAGGCTCCTGAACATCCCTAAATCAATTAAGTATGGCTTTTCCCCCTGGCCATTGATAAGCATGGATGTCTTTACAATTCCCCTCAGTTTCTATGAACAGCATATAATATTCCCGAATCCTTCTGCGGATTCCCTTTTTATCATTTTGCATTTTTTGTTCCTATTACAGTTTATTCTGCTTTTTTTCCCTATTTGTTCTTCCGGTACGCCGACAAACACCAAAGATATCTTTGCACTTTCTACTGATGAAACATCACCATACTACAAGCTGACCCTCATCAGCATCCAAAACATCTCCTCATCTCTACAGAAGAAAGGACGCCCGTGCATACCCCTGCAACATCGTCTGGCCCGCACCGCAGCCACCGCAGTAAGTGCTGGTTTCCTTTCTCACACACTTAAACTAATTAACCATTTTGACCATTAATTGCCTGTCCCTGAAAGTTAAGGGCATACATCATCTGGCCAAGAGATACTCTATGTGGAAAAAGGCCCTAAAGAATGATGTTGATATTCTGTGCATACAGGAAACACATTTTCTTACTTCCAATATCCCCAAATGCTCCCACAAGCAATATCCACATGTCTCTCTTGTGCATCTGAGAAAAAAAGAGGGGTGCTCCTGGCCATAAGAAACACCCTGGCCTTTCAGCTTAAAGAATCTATTTTGGACAGTGAAGGTCAGTGCATTATCCTTATCTGCAACATAAATGCACGTTCATTCACACTAGTGGCAATCTTCGCTCCTAACCTTCATCAAATGCGGTTCCTTCACAGATTGCTCAAGTGCATAAACTCAGTCAAGTGCGGCATCTGCTAATCTGTGGAGACTTCAATCTCACGACTGATCTCCACTTGGACTCTTCTTCTTGTACCCCAAACTGCAGATCCTCAATATGCCACTTCCTGCACACTGAGGAGCTATACGATGTCTGGAGGTGCCAACGCGCAAACGAAAAAGATTTCACCTATTTCTTTCCAGACATCATACATACATTGACATGTTTCTTACTGACAAGTGGTTACTACAAAAGGTGTCATATTCACAAAATAACATGGTCAGATCATGCTGCTGTATCTATTGTTATTGAAGAACAGGGTGCCCCCTCCACAACCCCCATCTGGTGCTCCAATGTTACGCTAATTCGAGAGCCCAAAAGTTTGAAATTGATTGCCCAGCATCTCCAGGACTTTTTTCCATCTAATGCTGGGTCGGTTGACAATCCGTATACCCTTTGGAACGCACATAAAGTGTTCATAAGAGGATTACTCATTCAGCAAGGTGCCTGAGACAAATAATGCTATAATCTAAGCCTAAGCAAACTTATCTCAGAAATTCATAGATTAGAAACCAGCAATAAGTCAACGTCCTCACCGACATTGTCTACCTCCTTTCACAAACTTAGAGAAGAATTGAGAATCCCTAATATGATAAACAATTAGGGCACCTAAAGCTCAATTCCTATGCTAACACTAATCGGGCAGGAAAATTCCTGGCCAACAGGGTTAAAGTAACGCAATCCAAATTAAGGATCTCACTCTTGATCCACCCTATTCTTCAACATAAGGTAATAAACCCAGAAGAAATTTTTGATCAGTTTGCAGATTACTACGATGCACTATATATTCTCAAAAACCAACCCTCATACCCCTCAACCCTCCAAGGAAACTGCAGCCTTTTTAGGGAAATTAAATCTACCCAAATTGTCAGAAACACAGCTCTTACACTTAAATTCTACATTTACCCCCAGTAAGATAGGGAGAATTATTGCATCGCTACCCAATGGCAAATCTCCAGGACTTGATGACTTCCCAAATGAATACTAAATAACTTTTAGCACGATACTAACCCCCCACCTGACAACTGTGTACTCTACAGTGGTTTAGACTTCATCCTTCCCCCCAGAAGGTGCTAAAAGCCTACGTAGTAACTGTACCCAAAGCTGAAGAAGAACCTGTCACTCTGACTAATTTCAGGCCTATATCACTCTTGAACACTGATATTAAAGTATATGCCAAATTTCTAGCACAGCGCCTATCCACTATTATACCTTCTCTGATACAGTACGACCAGATAAGGTTTGTCAGAGGGAGACAATCCTCTGATGCAACCAGAAGAATTTTAAATGTTATGCATTTTGCATCTCTGCTATTGTCTATTGATGCAGAGAAGGCAATATATGTCCAGTGTATTAGCTAAATTTGTTTTTCAGGGATCTATTATGATGGAAATTCTTGCCCTCTATTCTCACCCCTCAACTCAAGTCTACACATCTGGCTTCTTATCGAAAACATTTACAATATCCAATGGGACCTGTCAGGGTTGCCTTCTATCCCTTCTTATTTTTAACCTCATGATAGAGCCATTGGCAGAATCTATCCTCACAAACTCTTTTGTCACAGGATCCCATTTCAGTTGCAGGCCGCACATTATTAATTAATGTTATTCTCCTCCTAACCAACCCAATATCATCACTACCTCAGGCATACCTAATTCTAGCACAATTAGAGCGATTGTAAAGTCTTGTTTTTTTTTTTTAAATAACAAATATGTTATACTTACCTCCTATGTCCTAAATTTGCACAGGGCAGCTTGGACCTCCTCTTCTCAGGTCCCTCTTTGCTGGTCCTGGCCCCTTCCTCCTGTTGAGTGCCCCCACAGGCACCCGAGCAGAGGTGCAGCTCCGTGTGTCCAATCAGACACGGAACTGCCATTGGGCCCCACCTCCTCTCTCTCCTAATTGGCTAACAGACTTTAATTAACAGCCACGGGAGCCCCTATAGGAGAGACTCGGATGGATGAGGAAATCGTGGACATCGCTGGACGGAGAAGGGGCTCAGGTAAATATTAGGGGTTGCTTGGGAGGCTGCTACACACAGGATATGTTTTATCTTAATGCATATAATGCATTAAGCTAAAAAAAACCTTCTGCCTTTACAACTCCTTTCAGTTCTATCTCATATTATAAAGTTAATTTCTCTAAGTCCCTAATACTTGACCTAGAAGTCCCCCCCTGAGGTTAAACAACACTCTCAAGAGCAACTGCCATTCACTTGGAGCTCTTAGGTGTACCTTACCTGGGTATTACTCTAACAGCTTCAGCAACATCCCTAGCTCAAGCTAACTTCACACCCCTTATCCACAAAATTAAGAGGCAACTTCAACACATGTCGCAATGCAAAGTCACTTGGGTGGGCAGACTCGTGGCTTTTAAAATGATGATACTACCTCAGATACTATACATTTTCAGGGTGCTCCCCATCCCTGTCCCAGAATCCTATCTCAAATCCCTATTGGGCCTATTAAATAACTTTGGTAAGGCAAAAAATTGAGATGCGCTCACACAAATTTGGTTAAGCACAGGATTTGCTGGAGGCATGGGCTAATAGACATTCAAGACTACCACTGGGTAACGCTGTTAGACCAACTTAAACACTGGTTTAGACGTAAGGAAGACCCACTATGGTTGGACATTGAGACAGCCCTATCACCCTCCCCAGACCTCATCTCAGCTAATATACAATGTTTGGAGGCCATATCTTCTCTTTCTCCCTCTATAGCAGCATCTATATGTGCATGGCGAATCTTACTAAACCAGTCTAAGCAATCCACACAGATAGTATTACCTGATCTCCTGATCCAGGCTTTAGAAACCATTATCCCGTTTTAAATACAAAACCACTTAATTTATGTGGCCTAAACAAAGTTCAAAACTTCTTCTCTAACGCCCACCTTAAAACCTGGGAGAATCTGAGAGAAGAATTTTACCTACCGACTAGTACACAATTCACTTGCCTCTGCATCCTGCATTTTCTGTCAAAACACCCCTTGCCCACACTACAAATTCTCCCCAGTGTCTGGAAATTCTTCTCTTCACAAACATCACCAGAAGAAGAGGTATCTCCTTGTTTTACAATCTCTTACACGACAAAGTTCCATTCCAAAATACCCCCTCCTTACAAAAGTGGGAAAAGGATCTTAACAAGTCCTACTCCTCGAAACCCCAGATAGCAAGGATAACTTGCCACAAATTTGTGGCAGTGTTGAATTGTAAGTCTGTTAACTTGCTGCACATTTTTACTGGCAAGTTGTACACTTGCAGAGCACTTGAAGCTCAAGTTCTAGTTGACACTTTTCCAATTTGTAGCAAATTTTCGTGGCAAGTCTCTAGCAGGAGCAAAGTTGCAGTGATGAGTCCACAGCAAGAGTTCTGCAAGTCACAGGGACCCCTGTAGTGGGGTGACTATTGCACAACATAACTGAAATAGAACTTGCAGCAGACTTGCAAAATCTTTGCAAAGAAAGTTGATCTGGAGTCATACAATGCAATTGTGCAACAAACTTGTGAAGCCTGGCAAGTCTAGCAAAAGCTTAGCGAGTCATTTTCAAACTTGTAGCACAATTGTTTGCTATCTGGGACAGTGGCAAGCAGCTTTCCAGTCGGTCTACAGATTCTCACACTGCAGCAATCACTGGGAAATGACGCTTAAAATTACACACAGGTGGCACTACACACCCTATAAACTAGCCAAATTCTTCCAGAGTAGATCTCCCAACTGCTGGTGTAACTGTGGACAAGTAGGCAGTTTACTACATATTCTCTGAATGTCCTAGCCTCACCAGCTTCTGGAGGCAAATATTCTGCCTATTATCCTTGACCACGGAGATCCTCACGCCTCCAACCCAGGATTAGCTATTCTTTTTTTTTTTCTTTTTTTTTTATCAAGTTAAGAAAAAAAAACATATTTCAAACATTCATATAACAATAACCCCCTTTACCCTCCCCCTTCCTCATTCTCTTAAACTCTCCCCCCCCCCTCCACTCTGGCACACCTTTCTTTTTCCTCCAAAGCTCCCTCTCTTTCCTGACCGTCCCCTCTTCTTGTACTCTTTCCATTTTTTTCCCACATGATAGCAAATCACTCTCATCCTCTTCGCTACAACTCAATTATTCCATTTTGTATACAGTATATGTTCTACTCTTTTAAGCCAATCTTCTATTGTAGGACTTTCTGGGTCTAACCACCTTTTTGGGATGGCTCCTTTTGCAGCGTTTATTAAATAAGGTATTACTGACTTCTTATATTGTTTTATTGTATTTTTAGTGTTGTGAAATATACATAACCAAGGATCGTCTGCAATATCTGTGCCCATAATCTCGCCTATACATTGCCGTATTTTAGACCTGTATCTTTGGGCAATCCCACCATATGTGGGCCATAGTGCCCTTCTGGTTACACCCCCTCCAGCACATTGCCGATTTCTATGGTTGATATTTTTGCGTTTGAGGGGGGGTTATATACCACCTTGCCAGACATTTATAATTAATTTCTATTGTGTTTATATCCATCGCCAAACCATATACAGCTCTAAGGCATTAGCTATTCCTAACATATATATAGACACCTAATATACACCTTTCCACACTCGATGAGATTGGTAGTGACTCATCTACTCTTAGCAGCACGCAACACCATTCTTAAAAATGGAATTCTCAAGATTCTCTGAACCTATCTGAGGTTATTAACACAGTTCGTATTAATCACACCTATAAACACCTGCTGGCAAAAAACTCACTGAGTTGCATCAGATTTTACCTAGATTGGTCATCTTGGGTTGATAAACAAGTTACTATGGTTTGAGTCAACATTTGTTTGTATTTGTAATGCAATGACCTATGTACCTACTATACATGTTACTGTTGTGTATCTATTGTATATCTTCTGCAATATCTCTGCGTTGTGTACCATTTTCTGTCACACTTGGTATTTCAGTAAAAAGGTATTGCTAAAAAAAAAAAACAATAGAATAGAAAGAATATAATCAGTTACCAAAATTTGAATAGAATAATTTTGAATTTCAATTAGAATAGAAAAGAATAGGATAGAAAATAAAAGAATAGAATAGTAAAAAACAATAGAATAAAATAGAATAGAAAGAATATAACCATCTTCTGAAATTCAAATTGAAAAGAATAATTTTGAATTAGAATAGAATAGAAAAGAATAGAACAAACAATAAAAAAAGAATAGTATAGAAAGAATATAACAATATTACCGTTTTCCAAAATTCTAATTTGAATAGAATAAATGTGAATCCAAATAGAATAGAAAAGAATAGAACAGAAAATAAAAGAATAGATTAGAAAAAACAACAGAATAGAATGAATATAATCATCTTCCAAAATATGAATTTCGAATATAATAAATTCAATTTCAAATGAAATTCAATTTAAATGCAATTTGAAAGAAATTCAGATGGAATTAGATTTGAATTTGAATGCAATTCGAATGGAATTAAAATTCGAATCTATTCAAATTTTCTGAATTTAATCGAATTGAGTTCAATTCGACCGAAGTTAGAAAATTCTAATCAATTCGAATAAACAAAACAAATTTCAAAAACGAATGAAACAAATTCAACTAAACAAATTTATGTTAATAACATGTCTACTAAGGCCCGCTATCCGCTGACGTCAAAGAGCCGGTTCAGATGCAGCATCCACTTAGGTGAGTAAAGGTTTGTTTGTTTTTTACAGGTATCCCAAAGTTCTCTCTTAACAACTTGCCGACCAGCCGCCATCATTATACAGCGGCAGTTCGGCTTGTTCCTGCAAATCACCGTAGGTGTACGTGGGCTCTTTGAAGAGCCATAGCAGGCACGCACGAGCGGGCCGCCGGAGGCATAAGCACGCCCGCTGCACAGCGGGAGAGCTGATGCGAGTGGCCGGCGGCTGCAATGTCTGCCGACCACCTGCGACCGCTCCACAGAGAGCCAGAATGGAGATCTGTCAATGTAAACAAACAGATCCCATTCTGACAGGGGAGTAAAGAGAGATCTGCTATTCCTAGTGATCAGGAACAGCGATCTCTCTCCTCCTCCAGTCAGTACACTCCCCCCCACAGTTAGAAACACCTCCCAGGGAACACATTTAACCCCTTGATAACCACTAGTATTAACACCTTTCCTGCCAGTGACATTTATACAGTAATCAGTGCATTTTTATAGCACTGATCACTGTATAATTGTTAGTGGGCCCAAAAAAGTGTCAAAAGTGTCAAAAGTGTTTGACCTGTCTGCCGCAATGTTGCAATCCTGCTAAAAATCGCTGATCACCACCATTACTAGTAAAATTATTAATAAAAATGCCATAAATCCATCCCCTAATTTGTAGATGCTATAACTTTTGCACAAACTAATATGCGCTTTTTGCGATTTTTGTTTACCAAAAATATGTAGAATACATATTGGCCTAAACTGATGAAGACATTTTTTTTTTTTTTTTTTTTTTTCGATATTTATTACAGCAAAAAGTAAAAAATATTGTTTTTTTTTCCAAAATTGTCTGTTTTTTTTTTGTTCATAGCGCAAAAAATAAAAACCGCAGACGTGATCAAATACCACCAAAAGAAAGCTCTATTTGTGGGGAAAAAAGGACATACATTTTTTTGGGTACAGCGTTACACGACCACGCAATTGTCAGTTAAAGCAACGCAGTGCCGTATCGCAAAAAATGGCCTGGTCATTAAGGGGGAATATCTTCTGGTCCTTAAGTGGTTAAGTATATGCATGTTCCTTTTACACAGATAGTTTGCTTATTACTATGGTGACAGGGTCACTTATAAAATATTAAAAACACAAAAATTCCAGCTGTTCAAAGCCTGACCTCAAGTTTTGTTCTGACAGTTCGCAGGGAAACAAAAGCCCAAAGTTAATCGTTGAACTGATGAATGTATTTATTTTATGTTGATTATTATTATTATTAGCAGTAGTATATTATTATTTTTATTATTATAATTATTATTCAAGATTTATATAGCGCAGTTTGTGCAGCACTTTACAAATGTAACAAAGTCTTTGTTGCTCAGCTCTTAATAATACAGGAGCCGTAATCACAAGAAAATGGAAAACAAACTATTGTATTTAAATTGTTTACTGACATCTAATGATATTTAAGCTTAACTGACCTTGTACAAGTACATTTTATCATGTACAACATTGATTACTTTCATGCAATGAATTGCCTTATTAAACCTTGTGTTATTTTTCCATCATGTAAGATAATTAGATCATACTAATAGTGGTTACTGTGCTTAAAAGGCATGTTGCTGGCTCACATTGAGGGAATTTCGGATTTTAACTTGCAGTAGACTGAGCCATTTTGTTGTAATTACAACAGATTATGCTGTAATGTTAGCCTTTAATTTAAATTTATTTTGAGCTGGACTTGTAATGGCTGCGCAAGCTTAAGATGTTATTCAAATAAGTTTTTTTTTTCCCTTCTCAAGTCTATCAACAGCTGTGTTAGTTTATTATAAGCTGCCCCATTTAATTAGGAATATTGATGTATGAAGAACATGTTGTGTTCTTGAAAATTAGAGAAACATAATAGCCCGAAATTAGACATAAGTGTTTTCATTTGTAGTCAAATTAAAAGTAAAAAAAAAAAAAAATGTAGTAAAAGTGAAAAAAAAAAAAAAAAAAGAAAAAAAAAACTGAAAGTACAGCTCAAAGGAGAAGAAGAGCAAGGAGAAGAAGAGCAAGAAGAAGTTAAATAATGAAAAATAAGCACAGATCATGGTTTACTTTCTCATTGTTTGGAAATGAAAGCTTAACCACATATCAATCATCGTGGGTTTATCAGTGGCTAATTGGGGGTTGGTTTTTCACTGGATAAAGCATGGCTGGGTGGCCATTGGATGGCTGACAGTGTACAGAGCTGATCTGTGAGGCTCTGTACATTGTGATCGCTGTGTTTGGAGACCATTCACAGTGATCACAAATTAAAAAATTGTAGTGTAGTGTAGTGTAGTGTAGTGTAGTGTAATGTCTGAGAGACCACTATATACACTATATTGCCAAAAGTGTTGAGACGCCCCTCCAAATCATTGAATTCAGGTGTTCCAATCACCTCCATGGCCACAGGTGTATCAAATCAAGCACCTAGGCATGCAGACGGCTTCTACAAACATTTGCGAAAGAATGGGTCGCTCTCAGGAGTTCAGTGAATTCAAGCGTGGTACCATGATAGGTTGTTACCTGTGCAATAAGTCCATTGCTACTAAATATTCCTCAGGTCAACTGTTAGTGGTATTATAACAAAGTGAAAGCAACTGGGAACAACAGCAACTCAGCCATGTAAATTGATAGAGCGAGGGCAGCGCTTGCTGAAGTGTACAATGCACAGAAGTGACCAACTGTTTGCAGTGTCAGTAGCTACAGATCTCCAAACTTCATGTGGCCTTTAGATTAGCACAACAGTGCGTAGAGAGCTTCATTGAATGGGTTTCCATGGCTGAGCAGATGCATCCAAGCCTTACATCACCAAGTGCAATGCAAAGTGTTGGATGCAGTGGTGTAAAGAATGCCGCCACTGGAATCTAGAGCAGTGGAGATGTGTTCTCTGGAGTGACCAATCACTCTTCTCTGTCTGGCAATCTGATGGACATGTCTGGGTTTGGTGGTTGTCTGACTGCATTGCGCTAAGTGTAAAGTTTGGTGGAGAGAGGATTATGGTGTGGGGTTGTTTTTCAGGGGTTGGGCTTGGCCCCTTAGTTCCAGTGAAGGGAACTCTTAAGGCGTCA
This sequence comes from Aquarana catesbeiana, assembly GCF_042186555.1. Lineage (NCBI taxonomy): Eukaryota > Metazoa > Chordata > Amphibia > Anura > Ranidae > Aquarana > Aquarana catesbeiana. The sequence goes on along the minus strand of NC_133327.1, from coordinate 666,252,208 downwards.
GCATACCAAGACATTTTGGACAATTTCATGCTCCCAACTTTGCAGGAACAGTTTGGGGATGGTCCCTTCCTGTTCCAACATGACTGCGCACCAGTGCACAAACAAGGTCCATAAAGACATGGGTGAGCGAGTTTGGGTTGAAAAAACTTGACTGGCCTGCACAGAGTCCTGATAGAACACCCTTGGGATGAATCAGAGCAGAGACTGAGAGCCAGGCCTTCACGTCCAACATGATTGCCTGACATTACATGCGCTTCTGGAAGAATGGTCAAACATTCCCATAGACACACTCCTAAACCTTGTGGACAGCCTTGCCAGAAGAGCTAAAGCTGTTAATCTGCAAAGGGTGGGCCAACTGGATATTGAACCCTACAGACTAAGTTTAAGTAAACTTAGGACTTAAAACTTAAGACTAAGTAAAATTAAATTTCATGTGCGTGTAAAGGCAGGTGCCCCAGTACTCTTGACAATATAGTGTATATGACAGCCTCCCACTGTCAATGGTTTCTAAGGAGGCGTGGATTCTAGCAAATGATGCGTCCTTAGCAACCGCTACTTTCACTGGCACATTGGCTTACATGCCCAGAAAGCCCTGGCCACCTATGCAAAGGGACGACAAAGAGGATAGCAGTGACATCACTGCTCAGATATGCTCACTGGCCATATTTGGACAATGATGTCACTACTATCCCCACCCCTTCCCGAATATAGCTGATGACAATTTTTTTTTTGTTTTTTGCATGAGGATCCCTATAAAAATCCATACTAGACTTAAGTGTCTGGTATGCATTTTAAGGGGGACACTAGGCATTTTTTTATTCTTGCTGGAGGATGTGCTATGGCAAAAGTGACATTTACAAAGAAAAAAAATAGATACAGTTTCAATTTCTGGCAAAGGACATTTTATTGCTGGCTTCTTTTTTAAAAGAAAAAAAGCCGCATTAGGATCCCTACAAAGCTCCCTATGTGTTATGTGTGCTACTTATTTATTTTTATTTTTTTTAAAGAAGCAGGTAGGGAAATTCCATTTGCCAGTAATTTAGAGGCATTTTTACATTGTAGATGTCAGTACTTAAAAAAAATCAGGGCAGTGCCCACCTCATGCTATTTTTTTTGTCAACCCTTTGCCTATTAACCCAGAATATTTGAATATGTTCATTTGACAGATTTGCCTTCCGCTGATTTCAATGGGGTTTTGGGTTTTGCCATTTTCCTTGTAGTTCACCAGACCCTGTTCAAACAGAACCCAGGGCAGTTTGGCTCATCCCATCATCAGCTTCAACAGCAAACAGTTCAGTCCTCATCCTCAAAACAATTTATCCACACTTTAGAATTCATGCCTTTGGTCAGATATCCAGCAATGTGAATGGAAAATCTGGGCTGAACATCTGTGATGGGAGTAACTTTGGGCGGGGGGCTTGTGGAACTCAGCTTACCTTGGAGAACACTGGAAGCTCCTGGTCCAGCTCCCATGGCTCCTCCTATGTGTAAGTCACCCTGTATCCATTCAGGGCACAGGGTGACTGAGAATCCCAGTTTGATCTGTACTAATCGAACTGTACAACCACACTGGAATGTTGTATATATATATATATATATATATATATATATATATATATATTCTATATTGTCCCATACTGTTGTGGACTGTTTGCTGGGTCGTTTGGGGTGTGGCTGTATTCCATTGTTCTATTGTTTGTGTCTGCCATTTGAGCAAAGTATTATGGGATGTATGTCTATGTGGATAAGCTGTGAGAGGGGAGAGGGGGGGGGGATTCCTCCTGCAGCCCCTCCCAAAGACGGTCTACTATTGATAGTTGAATACCTGTGTGTCATGCTATTGAAGGAGGTAAAGTTTACCCTGCCCTGAATGCAAAGGTGGGGGGGATTGTCCCTAGTGTAACCTCTGTGTACCTGTGTTTTAATAAACAGTTCCATGTTCAAGCTGTGTAATTGAGCTAGTCTCACCTGATTCTTAGTTACAATATATGGGCTGTAATATCTGATATCTGAAAATCCAGATTGGAGGAAGCAGTGTACTGACGGAAGAACTCAATTGGAGTACAGGGATCCGTTATAACATCCATAGGAATAGTTGGGTCAGAAGTGCAGTCATGGGCAGCTGCAATGGAAAACTGGGTCTGTGAGCCTACTTTAGAACAGTAAGCACTGGTTCACACTGGTGCAGCTTTGAATTTGCACTACTTCAGCATGATTTCAAATCGCTTGACAAATCGCACCAGTGTGACTGGGGGCTAAGGGTAAGAGTCAGGGTTAACGTCTCAGAATGAGAAGTATATTCTTTCAGGGTTTCAAAGGTGACAAAGAATTCTGAAAGGAAGGCGGGGGTATTTGCACATGATGGCTAGGAATTAAAAAAACTATACAGGATCTTCTCCCAAATTGGTGTGACAATCAAACATTTTTTCCACCCAGTCAAACAAATCCACTTCAAGAAGAAAAAATGCAATCTAATGTGAACGGGTTACTAGGGGTGATTGCAGAAGGCAAATCTCATTTAGCAATTAGGAGACAGCTGTCAGAAACAATTGGATGTTCCAATTCTTTAAATATGGCCATAATCTGTGTTCGGGACATTCATTACTATTCTTAATGCCCTAATTTTTAGCACCACTCAAATCTAGCCCCATCCAGCCACAGTAGCTCTTAGCCTCTCATAGAGTGAATGAAAACACTAAAAGCCCCATTTGTACAGTATGAGGCCCAATTCACCCCTGCAGTGGGAGTTGCTCCTCTGTACTGAGGGGCTATAACAATTAAACCCTTGAGAAAGTCATGTGTTAGTGACGCAACGTGTCGGGAGGAGCCGAGTGACATCACTTCTGGTCATGGCCGAGACCGGAAGTTCGGATTCCATAGTGATCTGTCTGATTGTGACCCCACACTGTAAGTCTCTACATTGTTTTTTATTAAACTCGTTGCTAGAACTACACCATGAGGAATTTTATTCTTATTGCATGTGTGAACCGATTGATTATCAACTACTGAGTGACATACTTCCTTTGGAGACCAGCGTTGCAGTTGATGTGTGTTACCCTTTGATTGAAGGTGAGCGGCCATTGCACATAGTGGTGATTGGTGAAGTTGTTTTTTTTCCTTGGATTGAGCACTGGACTATTTGATGTTTTTACTTCACTCTCAGAATTACTGTCCAAGCACTTTAGAAAGAACTTTTTGTTTGCATTCACATTTTGCACTGCACTTTTGCATCACTATCTATCTATCTATCTATCTATCTATCTATCTATCTATCTATCTATCTATCTATCTATCTATCTATCTATCTGCCTATCTATATATATATATAGATATAGATATATTTATAGATATATATAGATATATATAGATCTCTCTCTCTCTCTCTCTCTCTCTCTCTCTCTCTCTATATATATATATATATATATATATATATATATATATGTGTGTGGTTATTCTGATTGACAATCTGAGAGAGAGATATCATTTTGCCCCTGTACAAATCATTAGTAAGACCTCATCTTTTGGGCACCAGTTCATAAAAAGAATATCAGGGAACTGGAGAAAGTGCAGAGAAGAGCAACCAAACTGATAAGAAGCATGGAGGAACTCAGCTATGAGGAAAGATTAGAGGAACTGAATTTATTCTCTCTTGAGAAAAGGAGATTAAGGGGGATATGATCACCATGTATAAATACATAAGTGGTCCATATAGTGAACTTGGTGTTGAGTTATTCACTTTAAGGTCTTTACAGAGGACAAGGGGGCACTCTTTACGTCTAGAGGAAAAAAGATTTCTTCTCCAAATACCGAAAGGTTTTTCACAGTTAGAGCTGTGAAAATGTGGAATAGACTTCCTCCAGAGGTGGTTCTGGCCAGCTCAGTAGATTGCTTTGGGAAAGGTCTGGATTCTTTCCTAAATGTACATAACATAATAGACATGTGCACACTGAAATATTTTGTTTCGGAATTTCGTTTTCATCCGAAAAATAAATTTATTTAGTTACTCCCGAAATTCGTTTTTATTTATTTAATTTTTCGTTAAAAATTGCATTCGTCCGAAAATCCAAATTAAGGTCGAATCTGTCATTGAAGGCTTATGGTGTCTGTCGAATGTTCAAAGAAGATTTGACGGAGCAGCTAAACTGTACGACGCCGTATAGTTTACCTGCTCCGTCAAATCTTCTTAGAACTTTCCACAGACACCATAAGCCAAAGTACGTGTGTACTTAGTTCTAGCTATTTTACTGCTCCTCCACTTTGGTTACAATCAGCCAATAACATTCATCATCATCATTATTTTTATTTATCTTTTCTCCCCTACGTCGAATCTTTTCTCCCCTACATCGGATCTTTCCTCTCTATGTCGAATCTTTTCTCTCTATGTAGAATAATCTTGGACTAATAAAGTTAAGGTTAGGCACATTCAACCACAGGTTTGATGGACACAGATTGTTATTGTCATCATCATGTCGAATCTCCTATCTATATCGAACTGTTGCAGCAACGAAAACGAAAATAAAGCATTTGTTTATGTCGGATCTTTCGTTTTTCGGATTCTGCACTTTCGTTATTGTTTGTTAAAACGATAACGAAAATACCTGAAATTCGGACGAAAATGCATTCGGACGAAAACGAATGCACATGTCTACTGGGTACTGACATTTATAGGTAACTTTGATCCAGGGAAAATCTGATTGCCTCTTGGGGGATAAGGAAGACATTTTTTCCCCTGCTGTAGCAAATTGGATCCTACTTTGCTGGGGTTTTTTGCCTTCCTCTGGATCAACTGTCGGTATAGGATTATGTATGGGATTGGATATAGGATTATGTGTATGGGATTTTATGATTTTCTTTTTTTTTTTTAATTATTGGTTGAACTAGATGGACTTGTGTCTTTTTTCAACCTGACTAACTATGTAACTATGTAACAATCACGATTTATAAAATTTTTAAGTGACACCCACATTTATACTGTATGTTTGCACTTTAATGTATGTCAATATATTCACTAGTATTTTCATACAGTTCTTACAGCAGTTGTATTTAGAAAAGTTTGTCTAGATCTAGCGCTGTTCTAGATGTAATATAACACTTGAGCCCCTTCAGGTCCACCTGTCCATTTTTCAGGCGGACTCATTTGGACCACCCATTGTTCTCTATGGGGCAGAGGATGTCAGAGGACTTGTGTTCTCTATCACCCACTGGCATCCGATCCGGTCCGCTTAAAAGAGACGTATGGGGAAATGGATAAGTTCCCCATCCGCCTGGCGAATTGTACCGAATGACAATTGGATCGAAACGAACAGGCAATCTATTTCCATCCGACCGCCCCATAGAGTACAACAGGCTGAGTTCGTATCCGCTCTGCATTATGGAGTGGACATGGACCTGTTATCGGCCTTCTCAGCAGCGATCAGTGGAGATAAGCCCCGCTGAGCAGGCGGGCCTGCTTTGACAGATTCTTAGACAGATTCTGCCCCATCTGAAAGGGGCCTTAGATGGGAGAGCCCTCAGGTTGCCTCATTAGTGTTTTCTAGCAGCTGGAACAGCAGGCATGAGATGGGGCAGTGGCACAGTGTCTGAAGAACGTTTGTCACCCTCTTAATTCTATGATGCCATATACCAGTGATGGCAAACCTTGGCACCCCAGATGTTTTGGAACTACATTTCCCATGATGCTCAGCTACACTGTAGAGTTCATGAGCATCATGGGAAATGTAGTTCCAAAACATCTGGGGTGCCAAGGGTCGCCATCACTGCCATATACCATTTCAGGGTAGATGTAATGCAAAAGAATGAATGTTATCTTACAAATCACTTGGCAGGCAAAGTATTTATCAAATATACTGTACAGTATATTCAACAAATAATATAACTGCTTGGCTTGAGTTGCCCCTTGAAGAGAAGCTATAGTGTGTTTTCAGTGAACACAGTGTTTATCCTAAAGTGTATTACTAGGCAATACTGTATGGGTAGGAGTGGACCTTTTCAAGTTAGTATTGCTGTTTGTGACTACATCAGGAAATTCACACTTTTTTTTTTTTATTTCATCTTTATTGATGGCAATACATGGTACACAGGATTAAACAAGAACATGTTAGACCATAACCAAAAACATTACTCGTAAAAGCCATAACTATTGTGTCAATGAATGGTAAATCTGCACCATAGGACAAGCTTAAAGTCAGTGATCAAAGTATCCTAGGTAAAGCAAATAATAAACTTGTCATATAATAATGAGCACATACAGTATCTCACAAAAGTGAGTACACCCCTCACATTTTTGTAAATATTTTATTATATCTTTTCATGTGACAACACTGAAGAAATGACACTTTGCTACAATGTAAAGTAGTGAGTGTACAGCTTGTTTAACAGTGTAAATTTGCCGTCCCCTCAAAATAACTCAACACACAGCCATTAAACCACTGGCAACTAAAGTGAGTACACCCCTAATGCCGTGTACACATGAGCAGACTTTTCGACCGGACTGGTTCGACGGACCGAATCCGGCGGATAATCCGACCGTGTGTGGGCTTCATCGGACCCTCAGCGGACTTTTTCTGTCGAAGATCTGACGGACTTTAGATATGGAACATGTTTCAAATCTTTCCGCCGGACCCAAATCCTATCGAGAAATCCGCTCGTCTGTATGCTAGTCTGACGGACGAAAACTGACGCTAGGGCAGCTATTGGCTACTGGCTATGAACTTCCTTATTTTAGTCCGGTCGTACGTCATTACGTACGAATCCGTCGGACTTTGGTGTGATTGTGTGTAGGCAAGTCCGTTCGTTAGAAAGTCCGTCGAAAGTTCTTCATAACTCCGTCGAAAGTCTGTTGGAAAGACCGTCGGACCTTTGATGCCGAAAAGTCCACCCACGTGTACGCGGCATCAGTGAAAATGTCCAAATTCAGCCCAATTAGCCATTTTCCCTCCCCGGTGTCATGTGACCCATTAGTGTTACAAGGTTTCAGGTGTAAATGGGGAGCAGGTGTGTTAAATTTGCTCTACATAAAGATGGCCTAGGCTATAAGAAGATTGCCAAGACCCTGAAACTGAGCTGGTGAGGGATGTACCCACTCAAGTCCAAGTGTCATTAACTCACACAGGACAAAGGGTTAGTAAATTCCTCAGTAAAGGGAGTAGCCAGTTTAAAAGAAAGAGTAGGATGGGCAAGAAGAGGGAAATTCACCATTTTCTCCAGATGACTAAATTTGTCACAAAGCCAGTAAATCAAGAGAAATCCAAAATGTTAGTGTTGTCCCCAGAACAAGAGACAAGAGCAAATCTTTGGAGACTCGTGTTCTGGGGACAACACTCTAAGATGGGAATTTTAACCACTTCAACCAGCTCTAGAAGATTTTACCCCTTCATAAACCAGGCAATTTTTTGCTATTTAGCACTGCACTAGTTTAACTGGCAATTGACTAGTCATGCAACGCTGTACCTAAATGAAACTGATATCATTTTTGTTACACAAATAGAGCTTTCTTTTGGGGGTATTTGATGACCACTGTTTTTTATTTTTTATTATTTAACCGCTTGCCACCCGCCGGCTGTCATATGATGACCAGGCGGCGCGGCTCTCGTTCTGGGTGGGTGTCATATGACGTCCATCCATTTAAACAGGGAATGCGCGTGATCATGTGCGTACATCCCTGTTCCTTCGGTGGCGGCGTGTCACAGAGACACCGCTCGCCACCGAGGGGGGTGAACAGCCATTGGGCATGGCTGTTTACCACGTGATCGGCCGTGATGAAGTCACGGCCGATCACAGATGGTACCGCCCCACTTTGCACAGCGCATGCGTGTGATCGTGAGCGTGCACGTCAGTGGCAGCGTGTTCCCCGGAACACTGCTCGTCACCGACGCTGGTAAACAACCATTGGCCAGCGGCTGTTTACCACGTGATCGGCTGTGATCCTTTCACAGCCGATCACTAAATGTAAATACAGAGCGGTAACGAGATGTTACCGGGTTCTCCTCCTCACACACTGATCGTGTGCGAGAAGGAGATTGCGGTAACAACTCCTTACCGCTTACAGTGTACACCAATCACACTGATTGCCCTCCCCAATAAAGAGGACCTGTCACCACCCATCAAAGCACATGTCACAGTTCATCTGAGTAGCTGTCACTGTCCATATGAGTACCTGTCAATCCATCTGAGTACCCGAGTACCCGTCTCAGTCCATCGGAGTACCCGAGTACCTGTCTCAGTTCATCCGAGTACCCGAGTACCTGAGTACCTGTCACAGTCCATATGAGTACCTGAATACCTGTCACAGTCCATATGAGTACCTGAGTACCTGTCACAGCCCATATGAGTACCTGTCACAGTTCATATGAGTAGCGAGTACCTGAGTACCTGTAACCGCCATTCAGAGTACCCGAATACCAGTCACCAGCCCATCAGTGTACCCGAGTACCTATCTGTAGGCCATCAAAGTACTCGAGTACCTGTCACTCACCAGGCCATCAGAGTACCCGAGTACCTGTCACCAGCCCATCAGAGTACCTGTCTGCAGCTCATCAAGTTACCTGAGTGCCTGTCTCCAGCCCATCAGAGTACCCGAGTACCCGAGTACCTATCTGCAGCCCATCAGAGTACCGAGTACCTATTTGCAGCCCATGCCTCATAGAATATATGTTGGGGTGTTTGCTTTCCAAAATGGGGTCATTTTGTGGGTAATTTCAATGTCCTGGTGCTCAAGGACCTTCAAAAGTGTAATAAGGAATTAAATGAGATGAGTAATTTATGCTCCTAGAACACCTGAAGGTACTACTTCAATGTTGGGCCTCTGTATGTGGCCAGGCTGTGTAAAAGTCCCACACGTGTGGTATTGCCATACTCGGGAAGAGTAGCAGAATGTACTTTGGGGTGTAATTTGTGGTATGCATATGCTGTGTGTGAGAAATAACCTGATAATATATCAATTTTGTAAAAAAAAAAAAAAAAAATCTTTATTTTGCAAAGAATTGTGGGAAAAAAAATACAACTTAAAAAAACTCACCATGCTACTCACTTAATACATTGGAATGTCTACTTTCTAAAAAGGGATCATTTGGGGGTATTAGTACTTTCCTGACTTGTTAGTGTCTCAAGAAATGAGGTTCAGATGATGTACTGAAGGCCTGATCAGATGTGATCAATTTTCAGTGATTGGCACCATAGTTTGTAGACTCTAGAACTTTCACAAAGACCAAATAATATACACTAATTTGGGTTATTTTTACCAAAGATATGTAACAGCCAAAATTTATGAAGAAAAATTACTAATTTGCAAAATTTTATGACAGAAACAAAGAAAAAGGCATTTTTTCCACAATTTTTTTTATTTATAGCACAAAAAATAAAAAAAACCCACTAGTGATTAACTACCACCAAAGAAAGCTCTATCTCTATTTGTGTGGAAAAAAAGGAGGAAAATTTCATATTGGTACAGTGTTGCATGACTGAGTAATTGTCATTCAAAGTGTGAGAGCGCTGAAAGCTGAAAATTGGTCTGGGCAGGAAGGGGGTGTAAGTGCACTGTATTGAGGTGCAAAAAAATGCCTGAAAATTTTGAAAAAAAAATATTTTTTTATTTTCTGCTATAAAACATATCCAAAACATATAAAACATTTCCAATTAAAAAAAATACATAAAAACAAAAATCTTATTTTTCTCCATACATTTTGGCCAAAATGTATTTTGCTGCAAGTCTTTGGTAAAAAGAAAATCCCAATAAGTGTACATTGATTGGTTTGTGTGAAAGTGTCTACAAATTAAAGTATACAGTTGTGCTCATAAGTTTACATACCCCGGCAGAATTTATGATTTCCATTTTTCAGAGAATATGAATGATAACACAAAAACTTTTCTTTCACTCATGGTTAGTGTTTGGCTGAAGCCATTTATTATCAGTCAACTGTGTTTACTCTTTTTAAATCATAATGGCAACAGAAACTACCCAAATGACCCTGATCAAAAGTTTGCGTACCCCAGTTCTTAATACCGTGTATTGCCCCCTTTAACATCAATGACAGATTAAAGTCTTTTGTGGTAGTTGTGGATAAGGCTCTTTATCTTCTCAGATGGTAAAGCTGCCCATTCCTCTTGGCAAAAAGCCTCCAGTTCCTGTAAATTCTTGGGCTGTCTTGCATGAACTGCATGTTTGAGATCTCCCCAGAGTGGCTCAATGATATTGAGGTCAGGAGACTGAGATGGCCACTCCAGAACCTTCACTTTATTCTGCTGTAGCCAATGACAGGTCGACTTGGCCTTGTGTTTTGGATCGTTGTCATGTTGGAATTTCCAAGTACGTCCCATGCGCAGCTTCCTGGCTGATGAATGCAAATGTTCCTCCAGTATTTTTTGATAACATACTGCATTCATCTTGCCAACAATTTTGACCAAATTTCCTGTGCCTTTGTAGCTCACACATCCCCAAAACATCAGCGATCCACCTCCTCTGTTTCACAGTAGGAATGGTGCACCTTTCATCATAGGCCTTGTTGACTCCTCTCCAAATGTAGCTTTTATGGTTGTGGCCAAAAAGCTCAATTTTGGTCTCATCACTCCAAATGACTTTGCCCAGAAGGTTTGAGGCTTGTCTCTGTACTGTTTGGCGTATTGTAAGCAGAATACTTTGTGGCATTTGCGTAGTAATGGCTTTCTTCTGGCAACTTGACCATGTAGCCTATCTTGCTTCAAGTGCCTCCTTATTGTGCATCTTGAAACAGCCACACCACATGTTTTCAGAGAGTCCTGTATTTCACCTGAAGTTATTTGTGGGTTTTTCTTTGTATCCCAAACAATTTTCCTGGCAGTGGTGGCTGAAATTTTAGTTGGTTTACCTGACTGTGGTTTGGTTTCAACAGAACCCCTCATTTTCCACTTCTTGATTAGAGTTTTAACACTGCTGATTGGCATTCTCAATTTTTTGGATATCTTTTTATATGCCTTTCCTGTTTTAAACAGTTCAACTACCTTTTCCCGCACATTCTTTGACAATTCCTTTGCTTTCCCCATGACTCAGAATCCAGAACAGTCAGTGCGGCACTAGATGAAAGATGCAAGGGTCTGTCAGGAGTCCAGAAACCTTTTATACACACACACTAATTACAAGCAAACAGATCACAGATGAGGATGGTTACCTTTAATAGCAATTCAAACCCCTTTGTGTCAACTTGTGTGCATGTTATCAGGCCAAAATCACCAGGGTATGTAAACTTTTGATCAGGGTCATTTGGGTAGTTTCTGTTAAATCATAATTTGAATTGAATTAAAGCATAATCTGTTGTGATTATGATTTAAAAAGAGTGAACAGAGTTGATTGATAATAAATGGCTTCAGGCAAACACTAACCATGAATGAAAGAAATGTTTTTATGTTATCATTCATATTCTCTGAAAAATGGACAAGAAATCATAAATTCTGCCGGTGTATGTAATCTTATGAGCACAACTGTTTTTATTGGAATTTTGTATACTACTAATGGCAGCGATCAGTGACTTATAATGGGACTTATAATGGGACTGAGATAGTGTGGCAGGAAAACTGACACTAACTGACACTGGGATGGGGGGGAGGGTAACACAGGGTTCTGGACTGTGATTGGACACAGCCGATCAGAAGGTACCAGGAATGAATCATTGACCGGCATCTGCTGACAGACATCCGCTGTGTACAATCACAGCAGATGTTGCCAGGTGACCCCCCTAAACCCAGAAGTATGTATGGGTACGGGTATGTTGCTTTGCCTGCATGGGCCGCCTGTCTGGCAAACCCGTAAGATACATAGGTAGCACATGGCTCATGTCACAATAATTATCCAAGGGGAAGGACTTCCTTCACTCTGTCAGTCACCATTGTGTTTGAGGTCTGGTAAGTGCTTAATAAGAAGGACAGGGATTGCTGGGATCAGCGGGGTTGCTGAGGGATGGTTTGCTCATATATTGTCAAGATTGCCTGATTATTTGTATTGCTACAATTTCCTACATTTGCTACATTTTATTGCCCCTTCATATTCGCAATTAGTCATTGGTTGCCCCCATATAAACACAATCGGCCCTTTGTTACCCACATAGTGTCACAAGTTGCTATTTTCTGCTCATGTATTGCAGTAATTGCCTATTTGCTCTCTGCACATTGAGGTGGGTTACAGAGAGAGAGTTTGCTTACATGTCAGGATTGCCTGATAGTTTGCAAAGTGTTAGAATTTCCATTGTGTTGTCCTCATATATATTCACAATTAACCATTGGTTGCCCACATATTGTGACAAGTTACTGTTTTCGGCTCATGTATTGTAGTAATTGCCTATTTTTGCTTGCACATTGTAACAGTTGACTGGTTGTTGCCTGTGTATTGTATGCAATTGCCCATTTGGAGCCTATGTACTGACAGGATAGGCATTTCTGTCTATGTATTTACAACCCTGCTCCTGGTAATGGTGATACATTAATATCATTTTATTACCTATCGCTATCAAAGCCTGATCCAGTTTCCTTATATTTTGCTATGGTGCACCACATACACCATAAGGAAGGCTGAACGCCGAAGAATTGATGCTTTTGAACTATGGTGTTGGAGAAGACACTTGAAAGTCCCTTGGACGGCAAGAAGATCAAGCCAGTCAATCTTGTAGGAAATCACCCTTGAATATTCACTGGAAGGACAGATCCTGAAGCTGAAACTCAAATACTTTGGCCACCTAATGCGAGGAGAGGACTCATTGGAAAGACCCTGATGCTGGGAAACATGGAAGGAAAAAAAGAGGAAGGGGGCGACAGAAAACAAGATGGATAGATAGCATCATCGAAACAACGAACATGAAGTTCAGCAAGCTCCGGGAAGTAGTGGAGGACAGAAAAGCCTGGCAAGCTATGGTCCATGAGGTCATGAAGAGTCAGGCATGACTAAATGACTGAACAACAACAACCACATACACGCTATAAACCTTCAGTTTTATTTTATGTTGCACAGTGCTAAAATCTCTATGTTTTCCCTCTATTAACACTGTTGATTTTATTTTTGATTTTATTTTATTCAGCATGCAGATAACGTCCCATTTTTTCGCAGCAGCACACATAGTGCGCCACTAATATACCTTCAATTTTATTGAATTTTTTTTACCATGATTATATATAATACAATGCAGATAAAGAAAATCTTCACTGTCTCCAATTTTGAAGGTGAAGGGTTTTAAACAATCAGCTCAGGGTCACTGTCAACTATGCTAGGTACATCACTGATTTATTGTAAATGCTGCTCTAGGTATTCTGCAACGATAAATTCTTTCATATATTCTCCATCTGTTTCTCACTTACAATGATTTGCACTGTGTTCTCAAGTAAAACCAAAATATAATTAAAGCTAGGTTCTTTCTTCCGAGTGATTTCTTGGTCTACCATTCTAAACCCTGCAAAAAAAAGGGGACATGGTTTCCTCCTCCACAGACCCATGTGAATCTTTGATGCAACCCCCATACTTCCCATCTCGCTAGTTCTGCTGCTTGATTTACCCTGATGCTTGTGGCCACAGAAAAATATTATTATTGGTATTATTATACAGGGCTTATAGCGCCAACAATTTGCAAACCACAAAGAAAAGGGAGACGATACAGTTACATAACAATTCAATACAAGAGCGTTAGGAAGGACTTCTGAATATACAAAGGAGGGACTGGTAATAGCAAAGGTACTAACAATGAGGGACTAGCTGATGGAGAAAGTAGAAGTACTGTAAGTACAGTATATTAGGTGGAGGAATAATAGACTTCCCTAAAATGATACGTTTCCAAGGATTGCTCAGAGGTGGACAGTGTAAAAGATAGCTAGATAAACTGGGGTAAACATTTCCAGAGGATAGGAGAGTCTTTGGAGAAGTCTTGGAGGTAAGCATGGAAGGAGGTTACAAGGGAGCTAGAGAGCAGGAGGTCCCAGGAGAAGCAGAGTATACGATTTGGGTCATATTTTGGGATGAGGTTGGTATTGTAGCATGAGAATTGTGGATGGCTTTGTATGTTGTTGTTAGTATTTAGAATTTTATACATTGTGTCTTTGGAAACCAGTGATGGTTACCATTGAATAGTTGGTAAGAACATGAAAGTGTATTGTAAATGTGTTTTTATGTTGATCCCTTTTGGTTCTATGCAAAAGCCCACACACGCTTTATGATATATAACACCTTCATTCTCCTATTACTTCTCCAACTTATCCACCAGCCTGGATAAGATTTCATGAAATGCCCATATCACAGATTGTTTTGAGTGGCATGCGCATTTCAAGAGCGGAAGAACATCACTGGAAGACGACGAGAGATCAGGAAGACCTTCAGGCTGGGCTCTCACTATCTTCGCATGTGGCTCACAGCAGAGGTCCATTATGTTCCCTTTTCATCGTTTCAGGTCCGATTTCAGCCCAAACTTTTGGCTGAATTCAGACCTGAAATGGACCAAAAGACCCACAGGGCTACTGTGCAAATTTGCACCGGATCCGCAGTGGAGATATGTGAACCAGCTCCATAGAGAGCTGGTCAAAATCTCCTGCTATTGCAAATTGGATGCAGGGAACCCACATCCAATTCACAATAGTATGAACCCAAACTCAACGCGCTCAACCCCTGAAAATGTTGAAACCATTCGGCAACTTGTACATGATGATTTTCGGAGAACAATTGCACGTGCCACTCAAAACACCTCAAATGACTCTGGCTTGCCAAAACTTGCCAAACATGTCAAACATCTCTGAGACAGATTTGCCCAGTTTCCTTGGTGACATATCCTTAGTAAAATCTCTCTAGCATGACTAAGGATAGAACAGAGGTCCCCAGTCAACCAACTTTTACACTGCTGGGCCATTCAAACCCTATCATAACACCCCTGCAAATAACCAGACCATCAATTAAAATGGCTATAGAAGCCATTTATTATAATTTATAAAGTTACAAAAATCAAAACATTTTGTACACTTTTATTTTTCCATAACCATACATCTCTTGAAATCAAATTAAGTGTGCAGGTCTTTGAAGACAGTATACTCTCTGTCTCTTTTGAACCATTTACATATATTGGGACCCCAGCTGCAAGACACCATCTTGGGTCAATAAAAAAAGTAAAAGCAGATATCCCAATCCATAAAATCTCAGGTCACTAACAGGTGATAAACTACAGGAAACCATTCCTGAAGGCAGGTCCCCAATATGACTGCCTTCAAACATGCCAAACCTATACTGGTTGTTCTGACTTTAATAAATGTGATCCACCTACAAGCATAAGTTCCCTGGTGGTGTAGTGATCTCCAAATGAGCTTGCAACACTCCTGTCTGTCAGACTCTCTGAATCTCTGAATCTAATCAGGTAAGTGACTGCTCTCTAATTTATACATGACATTCAATCTCTTGGCTCTCTGTTTTCCTTATTCAGCCTGCCATGTAGGGCCTCTCATTTTATTTTGCTCTGGGCCTATCTGAATATAAAAAAATTGCATGCAAGTGAAGAAACGCGTAGGGTGGGGTTTCCGGTATATCATTTCCACTTGTCTGGAATGCATACTGGAGGGCACAGCAGCTTTCCCTGGATGGTAACACATACACGGATTGCTTTGATTTTTACCCTGTGAGTGCATTTATGTTTTATGAGTGGGTTTCATTTTTAAATATGGTATACACTATGAGAGGTTCCTTCTTCTGTCTTGCTATGGAACATCTTTAAAGAAGACCTTGACATAATACTAAAAGATGGAGGAGTGGGACTGATCCTTATGGTACACCCGGTACCAAAAAGTGTTTTTTGGCTTTATTGTGCCCTGCAAGATGTCAAATATTATTTGGTGAGTGTGATGTGTGGTGGGAAAAACCAAAACGCATGTGGTTTTATATCTTGGTTTGAACTTGGTGAAATATATGGAAGTGCACTGGATATCACTTGTCTTGTGGACTTGTTGATGGGTTGAGCACTTTTATAGTGGACTTATTTAATATTTTTGATGTTTCACATGTGTCATATGATTATTAATTTATGCTATTGTGCTGTCATATCTTAGAGGCTATGTTCACAATGATCCGACAGGAAAGTCGTATGACTTCCGATCTAACTTTGCCCTGCGACTTCAAGTCCAACTTCCATGCAATTTCAATGAACGGAATTTGACTTTGATCCAATCATACCAGGCCCTTTGAACCTTAATGTGATTGTAAAGTCTTGTTTTTTTTCCAATAAAAATAACAAACATGTTATACTTATCTGCTCTGTTGCAGTGGATTTGCACAGAGCAGCCCGGATCCTCCTTTTTTCGGTTCCCTCTTGTGTGATCCTGGCCCCTCCTGTTAAGTGCCTCAAAAGCAAGCAGCTTGCTATTGGGGCACCTGAGTTGAGTCACAGCTCCCTGTGTCCAGACATGAAGCCCCAACCCGTCCCCATCCCCCCCTCTCGATTAGCTAGCTGACTTTTCATTGACAGCAGTGGCAGCCAATATCCCTGCTGCTGTGTCTCAGCCAATCAGGGAGGGAGAATCTCAGATGGCTGAGACACTCGTGGACATCGCTGGACAGAGAGGGACCTCAGGTAAGTATTAGGGGGGCTGCTGCACAAAGAAGGCTTTTTATCTTAATATATAGAATGCATTAAGATAAAAAACATTCCGCCTTTACAACCCCTTTAAGGGGAGAACCCCATGCCAAAATAAAATAAAAAGGGTTTGGGGTCCCCCCCAAGACCATACCAGACCCTTTTGTATCTCTATTCACCAAAAACGAAGCGTACTGTTACAAAAAAACAAGACAGTTTTCGAAAAGTCCTTATTAAAAAATTAAGAATGTCCCCCGTCGTAGCTCCGTGTCTTCTTCTTCTGGTCTTCTGATGATTCGTCTCCCTCTGCTTCTTTTTCTGTTTCTTCTCTCTCCGCTTCTTCTCCCTCTGCCAATGCTTTCTTCCTCTGCCGACCCGACCTCCCGCAGTTGTGTCAGGACTGGTTCCTGCCAGTTCTTATATAGCCATGGGGAGTGGCTATTCAGGGGACGTCACCCAGAGACCCTGCCCCCAACAAGGGACGGGGTCTCTGTATGACATCATGAGGAGCAGGGACTCCGAGTGACATCCCCTGGGTTGGCCACGCCCCATGGCTATATAAGAACTGGCAGACACGGGTCCTGACACAACTGCGGAAGGCAACGTTCGGAGGAGGATCGGGTCAGCGGAGGAAGAAGTCATCAGCAGAGGCAAAAGAAGCACAGGGAGTAGAAGAAGCAGAGGGAGAAGAAGCAGAGGGAGAAGAACCAGAGGGAGAAGAACTGGAGTGAGAAGAACCAGGAGAAGAAGCGGAGGGAGAAGAATCGGGAGAAGAACCGAAGGGAGAAGACTGGAGGAAGAAGACACAGAGCTACGACAGGGGACATTCATTTTTAATAAAGGACTTTTATAAAACCATCTCTTGTTTTTTTGTTACAGTACACTTCTTTTTTTTTTAATGGGTAGGGGTACAGTGTATCCCATACTCATTCACATTGGGGGAAGTTGGGATCTGGGGGCTTCCTTGTTAAAGGGGGCTTTCAGATTCCAATAAGCCCCCTGCCGGCATACCCCCACAACCACCGCCCAGGGTTTTTGGGAAGAGGCCCTTGTCCCCATCAACATGAGGACAAGGTGCTTTGAAGTGGGGAGCGCAGAGCACCCCCTGCCCCAAAGCACCCACCCATCGTGTTTAGGGCATGTGGCCTGGTATGGTCCGGGGGGGGCGCTCACTCCCCTTACCTGACCTGCCAGACTGCATGCTCGGATAAGGGTCTGGTTTGGATTCTGGGGGACGCCTTTTTTTTATAAAATTTTGGCGTGAGGGTTCCATTTAAACCACCAGACAGAAGGGTGATCCCGACGTCCATTCAAATCAATAGGCTGAAATAGTGCCAGAGTTGGAACAAAGTAGTGCAGGAGGCATTTTCAAAGTCGGACCGACACAAGCCAGACCAGTTAAGATAGCTCTCATAGGGAACCATTGATTTTGACATGTCATGCTCAAAGTAGGAGCACATGTGGGATCAGTGTGAACCTGCCCTTATGGTTTATTTTGACCTGGGCCTATCTGGATATCAAAAGTATTTAAGGCTGTCGTCTTTCCTTGCCTGTTGCACATGAAGGTTTTGCAGTACAATTTAGCCCCAGTTGAACACGGATCCTAATGGGAGTGTTGAGTAACACTTTAAACAAGTTGCTAGCAGGCTTTCAACAAGCTTCACAAAGTTCTGAAGTCT
The DNA here is from genome assembly GCF_042186555.1 of Aquarana catesbeiana. Classification (NCBI taxonomy): domain Eukaryota; kingdom Metazoa; phylum Chordata; class Amphibia; order Anura; family Ranidae; genus Aquarana; species Aquarana catesbeiana. The sequence continues at coordinate 666,233,976 of NC_133327.1, read as the reverse complement.
GCTAGCAGTCTATTTAAAGTGGCAATCAAAACTACCATTAGAATCTGTGTTGAACATTTACAAACTGGAGCCGAATGGCACTTTAAAAGCTTCAACAATGCTTGCTGAAAGCTCTGCAAATGCTTTGTCAAGGCTTGATGTCCACACTGCTCTTATACAAGCTGAAATCCGTGTAAATCAGGCCTATCTCTAAAAAATACAAAAATGTGAAAAATAATGTTTTGGTTGCAGTTCCACTTTAAGCTGTCATGTATTTATTAAGGTATTTTTGAAAAGAATATAACGCATTAAACATAAAGAGAGAGTTTTCATATACAGCAATTTAAGCACAGCTTTGTAATTTGCATTGGCGCCACTACTGTGACTTATTCAGAATGGCAAATATATGATAACACATGCTAATTAGAATATGTTTGCTTTTTGACTAGGCTTTCTGCAACAGATGATTCATATTATTCAAGTTTGTTGAATAAAACAATGATCATTTAACACTCTCCGTCCCCGTTTCAAACTGGGAGCCAGAAAGCAAATCTTTAAAAAAACAAAGGGGTTATACAAAGCTAAGGTAAAGAATATAATTACAGTGGTTTTAAAAAGGAAGTAAACCCCGATGGGATTAACTTCCTCTTGTGATCCCCGCAAGGCCTGCAAATGAAAAGCATAATGGTCTAGTATGTATCGCATACTAGCCCATTATACAACACTTACCTGCAGACGAAGCCCACGCTGTCCCCTGAGCAGGCCGCGTCCATCTTCGCCGCTCTTCCTTCCGGGGCCACGGACTCCGGCTCTGTGACTGGCCGGAGTCGCGTGACGTCACTCCCGCACATGCGCACGGGAGCCGTCAGTCACGGCACATGCTGGGGGGAGAAACGGCACAGTGGTCCGTTTATTCACAGCGCATGCGCCGATGATGACATCGGCGGACTACAAGTGAAATATCTCCTAAACGGCGCACGTTTAGGAGATATTTCCACTACCTAAAGGTAAGCCTTATTCTAAGCTTACCTATTGGTAAAAATCAACAAAAAGGGTTTACAACTACTATAAATCTGTGCTTTAAACTGCTATGGTCAAATATTAAAGAGTAGGTCAAGCCAAAAACTTTTTATGTTTTGAATAGAGTTGGGAAGGTTCTATCCTGTGCGTTTCTTATTGCTGTGTGGGACTTCATAGATTTCCCCTCACTTCCTGTCCTGCTGAGGATGGTATTCCCAAATAGGAAGTGGTAGGAAGTATAGCCTGTTATAGTTCTGCTTTTGCTAGATGTAAAAAAGAAGTACGGGAATGTTTTTTTATTTATTTTAGAATCATAGTTACCTAGGTGGATGCAGCATTGGTCCAATGCTGCATCAGTCCCTTGCCAGCTCTAAGGCTGAGAACCGAGCGATCAAACACCACTGATCACTTGGTTGTCAGAGCTCCCTGAGCAGAGAGCTGGTGACAGTCAGTCACTGATGTCTGCTCTGCCACTCCAACACCAGGCATAAGCACACTTTCAGGTGGAAATGGGTCACAGGAGTGCAGAACAAACTTCACTCCTGTGATCCACAGGAGAAGTACAGCCAAACGAGCTTTGGCTGTACTTCTCCTTTAATCTAAGCTCAATTTTATTGTTTGCTTCATCCTGCTGTTGGAGGTGCCTCTGGCAATTCTACGAGAAGGTACAGTGGCTCTGAATTATGAATACTTATGTCTCCTTGGCCAACCACTAGCAAGTTTATTGCTTGCGCTACATGCTATGGAAATATATAAATATTTGGCATGACCCTAAAGAAGGGCTCTTGCCTCCTGGGCAGTTGCCAGGAGAGGAGGCTGTGTATTGGAGGTGTGTGCCTCCTTCGCCTGCTGCATGGTTGAAGCCTATGGCTGGCAAAGAGGCTGAGTTTGTGGCCTGGAAGAATTTTGAGCTATCTTTCTGGAACTTCTGAGGAATGAAGTGTCCTCCTAAAGAGTGTCTTGGAGAATTGAGTACAAGCTGCTGCCAGAGGACATTGCAGGGGATTCTTGATTACTTGCTCCAGCTGTTGTTTGCAAATTCACTAAAGGATATCGCATGAGATATTTGGGTCATGTGACACATTTTTTCCAAATATCGCATGCGAGTGAAAACGTCAAATCACTATCTCTTTCTGTGGTATTTACCTCAAAAAGCAAACACACTCAGTAAATACTGCATAAAAAAAAGATTAAAGTCAATTCACTAATGTAAATAAAAAAATAAATGTATGCATTAAATTAGTGGTCCAGGCATGCGATATTTAACCAGTTAAGGACTAGCCGCAGTTGTACTGTGGCAGGCTGGCTCTCCTGGGTGAATCGCCATCGTTGTACGACCAAATTCTAAGACCACTAAAGGGCGTGCGCGACACCGAAGCCGATGCGCGTGGCCGGCGGGGGCGCGATGTCCGCCGGCCACCCGTGATCGCTCCTGAGAGAGACAGAACGGGGATCTGTCAATGTAAACAGACGGATCCAGATTCTGTCAGGGGAGGATAGACAGATCTGCTGTTCCTAGTGATTAGGAACAGCGACCTGTCTCCTCCTTCAGTCACTAAACTGCCCCCACATTTAGAAACACCTTCTTAGGGAACACTTAACCCCTTGATTGCCCCCTAATGTTAACCCCTTCCCTGCCAGTGACATTTATACAGTAACCAGTGGCTATTTTTAGCTCTGATCGCTGTTTAAATGTCACTGGTCCCAAAAAAGTGTCAAAGGTGTCCGATCTCTCCGCCGCAATGTTGCAGTCCCGATAAAAATGGCTGATCACCTCCATTACTAGTAAAAATAATAAAAATGCCATAAATCTATCCTCATTTTGTAGATGCTATAACTTTTGCGCAAACTAATCAATATATGTTTATTGCAATTTTTTTATGTAGAAGAATACATATTGGCCTAAACCAACCTTTTTAACCCAGAGGAACCCTTGATATAACTTTCCAGTCTCAGGGAACCCCTGATAAAAAATTCTATATCTACAACCCATGATACATTAGTGTGATGGTCAGTGAGAGTAATGATCCTTACACTTTTGGTGATTGGGAAGAATTAACCCCTTACGGATAGCTAAAAAGATCAATGGTGTCAGGGTAAACTTATCTGAGAGGCAGAAATTGCTCATTGCTCAAGGAACCCCTAGCAACCTCTGGAGGAACCCTACAGTTCCATGGAACCCTGGTTGAGAAACCCTGGCCTAAACTGATGAAGACATTTGTTTTTTTACATTTCTTTTTTGGATATTTATTATAGCAAAAAGAAAAAATATTGTTTTTTTTTTTCAAAAATGTCAGTATTCTTTTGTTTATAGAGGTAAGGTGGGGGTGACTGCAGGATTAAAAATCAAGATATTGCAGTGGCTTTCCAACTCAAATCTTTTAATGTGTAGATTGCTGTTTTCTCCATTGTTGTTTTTAAAATTAGTTTCTGGTACCTTAAATCTGACCTGTGGGTTTGGCGTATTTTATATAATATCTTCACTGTAGTCTTCATCTTTATCTAAAAATAGCGTGTGCTTTTGATCAGCTGCTTTAAACACAATCCCAATCTCATTTTTGCATCAGGTAAGATCCTTGAACTTTTAATTTCAAAGATACATGGCTTGGCAGCCATGTTCCTCTGAGTTTTCCCAACCAGAACTGATCTCCCTCCTGTAAAGAAGTTAATGGCATTGAAGCCCTGTTGTAGTATTGAGCTTGTATTTGTTGCTTAATCCTCAAATTTTCGTCTGACTAGGGCAAGTGGAATGACCCGTGGATGAAGCTGCTTATTATAGACAGAGATGGCTGAAATTGCTGATGCAGGAGAAGCTGAGCTGGCAATCCTATGTTATCTGTAGGTGCATTCCTGTGCTTCAACCTAGGAGGAGTATATGGATCTCTTCCACTTTGTTTTGCCTGTAAAAGCAAATGTTAAGCAGCTATGTGTATCTCAACATGAATAGTTAGAACTAGCAGTTGTATGTTGGAAAGCAGAGGTTTTATAAATTCTATTGAAGCAAATTGATGAATATTATCCGATACAAATTAAAAGCTTTTAATTTTTCATGGTTCTGTTAAAAAAAAAAACTGCTTTATTGATCTACCTCCATGTTATAGATTGATGTACCTAGCACCAAAAGATTGGATGTAACATTTCATCACATGAGGGTATTTCATATGAGATCATAGGCCCACTTGGGGTTAAATGGAAATGTAGTAAGCAAAGTGGACATTATAGTACATTTTTTTTAATCTGAACACTAATTCCTCAGCAGTAGAGTATATATGACTCTGTTTTTTCAATTTTCTATTTGACCAGCTACCATGTATTCTTAAGACGTCCTATGGCACAATGCTTAGGGTTTCCTCTTATTGTGGGCAGGGTCATGGGTTCAAGACTGAACAACCTTGCCTTTATTTACTACCCATATGCTTGACGCATGTACTTAGTATATGTTTCATGAATTCAGTCTCCATTGATTATTGTAAAACAAAACTTTCACTTTTGTCAGATCAGATCACCTATAATAACCAACCCATATTTATCATTTAATTCAGTTTTATCAACTTGATATTGAAAGTGGATGTAAACCCAAATTCATGAAATTTGAGCTGGGCACATATATCTGCAGTCCCGTGGCTTTCTCCTGCTCCGTAGCTCTGTTATCAGCCTGATAACTTCTGACAAGTTCTCCGTCACAGGAGATAAAAGCAGCCTGAAATTTGTGTTGTGGAAGGTTGCTACAAATAGATTAGCAGACAGCTTGACTTGTCAGAGCAGAGCTCTGCACATTCCTTACTTCCTTTGCCTATATGGAGGGCGAAACGTAATGACTGAAGGTGGAAGAGATGGGTCAAATATGGACCGGAATGTTCTGTATTTGTTTAGCACTCAACCCCCAAGAAGGCCACTGATTTGTCACAGGTTCTTCTCCCAAGTTAGAGTTGCAGCAGCCAGGTACACAGCAACAGTCACCCTTCAACAAAACCAGTCTAGGTGCAGCACAGTGGTTAGCACTTCTGCATAGCAGCACTAGGTTTGCTGGTTCAAATCTCAACCATGGCACTACCTGCCCAGAGTTTGCATACTTCCAGGGTTTCTCCTGGGTACTCTGGTTTCCTCCCACACTCCAAAGACTTGAAGGTAGGGGACTTGGCCCTTGTATGAATGTGAGTTAGGTACTGTAGATTGTAAGCTCCATGTGGGCAGTGACAGATGTGAATGTGTAAGTTGACAGTGCTATATAAGGACCTGTAATAAATAGGGGTATCTTTTGTATTTTTATTGCTGATGTGAAACTTGGATGGGGATGGAGGGAAGCTGTGGGAGACGTCAGTAGCACAGTATAATGTTAAGAGGATACTCTTCACTATATCAAAGCTTCTTAGCACAGTCCTTCTAGGCTTTCTTCTTGCCACTCTTCCATAAAGGCCAGATTTGTGAAGAGGACGACTAATAGTTGTCCTGTGGACAGATTCTTCCACCTGAGCTGTGGATCTCTGCAGCTCCTCCAGAGTTACCATGGGCTTCTTGGCTACTTCTCTGATTAATGCTCTCCTTACCTGGCCTGCCAGTTTAGGTGGACGGCCATGTCTTGGTAGGTTTGCAGTTGTGCCATACTCTTTCTATTTTCGGATGATGGATTGAACAGAGCTCCATGAGATGTTCAAAGCTTGGAATATTTTTATATAACCTAACCCTGCTTTAAACTTTTCCACAACTTTATCCCTGACCTGTCTGGTGTGTTCCTTGGCTTTCATGATGCTGTTTATTCACTAAGGTTCTCAACATAACAGCCGTATTCATACTGAGATCAAATTACACACAGGCGGACTCTATTTACTAATTAGGTGACTTCTGAAGGCAATTGGTTCTACTAGATTTTTAGTTAGGTGTATCAGAGTAAAGGGGGCCGAATACAAATGCACCCGACACTTTTCAGGTATTTATTTGTAAACAATTTTTAAAACCATTTATCATTTTTCTTCACAATTATGTGCCACTTTGTGTTGGTCTATCACATAAAATCCCAATAAAATAGAACTAGTAGTCCCCCAGGGCACAAAACAAAAGCCTAAAAAAAATATTCCATAAAAAATATTTTGTACTTTTTTTACCTACCTAGTCTGTCCCTTGTCAAATCGTGAGGGGTTTTGGATTGTGCCCTAGGGCACTACTGGTTCTATTTCTCCTTATAAGATAAATTGAGGCCACAAGTTCACTTTTATAAGTACAATGATGTTCTGCATGGAATAGGACAATTACCCAAATAATATAAAGTGATTGTAAAGGATTTTTTTTTTAAATAACAAGCATGTCATACTTACCTCCACTGTGCAGCTCGTTTTGCATAGAGTGGCCCCGAACATCCTCTTCTGGGGTCCTCGCGGCTCCTCCCCGCATCAGATAACCCCCTAGGAGAAGTGCTCTCCTGAGGGGGTTACCTTGTGGGCGCACTCCTGAGTCCAGCATTCGGCATCCACAGACACGAATGCCAGACTCGGCCCCGCCCCCCCGGCACCCACATCATTGGATTTGATTGACAGCAGCGGGGACCAATGGCTGTGCTGCTATCAATCTATCCAATCAAGAGCCGGGACCCCATGGAGAGAGGGACAGCGCATTTCCACCGAAAAGATAAAGGGGCTCAGGTAAGTAAAACGGGGGGGCTGGGGGGACGGTGACTGCCAGGTGTTTTTTCACCTTAATGCATGAGATGCATTAAGGTGAAAAAACAGGAGGGTTTACAACCCCTTTACAGCGGATGTAAACCCTCACTTATACCCAGTGAAGTGAACAGCCTCAGATGATACTCAGGGATAAAACAAAACTCCCTACATACGTTTTACATGTATATCTGCTGTCTTCAGCTTTATATATACTTTAGAAAGTGCACATCGTGTTACAGATTTTCTCTTCCTGTTCAGCACTGGGAGTGGATTATTGACATACAGCCAAGACAGATGATTCATATTATGCAGTTTAAAAAAGTACAGGGAGGACAAATATTGGCTAAGAAAGTTCTGGTTGATAATTGGATAAGAACTTAGGGAAAATCAGGACTAGCCACAACAGAGATATAATATGTTTCTCACGTTATGTGGCCTTCGCTTCTCTAATGTGCATAGACATTTAAAGGCAAGAAGCCCAGCGCGTTACGTTTGATACTTACAAACCGGCAAACACCCACACACACACACAGAACACGTCTCCAAGCCCACGAGAAGGTTTTCATACTGACGGTTTTACCGCCGGTCCCGATTCAACCCAAGTGCGCTCTGCTAGAGCACTCCTTGGTTAAATCAGACACAGGGAGACAGATGACAATTTATAAAACACACATAATAAAATTTCTACAACACAACTAAGGCACAAATGCAATAGTACAATATTGTGATTGTATGGCCCTGCATGGCCTAAATGTATGGCGGCACTGTATTGTGTGGCTGCCAATGTTCTTTATTGTTTTTGTACTTATGGAAATTTTTTAATAAGAATAAAAAAAAAAAACATGAGTTTTATTTATGCCCGAGCAGCCCTATGGGTTCTTGCAATATTAGTGGGCTTGCATAAGATATGATTAGCACCTTGACTTCCTAATTTCTCTTGTATTTTGTTGGAGTTTGTTCCAAACACAAATCTGTCATAAAGTATTACATCAATATCAGCGGATTCACAGTATCTAGTTGATAGTTTTAGGTCTGCCTCAAACTGTTCAGTTGCTTCACTTGCAGTCTATATTTTATTTTTATCTAGCACGAATAGTATTACTTTTGTGGTCACGCAACCATTGCATCTTTTCTAATAAGTACTCAACTGCTCAATCTTTTCTGCAAACACGTCTTCTATGAGATGGTAATGTTACTGCCATTCTTTCCAAAACATAAAAGCAAACAACACTTTTCTTGCCCTTTCATTTCTTCAAGACAGCATTCTAAGATGAGATCATTCTAAGATGAGATCAGCATGTTGTTTAAACTTTTTTATTCATCTAAAATAGCTACTCAATCTCAGTTCATACTGGCTGGTTGTAAACCAACTCTATTTTCAAAGGCTTGTTTTATTTATTGGCTTGTGCTTTTTGGACAGGACACAGACATGAGAAAACCTAAAGTAAAACTATGGTCAAATAATAAAATCACATACACTATGTTGTCAAGAGTATTGGGACGCCTGCCTTTACACACACATGAACTTTAATGGCATCCCAGTCTTCAGGGCCAGACTAAGAGCAACTTGGGCCTGGTGCTAAGGATTTTGGTGGGCCTTTTTATGAAAATAAATAAAATGAAAACGCAAACAATTTTTTGTTGAATTAAATTAAAGAGAGAGAGGGGTGTGAGAGAGAGAGAGAGGGGGGGGGGGGGTGATAGCGAGAGGAGGGGAAAAGAGAGAAAAACGTTGAATGAGAGAGATGGGGACGAGAGAGAGGGGGTGAGAAAAAGGGGAATAGAGAGAGGGTGAAAGAGAGAGAGAGGGTGGTAGGAAAGAGGGGGTTGAAGGGGGCAAGAGAGAGAGAACAAGGTGAAAGAGAGGGGATGAGAGAGAGAGAGAGAGAGAGAGAGAGAGAGAGAGGGTGAGGGGGGTGAAAGAGAAAGAGAGAGGGGGGGTGAGAGTGAGGGGGTGAGTCTGTGGGGGGCACAGCATAGTACATTACACGGGGGGGGGGAATAGCACAGTACATTACATGGTTGGCACAACACATTACATGGTGGATACATGGATACAGCACATTTAATGGTGGGCGAAGCACATTACATGGCGGGCACAGCACATTACACTGTTGGCACTGCCCAATACAGCACATTACAAGGTAGGCACAGTACATTATATGTGGGCACAGCACATGACATGGTTGGTACTGCACAACATAGCACATTGCATGGTGGGCACAGCACATGCACACGGTGGGCACAGGACCTTTTATGGTGGGCACAGCACATGACATGGTGGGCACAGCTGAGCACATTACATGGTGGGCACTGCACAGCACATTATATGGTGGGCACAGCATATTATATGGTGGGTACTGCACATGGCATGGTGGGCACTGCACAGCACATGACAAGGTGGGCACTGCATGACACCTCATGATATGGTGGGCACTGCATGACACCTCATGATATGGTGGGCACTGCATGACACCTCATGATATGGTGGGCACTGCATGACACAGCACAGCACATTACATTGTGAGCACAGCACATTAATTGGTGGACACAGCACATGACATGGTGAGCCCTGCATAGCGCATTCCATTGTGGGTACTGCATGGCACATGCCATGGTGGACAATGTACAGCACATTACATGCTGGGTACAGCACATTACATGGTAAGCACTGCATGGCGCAGCACATGACATGGTGGGCACAACACAGTACGACAGGGTGGGCACTGCACAGTAATTTACATGGTGGGCACTGCACATGACACGGTTGGCACTGCATGGCATAGCACATTACATTACATGGTGGGCACTGCATGGCACATGATGTGGTGGGCACAACACATTACATGGTGGGCACTGCATGGCATAGCACATTTCATGGTGGGCAATGCAACTGCACATTACATGTTAGGAACTGCACATGACATGGTGGGCACTGCTGAACAGCCCAGCACATTACACAGTGGGCACAACACACTACATGCTGGGCACAACACATGGCAGGGTGGGCACAGCACATGACGTGGTGGGCACTGCATGGCACATCACATTACATGGTGGGCACTGTACATTACTTGGTGGGATCACTGCATGGCACAGCACATGACATGGTGGGCACTGCAATGTACAGCACATGACATGGTGGGCACTGCATATTACATAGTGAGCACTGCAATGCACAGCAAATAAAATTACATACTGGGCACATTACATGGGGGGCACTGCAATGCACAGCACATGACATGGTGGGCACAGCACATTACATGGGGGGCACTGTAATGCACAGCACATGACATAGTGGGCACAGCACATTACATGGGGGGCACTGTAATGCAAAGCACATGATATAGTGGGCACAGCACATTACATGGGGCACTGCAATGCACAGCACATGACATGGGGGGCACATCACATTACATGGGGGCACTGCAATGCACAGCACATGACATGGGGGGCACAGCACATTACATGGGGGCACTGCAATGCACAGCACATGACATGGTGGGCACAGCACATTACATGGGGGGCACTGTAATGCACAGCACATGACATAGTGGGCACAGCACATTACATGGGGGGCACTGTAATGCAAAGCACATGACATAGTGGGCACAGCACATTACATGGGGGGCACTGTAATGCAAAGCACATGACATAGTGGGCACAGCACATTACATGGGGGGCACTGTAATGCAAAGCACATGACATGGTGGGCACAGCACATTACATGGGGGGCACTGTAATACAAAGCACATGACATAGTGGGCACAGCACATTACATGGGGGGCACTGCAATGCACAGCACATGACATAGTGGGCACAGCACATTACATGGGGGGCACTGCAATGCAAAGCACATGGTGGGCACAAGAGAGTACATTACATGGGGGGAAGCAGCAGTCTTTCCCCTAGCACAATAAAACACCTCCATAACAAATGTACTAACCTTATCTCAACAGCATGTAAGCTGTCCTTCCTCCCGGGCTCCTGCTGGTTAGAACATCAGCGCCCCTCCCCCAGACAGCTCCCAGACACTAAGGAGGATCTGTGTGAGTGAACAGATCCTGTGATAAGAGTCAGGCATCCACAGAGACAGGACTCGGCTGCACTAACTCTTGTGTCCTCCATGTGTGCACAGAGGGCTCCTCTTCCTTCAGGAAGACACAGATATTCATAAGCCACTGCCATGGGCCTATATTGAGGGAGGGGCCTGGAGCTGCAGCTCCACCAGCCCCTATGTTAATCCGGCCCTGCCAGTCTTAGTCTGTAGGGTTCAATATTGGGTTGGCCCACCATTTTCAGCTATAACAGCTTCAACTCTTCTGGATAGGCTGTCCACAAGGTTTAGGAGTGTGTCTATGGGAATGTTTTATCATTCTTCCAGAAGCGCGTTTGTGAGGTCAGGCACTGATGTTGGACGAGAAGGCCTCGCTTGCAGTCTCTGCTCTAATTCATTCCAAAGGCGTTCTAACGGGTTGAGGTCAGGACTCTGTGCAGACAAGTTAAGTTCCTCCACCCCAAACTTGCTCATCCATGTCTTTATGGACCTTGCTTTGTGCACTGGTGTGCAGTCATGTTGGAACAGAAAGAGGCCATCCCCAAACTATTCCCACAAAGTTGTCAAACTGTCCAAAATGTCTTGGTATGCTGACGCCTGTGGCAGGATCAATTGAACATCATGCTGATAGTCAGTTGAAAATAGCGGATCTGATTGCTGGAGTGAGGTTTGAAGACAGTCTCCAGGAACACTCCACTGTGTTTGCCATTGTGGTGTCTCCTCATGAGAGTTGGCGGCTAGCCACGAGGAGATAGTAAGGAAGGAGGATGGGCTTTCTACTTCACTGGCAACATGCCTCTGTCGGATCTATGCAGCTCTCCTATCGACTCGTGGATACGTAAATATGCCACTGATCATGTAGAGTGACATGCCTCTCCAGTCTGCATAGGATCATATTCTACCATGCGTGTTCATGCATAGCTACCTATGGGTCCTCTTCATCGGTTGATGTCCCCCCTGTTGGCACACACCACTCACTGTCCAATTTTATCATCATACCCTTAGTTTGGAACATTCAGTCGTCGATCACTGATATTTGCCATGTCTTTGCAGCATTTAAGAACTATTTTCAACTGACTATCAGCATGATGTTCAATTGATCCTGCCACAGTTTTTGTAGCTCTTCAGTCATTCCAGCCTCTTATTGCCATTAGTTGCTACATACTGGCTTTTGAGACTGATAGAGCCATCCTGTCAACATATCCAGCTTCATCTTGCCTCTCCATTTCATAGTGATATTCATGATTGGATTTGACATGATGTGTGGAAGTATATAGGCACGAATGGCGTCTAGACATTTTTAGACATTGACAACGTTGTCATTTTAGAAGGTGGAGTAATTTTTCTATTTCTTTCAACATGTATTTTTCATTAATACAATTTCATATTTTTTGATACTTTTGTGTTTTGAATTTTTGATTACTATTTCCCAGTGGCTCCAATACATGGCTCTTATGACTGACCCCTCTCTGGTATAGTCTACAATTTTTTATGCTGTTCTGTTTGCCGTAGAGCCTCATGTCCCTTTGACATTGTGCAGGTGAATTTTTAATAGCACTATCTTCATTGGTTCTAGTTGTTTTATTGTTTTGCTGTCAATCACAGCCAGTGACAAGGGTCCTATGAAAACACAGAGCGGGGCTCAAGATCAAGCATGCACGAGTGCCCCCATGGCAAGTGGCTTGCTATATATGGACTTGGTGGGGTGGAGGAGCCAAGAGAGCTGGCAGGGGACCAGAGAAGAGGAGGATTGGTGCTGCTCTGTGCAAAACCAATGTAAGTATAAAAAGTTTGTTATTATATAGAAAAAACATTTAGAAACTCTTTCGATATGTCCAAATTATTTTTAAATATTTGGCTACCATTGACTCTAGAAAGGTTTGGAAAAGCAGCATTTAAAATTAGAACACTTTGATCAATGTCCGACAAACTAAACCCACGTACATTCAGGTCATCACTACAAATAAACTGATTGCTAGATAGTTTTGGTTCTCATCTTGGTCTTAATTTGTGTATCTAGCTGCCCTGGCCACTAAGTGCCTAATGCTCCCAATATGTCTGTGTGGATTCTAAGCCTTTACAATGGCCATCACCAGAGTAATAGAAGCCTCTCCCGTATTTGCTTATCTGACTTTGTGCTGGGTACAGTGCCAGGGCCGATCCTAGGGTCCAAGACGCCTGGGTGCAGAAATATTTCTGGCGCCCCCAAATGGGTGTTGTCATCTTACCAGCTCCTCCCCTTTACAAATGTTTCTATGGCAACGACTCAAACACAGAGATGCTCCTCTAAGAAGTCTTCGTTACCCTGGGATCCTCCCATGATCTTTTAACAATAAAGAAAATACAGGAAGAGCGTACACTAATGAGACCTGGAGGGGGTCTCTCTGATGCACACACAGAGGGTTTCTGTTAGAGAGTCTGTTAGAAAGAGCCCCCAGACATAGTACAGGAGATGGTCAGAGACTGGAGACATGATACAAGAGATGGTCAGAAACTGCAGACATATTTCAGGAGATGGTCAGAGCCTGCAGACATAGTACAGGAGATGGTCAGAGACTGCAGATATATTACAGGAGATGGTCAGAGACTGCAGATATAATACAGGAGATGGTCAGAGCCTGCAGATATAATACAGGAGATTGTAAGAGACTGCAGATATATTACAGGGGACGTTCAAAGAATGCAGATATACTACAGGAGACGGTCAGAGACTGCAGATATACTACAGGAGATGGTCAGAGACTGCAGATATAATAGAGGCGATGGTCAGAGACTGCAGATATAATACGGGAGATGGTCAGAGACTGCAGATATGATACAGGAGATGGTCAGAGACTGCAGATATAATACAGGAGATGGTCAGAGACGGCAGATAAAATACAGGAGATGGTAAGAGACTGAAGACATATTACAGGAGACGGTCAGAGACTGCAGATATACTACAGGAGATGGTCAGAGACTGTAGATATAATACAGGAGATGGTCAGAGACTGTAGATATAATACAGGAGATGGTCAGAGACTGCAAGATATAGTGCAGGAGATGGTCAGAGACTGCAGATATAATACAGGAGATGGTCAGAGACTGCAGTTCCTATGGACATTAGTAGATAATGGTCAATCGGCCCGTGGTGACTCTGCTGGGTAGCGCCCAGATCTGTATTCTGGCAATGATTTCGTTCCTTTCTCCACCAGGGATGGCGCTAGGCTGTGTGACTTTCCCTCTGGTGGCACAGGGCAGCGGGGTTCTATCTCTGATGGTGTTCCATCAGAGCACTGTGCTCTCCTTCTGGAGTCCTGGGTGCACTTCCCTGAAAGCTTTCCCGGGCTTCTGGCTCTCTCTCTCTCCCCCATTCAGCTGGGCATGCTGTGTGGACTGCAGTTTCCGTGTTACAGTGGGGCCACCAGTCCTTGGGACTACATGTCCCACAATCCTCTTCTCTTCTCTTCTCCTTTTTTTTATTCTTTTTCTTCCCTGGCCAATATGAAGGCTGGGAAAGAAACATAGTGGGCGGCTGTGCTGGCAAACACCACCCACTAGTACAGCAGCACAGTGGTGTCACTAGGGTTGGTGTCACCCCGTGCGAAAAGAATTGGTGTCACCCACCTCCACTAACTATAGCTCCCACTCAATACAGACCCCCTCCATCAGTATAGACCCTGTCAGTTGCTGTCAGAGAGAGCTGCCTCTGGACACAGACAAGGAGAGGAGGAGGGAGGGGAGCACTCTGGTGCTCTGGTGCCCCCACATCTGTGGTGCCCGGGTGCGCTGCACCCCGTGCACCCACCCAGGATCGGCCCTGTACAGTGCACTCCCACTACAGAGACCAGGGTTTCTCTCTCTGAATGGAGGAGAGATACATTGTATCTCTCTCTCTCTGTCTTTGCAGAGAGAAAAAAAAATAGTGTAAGAAAAACTAATAATAATAATAAATAAAATAAAAAAAATAAAATAAAAAAACCTAGATCACAGTTTGATCTAGGTCAGTTAGTGTTAGGGTTAGATCAAAGTTTGATCTAGGTCAGCTAGTGTTAGGGTTAGTGTTTTTGGTCAAGGTCAGGGTCAGTATTTTTTTTTTTGGGGGGGCAGGATTTTTTTTATTGCTTTTGTAATTAATATCAGCGTCAGTTAGTGTCAGTGTGTTTTAGGTAGGATTAAAAAAAAAAAAGCAACATGCGCACTGTTGTTTCTGGGTTGTACTATGGGTACAAGCAAGAACTAACATACACATATGTTGTATCGCTATGATCATCAGGAGCAGGAGAATTTATTTTGGGTTGTTCTTTGGTGGAAGGATATAATAGTAGCAAGAAATATACAGCTAAATTAAAAAAATTCCATCCATCGCCTCCAAATATCACCCAAATTGTCCTCTCCGCTCTACTCAAGACCTAGTCTCAAGCTCTCTCGTCTCCTCCTCCCATGCTCCGGGACTTCCCCAGAGTCTCTCCCATCCTCTGGAACTCGCTACCTCCACTGGTCCGGCTATCCCCTACTATTGCCACCTTCAGGTGATCCCTAAAAACTCATCTCTTCAGGGAAGCCTATCACGTCTTCAACTAATCTCCTACAACTTCCATCAGCTCATTCCCCACAGTTACAAGCCTTTGTACCACCTGCCCCACCCTATTAGATGGTAAGCTCTTCTGAGCAGGACCCTCTTAATCCTCTTGTATTTTATTGTATTGTAACTGTATTGTCTCCTTTTAATATTGTAAAGCGCTGCATAAACTGTTGGCGCTATGTAAATCCTGTATAATAATAATAATATGGTGGGGGTATGAAGCGACCAAGGGGGTTGGTTGCGGCACTTGGCGGGCGCAAGGTCTTTTTTTGGGTCAGATGGGCACATCAAAAAGGCATGGTGTAGGGACCCATCTGAGGTACGGCTCCCAGTTGGTATATGGGTACCTGCTAGTTGTCTCTGAGTTTGTGGTTCCCCGACTGGAGTCCTGAGAAGTGACTAGCAGGTACAGTTATGGGTTATGCCTATTGGGACCTTGTGCTCCATTTTTTTTGTGAAAAACTGGATATATATTAAAAAGTAGGGATGAGCTTCGAGTTCGAGTCGAACTCATGTTCGACTCGAACATTGGCTGTTCGCAAGTTCGCCGAACAGCGAACAATTTGGGGTGTTCGCGGCAAATTCGAATGCCGCGGAACACCCTTTAAAAGTCTATGGGAGAAATCAAAAGTGCTAATTTTAAAGGCTAATATGCAAGTTATTGTCATAAAAAGTGTTTGGGGACCTGGGTCCTGCCCCAGGGGACATGGATCAATGCAAAAAAAAGTTTTAAAAACGGCCGTTTTTTCAGGAGCAGTGATTTTAATAATGCTTAAAGTCAATCAATAAAAGTGTAATATCCCTTTATATTTCGTACCTGGGGGGTGTCTATAGTATGCCTGTAAAGGGGCGCATGTTTCCCGTGTTTAGAACAATCTGACAGCAAAATGACATTTCGAAGGAAAAAACTAATTTAAAACTACCCGCGGCTATTGCATTGCCGACAATACACATAGAAGTTCATTGATAAAAACGGCATGGGAATTCCCCAAAGGGGAACCCCGAACCAAAATTAAAAAAAAAAAAAATGACGTGGGAGTCCCCCTAAATTCCATACCAGGCCCTTCAGGTCTGATATGGATATTAAGGGGAACCCCGGCCAAAATTAAAAAAAAAAATGACGTGGGGTTCCCCCTAAATTCCATACCAGACCCTTCAGGTCTGGTATGGATTTTAAGGGGAACCCCGCGCCAAAAAAAAAAAAAAACGGCGTGGGGTCCCCCCAAAAATCCATACCAGACTCTTATCCGAGCACGCAACCTGGCAGGCCGCAGGAAAAGAGGGGGGGACGAGAGTGCGGCCCCCCCTCCCTCCTGAACCGTACCAGGCCACATGCCCTCAACATTGGGAGGGTGCTTTGGGGTAGCCCCCCAAAACACCTTGTCCCCATGTTGATGAGGACAAGGGCCTCATCCCCACAACCCTGGCTGGTGGTTGTGGGGGTCTGCGGGCGGGGGGCTTATCGGAATCTGGAAGCCCCCTTTAACAAGGTGACCCCCAGATCCCGGCCCCCCCCCTGTGTGAAATGGTAAGGGGGTACTTATACCCCTACCATTTCACGAAAAAAGTGTCAAAAATGTTAAAAATGACAAGAGACAGTTTTTGACAATTCCTTTATTTAAATGCTTCTTCTTTCTTCTATCTTCCTTCATCTTCTGGTTCTTCTGGCTCTTCTGGTTCTTCCTCCGGCGTTCTCGTCCAGCATCTCCTCCGCGGCGTCTTCTATCTTCTTCTCCTCGGGCCGCTCCGCACCCATGGCATGGGGGGGAGGCTCCCGCTCTTCTCTTCTTCTTTTCTTCTCTTCTTCTCTTCTTCTCTTCTTCATTTTCTTCTCCGGGCCGCTCCGCAATCCATGCTGGCATGGAGGGAGGCTCCCGCTGTGTGACGGCGCTCCTCGTCTGACAGTTCTTTTTTTTTTTTTTTTAACTCAATCATTTTTTTTTATTGCACATAAGCCAATAAAATTATAACAATGCAAGGCAAAAGCCAGGTCGACCCACACAGGGGCTATGTCTGGCAAGAAAGGAGGAGCATAGTTTCAATCATTCACATTATATTGTACAGCAAAACATGGTATAAAGTGTGTGGTTTATGTAATCCTATTCTCGTGTTCCCGCCCTTCCTCCATACAAAATCATATCTCTATTGCTAGTTCATTCCTCCATTTCCCTTCACTTTATTCCAACTCTCCCCTCCACCCCTCCCCACCCCACCTCCCCTCCGTCACAGCAAACCTTTCATATTACCTTTGATGGTTCTTGCACCACCTGTACAACTACCGCAGGTTTCCCTCCTATCCAATGTTCTTATTTATCTGATTTTGTTGTCATTAATTTTACAAGCCAACTTCCTATTCCTCCTTCTTCTCCCCCCCCTGTGTACTTACTCTCACTTTCCTTCCCCTCGGGTATCTCAGTCTCGTTCTTCCTCTCTACGTCACCCCCCCCTGATCACTACATCTGAAGCCTTTCTACTATCAATTGATGTGGGGCCAGGTCCGCATCCCCCAGCCATGAGTGCCATATCTTGTTAAATTTACTCCGATCGCTTCTACGGGCGTACGCCAGTCGTTCTCTAGGGAGAAACGAGTTAACGTAGGCAATCCATTGCTTAACTGTAGGGGCAGTTGGAGCCATCCAGTACTTTGCAATAAGTTTCCTGGCGAGATACATCAGTTTAGATAACATGAAGTACTTTCCTCCCGGGTACATCTTTCCACTTATAGCTCCAAGCAGATATACGGTCGGATTAAGGGGGATGTGGACCCGCGCCACCCTGGAAATATGTTGGGAAACCTCATCCCAGTACCTATGCAGCTTTGGGCACCTCCAAATTAAATGAATAAAGTCTCCTCTGTGTACCTTACACTTAGGGCACAGTGGGGAGTCTCCTCGACCCCATTTATAAAGCTGTACTGATGTCCTATAGGCCCTATGAAGAATGAATAATTGTGACAGTCTTTGGGTTGCGGAGAGTGACACCACTGGAATAGCCTCGAGCGCCATTTCCCATTGTTCGTCATCTATTTCTCCTATGTCCTCTACCCATTTATTTCGGCACTTTAACAGTGTATGAACCTGGGTTGACTTCAGCAACTCCTTATATATTTTGGATATTAACCCTTTCCTTGTATCTGCCAAAAAGATCTCATTCAAAAGTGAAGCTGCCGGTGTTGTCTGGGAGTGCGTTATTTGTTGTGCCTGTATCGCATGGCGCAATTGGAGGTACTGGAAAAAGCCCCTCGGGTTCAAGTGGAATTCCCTACATAATTGTTCGTATGTCTTCAACACCTCTCCCTCATATAGTTGTGGGAAGAACTGAATCCCCTTTTCTTGCCATTGTGTGAACCCCTGTAATCCCTGGATCTCAGAGTATCTACTATTGTGCCAGATCGGCGTAAATGAAAGCACGCCTGTTATCTTTATGATTTTCCGAACCTCACCCCATACTTTTTTAAAGAGCGTACTTATTGGGTCTACCCCCTTCATACTTGGCAAGTCCATTTCCAGGTGAGAGGCCGCTTCTAGTGTGGGTTCCATCATGGTCACCAATTGGTATGTAGGGTCCTCATTGCCCTTTCGACCCCATCCTGCCATTTGTTGAAATTGTGATGCCAAGAAATATAGCCTAGAATTGGGTATCGCAAGCCCTCCTCTATCCTTTTCGTATTGCAATGTTTCTAGGCTAATTCTAGGTGTCTTTTTTTTCCATATCAATTCCCTCATTAGTGTGTCAATTTGCTTAAACCATTTTTTTGGTATCCATGTCGGAGAGTTGTGGAAAACGTATAATTGTTGGGGTGCCCATACCATTTTTATTAAGTTTGCTCGTCCTATAACTGATAGGGGGAGCCTACACCAGCTGTTGCTTTTTTGTTTCTGCCTAGAGAGCAGTGGTTCCAGGTTCAGCCGGAGGTACTCGGCCGGGTTTGGGGACACCATCACTCCCAGGTACTTAAAACTGTCAACTATTGTTATTTGTTCCGTTCCCACTGGTAGTCGGTCCCTCTGCTGGTCTATGGGCATTAGCGTTGATTTTGACCAGTTAATGACAAAGCCTGAGAAGGTGCCATATTCTCTCACTATCTCCATTACTGCCCGCAAGGATGAGGTCGTGTCGCCCAGATATATAAGTGCATCGTCTGCATATAAAGATATTTTTTCTTCTCTCTGATGTCTACGGAACCCCACCACCTCCATTGAATTCCGGATCTTTATAGCTAGAGGCTCTATTGCCAGGGCAAACAGCAATGGAGACAATGGGCAACCCTGTCTCGTCCCCCTATGCAATTCAAATGGAGGCGAAAGGTCACCATTAATACGTATTCTGGCTCTAGGTTTAAAATAGAGTATCTCTACCCAAGCTACAAACCTACTTCCCAACCCGAATCTTTTCAGTGTTTCCATGAGGTAGGGCCACTCCACACTGTCGAACGCTTTTGAGGCGTCGAGAGATAGAATGGCCCTACTCCCCGGATTGTCCACTGGCATCTGAAGGTTCATGTAGAGCCTCCTTATATTATCTGATGTAGATCGGGTAGGTATAAAGCCAGACTGATCACGATGGACCAACCTGCTAATCACTCGAGATAGCCTATTGGCCAGGACACTTGCGAACAGTTTAACATCCGCGTTTAATAGCGAGATTGGACGATATGAGTCTAATAGAAGATTATCTTTCCCAGGCTTTAAAATTACTGTTATTATTGCCTCACGCATACTATCCGGTAGATAACCCAATTCCTCAGCCTCCCTTATAGCCTGCAGTAGTGATGGTAAGAGGTCCTCTCTATAGTGGGAGTATACCTCTGCCGGAATCCCGTCTGGGCCTGGTGATTTATGGCGACCTGTCCCCTCCAGTGCTTCTCTTAATTCCACTAATGTGATTGGGCAGTTCAACAGTTCCCTGTCCGCCTCCGACAATTGCGGGAGTGGACAGGACTGCAAAAACTGCATCAGCTCAAGCGGGTTGTATCTAGTTTTGCTAGAATACAAGTCCCCGTAGAACTGCTGGAAGCTGCTCAAGATGTCTGAACTACGGGTCTGCCTCTCCCCGGATTTAGCCCTCACAGCCAGGATAGTAGTGGGATCTCTTTGCTCTCTGGCTATAAGGGCTAGAAGGCGGCCAGTATTTTCCCCCTCTTCAAAATAACTCTGTTGTTGAAAGTATCTTCTCTTCTCTGCTGCTGATAACCAAACCGAGCTATATATCGCTTGTACCTCTCTCCAGGATTCTTGATTAGATTTTGATGGGTCTCTTATCAAAACCTGTTCCCTTTCTATCAGTTCTTCCCGTACCTTGTTTTCCCATTCCCTAGAGCGTGTTTTAATTCCCGCAATTTCTTTAATAAGACATCCCCTCAAGAATGCCTTAAGTGTATCCCATATTACCATGGCGCTAGCAGACCCCCTATTAAATTGCAGGAACTCCCGTAGCGCCTCTCTTATATTATCTATTTGGGGAAACAGAGACATCCAGTAGGGGTTCACCTTCCATAATTGTCGCCCCAGCTTTCCAGTGGTGCCTAACCGCACCCAGAATGGGGAGTGGTCAGATAATAGGCGTGGCTCATACGCTGAGTCCTCCACTAACTGCAGGAGTGCCTCATTTCCTAAACCCAGGTCGATACGGGAGAGGACCTCATGTGTTGCAGAATAACATGAATAACATCTGTCCTCTTTGTGTCTCTCTCTCCATACATCCCGGAGTCCTATTTCCATAAGCAGGGCTGCAAAAGCAGTCCTGCCAGTTGTCTGTTTCATAGTTCTAGATGTCAGAGACATTCTATCCTGGGAGTTGTCTAAGATATTATTGTAGTCACCCAATGCTAGTACCGGGACTTCCGGGTATGAGGCTATGAATTGTGATAGACACCCGAGTGAAGCTGGTGAGAATGGTGGCGGAATGTATATTGATGCAATTATGCACGTTAAACCGTTAATTTTACATAGCAAGAAGACAAATTTTCCCTCCCTGTCCACCCTCTGTTCCATGCACTCAAAGGAGACACCCGAGGAGATCACTATACTGACTCCTCTTGAATGTGAAGTGTGCATGGAGTGGAACTGAGTCGGGTATCTCCTTGAGCGCAGCAGGTGGACAGAGTTGGAACACAAGTGTGTTTCCTGTAAACAGATTATCTGAGGTTTCATTATATCAAAATATCTGAACATTGCCCTTCTCTTGTCGCTATCCCCCAGCCCTCTCACATTCCATGTCATCAAGAGTAGGTCTTTCCTTTTCCCAATTTCTTTACTCATATAGGGGATCATACCAATTCAAATAACTATATAGCGAGAGACAACAACGTGAGCAGGGAATAGGAATACAATTGTCCCTCAGAATTTTACCTGCCTCTTGGGTCCCCTCAGTGAGTAATACATAACAGTCAGCATTCCTCCTAATCCCCTTACCATCCTTGGTGGAGCGTAGGAGGGATTTATATATGGTTTTATGTTTGTGGTGTTTTTCATTAATTATTTGGGTTGTGACTTTACCACCCACCCCTCCCCATCCTCCCCCGCCCCCCACCCCGCTCCACCCCCCCTCCCAGCTCTTTCCCTCCTGTCTCCCCCACCCCCTCTCCCACCCACCTCCCTCCTTCCCTCCCCGCCCAGCTGGGCCTACCCTAGGGGCTATGTTCCGAACCTCCCACTTACTCTCATTCCCCATACTACACTGGCATATCTTGCCAGTGCCACACATTTACGATACCCCTTTAACCCAGGGTTCCCTATCCCACCCCCTCCCCCCCTTCCCTGACCATGTTGGTGTTATTCAAGTGTTCTAAATAATTATACTTGTAGAAAAAAATCGTTTATCGTGGCAGCTCAAAGTATTCTAAAAAGTGAATATCCAACTAGTGCTAAATTATAATCCTATTCCTTCAACCTTATTAGTGCTGTTCATGTGTTTTTAATTTTTTGTGTTTGGATAAAAGATAATCTGTCATGTCAATCCAGTGAATTAAGTAAGTGTATACTAACCTTTACTACTTTATAATCTATCCCTATACTTCTTTCTCAACTTCTACCTGCATCACATCGCCTACTTAATTCTTTAGTGTATTACTCATTGTATCACCCTACCCTCTTCTCTCCCCCCTCCCTAATACCACATAAGGACGGAAAGAAAAAAAAAAAAAAAAAAAAAAAAAAAAAAGAAAAAAAAAGAAAAAAAAGAAAGTCCGTAATCTAATCAGTCTCTAATCTCTCCTCTCCTTCATTCCGTGTTGTTCTCTCTGCATTCTCCAGCCAGTCTTCCACTTTGCGGGGAGAATCAAAGAAGAATGTCCCATTCCTGGTGGTTATTCTCATGCGGGCGGGGTACAGTAGTGCATAATCCATCTTTTTTTGCTGAAGCACACGTTTAATTGGCATGTATGCCGCCCTGAGCTTTTGCAGGTCTGGGGAGAAGTCTTGATACAGTGAAATTCGCGCTCCCCTATACAAGATTTCTCTCATTTCTCTCGCTTTCCGAAGCAAAGACACCTTATCTCTAAAGTTGAACATTTTCATAATTATAGGTCTTGGGTACTCCTTGCCCTGCCGAGATTTGGAGGGGATTCGATGGGCGCGTTCGATGCCAAAAAAAGGAGAAAAGGATGGAGCCCCAAATGTCTCCTTGATCCATCCCTCCAAAAATTCAATAGGGTCAGGTCCCTCGCTCCGTTCCGGCATGCCTATTACTCTTATGTTGTTTCTTCGATTTCTATTTTCTAGTTCATCTATTTTGGCGAATTGATTTTCTATGCGTTTCTTCATGTCAGTCATATCTTGTCTGAGCGGGGATAGTATATCTTCCACCAAGCTTAATCTTTCCTCTAGGGCTGTTGTTCTTCCCTCCGTTTCTTTCAATCTACTACCCAGCGCTATCAGTTCTTCTCTTATGCTTTTTAGCTGAGCACTCAAACCAAAAATTGATTCCTTACATGCAGTAATCGCATACATGAGGTCCCTCATTGTTGGCTCTTCCGCTCCTCCACTTTGGCCACTCTCCATCCCGGGCTCAGTTGTATTGGGTAGCCTTTTAGGATCTGTGTCACCGCTTATAGGGGGAAGTTTTCCTATTCCGTGACTTATTGAGGGCACTGCAAGTGGGCTTGTTGCGGCCAATATTGACCCGCTGCTTTGGCTGTGACTTTTCCTACTCGCCTGGGTACTCACTTGGGTTAGCTGTTGGGATTTTACTGGTGATAGGGATGTCCTGGAAAAACGCTCTAATTTTGTTGCTGCCGCTACTGCAGCTGCTGCTGCGACTTTCGCTTGGTTTGTCTGGTTTCTAGCCGAGCGTGTAACCTGACCTCCTGCTTGGTGCGGCTGATTTTATAACTGGTGCTGGTTTAATTTTTCCTCTGCTGCCCGCTTCCCAGCCATGCTATTATGCCATGAGGGGGGAGGAGAGAAAAGGAAAAAAAAAAAAAGGGAGGAGGGGGGGGTAGGAAAGGAGAAAAAAAAGGAGGGAAAAAAAAAAAAAAAAAATCTTTTCCTTTTAGCAAATTGAGATATAAAATTGTTACAGTCCCGGACTACTAGTTTTGCATAGAAAAAAAGAAAAAAGAGGTATCACAAAGATAGTCCTCCATATAACTCTGCCAGCGTCAGGTCAGTGGCTCTTGGGACAATAAACAAGTACTTGTGCAACGCCTTTTCACTTGCAGCTGATGTTTATGATAAGCAGCTTACATCACACAGTTCCACTGGTTCTTTTATTGTTTTGAGATACAAAAAGGTGAAACCTCATACGCCAGTACCCCCGTCCGTCTCCCACTTCGGACTGGGGTTGCTAATTTCCTCTATGTAAGATATTACTTCAATAGGCTCAAAAAGTAATAAGGCAGCATGTTTCTAGTTAACCCAGGTTTCACATTACAGACTCAATTAGGTTTCTTCAGGAACCAATCAATCAAAGGCCAACTCACAGGCCAGCTCTTTAACCAGGAACCAGGAAAAAAAAAAAAAAAAAAAGTCATCCGCCACAAACATATTATATAAAAAGAAAAGTAGGAAAGTTTTCACCTATGTCTGGGGTCTTCTTAGCAGCTTCCCAGCGTTGCGATGTTAATTCTGATAGCTTACTTTGTTCATTGCCCCGCTGCTGCTACTGTGTTCGACCAGATTTGGTTGCTGCTGATAACCCAGGGGGGGGGCCTCTCACGCCACCCCTATAGCTCCATCTTCCTGGCTCTCCACCGCCACACTCACTGACGCCGCCACTGCTGGTGCTGCTATAGCCGCCACCGGAGCGTCCCTTTACCCGGCCACCGGCACGCCACAGGGGTCTCTCACACCCCACCTCAGCTCCGTCCACCGCGTCTGCGCCAGGGAGCGATCTGCTCAGTAGTGCTGTAGTGCTGTAGTTGGCCGGACACCGCTGCTTACACTGCCGCTTGTACTGCTGCACACACCGGTAGTCTCCTCAGCCCGTGGCTTAGCTGGTCAGAGCGGAGGGAGAGGAGATCTCGCACACCCTCTCACTCCCACATCCGGTCACGCCCCGATATAATCTCTTTTTCGACAGTTCTTAAATAACGGGGGGCGGGGCCCCCCTCTGACGCACGGGACATGACGGGACTTCCCTGTGGCATTCCCCGTGACGTCACAGGGAAGTCCCGTCAAGTCACCGTGCGTCAGAGTGGGGCGGGATCACCGGGTGGCCCCGCCCCCCCGTTATTTAAGAACTGTCAGACGAGGAGCACCGTCACACAGCGGGAGCCTCCCTCCATGCCAGCATGGATTGCGGAGCGGCCCGGAGAAGAAAATGAAGAAGAGAAGAAGAGAAGAAAAGAAGAAGAGAAGAGCGGGAGCCTCCCCCCCATGCCATGGGTGCGAAGCGGCCCGAGGAGAAGAAGATAGAAGACGCCGCGGAGGAGATGCTGGACGAGAACGCCGGAGGAAGAACCAGAAGAGCCAGAAGAACCAGAAGAACCAGAAGATGAAGGAAGATAGAAGAAAGAAGAAGCATTTAAATAAAGGAATTGTCAAAAACTGTCTCTTGTCATTTTTAACATTTTTGACACTTTTTTCGTGAAATGGTAGGGGTACTTATGTACCCCCTTACCATTTCACACAGGGGGGGGGCCGGGATCTGGGGGTCACCTTGTTAAAGGGGGCTTCCAGATTCCGATAAGCCCCCCGCCCGCAGACCCCCACAACCACCGGCCAGGGTTATGGGGATGAGGCCCTTGTCCTCATCAACATGGGGACAAGGTGTTTTGGGGGGCTACCCCAAAGCACCCTCCCAATGTTGAGGGCATGTGGCCTGGTACGGTTCAGGAGGGAGGGGGGGCCGCACTCTCGTCCCCCCCTCTTTTCCTGCGGCCTGCCAGGTTGCGTGCTCGGATAAGGGTCTGGTATGGATTTTTGGGGGGACCCCACGCCGTTTTTTTTTTTTTTTTTGGCGCGGGGTTCCCCTTAAAATCCATACCAGACCTGAAGGGTCTGGTATGGAATTTAGGGGGAACCCCACGTCATTTTTTTTTTTTAATTTTGGCCGGGGTTCCCCTTAATATCCATACCAGACCTGAAGGGCCTGGTATGGAATTTAGGAGGACTCCCACGTCATTTTTTTTTTTTTAATTTTGGTTTGGGGTTCCCCTTTGGGGAATTCCCATGCCGTTTTTATCAATGAACTTCTATGTGTATTGTCGGCAATGCAATAGCCGCGGGTAGTTTTAAATAAGTTTTTTCCTTCAAAATGTCATTTTGCTGTCAGACTGTTCTAAACACAGGAAACATGCGCCCCTTTACAGGCATACTATAGACACCCCCCAGGTACGAAATTTAAAGGGATATTACATTTTTATTGTTTGACTTTAAGCATTATTAAAATCACTGCTCCTGAAAAAACGGCCGTTTTTAAAACTTTTTTTTGCATTGATCCATGTCCCCTGGGGCAGGACCCAGGTCACCAAACACTTTTTATGACAATAACTTGCATATAAGCCTTTAAAATTAGCACTTTTGTTTATTCATGTTCGTGTCCCATAGACTTTAACGGTGTTCGCGTGTTCGAACGAACTTTTTTCCTGTTCGCATGTTCTGGTGCGAACCGAACAGGGGGGTGTTCGGCTCATCCCTATTAAAAAGGTGTATTATGTTAATTATTATGTTAATTATTTTATATTTTATATTTGGTTAATAAAACGGCTGCTATGGCCAATTTACTCCATTTCAGTGTCGTGTGGTCATTAGAGTGAGGGGTGGGGTTAATGGGATAGCAGGCCACAAGCCCAGGATCGGCCCTGTACAGTGCACTCCCACCACAGAGACCGGGGTTTCTCTCTCTGAATGGAGGAGAGATACATTGTATCTCTCTCTCTCTGTCTTTGCAGAGAGAAAAAAAAATGGTGTAAGAAAAACTAATAATAATAATAAATAAAATAAAAAAAATAAAATAAAAAAACCTAGATCACAGTTTGATCTAGGTCAGTTAGTGTTAGGGTTAGATCAAAGTTTGATCTAGGTCAGCTAGTGTTAGGGTTAGTGTTTTTGGTCAAGGTCAGGGTCAGTATTTTTTTTTTTGGGGGGGGCAGGATTATTTTTATTGCTTTTGTAATTAATATCAGCGTCAGTTAGTGTCAGTGTGTTTTAGGTAGGATTAAAAAAAAAAAGCAACATGCGCACTGTTGTTTCTGGGTTGTACTATGGGTACAAGCAAGAACTAACATACACATATGTTGTATCGCTATGATCGTCAGGAGCAGGAGAATTTATTTTGGGTTGTTCTTTGGTGGAAGGATATAATAGTAGCAAGAAATATACAGCTAAATTAAAAAAATTCCATCCATCGCCCTGTCTGCTGAGACACGGAAAAACACCGGCCCCTTCCTTATCACATCACGGCTTCAGCATAGCTTCAGCAGTGCCTTCAGCAAAGGATCCAAGGCACCGTTCGTTCACCCACCGGGATGCATGTTCACATCTGATGAGCCCATTTTTATCTGCCCTTATGTGAGTGACCCCTTGTCCGTGTGCAATCCCGTTTTAATAAATGCTACACTTAGAGGCGCTTTTCTTTTTTTTTCTTCCTTTATATACAGAGTCAGCTTTACTCTTTGGAAAGCCTTGTCCTTAGTGTACACATTCCTCTATTCATGGTCTACCTCCTGGTAGACCACAGACTTTTCTGCCTTGTATTTTATGGACTGTTCTTGATGGACTATAACAGTGATGCAAACCTTGGCACCCCAGATGTTTTGGAACTACATTTCCCATGATGCTCAACTACACTGCAGAGTGCATGGGCATCATGGGAAATGTAGTTCAAAAACATCTGGGGTGCCAAGGTTCGCCAACTGGACTATAACCTTATAACACAGCTGATCCCAAGCGCTTGCTATTTCTTTCCTTGTTTCTTTATTCATAGCGTGGGTTTAGATGAACTCCAGTGCTATGATGCAGTGAGCTTTATGATAAAAATGCGTGAAAGGATGCGCTAGCCAGTTACAGAAACAGACACACTTGAGACTCCCTGAATACCAGTAAAAAAAATGAATGAAAAGAAAATAAGGTGCGCTGTCTCAAAAATACTTAATGAGCTAAGCCTAAGCTCACAAGCGCAAATCTTAGTGCTCTTTAAAAAACACTAGTACAGTACAACGAGCAGGATTCAAGCCTCTGCGGTGTGCAGTACCACATTTGGCCAGAGGTGAAGTGAGTTTTATGCAGCAAAATCTCCTGAAGAAGCCATAGTCCGGCGAAACGTGTAGAGATGAAGTTACTGCATCCTCACTGTATAAGCAGTATGGACATTTCATGTTGGTTTTATATGAAATTGTCATTGTTTTAATTGTTCCTAATAAAATGTACTGTTTAATACATTCAATTATGTTTGGCACCTATAATCTCTGCTCCTCCTAAATATTATTACCAGTTTACTGGATTTGCCCTTTATTGCGTTTACAGTAATATTGTTGAACGCTGCCTAGACATATTATTGAAAAGTACCAAACTAACAAATTGAATGTAGAGAGAGGTCCGGAGCATTACCAAAAAGGTAATTCAGCATAGGGCCGGCATGACAGGGGTTAATGGGCTTGTATGGGGTGTTGAGTGTAAGGGGGTGGGTACAGTGAGCAGGGCTGGCAGGTCAGCATGGAGGGATGAAGCTGGTGCAGGAAGTGCTACGGAGAGGAAGGGGAGGACACATTCTTACCAGGAGGAGAGAGGGTAAGGAACTTCCCACCCGCCCGCCCTACAATTTTAGTGGACATTGTGTGTAGACTATTGGACTATTGCAACTTCCTTCTCATTGGCCTGCCTTTCCATAGGCTATCCCCTCTTCAGTCTATCATGAATGCTGCTGCCAGACTTATCCACCTTACCAACTACTCAGTGTCTGTCAACCCTCTCCTACAATCCCTACACTGGCTCCCAATCACCCAGCAAATTAAATTCAAAATATTAACCACAACCTACAAAGCCATTAACAACTCTGCTCCAAGTGACATCACCAATCTTGTCTCCAAATATCACCCAAATTGTCCTCTCCGCTCTACTCAAGACCTAGTCTCAAGCTCTCTCGTCTCCTCCTCCCATGCTCGTCTCTGGGACTTCCCCAGAGTCTCTCCCATCCTCTGGAACTCGCTACCTCCACTGGTCCGGCTATCCCCTACTATTGCCACCTTCAGGTGATCCCTAAAAACTCATCTCTTCAGGGAAGCCTATCACGTCTTCAACTAATCTCCTACAACTTCCATCAGCTCATTCCCCACAGTTACAAGCCTTTGTACCACCTGCCCCACCCTATTAGATGGTAAGCTCTTCTGAGCAGGACCCTCTTAATCCTCTTGTATTTTATTGTATTGTAACTGTATTGTCTCCTTTAATATTGTAAAGCGCTGCATAAACTGTTGGCGCTATGTAAATCCTGTATAATAATAATAATAATAATATGGTGGGGGTATGAAGCGACCAAGGGGGTTGGTTGCGGCACTTGGCGGGAGCAAGGTCTTTTTTTGGGTCAGATGGGCACATCAAAAAGGCATGGTGTAGGGACCCATCTGAGGTACGGCTCCCAGTTGGTATATGGGTACCTGCTAGTTGTCTCTGAGTTTGTGGTTCCCCGACTGGAGTCCTGAGAAGTGACTAGCAGGTACAGTTATGGGTTATGCCTATTGGGACCTTGTGCTCCATTTTTTTTGTGATAAAACTGGATATATATTAACCACTTGCTGACCGCCTCACGCATATATACGTGAGCAGGTCGGCACGGGCAGGCAAAATCACGTACCTGATACGTGATGCCTTCCCGCGGGCGGGGGGTCCGATCGGACCCCCCCCCCCCAGTGCCCTGAGTGGTCGGCTCTTGTTCGCGGGCGATTAGGGGTCAGGGGGAGGCCATCCATTGATGGCCACCCCCTCCCGATCGCTCCCACGAATCAAATGCTTCCTCTCCCTCTGTAATGTAAACAGAGGGAGAGGAAGTGATGTAATCTCTCCTGGAGCCGGTCTTTTTGATCCGACGCCGAGGAGAGAAGACATCCAAGTAAGTGCACCAACACCACACGCTCAGTAGAACACGCAGGCACACTTTTCACCCCCCTGTCACCCCCCGATCACCCCCCTGTACCCCCTGTCACTCTGACACCAATAGCAGTGTTTTTTTTTTTTTTTGCATTGGTGTCAGTTTGTCAGTTATAAGTGTTAGGGCAGTTAGGTTAGCCCCCTTTAGGTCTAGGGTACCCCCCCTTAGGTCCAGGGTACCCCCTAACCCCCCCTAATAAAAGTTAACCCCTTGATTACCCCCCGTCACCAGTGTCGCTAAGCGATCGTTTTTCTGATCGCTGTATTAGTGACACAGGTGACGCTAGTTTAGGGAGGTAAGTATATAGGTTCGCTGTCAGTGTTTTATAGCGACAGGGACCCCCATATACTACCTGCTAAAGGTTTTAACCCCCTGATTGCCCCCTAGTTAACCCTTTCACCAGCGATCACCGTATAAGTGTTACGGGTGACGCTGGTTAGATAGTTTGTTTTTTG
The DNA here is from genome assembly GCF_042186555.1 of Aquarana catesbeiana. Classification (NCBI taxonomy): domain Eukaryota; kingdom Metazoa; phylum Chordata; class Amphibia; order Anura; family Ranidae; genus Aquarana; species Aquarana catesbeiana. The sequence continues at coordinate 666,203,721 of NC_133327.1, read as the reverse complement.
TAGTTTATTACAGTTTATTACAGTTTATTATAGTTTTAGGGCACCCGCCGTTTATTACCTTATAAAGGTTTAACCCCCTAATTGCCCGGCGGTGATAGAAGTTAAGTTTTTAGGAACAGATAAGGTCTGCGTCGCCCCAGGCAGCGTCAGGTTAGCGCCAGTACCGCTAAAGCCCACGCACGCAGCATACACCTCCCTTAGTGCTATAGTATCTGAACGGATCGATATCTGATCCAATCAGATCTATACTCCCCAGCAGTTTAGGGTTCCCTGAAACGCAGTGTTAGCGGGATCAGCCCAGATACCTGCTAGCACCTGCGTTTTGCTCCTCGGCCCAGCCCAGCCCAGCCCACCCAAGTGCAGTATCGATCGATTACTGACACTTACAAAACACTAAGCACACATAACTGCAGCGTTCGCAGAGTCAGGCCTGATCCCTGCGATCGCTAACAGTTTTTTGGTAGCGTTTTGAATCAGTCGCTGACAGTCGGGAGCTTTTTTGCCTGTGAGTCTCACTAGTGTACCCCTAAATTTAGAGGCCAAAATGGCAAATCGAAGGTACACTAGTGAAGAGGCCTACAGGATTCTGAGCATGACAGATAGTGAAGAGTAGGGATGAGCTTCGTGTTCGAGTCGAACCCATGTTCGACTCGAACATCGGCTGTTCGATCGTTCGCCGAATTGCGAACGTTATGGGCCGTTCGCGCTAAATTCGTGTGGCGCGTCACGGCCCATAATTCACTGCGGCATCGCAGTGCATTGCTGGCTGATGATTGGCCAAGCATGCACTATGACCCGCATGCTTGGCCAATCACAGCGCTGTCAGTAGAGAGAGCTGTAATTGGCCAAAGCCAGGGTGGCTTTGGCCAATTATGGCTCAGGGGATTTAGTACACACCCCACACTATATAAGGCCGCCTGCACGGCGGCCCTGTGTAGTGTGTGTTCCGGTGTGCTGAGAGATAGAGAGAGAGAGAGACAGTGTCATTTGATTTGAGTTAGATAGATTAGGCAGAACAGTCAGTCAGTTAGCTGCACTTACAGTGTATTGTGTATATATATGCATCCCAGGTGTTGCATATATATATATACACTGTATTCAGTTTAGCTAGATCCGTTCCTGTTATCTTCTATCTAGACTATTTACATTTAATGCAGTGCGTCCTGCTCACAGTGTTCAGCTAGATCCGTTCCTGCTATTTACATTTAGTGCAGTGCGTCCTGCTCACAGTGTTCAGCTAGATCCGTTCCTGTTATCTTCTAGACTATTTACATTTAGTGCAGTGCGTCCTGCTCACAGTGTTCAGCTAGATCCGTTCCTGCAATTTACATTTAGTGCAGTGCGTCCTGCTCACAGTGTTCAGCTAGATCCGTTCCTGCTATTTACATTTAGTGCAGTGCGTCCTGCTCACAGTGTTCAGCTAGATCCGTTCCTGCTATTTACATTTAGTGCAGTGCGTCCTGCTCACAGTGTTCAGCTAGATCCGTTCCTGCTATTTACATTTAGTGCAGTGCGTCCTGCTCACAGTGTTCAGCTAGATCCGTTCCTGTTATCTTCTAGACTATTTACATTTAGTGCAGTGCGTCCTGCTCACAGTGTTCAGCTAGATCCGTTCCTGCAATTTACATTTAGTGCAGTGCGTCCTGCTCACAGTGTTCAGCTAGATCCGTTCCTGCTATTTACATTTAGTGCAGTGCGTCCTGCTCACAGTGTTCAGCTAGATCCGTTCCTGCTATTTACATTTAGTGCAGTGCGTCCTGCTCACAGTGTTCAGCTAGATCCGTTCCTGCTATTTACATTTAGTGCAGTGCGTCCTGCTCACAGTGTTCAGCTAGATCCGTTCCTGCTATTTACATTTAGTGCAGTGCGTCCTGCGCACAGTGTTCAGCTAGAGCCGTTCCTGCTATTTACATTTAGTGCAGTGCGTCCTGCTCACAGTGTTCAGCTAGATCCGTTCCTGTTATCTTCTAGACTATTTACATTTAGTGCAGTGCGTCCTGCTCACAGTGTTCAGCTAGATCCGTTCCTGTTATCTTCTAGACTATTTACATTTAGTGCAGTGCGTCCTGCTCACAGTGTTCAGCTAGATCCGTTCCTGCTATTTACATTTAGTGCAGTGCGTCCTGCTCACAGTGTTCAGCTAGATCCGTTCCTGTTAAATTCCTACTGACCGGCAGGCTTGTCTGGTTACAGTATATAAAGCTACCTGAAGAAAATTACAGGTGTTCTATTTGATCCTATTAGTACCACGGTCAGGCAGCTAGACTATTTACATTTAGTACAGTGCGTCCTGCTCACAGTGTTCAGCTAGATCCGTTCCTGTTATCTTCCTACTGACAGGCAGGCTTGTCTGGTTACAGTATATAAAGCTACCTGAAGAAAATTACAGGTGTTCTATTTGATCCTATTAGTACCACGGTCAGGCAGCTAGACTATTTACATTTAGTACAGTGCGTCCTGCTCACAGTGTACAGCTAGATCCGTTCCTGTTATCTTCCTACTGACAGGCAGGCTTGTCTGGTTACAGTATATAAAGCTACCTGAAGAAAATTACAGGTGTTCTATTTGATCCTATTAGTACCACGGTCAGGCAGCTAGACTATTTACATTTAGTACAGTGCGTCCTGCTCACAGTGTACAGCTAGATCCGTTCCTGTTATCTTCCTACTGACAGGCAGGCTTGTCTGGTTACAGTATATAAAGCTACCTGAAGAAAATTACAGGTGTTCTATTTGATCCTATTAGTACCACGGTCAGGCAGCTAGACTATTTACATTTAGTACAGTGCGTCCTGCTCACAGTGTACAGCTAGATCCGTTCCTGTTATCTTCCTACTGACAGGCAGGCTTGTCTGGTTACAGTATATAAAGCTACCTGAAGAAAATTACAGGTGTTCTATTTGATCCTATTAGTACCACGGTCAGGCAGCTAGACTATTTACATTTAGTACAGTGCGTCCTGCTCACAGTGTTCAGCTAGATCCGTTCCTGTTATCTTCCTACTGACAGGCAGGCTTGTCTGGTTACAGTATATAAAGCTACTTGAAGAAAATTACAGGTGTTCTATCCCAGCTTAGTGCAGCTACAGGCCATTAGTATGTCTGGAAGGCCAAGAAGGAGAGGCAGACAGTCACAAGCCAATAAGAGAGGGCAAGCAGGCTCTGTGTCTAGTGCTGGTCGTGGAGACGGAGCATCCTCATCAGCACGTGGCCATGGGACACGCTTGGCCTTTTTTTCGGCAGCTGGCCATGTTGAGCCGCAACATGCGGAAGACTTGGTCGAGTGGATGACCAAGCCGTCCTCATCCTCCTCATCCTCTCTCACCCATGCCCAGGGTGCTTTGTCTGGCAAAGCAGCGGCCTCTTCCCTCAGCTCAATGTCATCAGTGACTCCTTCCCTAGCTCCACCATGTCCTCATGAGGATTCCCTCGAACTGTTTGACCACAGTGTTGGGTACATGCTCCAGGAGGATGCCCAGCGTTTGGAAGGCTCTGATGACGATACTGAGCTCGATGAAGGCAGTAACATGAGCGCGGACAGAGGGGGTGCCCAAGAAGGACAGCAATCTGGCAGTCATGCTCCCCCTGCTGCAGCATACTGCCAGGTTTGCTCCAGTGATGAGGAGGGAGGGGATGATGAGGTCACTGACTCAACGTGGGTGCCTGATAGGAGAGAGGAGGAGGAGGAGGAGGAGGAGGAGGAGGAGGAGGCGGCAGCACATCACCAACGAGGCAGGATGCCCTCCAGGGGCCAGCCTAAGGGCAGCACATTGACTGCATCACACCCCAAAGCTCCACATGTGCAGGGCGCTGCAGTCTCTGCGCGTTATTCAAAAAGTTCTTTGGTGTGGGCCTTTTTTGAGACGAGTGCATCAGATCGCACCGCTGCTATTTGCAACATATGTCTCAAGCGTATCTCGCGTGGCCAAAATATCTCCCGCTTGGGTACCACATGCTTGACCAGACATATGTTGACCTGCCATGCAGTTCGTTGGCAAGCGTATCTAAAAGACCCACACCAAAGAACAAAGAGGATCTCTCCTTGCTCCTCATCAGCTGAGATTTCCAACCCCACTAGACCTTCAGTCCTCTCTGAGACCTGCAGTGAGAGGAATGAAGGTGTAGAATTAGGTGTGTCACAGCCAAGTACTTGTGGGCAATCTGCTTTTGGTACACCGACGTCAGATTGTACCAGGCAAATTTCCCTGCCCCAGCTGCTGCACCGCCGAAAGAAGTTTGCTCCCAGCCATCCACATGCCCAGCGGTTGAATGCTAGCTTGGCAAAATTGCTAGCACTTCAACTGCTGCCTTTTCAGTTGGTAGACTCTGCCCCCTTCCGTGAGTTTGTGGAATGTGCGGTTCCTCAGTGGCAGGTACCCAAACGCCACTTTTTCTCACGGAAGGCGATTCCGGCTCTCTACCGGCATGTGGAAGGCAATGTCCATGCCTCGCTGGACAGGGCGGTCAGCGGTAAGGTGCATATTACCGCTGACTCATGGTCCAGCAGGCATGGACAGGGACGTTACCTAAGTTTCACGGCGCATTGGGTGACTCTGCTGGCAGCTGGGAAGGATGCAGGACAAGGTGCAGTAGTGTTGGAGGTTGTTCCGCCACCACGCCTCCAAAATGCTGATTGTGACACACCTCTCTCCTCCACCCCCTCCTCTTCTTCTTCCTCCATGGCCTCTTCCTCGGAACCAGCGGTGCTCCGTAGGCGTTCAAGGGGCTACGCAAGTACGCAGGCCAAAAGATGCCATGCGGTGCTTGAGCTGGTGTGCTTGGGGGACAGGAGCCACACTGGGGCAGAGGTTCTGTCAGCTCTGCAGGGGCAGGTTCAGAGGTGGTTGACGCCACGCCAACTTAAGGCAGGAATGGTGGTTTGCGACAATGGCACCAACCTCCTCTCTGCCCTCCGACAGGGACAAATGACCCATGTGCCCTGTTTGGCTCACGTCCTTAACTTGGTGGTGCAGCGGTTCTTGGGCAGGTACCCGGGCTTACAGGATGTCCTGAGGCAGGCCAGGAAAGTCTGTGTGCATTTCCGCCGGTCATATAATGCCAGTGCTCGGCTGACGGACCTCCAAAAGGAGTTTAACCTGCCCAAGAACCGCCTAATCTGTGACATGCCCACCAGGTGGAACTCAACGTTGGCCATGCTGCAGCGGCTGCACACGCAGCAGAGGGCCATAAATGAGTACCTGTGCGACTATGGCACCAGGACAGGGTCAGGGGAGCTTGGTTTTTTTTCCCCACGCCAGTGGGCCATGATCAGGGATGCATGCACTGTCCTGTCACCATTCGAGGAGGCCACGAGGATGGTGAGCAGTGACAGTGCATGCATCAGTGACACTGTCCCCCTTGTCCACCTGTTGGAGCACATGCTGCGTGGAATAATGGACAGGGCACTTGAGGCAGAACAGAGGCAGGAAGAGGAGGACTTCCTTAGCTCTCAAGGCCCCCTTTATCCAGACAGTGTTCCTGCGTGCCCGCCGATCACACAGGAAGAGGACGAGGAGGAAGAGGAGGAGGAGGAGGAAGATTGTGTCAGTATGGAGGTGGAGCCTGGCACTCAGCATCAGCAGCAGTCTTTAAGGGATCAGTCCCAAGAAACACATGGACTTGTACGTGGCTGGGAGGAGGTGGCTGCGGACCATGTCGTTCTTAGTGACCCAGAGGACTCCGGACCGAATGCCTCAGCAAACCTACGCTGCATGGCCTCCCTGATCCTGCAAAGCCTGCGTAAGGATCCTCGTATTCGTGGTATCAAGGAGAAGGACCAATACTGGCTGGCAACCCTCCTTGATCCACGTTACAAGGGTAAGGTTGCGGACCTTATCTTGCCATCGCAGAGGGAGCAGAGGATGAAACATCTTCGGGAGGCCTTGCAGAAAGGTCTGTGCAACGCGTTCCCAGAGACTGGGAGGTTACAAACTCCTGTTTCTGGACAACGTGTTGCTGAGGCTTCGGTCAGTCAAAGAAGGAGCGGTGGAGAAGGTGGCCGTCTGACCGATGCGTTCAGACAATTTTTTGGTCCGCAGCCCCAAGGTATGATCGGTTCCAGCAATCATCGCCAGCGTCTGTTTTACATGGTGCAGGAATACCTAGGGGCAAGATCAGACTTGGACACCTTTCCCACCGAAAATCCTCTGGGTTACTGGGTCTTGAGGATGGATCACTGGCCAGAGCTTGCACAGTATGCAATTGAGCTACTGGCCTGTCCTGCATCCAGCGTTCTTTCGGAACGCACATTCAGTGCTGCTGGAGGCGTGGTAACCGATCACAGGGTGCGTCTGTCCACCGACTCGGTCGATCGGCTGACCTTCATAAAAATGAATGAGTCTTGGATCACCACCAGCTACCAAGCACCTGATGCTGATGTAACCGAATAATTTTTTTTGAAATCTCAGATCCCTTCAAAGACTGCCTATGCTGATGCTGAGTGACTATCCCTGAGTAATTATCCTCTTCCTCCTCAATCATCACGCTGATAGCTTGTAAGAACATTTTTGGTTCTGGGCGCCACCACCAGTGCCTAAGGCACAATTTTTCAGCCCCTGTTTAACAGGGGCGTGTAATTACAATTTTTGATGTAATACTTTGCAGCAGGGCTCGTTCCTGCATTCCAACTAGAGTGTCTGTGAGGGGTTGCAGTGTTGTGGCACCAGCACCAGTGCCTAGGGCCCAATTTTTCTGCCCCTGTCTAACAGGGGCGTGTAATTACAATTTTTGATGCAATACTTTGCAGCAGGGCTCGTTCCTGCGTTCCAACTAGAGTGTCTGTGAGGGGTTGCAGTGTTGTGGCACCAGCACCAGTGCCTAAGGCCCAATTTTTCTGCCCCTGTCTAACAGGGGCGTGTAATTACAATTTTTGATGCAATACTTTGCAGCAGGGCTCGTTCCTGCGTTCCAACTAGAGTGTCTGTGAGGGGTTGCAGTGTTGTGGCACCAGCACCAGTGCCTAAGGCCCAATTTTTCTGCCCCTGTCTAACAGGGGCGTGTAATTACAATTTTTGAAGCAATAATTTGCAGCAGGGCTCGTTCCTGCGTTCCAACTAGAGTGTCTGTGAGGGGTTGCAGTGTTGTGGCACCAGCACCAGTGCCTAAGGCCTAATTTTTCAGCTCCTGTTCAACAGGGGCATGTAATTACAATTCTTGATCTAATATTTCACAGCAGGGCCCTGTGAGGGCTTACAGTGTTGTGGCCACAGCAACACCTAAGGCCCAAATTTCTGCTGAGTATATAGGGCAGGACCCTACTTTCAAACATCTAACTTACAAACGACTCCTACTTGCAAACGGAAGGAGACAACAGGAAGTGAGATGAAATCTACCCCTAGGAAGGGAAATTCTCTCCTGTAATGCCGCGTACACACGGTCGGACTTTTCGTCTACAAAAGTCCGACAGCCTGTCCGACAGACTTCCGACGTACCTTCGGCGGACTTGCGGCAGACTTTGTTACGAACGGACTTGCCTACACACGACCACACAAAAGTCCGACGGATTCGTACGTGATGACGTACACCGGACTAAAATAAGGAAGTTCATAGCCAGTAGCCAATAGCTGCCCTAGCATGGGTTTTTGTCCGTCGGACTAGCACACAGACGAGCGGATTTCGGGGTCCGTCGTACTTACGACGTAAAGATTTGAAGCATGTTTCAAATCTAAAGTCCGTCGGATTTGAGGCTAAAAAAGTCCGTTGAAAGTCCGGAGAAGCCCACACACGATCGGATTACCAGCCAGCTTTAGTCCGTCAGCGTCCGTTGGACTTTTGTAGACGAAAAGTCCGACCGTGTGTACGCGGCATAAGAGTTAATATGGGAAAACAAGTTCTCCTTTCCACTGATGCTTTCCAATCCTTGTTCCACAAAAAAACCCAAATTTTCAAAAAACATTTTTCATTGGGACAAAAATGTGAGGTGAAATCTTCTGAAGAGGAGGAAAGACAGCAAAACAAATGTCACAGGGGTGATAACCCTTCCCTATGTTTTCCAAAAAGCTTAGAAAAGATTTTTTGGCTGGAGCTAAACACGTTAAAAATGTTCAAAATTACAAACAGATTCTACTTAACAACAAACCTACAGTCCCTGTCTTGTTTGCACCGCCTGTATACTGCTGTTCAGAGTATATAGGGCCTGGTGGCCCCACACCTTTCCTTATTTTAATTTGGGTGCGGGGTTCCCCTTAATATCCATACAAGACCCAAAGGGACTGGTAATGGACTGGGGGGTACCCATGCCGTTTGTCTCACTGATTTTCATCCATATTGCCATGACCCGACATGACATTAAACCCGCAAGCAGTTTTAAATGAGATTTTTTCCTTTAAAAATGACATTTGGTGCAGGGACTGTTCTAAACATGGGAAACACGCGTCACTTTACAGGCATACTATAGACACCCCCCAGGTACGATATTTAAAGGAATATTTCACTTTTTTTTTTTTACTTTAAGCATCATTAAAATCACTGCTCCCGAAAAAACGGCCGTTTTTAAAAGTTTTTTTTGCATTGATACATGTCCCCTGGGGTAGGACCCGGGTCCCCAAACCCTTTTTAGGACAATACCATGCAAATTAGCCTTTAAAATGAGCACTTTTGATTTCGAACGTTCGAGTCCCATAGACGTCAATGGGGTTCTAACGTTCGTGCGAACTTTCGGTCCGTTCGCGGGTTCTGGTGCGAACCGAACCGGGGGGTGTTCGGCTCATCCCTAGTGAAGAGGAAGTCACTCATCTGTCAAGTTCAGGCTCAGAATACGATCCTGTAGAGGACAGCGGCTCCATGACAGATAGCTCTGACGACGGAGTTGTGGTCCCTGCTAAGGTCAGGCGTACCAGACCCCGAACTTATGCTGTCCTTGAAGTGCAAGAACCGCAGGGCTCTCGTATGGAGCAGAGAGGTACTAGCGCCGCTACTCCTTCTGGTGAACTGGCAAGCACCAGCGGCCTAGTACACCCTGGTCGTACATCCAGCACTGCAGTATCACGTGGTGACGTGGCGAGTCCCATAAGTGCAGTTCAAGCTGGCGAGGTGGCAAGCACTAGTAGTGTCCCGCTGCCACCAAGAAGACGAACACAGGCCCGTCGTGGCCATAGTGCCCTTCCTGCTGCATTGGCCAATCCGAATTGGGTACCCACCACTTCTGCAGCACCCGTACTTCCCCCTTTCACTGGCCAACCCGGAATTCAGGTGGAAACAGTTGACTTTACGCCACTGGATTTTTATTCGCTGTTTTTCACCGAAGATCTCTATAGATCTATTGTGGACCAAAGCAATTTATACGCTGGTCAATACATCGCCACTATGCCCCAGTCCACCCTTGCCAGAGATTGGAGACCAATTACGGTCTCCGAATTTAAGATCTTTCTGGGCCTTTCCCTCCTCATGGGGTTGAATAAAAAGAGTGAGTTGCGGTCATATTGGTCCACTGACCCAATTTACCATTCACCCTTGTTCTCTGCTTCCATGGCCAGGGCACGATACGAGCAGATTTTGCGGTTCATGCACTTCAACGACAATGAACTCTGTCGTCCTCGTGGAGACCCTGAATACGATCGGCTCTACAAAATTCGGCCCCTCGTAAACCACTTCAACCAACGTTTTGCAGACTTGTTTACCCCCCATCAAGTTGTCTGCGTTGATGAGTCCCTGGTTAAATTTTCTGGCCGCTTGTCATTCAAACAGTACCTTCCCAGCAAGCGTGCCAGATACGGGGTCAAGATGTATAAGCTCTGTGACAGGGCCACAGGCTATACATGTAGATTTATGGTTTACGAGGGAAAAGATAGTCACGTAGAGCCGACAAACTGCCCTGACTACATAGGAAGCGCTGGCAAGATAGTGTGGGACTTGGTGTCACCCTTATTCGGAAAGGGGTACCACTTGTACGTGGACAATTATTATACGAGCGTGCCACTTTTTAGCCACCTTTTTGATCATCAGATTGGAGCATGTGGCACCGTGCGACCTAATCGCCGGGGCTTTCCCCAGCGGCTTGTAGATTCCCGTCTTAGGCTGGGGGAGAGAGCCTGCTTGAAGTATAATAATTTGCTCGCTATGAAGTGGAGGGATAAGAAGAATGTTTTCGTTCTCACCTCCCTTCATGCAGACACGATGGTCCAAATTCCTACGGCGACTGGTGTTGTGGAGAAACCCCTCTGTGTCCACGAATATAACCTTAATATGGGAGGGGTGGACCTCAACGACCAGTTGTTGGCGCCGTACCTAATTGCCCGTAAGGCCAGACGCTGGTACAAAAAAGTGTCTGTTTATTTATTTCAATTGGCTTTGCTGAATGCTTATGTGCTATACAGAGCTTCAGGACGGACTGGATCCTTCCTTAAATTCCAGGAAGAGATCGTCAGAGCCCTTCTGTATCCAGACGGTGCTCCACCTCACCAACCCCAACCAAATGCAGTAAGCCGGCTGCATGAGAGGCATTTTCTTTATGCCCTCCCGAGTACCCCTACCCAACGAACCCCCCAAAAAAGATGTCGTGTCTGCAGCAAGCGCGGATTTAGGCGTGACACCCGGTATTGTTGTCCCCTCTGTCCTGGCAATCCTGGTCTTTGCATTGGTGAATGTTTTGAACGCTACCATACACTAGTGGAGTATTAGCGTAGGGTACAGCACTGCACAGACTAGGCACACTTCCACAGGGTCTCCCAAGATGCTGTCGCATTTTGAGAGACCCAAACCTGGTACCAGTTAAAAAAGTTAAAGTTACAAAAAAAAGTGTAAAAAAAACAAAAAAAAGTAAAAAAAAGAAAAAAACACAAAAAAAATATAAAATAAAAAAACCAAAAATAGTTGTTGTTTTATTGTTCTCTCTCTATTCTCTCTCTATTCTCTCTCTATTGTTCTGCATTCTATACTGCAATGTTTTATTGTTATGTTTTTATCATGTTTGCTTTATAGGTATGCAATTTTTTTATACTTTGTTTTTTTTAGTGTTAACCACCTTTGTGTTTTCAGGTACGCCATTCAGCTGCAGAGCGGATTTATTTATCTTGACAGCAACAGCGTTTGCTCCCACGATACATAAAGCCGCGACTCCAGCGCTGTCGGAGGTGATTTCACCACCACAGTTACATACTTCAGCATATATGCCGAAGCGTGGGGGCAGCGGTGGGTGGAGGAGCGATTTGCTCCTGCCTTTTGCGGGAGGATGCCCCCATGCTTCGGCATATATATTTTTTAGGTAGGCACAGGTTGCGTTAAATGTTTTATTTTTTACTATGTTTTTTTTGTATTTTGCTTTGCAGGTATGGTAAGTATTACTGTTATACTGTAATGTTACTTTGTTTTTTTGTTAACCATCATTTGCTTAGCAGGTACGCCATTCAGCTGCAGAGCGGATTTATTTATCTTGACAGCAACAGCGTTTGCTCCCACGATACATAAAGCCGCGACTCCAGCGCTGTCGGAGGTGATTTCACCACCACAGTTACATACTTCAGCATATATGCCGAAGCGTGGGGGCAGCAGTGGGTGGAGGAGCGATTTGCTCCTGCCTTTTGCGGGAGGATGCCCCCATGCTTCGGCATATATATACGGTGCATGTATGCCCATCATTAGAAGTGGGTGGATGAAGGGAGGTATTCTAATGGTGGGCATACCCACCGATCAATATCTTTTTTTCGTTCAGCCCACAGGCTGCATGAAAAAAAAGTTTACAATGTATGCCCAACAAGGACCAGCAATGTACGGGTATGTTGCTGGACTTTGAGTGGTTATACCAGAATGATGCCTGCAGGTTTAGGTATCATCTTGGTATCATTCTTTTCAGCCAGTGGTCGGCTTTCTTGTAAAAGCAATCCTAGCGGCTAATTAGCCTCTAGACTGCTTTTACAAGCAGTGGGAGGGAATGCCCCCCCCCACACCGTCGTCCATGTTTTTCTCTGGCTCTCCTGTCCCAACAAGGAACTTGAGAATGCAGCCGGTGATTCAGCCAGCTGACCATAGAGCTGATCAGAGACCAGAATGGCTCCAAACATCTCTATGGCCTAAGAAACTGGAAGCTACAAGCATTTCATGACTTAGATTTCGCCGGATGTAAACAGCGCCATTGGGAAATTGGGAAAGCATTTTATCACACCGATCTTGGTGTGGTCAGATGCTTTGAGGGCAGAGGAGAGATCTAGGGTCTAATAGACCCCAATTTTTTCTAAAAAGAGTACCTGTCACTACCTATTGCTATCATGGGGGATATTTACATTCCCTGAGATAACAATAAAAATGATAAAAAAAAAAATAAAAATGAAAGGAACAGTTTAAAAATAAGATAAAAAAGCAAAAAAAATAATAAAAAAAAAAAAAAAAAAAAAAAGCACCCCTGCCCCCCCCCCTGCTCTCGCACAAAGGCGAACGCAAGCGTCGGTCTGGCGTCAAATGTAAACAGCAATTGCACCATGCATGTGAGGTATCACCGCGAAGGTCAGATCGAGGGCAGTAATTTTAGCAGTAGACCTCCTCTGTAAATCTAAAGTGGTAACCTGTAAAGGCTTTTAAGGGCTTTTAAAAATGTATTTAGTTTGTCGCCACTGCACGTTTGTGCGCAATTTTAAAGCATGTCATGTTTGGTATCCATGTACTCGGCCTAAGATCATCTTTTTTATTTCATCAAACATTTTGACAAAATAGTGTGTTTTAGTGTATTAAAATTTTAAAAAGTGTGTTTTTTCCCCAAAAAATGCGTTTGAAAAATCGCTGCACAAATACTGTGTGAAAAAAAAAAATGAAACACCCACCATTTTAATCTGTAGGGCATTTGCTTTAAAAAAATATATAATGTCTGAGGGTTCAAAGTAATTTTTTTGCAAAAAAAAATAATTTTTTCATGTAAACAATAAGTGTCAGAAAGGGCTTTGTCTTCAAGTGGTTAGAAGAGTGGTCGATGTGTGACATAAGCTTCTAAATGTTGTGCATAAAATGCCAGGACAGTTCAAAACCCCCCCAAATGACCCCATTTTGGAAAGTAGACACCCCAAGCTATTTGCTGAGAGGCATGTCGAGTCCATTGAATATTTTATATTGTGACACAAGTTGCGGGAAAAAGACAAATTTTTTTTTTTTTTTTTTTTTTTTTGCACAAAGTTGTCACTAAATGATATATTGCTCAAACATGCCATGGGAATATGTGAAATTGCAACCCAAAATACATTCTGTTGCTTCTCCTGAGTACGGGGATACCACATGTGTGAGACTTTTTGGGAGCCTAGCCACGTACGGGACCCCGAAAACCAAGCCCCGCCTTCAGGCTTTCTAAGGGCGTAAATTTTTGATTTCACTCTTCACTGCCTATCACAGTTTGGGAGGCCATGGAATGCCCAGATGGCACAACCCCCCCCCAAATGACCCCATTTTGGAAAATAGACACCCAAAGCTATTTGCTGAGAGGTATAGTGAGTATTTTGCAGACCTCACTTTTTGTCACAAAGTTTTGAAAATTGAAAAAAGAAAAAAAAAATACGTTTTTCTTGCCTTTCTTCATTTTCAAAAACAAATGAGAGCTGCAAAATACTCACCATGCCTCTCAGCAAATAGCTTGGGGTGTCTACTTTCCAAAATGGGGTCATTTGGGGGGGTTTTGTGCCATCTTGGCATTTTATGGCCTTCAAAAGTGTGATAGGTAGTGAGGAGTAAAATCAAAAATGTATGCCCTTAGAAATCCTGAAGGCAGTGCTTGGTTTTCGGGGCCCCGTACGCGGTTAGGCTCCCAAAAAGTCCCACACATGTGGTATCCCCGTACTCAGGAGAAGCAGCAGAATATATTTTGGGGTGTAATTCCACATATGCCCATGGCATGTTTGAACAATATATCATTTAGTGACAACTTTGTGCAAAAAAAAATTAAAAAAAAAAAAAATTGTCACTTTCCCGCAACTTGTGTCAAAATATAAAATATTCCATGGACTCAACATGCCTCTCAGCAAATAGCTTGGGGTGTCTACTTTCCAAAATGGGGTCAATTGGGGGGGGTTTGTGCCATCTGGGCATTTTATGGCCTTCAAAAATGTGATAGGTAGTGGGGAGTGAAATTACAACTTTACACCCTTAGAAATCCTGAAGGCGGTGCTGGGTTTTCGGGGCCCCGTACGCAGCTAGGCTCCCAAAAAGTCCCACACATGTGGTATCCCCGTACTCAGGAGAATCAGCAGAATGTATTTTGGGGTGCAATTCCACATATGCCCATGGCCTGTGTGAGCAATATATCATTTAGTGACAACTTTGTGCAAAAAAAAAAAAAAATTCTCACATTCCCGCAACTTGTGTCAAAAAATAAAATATTCCATGGACTCAACATGCCTCTCAGCAAATAGCTTGGGGTGTCTACTTTCCAAAATGGGGTCATTTGGGGGGCTTTTGTGCCATCTTGGCATTTTATGGCCTTCAAAACTGTGATAGGTAGTGAGAAGTGAAATCAAAAATTTATGCCCTTAGAAATCCTGAAGGCGGTGCTTGGTTTTCGGGGCCCCGTACGCGGCTAGGCTCCCAAAAAGTCCCACACATGTGGTATCCCCGTACTCAGGAGAAGCAGCAGAATATATTTTGGGGTGCAATTCCACATATGCCCATGGCATGTTTGAGCAATATATCATTTAGTGACAACTTTGTGCAAAAAAAAAAAAAAAAAAAAAAAATTGTCACTTTCCAGCAACTTGTGTCAAAATACAAAATATTCCATGGACTCAACATGCCTCTCAGCAAATAGCTTGGGGTGTCTACTTTCCAAAATGGGGTCATTTGGGGGGGTTTTGTGCCATCTTGGCATTTTATGGCCTTCAAAACTCTGATAGGTAGTGAGGAGTGAAATGAAAAATTTATGCCCTTAGAAATCCTAAAGGCGGTGATTGGTTTTCGGGGCCCCGTACGCGGCTAGGCTCCCAAAAAGTCCCACACATGTGGTATCCCCATACTCAGGAGAAGCAGCTAAATGTATTTTGGGGTACAATTCCACATATGCCCATGGCCTGTGTGAGCAATATATCATTTAGTGACAACTTTGTGCAAAAAAAAAAAAAATTGTCACATTCCCACAACTTGTGTCAAAAAATAAAATATTCCATGGACTCAACATACCTCTCAGCAAATAGCTTGGGGTGTCTACTTTCCAAAATGGGGTCATTTGGGGGTGTTTTGTGCCATCTTGGCATTTTATGGCCTTCAAAACTGTGATAGGTAGTGAGGAGTGTAATCAAAAATCTATGCCCTTAGAAATCCTGAAGGCGGTGCTTGGTTTTCGGGGCCCCATACGCGGCTAGGCTCCCAAAAAGTCCCACACATGTGGTATCCCCGTACTCAGGAGAAGCAGCTGAATGTATTTTGGGGTGCAATTCCACATATGCCCATGGCCTGTGTGAGCAATATATCATTTAGTGACAACTTTTTGTAAATTTTTTTTTTTTTTTTTTTTTGTCATTATTCAATCACCTGGGACAAAAAAAATAAATATTCAATGGGTTCAACATGCCTCTCAGCAATTTCCTTGGGGTGTCTACTTTCCAAAATGGGGTCATTTGGGGGGGTTTTGTACTGCCCTGCCATTTTAGCACCTCAAGAAATGACATAGGCAGTCATAAACTAAAAGCTGTGTAAATTCCAGAAAATGTACCCTAGTTTGTAGGCGCTATAACTTTTGCGCAAACCAATAAATATACGCTTATTGACTTTTTTTTTACCAAAGACATGTGGCCGAATACATTTTGGCCTAAATGTATGACTAAAATTGAGTTTATTGGATTTTTTTTATAACAAAAAGTAGAAAATATCATTTTTTTTCAAAATTTTCGGTCTTTTTCCGTTTATAGCGCAAAAAATAAAAATGGCAGAGGTGATCAAATACCATCAAAAGAAAGCTCTATTTGTGGGAAGAAAAGGATGCAAATTTCGTTTGGGTACACCATTGCATGACCGCGCAATTAGCAGTTAAAGCGACGCAGTGCCAAATTGTAAAAAGTGCTCTGGTCAGGAAGGGGGTAAATCCTTCCGGGGCTGAAGTGGTTAAAAAGGTGTATTATGTTAATTATTATGTTAATTATTTTATATTTTATATTTGGTTAATAAAACGGCTGCTATAGCCAATTTACTCCATTTCAGTGTCGTGTGGTCATTAGAGTGAGGGGTGCGGTTAATGGGATAGCAGGCCACAAGCCATAGTTAATGCCATAGTCATGTTTTATTTCTGAGAGTTCCTTGTTTTATACGTAACCCCCTGATCCAGTAATAATAGGATCTAGGCATTATATATATATATATATATATATATATATATATACACACAATCTATTCCACTCTCTTTATTAGAGAAAACAGGTCTCTGTGTATCATACAGTCTAGGTAGAAGAACAGAGAGAGTGAGAGGATTTATGAGCCCTCCTAACAGCGATGGCTGTCAAGATACTAGTTTTATGCAAAAGGAGTTTGACACATTGTCAGTCCGGCTCATATGACATGGCTCTAGAGAAGCCGTGTTCAGCTGAAAGGTAAATAACCGGAGTTGGTTGAAAAGGCAGTGAAATATTTAATGCTGTAAATCATTCAGTACATTTGTAAAGGAATGGGGTGGATTCTGCGGCATACATCAAAATTCACAGGTGTATCATTCCAGTGCAATGATTACTGAAAGCAGCACGATTCACCCTTCCTACAATATTTCAGCAGTTTAAATGGGCAATTTAGTTACAACCACTTAAAAAAGAAGTGTGGTCAAGGCTTTTTTTTGGCTATAACTCTCTTCTGGGTCGCCGACCAGCATCCAGACTCTGGAAGGATCCCAACAATAATGTTGGGATCAATGGTGTGCGGTGGTGGGCTGGAGCGAGGTCAGGTCAGGTCCCCGAACGATGGAGCACCAGCCGCCACTGTTCTACGGATACTGGGATAGCAAAAGGCTTGGATATGATAAGGCACAGACTGTCTGGTAATTTAAAAAGTGGAAACATTGGTCTGTTTACCGTATTTATTGGCGTATAACACGCACTTTTTTTCCCCTTAAAATCAGGGGAAAATCGTGGGTGCATGTTATACGCCAATCCCCATTGTCTGTGAGGGGAAGATGAGCAAGAGCCGCTGAAAAAGAGCGAGCGCCGCCGAAAAAGACTGAGCAGAGTGTACTTGGCTCGGCTCCCCTCGCAGTCACGCCGTCCCGCCTCCCTGCTGCCTCTGAGGGGATGAGGAGCGAGCGCTGTTGAAAAAGACTGAGCTGAGTGTACTGTGTACTCGGCTCGACTTGGCTCGGCTCGCAGTCCCGCCATTGGACCTGTGTTATGTCCATCATAGGAGCTGGGCCAAGGGGCAGGACTGGGCGGGACGAGCCGAGAGGAGCCGAGTACACAGGCTCTGTCTATCTCGGCGGTGGCAATTTTAAACGGTTACATGCCGCAAATGACACTGGGCAAGGCCGCAAATGACACTGGGCAAGGCTATAAATGGCACTGGGCAAGGCTGCAAATGAGACTGGGCAAGGCTGCAGATGGACACCGATCATTCTGCAATGATGGACAAGGCTGCAGATGGGCACTGATAAGGCTGCATTGATGGGCATTTAAATGTAGGTTTTTTCTCTAAACTTCCCTCCTAAAAGTTTTTTTCCTTAAAATTCCCTCCTAAACTTGGGGTGCGTGTTATACACCGGTGCATATTATACGCCAATTGTTTTCTTTTGATTTTCCTAAGTCTCAAGTTTTAACAGCTTGCCGACCACCCGCCGTCGTTTTACCGCGGCAGGTTGGCACGATCCCCCCAACCGTCGTAGCTAAAAGTCAGGAGACCAGGATGGGGGTGCCGATGCTCGTGGCCAGCCACGAGCGATCGCGGGCATGAGAGGCGGCACAGAGGAGTGTGTGTGTGTAAACACACAAATCCAGAGCACTTTTTGCGATTCGGCACTGCGTCGCTTTAGCTGACAATTGCGCGGTTGTGTGACGTTGAACCCGAACAAAATTGACGTCCTTTTTTCCCCACAAATAGAGCTTTCTTTTGGTGATATTTGATCACCTCTGCGGTTTTTATTTTTTGCTCTATAAACAAAAAAAGAGCGACAATTTTGAAAAAAAAAGCAATATTTTTTACTTTTTGCTATAATAAATATCCCTCAAAAATATATATATAAAAAAACACATTTTTCATCAGTTTAGGCCGATATGTATTCTTCTACATATTTTTGGTAAACAAAAAAAATCGCAATAAGCGTATATTGATTAGTTTCCGCAAAAGTTATAGCATCTACAAAATAGGGGATAAATTTATGGCTTTTTTATTATTTTTTTTTTTTTTCTACTAGTAATGCCGGCAATCTGCAATTTTTTTTTTTTTAACATAAAGTTTATTTAAAGTACTCATAGAAATGTACATAACCGAGTTACAGATTTTCAGAAACAAAAAAGAAAAATAGGTTCACATATTTGATATTTAAGCAGTTATCCATTCACAGCAAGTGTATCAGTTACATGGCACAATTCTTACTTCGGAGATGGAAGGAGAGACTTGACGGTAATGTTAAGACAGAGGGTAGGAAAAAGAAAAAAGAAGAAGGAGAATAACCTAGGGGGGTAGTCCCCCTCATTTTTATACACCAGTTACTCTATGGTCAAATGTTTTGCCTTTACCCAGACTGCCCAGATCTTTTCAAACTTTTTGGGACAGTTCCTGCTGAGATATGTTAATTTATATAATGGCAATGCTGAATTGACTAAAGATTGCCATAATTGTTTAGTCAGTGAAGCAGGCTGGTTCCATTGCAATAGTATCGCTTTCCTGGGGTAGAATGTGGTGCAAAAAATAAATACCTTTTTCCCCAGGGGATTTGCAGAAAGTCACAAATACCCAACAGAAGAGGGATCGGGCTATAGGGGACTGTCAGTTTCCCCACCATGTTGATGTCAGTTAGGACATCCCTCCAGAAGGCGACTACCCCTGGGCAAGACCAAACCATGTGAAAGAAGTCCGCCCCATCCGCCCCACACCTGGGACAATCTGCGGTCAGGATAAATTTTCATCAGGCGTGCTGGGGAATAGTATGCCCGGTGGATAAATTTCAATTGTATAAATCCGTCCTTTGCCGAGATCACCAGAGGTAAGTATTGCTGGATGCCCTCTTCCCAGTCATCACTTGCTAACTCTGGAATATCACTTTGCAAGAGGTCAAATAGCTTAGAGATTCTAGATGTGTCAAGAGTGGCTAGAATATTATATAAAGTAGATAATGTTTTTACAGCATCAGGGGATCTAAGCTCAACCTCCACCACCGACATGTCCAGGACCACCCGAGAGGGGAATTGAGAGTGGAAGGCATGTCTTAGTTGGAGAAACCTAAAGAACATATGATTCGGTAAGCCACGTTCTCTCTTGAGAATGTCAAAAGAGAGCAGTTGTCCTTGAGAGATTATATCCCCTAATGCTACTATCCCATATTTGGCCCAAGCTACCGGATCAGGGATGGTACGAAAGTGGGGGAGACGAGGATCTCCCCATAGGGGGGTTGTTGGGGACCACACATCTGGTCTAACCAACTGTTTGTTAACGACATCCCATACTTTAAGCGTTGTCTTCATAGGAAGGGTTATCTTTGGATTAGACCTGGGACCCCTGTGAATCAGATTCATCAGTTCCGTGTAGGAACCCAGGATTGCCACCTCTAATGAAGAAGCGGGGTTAGCTGGGTCGTCCGAAAGCCACCACTTAACGGTCACAAGGACCGCAGCCCAGTAATATTTTATGAGACAAGGTAACGCCAGTCCCCCTAATGTACAAGGTAATTGAAGTGTCGCTCTTGCTATTCTAGGGATCTTCCCATTCCAAACAAAGGAGGTAATAATTCCATCTAGTTTATTAAAGAAGCTTTTTGGTATGGGCACAGGGGTCTGATGAAAAAGATAGGTGAATTTAGGCAAAATTTACATCTTTACTAAATTAGCCCTGCCCACTGGAGTTAGGGGCAAGGATTTCCATGTGGTGCATTTTTGGGATAGCTGATTAACTACCGGACTGAGGTTCTGGGGAATATATTGCTTCAGGTCTTGGTGTATCTCCACTCCCAGATATCTAAACTGGGAGACTCTACGCAACTGCCCATCTGCACTCGTGGGACCAGCCCGAGAGTGTAGAGGGAACAAAACTGACTTCCCCCAGTTTACACATATTCCGGAGAAGTGTCCAAACTTGTTAATAACAGCGAGAGCTTCCTGTAGTGAGACCCCGTCGTCTCTAAGATACAGCAAGGTGTCGTCTGCGTATAACGACACCTTTTCCTGCAGTGATCCCCTGGAAATCCCTCTAACCTTAGTCGTGGAGCGAAGGAGAGCCGCCATGGGTTCAATAGCCAGTGCAAAGAGGCCGGTGAAAGAGGGCACCCCTGCCTAATTCCCCTATTTAAAGAAAAGGACTGGGAGAGGACTGTACGTACTCTAGCTGTCGGGGATTTGTAGGTTGCTCGGACCCAGGAGACAAAGACCGGGCCAAACCCGAATTTGAGGAGGACCCCCCAGAGATAAGCCCACTCTACGGAGTCAAAGGCCTTCTCCGCATCAAGGGAGGCCACTACTTCTTCCTCTCCTTCTTCGTCTCCAGAGGTCAGGACCGTATACAACCTACGAATATTGATATCAGTCCCCTTACCTGGCATGAAGCCAGATTGGTTGTCGTGGATTAGGGTAAGTATCACTTCATTCAATCGTCTGACAAGAATTTTAGTCAGTACTTTTGCATCTGAGTTGAGAAGGGAAATGGGTTGGTAAGAAGAGCATAATTGAGGGTCCTTCCCAGGTTTGGGGATCACAACTATAATGGCTTGCGCTATAGATGGTGGGAGATCATCACTTGACAAGGTCTTTGAGAACATGTCATGCATTTTGGTGGCCACCTCCTCCATGTATCTTTTATAGAATTCAGGGGGGAGTCCGTCTATCCCCGGGGTCTTCCCAGTTTGCATGGAGCTCACTACTCGTTGGATCTCCTCTATTGTGATTGGGGCCTCTAACTTTTCCCTTGCCTCAGCAGTGAGGGAATGGAGCTCCACCTCATTCAGGAACTCAGCTAGTTGAACAGATGCGCTCTAGAGGAGCTCTAGAGGAATATAGCGTCTTATAGAAGTCAGCAAAGCACAGATTTATATCAATAGGGTCTGTCACCAACGCGGCAATCTGCAATTTTTATCGGGACTGTGACATTATGGTGGACACATCAGACACTTTTGACACATTTTTGGGACCATTGGCATTTATACAGCGATCAGTGCTATAAAATTGCATTGATTACTGTAAAAATGTCACTGGCAGTGAAGAGGTTAACCACTAGGGGGCTATCAAGGGGTTAATGTGTGTCCTAGTGTGTGTTCTAACTGAAGGGGGGAGGAGACTGTGCAGGGGAGATGACAGATCGCTGTTCATACTCTGTATGAACAGAGGATCTGTTAGTTCTCCCCTCAGAGAACCGGAAACTGTGTGTTTACACACACAGACCTCGGTTCTCCATGTGCCCCCGCGGGAGCCCGGCAGTGATCGCGACAACAGGAACTTGCATCGGCTCCGTGGGTGAGCAGGGGTGCGCGCGTGCCTCCGGTGGTGCGCACGTGCCCCCTAGTGGCCGTCTATGGTACCGATGTACCATGACGGCGATTTGCACAGCCAAGCCATGTTGCCACAGTATAACTGCGGCGGCTGGTCGGCAAGCAGTTAAAGTGTTACTAAACCTGCAACAGTAAAATCAGTCTATATATGCAGCAAAACATACTTGTTACACTCACTGTGGGACCTAAGGGGTTAATCCTCTGCATTGTGTAAAAAGACTGTTTGATCCCGTCTTCTCTGATCCTTCCCTTCTTCCACTGTCCCCAATCCATCTCCTGATAGTACAGAGCCTTGGAGGCACTCTGCACATGTTCAGTTTGGTGTGTATTGCGAGGTGAGAAAGTTTTTTTTTTTTTTGGGGGGGGGGGGGGGTGATCAGCAAAGGGCCAATCAGCACTGTCCAGACAGAGGGACAGTCAGAGGGGAATGAAAACTCCTCCTACATCCTGCTGATGAGAAAAGGTATTTAGCAGTTTATATTTACTAAAATAATTGCATTTCCATGTTCTGTGTACTGTGGGAGACCAGATATAGTGAATGCAGGCTCCTGGGTTTACTAACACTTTAACCACTTAAGCTCCGGACCATTTGGCTACCCAAAGACCAGAGCACTTTTTGCATTGCTTTAACTGACAATTGCGCGGTCGTGCGACTTGGTTCCCAAGCTTTCTTTTGGTGGTATTTGATCACCTCTGCGGTTTTTATTTTTTGCGATATAAACAAAAAATAGCGACAATTTTGAAAAAAATGCATTATTTTTTACTTTTTGCTATAATAAATATCCCCAAATATATAAAAAAACAATTTTTTCCCTCAGTTTAGGCCGATACATATTCTTCTACATATTTTTGGTAAAAAAAATAAAAAAAAATCGCAATAAGCGTTTATTGATTGGTTTGTGCAAAAGTTATAGCGTCTACAAAATAGGGGATAGTTTTATGGCACTTTTATTAATTTTTTTTTTTTTTTCATTAGTAATGGTGGCGATCAGCGTTTTTTTTATCATGACTGCGACATTATGGTGGACAGATCGGACACTTTTGGTGCGATTTTGGGACCATTCACATTTATACAGCGATCAGTGCAATTAAAAATGCATTGATTACTATGTAAAGGTGACTGGCAGTGAAGGGGATTAACCCCTAGGTGGCGCTGTAGGGGTTAAGTGTGTCCTAGGGAGTGATTCTAACTGTGGGGGGGAGGGGCTGTGTGTGACACGACACTGATCACCGCTCCCGATCACAGGTGTGATCAGTGATCAGTGTCCTGTCACTAGGCAGAACGGGGGGATGCCTTGTTTACAGCAGCATTTCCCTGTTGTTCCTCTACCTGAGACGATCACGGGTATCCCTGCGGACATCAAGTCCATGGGACCCGCAATCACACTCACGGAGGTCGCGGCGGGTGCGCCCGCAAACCGCTTCAACCGCTTCTTAAAGGGCAACGTACAGGTACATTAATCTGCCTGTGCCTGTACGTGCCCTTCTGCCGACGTATATTGGCGTGAGCCGGTCGGCAAATGGTTTGATGCTCTTGAAATGTTCAAGTTTGATTTGTTCTTTTCACTGATTTTTTTTTTTTTTTTTTTTTAGGGTGAATGGAGTGGATCAGGGAAGGGAAAAAGCTGGAGGGATAGAAAAGGAGTAGATTGTGGTATTTTAAGGATAAGGTGGGGGGAGAGTGTATACTAGGGATAGTCTTGTGATTCATGTACTGTATATGTAAATGTGGGTGGTTGTGGGAAGACTTTGTAAAATCTTATGGTTTTATGCGAAGGATAGGGTGGTTGTGTTGTGTATATATATATATATGTTGTGTTTTCTCAATTTTTCTTTAAAACTTATGTTATGAAAGTTGATTTTCTTTTGTGAAATTCAAAGAGTAAAAAAAAAAAAGAACTGGAAAGCTACAATATATGACATCGTTTGTTCTTTGGTCAAGATATCCTTTAAAAAAAATCTTTTTAGAGAGAAATACAGAGACTGCCATTGCTGAAAATTAAAGTCATTTGTCTGTCTGACCTGCTTCAACACTTTGATTCCTACAAAATTATAAAAAAAAATAAAAAAAAGAAACAGAAAAAAAAGCAAACTAAAAAAATAAAATAAAATAAAAAAAATAAAAAAACAGTGCCCTGTAGTAGTTAAAAATAAATAAATAAAAAACAGAAAAAAAAAATAAAAAAATAAAAAACAGTACCCCGTAGTAGTTAAAAAAAATAAAAAAGAAGAAACAGAAAAAAAAGCAAACAAAAAAAAAATAAAATAAAAAAAACAGTACCCTGTAATAGTTTAAAAAAATTAAAAAGAAGAAACAGAAAAGAAAAGCAAATAAAAAAAAATAAAATAAAACAAAAAAATAAAAAAGAAGAAACAGAAACAAAAAAGCAAATAAAAAAATAAAATAAAATAAAAAAATAAAATAAAAAACAGTACCCTGTAGTAGTTAAAGTAAAGAAAGGAGCTCTGTCCTCTGTAGACTTACTTCTTTGCAGATGTGATGTGATGTCATAAGGTAAATGAATATTAAAGTTTTTTTTTTTTTTTTTTTTAAAGTGGCAATAATTCTTGTTAAACGTGGAACTAAAGGCAAAATCAAGAATGGCATACAGTGCTCAGCACAGATTTTTCAGAAAACCTCTACTTTCCTTTCAGAATCAAAATGTTCTATGGGACACTATACTACAAAATATTCCCACAAATGTGTGCCATTGATTGCAACCAAGATTTGTTCATTTACACACAAAATAGTATTTTTCCTAACAAATTCCTTAAAGACCATGTTGCAAAAATGAATACACCCCAATGAAAGTCTAAGGCCGCTTTCACATGAGGCGGATCCGTTTCAGCGGAGCCCGCCAGCTCAGCAGATCTCTCCGTTGATTTCCGCTGAGCCGGCGGATGACAGGTCCGTCTCTGCTCACTGAGCTGGGAGGGGCCTGTCATAGCGCCGCTGATTCCTATGGAGAGATGGGACAAAAAATGGACAGCATGTCCGTTTTCATCAGATCTTAGCCGTTCTGATCCGCCAAGACGGAATGGCGAACATATCTCCATACGTCTGATTTTAGCGGATTGGATGGCAGACGGGTGTCAGCGGACACATCTCTGTCCATAGGAGTCAAAGGATGGCCCATTTGGATCCGCCTGAAAAACGGACAGGCTGATCCGAGTGGGCTTGCCATGTGAAAGGGGCCTTATGCCCCGTACACACGGTCGGATTTTCCGATGGAAAATGTCCAATCGGAGCGTGTTGTCGGAAATTCCGACCGTGTGTAGGCTCCATCAGACATTTTCCATTGGACTTTCCGACACACAAAGTTTGAGAGCAGGATATAAAATTTTCCGTTGTCGGAAATTCCGATCGTGTGTACACAAATCCGACGGACAAAGTGCCACGCATGCTCAGAATAAATAAAGAGATGAAAGCTATTGGCCACTGCCCCGTTTATAGTCCCGACGTACGTGTTTTACGTCACCACGTTCCGAACGATCGGATTTTCCGTCAACTTTGTGTGACCGTGTGTATGCAAGACAAGTTTGAGGCAACATCCGTCGGAAAAAATACATGGATTTTGTTGTCGGAATGTCCGAACAAAGTCCGACCGTGTGTACGGGGCATTAGGAGCAAAGCTACCATTTTGAAAACAAAACCCTAATTAACCACTTAAGGACAGAGCCTTTTTCTGATATTTGGTGTTTACAAGTTAAAAACATTTTTTTTGGTTAGAAAATTACTTAAAACCCCCTAAACATTATATATATTTTTTTTCTAACACCCTAGAAAATAAATGGCGGTCGTTGCAATACTTTCTGTAATACGGTATTTTTGCAGCGTTCTTACAATCACACTTTTTTTGGAAAAAATACACTTTTTTTAATTAAAAAATAAGACAACAGTACCCAACATGTCACGCTTCAGAATTGCGCCCGCTCGTGGAATGGCGACAAACTTTTACCCATAAAAATCTCCATAGGCGACATTTAAAAAAATTCTACAGGTTGCATATTTTGAGTTACAGAGGAGGTCTAGGGCTGGAATTATTGCTCTCTCTCGAACGATCGCGGCGATACCTCACATGTGTGGTTTGAACACCATTTTCATATGCGGGCGCTACTCACGTATGCGATTGCTTCTGCACGTGAGCTCGGCGGGATGGGGCACGTTTACATTTATTTTATTTTTTTCTTATTTATTTTACCTTTTATTTTTTATTCTTACACTGTCCTTTAAAAAAAAAAAATGGTGTCACTTTTATTCCTATTATAAGGAATGTAAACATCCCTTGTAATAGAAAAAAGGCATGACAGCACCTCTTAAATATGAGATCTGGGGTCAAAAAGACCCCAGATCTCATATTTAGTGTAAAATGCATTAAAAAAAACATTAAATGTCATTTGAAAAAAAAAATGAACAAAAAAATGTCCCTATAAGAGCTATGGGTGGAAGTGACGTTTTGACGTCGCTTCCGCCCTGCAATGGTATGGAGACAGGTGGGGGTCATCTTCCCCTCACTCGTCTCCATACAGTGAGAAGAACCCGATCGCCTCCGCAGCTAGCTGCTGCCATAACAATGATATCCCTCTTCAAAGTACTGACGTATAATTACGCCTGGCGGTCCGTAAGTGGTTAACAAGAATTCAACTGCAGGTGAGTCGAATTCTTCATTAAACAGGTGTCCAGCAGACAGTTGATTATAAAAGGGCGTTGCTTAACCCTTTCATGCCTAAGCCTATTCCTGACATTTGTTGCTTACAAGTTAAAATCCGTATTTTTTGCTTGAAAATGACTTAGAACCCCCAAAAATTACATACAGCTGTATATTTTTTTTTAGCAGAGACCCTAGAGAATAAAATGGCGATCATTGCAATATTTTATGTCACACGGTCTTTCAAACGCAATTTTTTGGGAAAAAAAACACTTTCATGAATATTTGGGAAAAAAAAAAAAACTAAACAGTAAAGTTAGCCCAATTTTTATGTATAATGTAAAAGATGATGTTACGCAGAGTAAATAGATACCTAACATGTCATGCTTTGAAATTGCGCCCACTCGTAGAATGGCAACGAACTACGGTACCTAAAAATCTCCATAGGCGATGCTTTAAAAAAAAAAAAAAATGTAACGGTTACCAGGTTAGGGTTACAGAAGAGGTCTTTTGGTAGAATTATTGTTCTTACTCTGACGATTGTGGCGATACTTAGTGATGTGCATTGGTGGGGCGGGGCTGAACATTTTTTAGGAAAAAGGTAAAAAAATAAAAAATTGACATCCTTATTCATGTAGTGAAGGGGAAGAGGGGCGGATAGGAGGCACATCTATTCTGAGGGTGAAGATCTGCTTTAACCTGTTTCCGCTGGGTGGGCTTTAATACCAAATGGCGGAAAGTATGCTCCTATAGGAAACTGTTTTCTTTGCCGAGAGTGCGCTCACTGCACGCTCCCAGCATAGCAACTAAAAGCTCCTGATGCATACTTGCCAATCACACCGGTCACATGATCAGAATGCCCGCCTCCCAACATTTGGATTCTCTTAAAAAACTGGGGGGGGCAGGAAGCAGTTAAAGGGTTACTCTACATTCCCAGGAAAAATGTAATCAAATAAAACATTATTATAGCATATACAATCTATAATTCAATTTAATATTCAACCTAAGGCATCCTGTACACAGATAGTGTACAGAACGACCCCCAAGAAATGTTATTTTCTGCTTTTGTGATTGGCTCACATATTTTCAGATAAATATACAGAAAGACAGATAAATAGACACACAGATAGGTAGATATTGGGTGGGAGGGGGAGAATGAGAGATATATACTGTAGATAGGTAAATATACAGACAGACAAACAGATAGACATTGGGTGGGAGGGGGAGAATGAGAGATATATATTATAGATAGGTATATATACAGACAGACAGATAGGCATTGGGTGGGAGGGGGAGATAGATAGATAAATATACAGACAGATGAGAGAGGGATTTAGTGGTGAATAAGAGAAGCATTTACTCCGATCAGCACTCACAGCAATGACACACAAATCCCTGCCAATGAAGCGCCTTACATGCAATCACATTATTGCATAGACGTCATGCTACCCATAGTGCACTATGTCTGGCGTCCATACACAGTGCACTTGTGCATTTAAAGGATTTTTTTTCTTAAAGGATACTTTAAGACTAGCCTTGGGGGGGGGAGGCGCCCGGGCGCCCCCTATGGAAGGGCCACCACTGCTTATTTTCCCAGAAGTGTACACTAAAGCCATCCATACATGGATCAAAATTTGTCTGCTTCAGTAGAGACTGGCAGAGATTCGATGCATGTATTGGTTGGTGGACTGTACCCAAGTCGATCCATCAATTGACCTGGGTACAACCAACCTGTCGGAATTTATATATTCGATTTTTGGTGGCGGATATAGCCATGAGCAGCAATCATTGTGTTCTGCCAGCCGGGAAGGCTCCCTGCCGGCAGAACAAAAAAAGAGTCTGCAGGAGGCATTCCCCCATCAACACTGACTGTGACACTTTTGACACTATTTTGGGACCATTGTCATTTATACAGCGATCAGTGCTATGAAAATACACTGATTACTGTGTAAATGACACTGGCAGGGAAGGGGTTGAACACTAGGGGGCGATCAAGGGATTAAGTCTGTCCTAGGGAGTGATTCTAACTTGGGGGGGAGGGGCTACCACTCACATGACAGAGATCACTGTTCCTGATGACAGAGAGCAGTGATCTCTGTCATGTCACAAAGCAGAACGGAGAAATGCCTTGTGCTGTGGCTCCGTGACACGATCACGGGACACCGGCAGATATTGAGTCTGCAGGTCCCGCGGGCACGATCACTCTGTACGCTGCGGGAGTGCGCCCACTAGCCCTGCCAATTAAAGGGGATGTACAGGTACGCCCATTTGCCCACCGCTGCCATTGTGCTGACGTATATCGGCGTGTAGCGATCGGAGAGTGGTTAATATATATACAGTATCTCTCAAAAGTGAGTAGACCCCTCACATTTTTGTAAATATTTTATTATATTTTTGTTTGTTCTCAGTGGTTTAGACATTAATAGTTGTGTGTTGTGTTATTTTGAGGGGACAGCAAATTTACACTGTTATACAAGCTGTACACTCACTACTTTACATTGCAGCAAAGTGTCATTTCTTCAGTGTTGTCACATGAAAAGTTATAATAAAATATTTACAAAAATGTGAGGGGTGTACTTACTTTTGTGAAATACTGTGTGTGTATATATATAATATATGTATATATAAAACATACACACACATTCGCGTTTATATAGTCTATACAGTATACTGTATATCCCCTTTCAGACTTTCAAACTGTACTTTATTTAGATATTTGAAGGTCAAAACAGCATCTGTAAATCTATAGATGGCATTAACCATCAATAATCATCACAATTTACAAGTACTTGTGTTGGGTAGAAAACAGACATAGTGCTGTCCGATCATTTCTGTAGTATACTTTTGTATTTACAATGAAACGATCTACTTCAAGAAAGACATGGTAAAATGTACTTTTTCTTCTGAGGACTATTGATGTAATTTTTGCCGCTTCATTGGTTATGATGACAAGATTATGTCTGTTGTTAAATTAAATACAGCTCCAGCTATAACCATATCATTTAGACACTGCTATGCTTTATGCCATCCTACTGCCATCTGCTGCCTGTTTGCAGGGCCTGCCGTCTGGGCTGGTGATATAGTGTTATTCTTCTGCAGAAAAGGAAACCTGCATTGTCATGCGCGTGTACTGTCATCAGAAGCAAACATGGAGAGGAATAGATTTCTTTTACTGGAATATGATAGGAACAAATGGCGCTGGATTCTGCAATAAAGTTGGTTATTTCTTCTGGGCTGTACTGCTGTCAATTTGAATTACATGCTGGCTCCTTTTACGATTCTCCGTAATTTGAAGGAAACGAGAACCCCACCAGAATCCCCAACTAATTCCACTTAATTGCTGCCACAGAGGCAGATTATGATGTTGGGGTCCCAATATGGATTCATGCTAGATGATTAACCCTTCCATAACCAGGGGTCATTGAGGCTTAGATGCCCAGACCAATGTTTTAATAAATGCCCAGCTCAGATTTTTTTTTTTTATTCTAGGTTGACAAATTAAGCAAACCCCCCCCCCCCCCAAAAAAAAAAGAAAAAGAAAAAAGGTGTGCCATTGATGATTCGATGTTCAAGCCATAGATGATTCAGTTTTCGGGGGGTGAAAGGAAAGAACATTGCATAATTCCCCTGTCAACACAGTCGGTGTTGGGGGAATCATTCCCACAGCGCTATTGTGTTCTGCCGGCGGGGGACGTAGGTAGCCTTCCCGGCCGGCATTGCACAATGATTACTGGGTCAGCTTGGGAACAAGCAGCCTTCCCATAGATGGAATGAATCTCGGCTGGTCCCTGCTGGATGGGCCGAGATTCAGTCTGGGGGCCTGCTTAACTTCAAATATTCTGTCCACCCCTCCGGACCCTGCTGTAGATAGCGGGAGTCATGCCCTATGTTGATAGTGTAGCGGCCTATACATAATACACCGCAGTACACAGCCCCAGAGTGAGTAACCATCACCATAATGCTTGAATGGTGAGCGCTCATTGATTAGTACAGCTATGTGACCACACTGCCCAATGAACAGCACATCTAAAGCTGGTCATGGATGGATAGAATCTCAAGGAAAACATCCTAAGCCCTGTATACACGGGCTGAAAAACCAGCACCTGATCGGCATCTGATTGGCATCCGATCAGCGCTTCCAGCCAATGGTTGAGAGCGCTGACCGGTGTGTTCTGGCGAGGGGGGGGGCGTGGTCCCTCTGTCAGAACACAATAGCTTAGCGGGGTGATTGCTGTACTAACATCACATAGATAATACCGCGAGTTCCTCGCAATGTCTTCAGTTTTTTTCTTGTTCAGCCTGCTGGGTTGAATGAAGAAAAAAAAAACTAATGGTGTGTACCAGGCTTTAGCAAAAGTCTAAAGCCTCGTACACACGATCGGACTTTCCAACAACAAAACCGTGGAATTTTGTTCGAAGAGTGTTGGCTCAAACTTGTCTTGCATACACACGGTCACACCAATGTTGGCCAACAATTAGGAACGTAGTGACGTACAAGACGTACTACGTGTTTTTTCAGCTCGTTGGCGCCACCCTTTGGGCTCCTTCTGCTTCTTTAACCAGACATGTTGCGGAATCGGAGGAGATAACGTGTTATTTATTATTGGCCTTGGAGTTATTGCTTTGACATTATTTTTTGGTTGAATAATGATTTGATTTGGTATATTTTCTATATTTTTGGATGCATAGAATGCACTTTTTGGTTAAGTTCTATTGGCAGATAGCATGTCTAATTTTATTACTTATTTTAATGCACAAATAAAAAAAAAAAAACATAATAATATTATTATTGATATCACTAGAAAAAAAAAGCCTTCAATTTGTTTGTTTGCAATAACTCCATCAGTATCACTAGCAAAGCAGCTTCATTATTATCCCATTAAATAAGAAGAAAATTGTGCGCTGCATTTGGAGATTTCATAATTTGCCACGTCACGAATGTTAATTCTCCATTACAAATGCTAGTTTACAAGACCGACCGCTTCTGCTTCCGAGCATGTGTGTTTGTACTTTGTACTTTTGTCCGACAGACTTGTGTACACATGCTCGGAAAGTCCGACATCACACATTTGTTGGCGGAAAATTTGAGAACATGCTAACCAACATTTGTTGACGGAAAGTCCAACAACAATTGTTCGATGGAGCGTGCACACGGTCGGACATTCCGCCAACAGGCTCACATCCAACATTTCCCATCGGAAAATCCCATGGTGTGTACGTGGCTCTAGGAGAATTTGTATGAAAATTCTTGGATTATTCTCAGATCATTTGTTTGTCCTTCAAAAGATTTTGTTTGCTTTTAACATTCTATTTTGGAATGAATGGACTTTAACGAACAAAAAAGACAAAAACTGTTCGAAATTTTTTGTTTGCTTGAGAAAAATTTTCCAACCTGCTCCTTTGAATGTTCTCTTCACTGCAGTCAAAAATGAATGCTGAATTTTTTTTCTAATTCAGTCATTTATTAATGGCTACAATATGGTAAATGAGATTGCAAAAGTATGTGGTGAACCATAGCCAAAAACATCACTCATATGAGACATAACTATCGTGTCAATGCTACAACTAGTCATCAATCATATGTAAATAGGTGAAGGAATAGACCATCATAATGTAAAACCAATCGACATGAGAGAAAAAAAAAAAGAAAAAAGGAAAAGATTGGCAAACCAAGGCTTCCACTGTGGCAACATAGCGAGTGAATCTGCATTATAGGACTGGTAAGGTTTGCCTGCAGTCGATGTTCAATCTAGCCTAGGTAAAATGGTTAATTCTAGACTTGTCATAAACTGTGCACATAAAACACATGGAAAGCATAGTGGAGAAATACGAAATAGCTTCTGGTGGTAACTCAAGCACAAGTAAAATAATAGCACATTATTAACTCAAACAGGTTAAAGGATCAGAGAAATCCTCTATAAAAGTAAGGAATGGACGAGATGGAGCAAGGAGGAAAGAGGAATCAAGGTAAAAGAGTAGGAGAAAAAGGGTTAGGGAGGAAGTACAAGAAATCAAGGGGTTGCCCTAACAAACAAACTTTCTAATGCCCCATACACACGGTCGGATTTTTCGATGGAAAATGTTTGATAGGACCTTGTTGTCGGAAATTCCGACCGTGTGTGGGCTCCATCACACATTTTTCATTGGATTTTCCGACACACAAAGTTTGAGAGCAGGATATAAAATTTTCCGACAACAAAATCCGTTGTCGGAAATTCCGATCGTGTGTACACAAATCCGACGGACAAAGTGCCACGCATGCTCAAAATAAATAAAGAGATGAAAGCTATTGGCTACTGCCCCATTTATAGTCCTGACGTACGTGTTTTACGTCACCGCGTTTAGAACGATCGGATTTTCCGATAACTTTGTGTGACCGTGTGTATGCAAGACAAGTTTGAGCCAACATCCGTCGGAAAAAATCCTAGGATTTTGTTGTCGGAATGTCCGAACAAAGTCTGACCGTGTGTACAGGGCATTAGAACCTTCTTTTCCCAAGAAAAGTTTGAAATTCTACCCAACTATGGCCAGCTTAAGGTATTTTTGAAACAGAAGAGTAGAGGGACTTTAAATATGCCAAAAGAGAAACAGAACCAAAAGAAAAATGTATATAAATTTTATAAAACATTGTCATGGACACAATATTAAAAACATAGATATGCATAAAGAAACTTTGCAAAAAAAACAAAAATATGTAAATCTAATGGATACATGTACTTGTAACTGGTCTACGCGGCCAGTTATGGCCAGCTATGGTCTATGGCCAGCTTAAGACGCTTTCTTCCGATAAGAGTGTCCCAGAAGAAAGAAGCGCTTCTCATTTGTCAGCACAGTCACAAGGTCATGCTGACCAATGAACACTTCCCATTGAGATTATGATGGATACTCACTCTGGGGCTTTGTATTGTGGTCTACGGTATTTGGACTGCTACACCGGCAGTATGGAGCAGTATGGAGCATCACATCTGCTATGTGCATCTGGGGTGGCCAGGATATTTGGAGTTAGTTCACCTTTTTATTTTGAGTGAAAAATATGAAGTTACCTTTTAAGAAAAAAAAAAAAGTTCTCCTTGCACAGCAGATGTACAGAGATAAAAATATACTGGCATCTGTCAGCAACTGCTCTATATTTCTGTGAAATGTTCCCTCGAAGTCCGCTGGGAAACCAGCACTTCCAGGAGCATCAATCTTCTGGCTAGGGAAGAGCTCAGGCATATTTGGATCCTACTCAGAACCCACCTGAGCTATCCAGTTGGGAAGCAGTTACAGCAAATGCCAATCAATAATGGCCAAGGTATTTCCCACCCCACAGCAGCATGTATACATTACCCTTGTATATGTACAGCTGCAGGGTATGGGATGTCTCAACTGCTTATAATTGGCTTTGTGCACTGACAACTTCCTGGCAGGATAGCTCAGGTGGGTTCAGATTAGGATCCAAACATGCCTGAACTAATTTATACTCCTGGGCCAATGCAGCTTTTTAGTGGTTCATCTATCTGACCTCCAAACATTGCAAAATAAGGCAGCAGGAGCTTTGCTAGGTGGGAAAAAGACCAGGGGCTTCAGCCCGAAGTCCAAGCCTGGCAGCGACAATGGGAGGGGGGAATTGACTGCTTGGCGGTGGGGGGTTAGGGTCACTTGCTGGTTGCTGCCTGGCTCACCAGTGCTCATCCATGCTGACCACTAAACTGACCTACCTGACCATTACACTGACCTTCCTGCCCGCTACACTGACCTACCAGACCCCTATACTGACCCCCCTGACACATACATTGATCCCCCTGACACATACTCTGACCACCCCCGACACATACACTGACCACCCCTGACACATACACTGACCATGCCTGACACATACACTGACCCCCCTGACACCTACATTGACCCCCCTGACACCTACACTGACCCCCCTGACACCTACACTGACCCCCCTGACACATACATCGACCCCCCTGACACATACATTGACCCCCCTGACACATACATCGACCCCCCTGACACATACACTGACCCCTCTGACACATACACTGATCCCCCTGACACCTACACTGACCCCCTGACACATACATTGACCCCCCTGACACCTACACTGACCCCCCCTGACACATACACTGATCCCACTGACACATACATTGACCCCCTGACACATACACTGATCCCACTGACACATACATTGACCCCCCTGACACATACTCTGATCCCCCTGACACATACGCTGACCCCCCTGACACATACATTGACCCCCCTGACACATACATTAACCCCCCTGACACCTGCATTGACCCTCCCTGACACATACATTGATCCCCCTGACACATACACTGACCCCCCTGTCACATACACTGACCCCCACAACACCTACACTGACCCCCCTGACACATACATTGACCCCCCTGAGACCTACACTGACCCCCCCTGTGTACACTGAACTCGTGTAATGTATTTATTCACTTTTTACACTTTTTTGGTTTGTGGGTAGGGGTACTAAGTACCCCATACTTATTCACATGGGGGGCAGACCCCCACAACCACCGGCCAGGGTTGTGGGGAAGAGGCCCTTTTTCCCATCAACATGTTGAGGGCTTGTGGCCCGGTATGGTTCAGGAGGAGGGGGCACACGCCTGTCCCCTCCCTTTGCTGACTCCCGGGCTGCATGCTCAGATAAGGGTCTAGAGTGGATTTTGAGGGGGGGACCCCACACTTTTTTTTAATTTTGGCAAGGGGTTCCCCTCAAATCCATACCAGTCATCAATATTCAACCCTGCGGACTAAGATGGGGATGCGATTAAAGTTTAGGTGCATGTAAAGGCAGGTGTCCCAATACTTTTGGTAATATAGTGTATCTAGGAGTGTGCTATAAGTGCTTAAAATGAACTTGTACAGTGTCCATTCTGCTCTCCCTATTTTCTAAATGAAGACTGTAGAATACACCAGGGCTTCTGTTCTCATTCAGTGTTAATCTCAATAGTCAAACTTGATATTGTAAAACAGAACTATCTGCAAAACTGCTTCAGTACTAGGGTTGCCACCTCATCCCTTTGAAACCAAACACATATGAATTACACAGGTTCTGAGACTGATTAAGGTGATAGATTATTGAGAAAGATTCCAGATTTTTAGTGTACTTTCACAGGGTGACACTATGGGTACACAGGTAGCAGTGTGCCAACGTCCCAATAATGGACATATGAAAACTAAAGACTAAAAGAAAGGACCCTAAAGGCACACAGGTAGACCGTCTAAAAATGATTAGATTAGTTTACTGGGTACAAAATTAGTTAAGTGAAAAAGTTATTACATCTAAATGCATATAAAAATTCATGAAACTGATATTGTATACCCCACACATAAACTCTGACACCACTTAATACGATAGAGAAATGCAATGATACATCCAAAAGAGCGGAAATTGGGATTCCGTCCAAATTGGGAATCGTCCAAATAAGGATGTAAGTAAAAGGGGGCTGTGGGTCAGGATGTGGATCCGGGCACAAATATTCTTTTATTCGCTCGACATGTTGCGCGTAGAGGTACGCTTCTTCGGGAGCATAGAAAGTTCTATTAAATATATATAAAGGAAAAACAAGTAACTATACAGTTTATTTAACATATATAAGAAAACTTAATGATGAATAATCAACAGAGAATACAAAAAAATTGCTCTGGCTATCGTAATAAGTGGTGGTTTTCTGCTGCACCATTGGCATGGTTATATCTTCTTAGTCCTCTCCATAAAATTATCAGAAATTTGTGCTTTAAGTAGAACTATAGGCAACACTTTTTTTTTTTTCATTTTGGAAAGAATAAGATAGATAGACAGATTTCCCTTCACTTCCTGAACCATAGCCAAACAGGAATTGAGAGGAAATCTATGCAAATTAAGGGAATCCATTTCCCCCCCTCCCAGGCCCTCAGAACTAGTGTCCCCAATCGAAAATTTCAGGATGGGTCTTAAACAGCAAGGGGTGTGGCCTTGACAGGAAGGGGTGGGTCATATTTAAATTAGGGGGTGCACGAGTTTAGCCAGGCCTAGGGCAGCACAAAACCTAAATACACTACTGGGTATGGACCAACTACTTCCGCACCAAAATATAACAAGGTCCTCGTCATTCCATGGTCCAAGATATGGACCTTTTGTTCTAAACACTCAGAGATGGCTTTTCATATTCACTTTTACAACTGCTTTCTCTCACCTCCCATTCTTCTTAGTGGAAGAACTGCTCATTTTATGGACATGTTCAGAAATTCTTTAAAACATGGCACACCATATCATAATAATGGTCACAGCATCGGGGAACTTCATCTCCATTATCTTGCTCTAGGAATACCGGGGACATATAAGCAGACAGCAAGCCCATTATCATCGATCCAGTACTAAATGATTATTCCTGGGTAAATCAACACAGGTCATAGTTGTCAGCTATCCCTGATTTCCCAGGAGAGTCCCGAAGATAGTTTCTCCGTGGTAATTTTTGTCTTCGGAATTGTCCCTGAATTTAAACATTGACACCTTCGTATTAAAATCACTGTTTACTGGAACACTGTCTACTATTCATTCTACGTATCCCTTTCTTATAAATATTTCTATAAAAAAGCTTTACTGATGTGTGCTGCATAAACATTATGTGAATTTTTGCGGCGCCACCTAACACCCTTCATTTGTTGCTTGAAAAGTTGAAGGTTGCCGGGTAGAAATTTGTTGGCCGAACAATGACTGTATTCAGATGTAGCTGCTGTCCGGGAATTTTACAAATTGTGGAGATTTATTCATTTGCACTGTTAAGCGTCGCTAGAGGAATCTGTGAGCTCATTTTCCTTCAGCCCGCAGGCTAAACAAAAATAATCTATATGTGTATACCCAGCTTTAGTCGCACATTTCACCAGTAACATTTCCCTGGTAATTATATTAACATTTTTTTTTTAATGATCACACAGTAGACAGGTGATATGCTACTATCTAATGTACACTGTATACTGTAAAATCTATTTTTATACATATAGTGTATAGCGATACGTCTGTGTCACTGATGCTTACAGAGTAGAGATCTCACCCGTAAAATTATAAAATATTTTTCAGTGTTGCAGTGTCAAAGAATTCTTTCTTACATGCAAGATAAGGATAATGCTGCGTACACACGATCGGATTTTCCGACAGCAAATGTTCGATGGGAGCTTGTTGTCGGAAATTCCGACCGTGTGTAGGCTCCATCGGACTTTTTTTGTCGGAATTTCCGACAACAAAAATTTGAGAGCTGGTTCTCAAATTTTCCGACAACAAAATCCGTTGTCGGAAATTCCAAGCGTGTGTACGCAATTCCGACTTACAAAATTCCACGCATGCTCTGAATCAAGTACGAGACGGAAGCGATCGGTCTGGTAAAACTAGCGCTTCTAATGGAGATAGCACATTCGTCACGCTGCACATTTTTAATCTTTTAATGCAGCGCATTCTCTTCTTCTTTAGAATGCTAGAATAATGAAGTTATTTTGCTGCTGATATTCACACAGAGTTCTCACAAACTGATTTCTTTATTTTTTCTTGTGATCTCATGAATAATATTTTTTTTTTGTCAGATCCCCATAATAATATTTTGAATTTCTTTTTATAGTGATCTTTTTT
This sequence comes from Aquarana catesbeiana, assembly GCF_042186555.1. Lineage (NCBI taxonomy): Eukaryota > Metazoa > Chordata > Amphibia > Anura > Ranidae > Aquarana > Aquarana catesbeiana. The sequence continues at coordinate 666,165,886 of NC_133327.1, read as the reverse complement.
TTTTATTCTTTGATGAAGATCTCCTTTTTTTTAAAGTGATCTACTTTTTATTTTATTTTTTTTATCAAGATCTCCTGTTTTGTTTATTTTTTATTTTCTACTGATCTCCATAATATTTATTTTTGTTTTGTGTGTCAACTTCCACAACACCATTATTATCTTGCATTTTTTAACCTCAAGGAGTTTGTTTGGTGTTGGTGTCCCTTGTTAATTTGACATTGTCTTTTTGAAATGTACCTGCCTACTCACAAACAAACTGTCCTTTTTGAAGTAAAACACATAGCCAAGAATTTGTGAACAAAAATAGTCATTTATTATGCATTATAACCAAATAAAGAGGAAGGCAACGCTGGATAAAGTTGTGAAATTGGCGAAGCCTTTGTACCCCAGGGCACACATCAACTATTTTACAGCCAAAATTGGTAGCATGAGGAGTCCATATAATAGTGAGCACATTTAGGTCCAGGACTCCAAGAGATCAGGAACAGCAGCAGATGATATAGATGTCCCCAGGTTGTGGTCATACAACAGCCTGCGTCTTTTGTCAGACCAGACTGAACCCAGGCCATCACTCTCTTGTCTTCCTTACACGCTTGCTTCCAGGCTGTGGCTCTGGTGTTGGAGTTGTGGCAGGAGGTGGAGGAGGAGGAGGACGATGGTCGAACTCACAAACCTGACTTTAGCTTGTGAGTTCGCCCCTCAACCCCTTATTTAGGGCTTGTAAGATAACTTCCTCACATAAGAGGGAGCAGGAACAGTACAGAAGAATCAAGAGTGCTGCAAAAAAGTAAGTATAGTGACCACAACAGGTGAGTGTCTGAGACCACAGCTTCAGGTAATAGATGGATGCCTGCATATTTATAATACATGGTGTTATTTTTTTTTTTTAGGTGATGTGGATGTTGTTGAAGAAGAAACACATTTCACAAGTGCAAGTGCACAAGTCCTCATCGGGAGATCATGGTGTGCAATCGGGATTTACAGAAGATCAAGGAAGACATCAATGATGTTGAAAATAAACTCAAAAACATCATTGATGTTTTAGGCAGAATCAAAAACACACCAACATTTATCAAATTCTTTCTATTTTTCTAACTTTTTTCCAAAATTTTAAAAGCCAAATTTTGAAGATGCACACAGTGTGTCAACATGTGCTATTTGCCATCACGGGATATCAATGTACGCGTTTTGGGGGTGCAACCCCTTCCTTGAAACTCAAGTAGATGAGAGGAAGGGGTTGCACCCCCAAAACACGTCCATTGATCCCCCATGATGGGAGCTAGCACATGTTGACAATTAGGCATGGGATCAGGAGGGAAATCCCCATTTTGACTCAATTTGTGTGCATCTTCAAAATTTGGCTTTCACAGGGGTGACTTCACCCCATCTGATGAAGGCAATATAAACACAGTTTGGACATACTAATGTCTGATATTGTCTTCAATTTATCAAAGTTGAACTTTGTAAGCTCCTGAGTTGTGTATTGTTGTATGGTTTAAAAAACATGCCTGTTTACCACAAAAAAGGATATTTCTACTATCACCAAAAAAAATTTTATTTCAAAAATATGTTGGTTTGTGAAAAAACCCTTTTCTAAACGCACATGTAAATGTGCACAGTGTAAAAATGTTCCTACTCAACAATGTGTGGGCCATGAAGGCTGAATTTCCGGAGTCATGAAGGCTCAATTTCCGGAGGCACTGACAATCGAGTCTGACTCCATCGAACGATCTGAAAATCAGAAACGAGCGGACAAGAATGCACTGATAAGAAATACGTACTATAAATGGCACGCACTGAAACCCAGATGTGAACTGACTACACGCACTGAAAACCTGATACGAACCCACAAGCAGAAACTGAAGAGCAGTAACGATCTGAAAAGCACGAGGCTGAAAATCATCTCTCACCAAACTTCTACTAACACAAGATTAGCAGAAGGAGCCCAAAGGGTGGCACACTGGCTATTGAACTTCCTCTTTATAGTGCCGTTGCACATGTTGTATGTCAGCGCGTTCTTGACGATCGGAATTTCCGACAACATTTGTGCGACCGTGTGTATGCAAGACAAGCTTGAGCCAACATCCCAGGATTTCGTTGTCGGAATGTCCAATCGTGTGTACGCAGCATAAGTCTTATATTGTTTAATTGCACTCCTTCCAGCAGCCATGTACATAGTTGCATAGTTGCAGGTATTGTTGGGCGCCAAAAAAACTTAGCACATCCAAATACATGAACCTTCATACCTGGCCCACTCACTGCATGTAACAGCAATCTGTAGCAGAGCAGGCCTCAGCTGTGCCAACAGCGTGTGTCGTGAGGGGCGGAATGCGGCATGGCCGGTCCAAAACCCAATTGGGGAGGTCTCCAGAAGGATGGCTTGTCCCTATCCTTTCCCTACTCATCTGGAACCTGCTGCTAATCACTGTCCCTGTCAGACAAGTGAGCTGTCCCTACACTACCAACACATGAAATGCGCACCAAGCCTGGGGGCCAGGGTCTTAAATAGGCTCTGTGTGACCCAAGATGGCTGCTAGAGTCACATGGAGCGGCAGCATCAAATTGGATAGCTTCCCCAGTGACCCTAGAAACCATAGAGGAACCATGCTCCTCCTGGCTTCCTCTCCCCCTGCAATGCCACTGCAGTCAAGCTCCACCTGCAGTACAGAAAGTAGACTGCACCTATTTACAGGTGCTCCTAACAGTAGTAACATTTAGGGCAGTAGGCACCCAGGGACAAATGCCTGGACCACAAGCAGTCTGCATTCCTAGCATTCGACCCCAGGCACATGCTAAGGTAAGTATCTTGTCCAGCTGCAGCAGCTGTCAGTCTCTCTTTTCAGGGTTGGATGGTGCCCCCCTGCCTGACACCCACAGTGGAACACTGGAGCCTTATGCAGCAGGGCTAAATGCAAAGTGTGCATGGGGCCTAAACCTAAGAACAGAAAAAGATTGCAGCTTAGTAGCCCTCAAATGTGGTGGGTGCATTATGAAGTGTCTCCTATAGGGGCATGTAAATGATGGGCTAGGCCCACAGGAAATGGACAGAATGACATTGTGTCATTCTGCCTATAAGAGGGCCTCCAGTGTTTCATCAGATTTGGCGATCCGTCAGAATTTGTGCCTCTGGCTCTAATCAAGTGCTTTAAAAAACACACCCCCATTGGAATCCATGCATCTGGGGACTTTGCATGTAGATTAGGGGGCCAGGCGCACATATAGGGGGGGTGGCGCAAGTACGCAATGCATTACAGGCCGCCACTGGTGGAAACATAGATTGACGGTAGCAAAAAGGACCAAGTGGTCCATTGAGTGCATCCTTTTTTATAGACTGTATTTTTATTTTTTTTATTTTTTTGGCTGAGTATAGATCTAAGTTGGTTCCAAGCATCTTTGAATCCATCTACTGTTGACTGACTCACTACTTCTGCTGGAAGCCTTTTCCAAGCATCAACTAAGTTTAGTAACATTTCTTAGATTAAATTAATTACTTGCGTACCGCCCACAATGTACTGCGGACGGGCTGACGGTGCAGGCAAAGCGTCGTGCCCGTATGTACTTGCCTGATTCCGGGTCCCTAGCTGCTCCCGCCGACACCCGCTGTAATTGTACCCAGCAGGAGTCTATGACCATGTCCCGGCCAATTATTCATTTCTGTGACCTGCTGATTGGCTATGTCCAATCACAGCCCAGAGCCCTGTGTTGACAATCAACAGAGGGCCCAATCTCTCTGTTTCTTATCTCTGCAAAGCAAGGATACGAAACAAAGAGATCTGTTAGTAAAAGCAGCACATAATACACACATGACACATAGTTAGGCACACATTTAACCCCTCGATTGCCCTAGATGTTAACCCCTTTCCAGCCAGTATCATTAGTACAATGACAGTGTATAGTATTATCACTGATTACTGTATTGATGACACTGGTGATGTCCATGGCAGTTTGTCAGTCCCCCCCTCCCCCAGTGTCAGTTAGTGTCAGATTGCTCGACGCACAATTCCATTATAAGTCGCTGATCACCGCCATTAGTAGTATTACACAATAAATAAAAAAATCTAATATATATACCATAGTTTGTAGACGCTATAACTTTCATGGAAACCAATCAATACACACTTATTGGGATTTTTTTTAAATCAAAGACATGTAGCAGAATACATTTTGACCAAAATTTAAAAAAATTTTTTTAGATTTTTCTTTATCGTATATGCCTTATAGCAGAAAGTAAAAACATATTTCATATAAGGTTCTGTCCCCATGTTCTTGATCTTGGCTTCATATTGAAAATACTGCCCTCCTGAACCTTATTGACACCCAAAGCTTTCAATCTTGTCTCCCCCATAAATTGCAACCTACATGGTAAGGTATTGCCAATGGAAGTGTGTCGTGTGTGGCAAGTTTTTCAAACAATGTGGAAATGTCAGCAGCCTTTTGAATATCTCTCATCTGTACAATAGATCAAATTGCAACCTTATTGAGAGATTTGGAAGTGCCATAAGGCTTATCACACGATAGCTGACTCACTATTTAGCAAGAGAAAAGCCTGACACATTTGTGTGGGATTTTTACACCTGTAACCACATAGCAGATAATACATGCATATGTACACAAAGATGTATACTATGATTCACGATAAAGCAACAAACAATAAAACCGTTGAAAAACAATGACTATTTAACCCTATATACTGCAAACACAAGAAAAGACAGAGGTGCCCCCAAAGGTATCAGTAGAGTATACTTTGGACGTCCAGGGTGAATAAAAGAAAACACGTTAAGGAAAAATATCTTTGATGTTAAAGCCACCCTTGCCGAATATTAATTACAGTAAAACCTTGGTTTGAGAGTAACTTGGTTTGGGAGTGTTTTGCAAAACAAGCAACATTTTGTAATAAATTTTGACTTGATATACAAGCGATGTTTGGATATACAAGTAGCTTCATGTCACAACTGAGTATAAAAGAGAAGGTGAGGTGCCTCTAAGTGTAGCAATATGGTTACATTTAATGAAGGTACAACATTTAGAAACATATTGCTACACTTAGAGGCGCCTCTCTTCTCTTTTATACTCTGGAGCTCCTGATGGATTTTACATCCAATCCCCTTGTGGAGGCTTCAATTTGTGGATGGACATTTTATGGTTACACAACCTGGTCACATTACTATAATCTTTTATATGGACTATAAAATGAAGGTCTTATGAATAAATGGTTATGGAACCAATCCTTTGCGTTTCCATTATTTCTTATGGGGAAATTCGGTTTGATATACAAGTGCTTGATACTACTTTATCTTCACTTATAGTCCAGGATAATACAATATCTTTGGAATTATTGTTCATATTACACATGAACCTATCAAAGGATTCTCTGTCCATTTTCCATACAATCAAAAGGTCATCAATGTACCTCTTGTAAACTACCAATGCACCTGGCCGCTCACATAGTACATCATCTGCTTCCCAACACACCATAAAAAGGTTCGCCACACTAGGGGAAAACCTAGCTCCCATAGTTACCCCCTTAGTCTGTAAATAATAATTATTCCTATACCAAAAATAATAATTATTATCATTATTATACAGGATTTATATAGCACCGACAGTTTACGCAGCTCTTTACAATATAAAAGGGAGACAATACAGTTATAATACAATAAAATACAAGAGGATTAAGGGGGCCCTGCTCAGAAGAGCTTACAATCTAATAGATTTGGGCAGGTGGTACAAAAGGTTGTAACTGTGGGGAATGAGCTGTTGGAAGTGGTAGGAGATTAGTTGGAGATGCGATAGGCTTTCCTGAAGAGATGAGTTTTCAGGGATCGCCTGAAGGTAGCAAGAGTAGGGGATAGCCGGACAGGTTGAGGTAGCGAGTTCCAGAGGATGGGAGAGGCTCTGGAGAAATCCTGGAGACGAGCATGGGAGGAGGAGATGAGAGAGCTTGAGAGCAGGAGGTCTTGAGAAGAGTGGAGAGGACGATTTGGGTGATATTTGGAGACAAGATTGGTGATATGGCTCGGGGCAGAGTTGTGAATGGCTTGGTATGTTGTGGTCAGTATTTTGAATTTAATTCGCTGGGTGATCGGGAGCCAGTGTAGGGATTGTAGGAGAGGGTTGACAGACATTGAGCAGTTGGTAAGGTGGATAAGTCTGGCAGCAGCATTCATGATAGACTGAAGAGGGGATAGCCTATGGATTATGTTTCAAACAAAACGTAAAACATTTGAGGATAAACTTTTGATGGCTGGCTGTCAGATCTGAGCTACTAAGAGCCCACCTGACTGCCTTAACCACTTCATCATGACCAATGATAGTGTATAGCGAACCTACATCGGCCGTGGCAAGGATACATGGTCCTATGTCTCCTAAAGATTCCAAAAATTGAATAACATGTTTAGTATCCCTGGTATAAGCGTCCATATGTGCCACTAAAGGCTTCAAAATATGATCTATATACTGACCCAACCTTGAGCAGATTGACTCAATACCATTGATAATCGGTCTGCTTGGGGTTCTTACTGGATCTTTATGTATCTTAGGAAGAAAATAGATAACAGGCGTTCTGCAGGCCAATGGGTTAACATATTATGCCTCTCTCTTGGTAAGTATACCTTTCCTTTCCCCTTTCCCAGATGGCTCAATTTGGGGCGGGAGGTTGTTGCAATTTTTTATGTCAAACGGTATTTGGGCAGCAATTTTTCAAACGCAATTAAAAAAAAAAAATACACTTTAACTAACTGTAATACAACAAAACACAATAGATAATCCAATTTGGTAAATAATAAAAGATGATGTTATGCCGATTAAATACATACCAAACATGTCATGTTTTAACCACTTGACCACTGGGCACTTAAACCCCCTTAATAACCAGACCAACTTTCAGCTTTCCGTGCTCTCACATTTTGAATGACAATTACTCAGTCATGCAACACTGTACCCATATGAAATTTTTGTCCTTTTTTTCACACAAATAGAGCTTTGTTTTGGTGGTATTTAATCACCGCTGGGTTCTTTATTTTTTGTGCTATAAAAGAAAAAAGACTAAAAATTCTGTAAAAAAATTTTTCTTTGTTTCTGTTATAAAATTTTGCAAATTAGTAATTTTTCTTCATATATTTTGGCCAAAATTTATACTGCTACATATCTTTGGTAAAAATAACCCAAATCGGTGTATATTATTTGGTCTTTGTGAAAGTTATAGAGTCCAAAAGCTATGGTGCCAATATCTGAAAATTGATCACACCTGAAGTACTGACGGCCTATCTAATTTCTTGAGACCCTAACATGCCAGAAAAGTACAAATACCCCCCAAATGACCCCTTCAGGCGTTCTGGAGCACCCAGGCCAATTCTGACATTTCTCTCCTACATGTAAAAATCATCATTTATTTGCTAGAAAATTACATAGAACCCCAAAACATTATATATTTTTTTTTAGCAAAGACCCTAGAGAATACAATGGCGATCGTTGCAACTTTTTATCTGGCAAGGTATTTGCGCAGCAATTTTTCGAATGCGTTTTTTTTGGAAAAAAAAACAGTTTTATGCTTTAAAAAAAACAAAACAGTAAAGTTAGCCCAATGTTTTTGCATAATGTGAAAGATGAAGTTACGCCGAGTAAACAGATACCTAACATGTCACCCTTCAAAATTGCACACGCTCGTGGAATGGCGCCAAACTTCGCTACTTAAAAATCCCCATATGCGATGTTTAAAATTTTTTACTGGTTACATGTTTTGAGTTACAGAGGAGGTCTAGGGCCAAAATTATTGCTCTTGCTCTACCAATCGCAGCGATACCTCACGTGTGTGGTTTGAACACCGTTTTCATATGTGGGCGGGACTTACGTATGCGTTCGCTTCTGCATGCGAGCACACGGGGACACGGGGAAAAAAAAAATAAAACATTTATTGTTCATTTTACTTTATTTATTTTAGTTTGATGCTTTTTTCCAAAAAATTTATTTTTTGATCACTTTTATTCCTATTACAAGGAATGTAAACATCCCTTGTAATAGGAATATGGCATGACAGGTCCTCTTTACAGTGAGATATGGGGTCAATAAGACCCCACATCTCACCTCTAGGCTGGGAAGCCTGAAATTAAAAAAAAAAAGATCCTGGCTTTGATTGTAGAGGTGAGTCGGTAGAAGCATTGGAGGGCGGCGGGAGGGGGGGATGTCTCCTCTCACCTCCCGTAAGAACGATCAAGCAGTGGAACAGCCACTATGATCATACTTATGGTGTAGGGAATCATCGGCTGAAAAAGCTGATATCTGAATGATGCCTGTAGCTGCAGGCATCATTCAGATATCCCCGCACAAATTCAAGAACGTCGTATGACGGCCAGCAGCGGGAAATGGTTAAAACGCATTTTTTTTTAACACAAAGTTGTCCATTTATACAATATTTCTAACACATAGCATGTACATACCAAAAATGACACCCCAAAATAGATTCTCCTACTCCTCCTGAGTACCGTGATATTACATGTGTGAGACTTCCACAGCCTGGCCACATACAGAGGCCGAGTACAGCCGAGTATGGCAGAGTATGGTCAAGCATGGCTGAGCATGGCTGAGTATGGCCGAGTATGGCAAAGTATGGCTGGGTATGGCTGAGTATGGCTGGGTATGGCAGAGTATGGCTGGGTATGGCAGAGTATGGCTGGGTATCACCACGTTTTGCAGAGTATGGCTTGGTATTGCAGAGTATGGCTGGGTATTGCAGAGTATGGCTGGGTATTGTTGAGTATGGCTGGGTATGGCAGAGTATGGCTGGGTATCACCGAGTTTTGCAGAGTATGGCTTGGTATTGCAGAGTATGGCTGGGTATTGCAGAGTATGGCTGGGTATTGTTGGGTATGGCAGCGTATGGCTGGGTATTGTTGGGTATGGCAGAGTATGGCTGGGTATCACTGAGTATTGCAGAGTATGGCTGGGTATTGCAGAGTATGGCTGGGTATGGCAGAGTATGGCTGGGTATTGCAGAGTATGGCTGGGTATTGCAGAATATGGCTGGGTATTGCAGATTATTGCGGGGTATTGCGGGTATTGCAGGGTATTGTGGGGTATTGCAGAGTATTGCAGGGTATTGCAGGGTATTGCAGAGTATTGCAGAGTATTACAGGGTATTGCAGAGTATTGCAGGGTACTGCAGAGTATTGCAGGGTATTGTGGGGTATTGCAGGGTATTGCAGGGTATTGCGGGGTATTGCAGAATATTGCCGAGTATTGCAGGGTATTGCAGGGTATTGCAGAGTATTGCAGGGTATTGAGGGGTATTGCAGAGTATTTCTGGGTATTGCAGAGTATTGCCAGGTATTGCAGGGTATTGCAGAGTATTGCAGGGTATTGTGGGGTATTGCGGAGTATTTCAGGGTATTGCAGAGTATTGTGGGGTATTGCGGGGTATTGCAGAGTATTGCGGGGTATTGTGGGGTATTGCGGAGTATTTCAGGGTATTGCAGAGTATTGCGGGGTATTGCGGGGTATTGCAGAGTATTGCGGGGTATTGCAGGGTAGAGGACTCGGCGGTCATGGATGTTCTCAGGTGCGCCCCAGGGAGCACGCAAGAGCAGGATTCTGGGAGGTTTTCACTGTACGCCCTCCCAGAGTTATCCAACCACCCTGCAGGCGTCATTTGACTATGGGCTGGTTGGTAACTGGTTAAAATTGCACTCGTGAAATGGCGCCAAACGACAGTACTTAAAAATCTCCATTGGCGAGGATTTAATAATGTTTACAGGTTAACAGTTTAGGGTTACAGAGAAGGAAAATAGGATTGTATTCAGAGAGGATGTTCTTGATATCTGAGGCAATAGTTTGTAGGTCTGTCATCTTAGGCATTTCCTAGGTAAGAGAAAGCACAGTGTCTAGATTAAGTTTCTATTTAAGCTTGGCTGTTGGTGAAATATAGCGGTCTGACAATCTTGCCATAGCTCCCAACTGTCCCTGATTTTGAGGGACTGTCCCTGATTTGGAGCAATATCCCTCTGTCCCTCATTCCTCCTCATTTGTTCCTCATTTTGGTCTGATCTATATAGATGTATATAAAAATGCACTTTTTACCTATCAAGAAATGTTTCCCAGTGCTAAACCTTTCATCTGATTTCTAAATGGCTGCATTTGTAAATTCCAAAAGCCAATATAAAGGAATAGTAGTGGTAAAAAAAAGCACTTGTGGGTTTAACCAATCTTGTTTTTTTGTACAATACTTCTTTAAGGGGGTGTGGCAGGGGGTGTGTCCTATGCCTGCATACTTTTGCTGATAGGTGTCCCTCATTCCCATCTCAAAAAGTTGGGAGGTATGATCTTGCCCATGGTGCCAAATAGGATGGGGAAAGGCCACTCATTCCCTCTAACAGCAGCGGAGCAGTTACTTCAGGCAGCCACCTCCGAGCAGCGCTAAGCCACACACCCTAGATCTTTTTTTTTTCTTTTTTTAATAGAGTATAGTGGAGGATATAGCCCCTCCTCTTCAGGTTTTAAAGAACAGGAAGTGAGAGAAAATCTTCCCAATATTAACGCATGGAATTAAGAATATCAGGGTGTATGTTGGGGGGGGGGGGGGTGGAGTGTCATCTGAATGCCTGATTGCTTGCTTTATATGATGAATGATAAAGGTTCGGCTTTGAGACAAAAGAGCTAATTGCTACTAAATGCTTCCAATAGCATATAAAAGGTTCTATAGTCCTATCATAGTATAATACTAGAGAGTATTATGCCAGACAAAATCACCGCAATTCCCATAAGCTAATATAGCAGAGCACAGCTTTCCTCTTTCACGTGAAGGAAGCGCTAAGAAGCTGCTGGCAGCAACTTTTGTAACAAACAACTTGCCAACGTGATTGCTTGACAGTGTATTGGCAGATCTAATGTAATGTGCAAGAAATAAAAGACATGGTAATTGTCGATTAAATAGATACGGCTATAAAAGCTCCTTCTCACAGCTCTCTGAATGAAGGAACATTCATTCATCAAAATTCCTAAATATCACAATTGCCTGTATTAAAACAAGGTATGTTTATGCAAAGTTTGAATGTCGTTTTTCCTTTTCTTTTTACTAAAATTCTGACATGGTGTCATTTATATACAATGTTCTAATATTATATTTCTGTACTCACACGCATTCGTTACAAATTAGTGTTGTTATGAAACAATCATGACCTTATCATTGATAAAAGAGAAACTTTTTTTTTTTTGCTTTGTTAAATGTTCCTCGTGACAGTACACAGCTCGCATGCTTGCCTTTAAGCCTAAAAAAATAGCCAGAATTTAACAGTGGGGTTCACACCCCTGCCCCCCTTACCATGGACTCAATGTGATTTGTCACAATATCGAGGATCGCCAAACTTTGAACCAGATTCACCTAACCCTTGGTGAATCAAACCTGAGCAGATTCGTCCATCACTGTTTAAATATGTTTTAGATATTCATTTTTTTAGCCAGGCAAGCAGGGGTAGCCCGTCCATTAGGGGCGCCCATGCTCAGGCGCCACCCCCTCTCTCCTTACAACCCCCCCTATATACAATGGATAGATTAATACTATGCATAAATCTACCTATTGCTTCCGCGGCGGCCCGCTATTCATGGGTCCGGCCACTTTCAGGTCACTGGTCACACGAATTAGAGCGGGCAGGGTTTTCTTTTGAAGCATCTGATTAGAGCCAGAGGCTCTAATAGGCTTCAAAATAAAGTGGGATCAGGTCGCAGAGAGTGCGCTCTGATCCCACCCAGGTGTGTTACAACAGCGAATTAATATTCTCTGTTGCAACACTGATCCTCCTCCCGGCCAATCGGGTAGCGGATCTGATACCCATCACCCGATTGGCTGAAAGGACAGGCGCTCCTATTGGACTCCTAAGAGGAGGGGAGGAGATGGCAGAAGTGAGGAGGAGAAGAGGCGATGCATGGGTTGTCCGATCCCCACCACCACTCCCAGATGCCGGTCCCCGCTGCTGCGTCTCGGATGCCTGGTCCCTGCCGCTGCGCCTCAGATGCCCAATCCCCGCCGCTTCTCGGAAATCTAGATGGGGTAAGTGCTGGCAGACAGTGGAGGGGTTGAGTTGCCACGGGCAGGGGGGTTGCGGTTGTTTGCTGCCCCCCAAAGCAAAAACCCACCAGCCGCCACAGCAGGCAAATATGAAATGTTGCACACTTGAAGGCCTGGACTTTTCTGGAACTTTTTGTTCACAAAATACTTTTTGATCCACATATATGCGCATTGGATGCAGGTTCTCTCGCATCCAATTCTCACAACATGCTCTCAATGGAGCTGGTTCACAGGCAGCATTCAAAAAGGCTCCTGTGCTCGTTTGGGTCTGGTTCAGGTGCAAATTCAGGCATAAATTCGGACCTGAATCGCACCTGAACCGGTGAACAGACACGCACCAGACCACAGGCACGAACCAGTGGCCACACATATGTGAACCTGGCCTAAATCAGTATTTTTGCTAGAAAATTACTTAGAGCCCCTAAACATTATATATATATATATACCCTAGAGAATAAAATGGTGATTTTTACAATATTTTATGTCACACAGTATTTGCGCAGCGGTCCCTGGAAACAAGCTGCTGCCGGAGCGTTTGGGTGGAGAGACAGTAGGAAAGTGTCTACTCTGGCTTCAAGGGGAGGTGGCCAGATCTGACCAGGCTGTGGCCTAAAAAGCAATAATAAGAGACTGTGTATGTAAATTGGCGGGAGCCTGTGCAGTCCACAGGGCAGTATTTCAACATGATAACGACCCCAAACACTTAAAGATGACCACTGCCTTGCTAAAGAAGCAGAGGGTAAAGGTGATGTACTTTGACAAGCATGTCTCCAGACCTAAACCCTATAGAGCATCTGTGGGGCATCCTCAAGAGGAAGGTGGAGAAGAGAAAGGCCTCTCCTGATGTCATCATGGAGGAGTGGAAGAGGACTCCAATGGCAATCTTTGAAGCTCTGATGAACTCCATGCCCAAGAGGGTTAAGGCAGAGCTGGAAAATAATGGTGGCCACACAAAGTATTGATACTTTGGGCCCAGTTTGGACATTTTCACTTAGGGGTGTGTTGAGTTATATTTATATATATATATATATATATATATATATATATAGTGTAAAAAGGGTAACAAATGTAGAAGCAAAGAAAAAGTCCTAAAACTATTTGTTTCCCTTTAAGGGTTTTGTATATTAGAAATAGAACATTCAGATATGTTCCTTGTGTTATGGGGTTGCAATGCAGAAAATAACTGTGAAGAACAAAAATTATGAAATGGGAGGAGAGGTTGGATGAGTAGAGCTTCAGCATTTATAGCCATGACCTTATAGCAATGATTTTATCTAAAAGGATAAAATCTTTATTTTATCACTTGTCTTAGTAGAGGTCTACCTGATCTCAATATTTCTTTTTTTAAATCTTTATTTACCGATATTTTTAATTATACATAACAGAGAAGAGGGTAAAATTAGAACAATTAAACGTTGCACATCATTCAGAATATAGCAACATTGCTCAGTGCTACATATACATGGATATAATGTAACACCTGTGCTTAGAAGAAATTATAAGACCCCTTTCGCACTAGGGCGGTTTTCAGGTGCTTTAGCACAGGAAATAGCCTCTGCTAAGCGCCTGAAAACTGCCTCCCATTCATTGCAGTGTGTCTTTTCACACTGGGGTGGTGCGCTTGCGGGATGTTCTGAAAAATACTGCAAGCAGCATCTTTGGGATGGACTAACGCTCCTAAAACGCCCTGCCCATTGGAATGAAAACTCTTGAAAAGCGCTGCAAAACAGGAGTTTTTAACCCTTGTTTTAGGTTAAAAGCACCCCACTAGCGGCCGAAAAGCGTTGCAAAAAAGCGCATCTTAAACAGCGCTAAAGCGTCTGGCACTAACGCCAAGTGCTTTCAATGTGAAAGCAGCCTAAATCTGAAATTATAATCAGATACTGTAGTGACAATTCAAGTTCACACCCAGCAGCTGTTACAACATTATCCCTTATGATACTTTGAACCGAAAACTTTACAAGTAGTACGGTAACAGCATTCCTAAATAAAGTGCAATCAGTTCAGTGCAAATCCTGCTACTTAATAAAGTGCAATACATTTATATATAAAGTGTACCAGGCTACAAAATATTATCAAAAAAACAAGAATAATGATATTATATGCTAAATATTGTTGTCACTACAGCTGTTCTGCATTACTAATTTGCTTGACATCTTGTATTTTCTCTTACACATCATAATGTTGTAAATCTCAAGACTGAAATGCAGCCTCAATGTACCAATATCCCATATTCCTTTCTCCTTTTTTCCTTTGTATTGTTTTCTTTTTCTGTTTTATACCTAATAAAAATCTAATGTTGCAAAAAAAAAAAGAAAAAAGAAGAACATAGAAAAGTGACGGCAGAAAAAGACCAAGTAATCCATTGAGTCTGCCCATTTTTTTTGTGTTTTTTTTTTTCTTTTGTTGCTTTGTTTTGTTTTCATTGATTTTTTTTTAGTTAACTTTGTTTGTCTGACTATAGATCTATGTTTATCCCAGGCATGTTTGAAGCCATTTACTGTTGACTGTCTCACTACCCCTCTGCTGGTAGTTTATTCCAAGCATCAACTACCCTTTCAGTAAAATAATACGTCCTAAGATTAGTTTTAAACTTCCCTCCAGTTAGTTTGAGGTCCCCGTGTTCTTTATTTTGGTTTCATATTGAAAAAACTGCCCTCCTGAACCTTATTCACCCCTTTGATGTATTTAAAGATTTCAATCATGTCTCCCCTTTCTCTTCTTTTCTCCAGACTACATATAAAGTTCCCGAAGTCACTCTTGATATGTTTTATCCCCAAACCTTTCACCATTTTTGTTACCCGTCTCTGAACTTGTTCTATCTTATCAATAGCTTTGTGTAAGTGAGGTCTCCAGAACTGGACACCGTATTGAAAATGGGGTCTCACTAAAGATCTATATAGGGGAACCAGGACCTCCTTCCTCCTACCGGTGATCCCTCTAGTAACATAAAGATCTCTATAGGGGAATCAGAACCTTCTTCCTCCTCCTACCGGTGATCCCTCTAGTGACATAAAGATCTATATAGGGGAAGCAGATCCTCCTTCCTCCTACTGGTGAGCCCTCTAGTGATATAAAGATCTAAATAGGTGAATCAGAACCTCCTTGCTCCCACTGGTGATCTCTCTAGTGATGCATCCTAGAATTTGATTTGTTTTTCCCACTGCCTGGTCACAATGTTTGCTCATTTTGCAATCATCTGAAATAAGCACCCCCAAATCGTTTTATTCTGTAGTGATGGCTAACAATGTACCCCCAATGTTGTACTCTCTCAGGAAATAAGCCCCCCTTCAAACCGGTGTGCACCTTATTTGTCCCTATGGAACGGGAACGGTGCAGAAAGCCACACATGAAATCGCACTGACTGGTGGCGTGATTTCAAAGCTACATTCAGTGTGAACGGGGTGTAAAACAATTTTGTAATGTCTGTGTTTTTTTGTGAACACATGCAATATCTGAAATTCAAAACAAAAAACACTGCTTATTGCTAGAACTCTAGAACTCCTCTAGCATTGAACAAAAATCATCAGTACCTTAACAATAAAGCCCGTTCTTCAATTCCCAATGAATAAGCTGCAGAATAGTGTTTCATAATCACACTGCGGTCGGTACCAATTCTCAGTGCTCAAGTGCTCTCAACCCACTAGGATGGAAAACTCACTGGAAATATGTGACCTCTTATATATTAGAAGGTCAATCAACGCTTTGTGAAATATGCCACTCTTCAAATACAACTGGAGTAATTACTTCTCCCAAAGGTATCGATCTCTTTTGCACAGAACAGCTTAGTTTGAATCCACTGAATTCTTCTCTCTGCTCCACCAGGTTTGGTATGT
The DNA here is from genome assembly GCF_042186555.1 of Aquarana catesbeiana. Classification (NCBI taxonomy): domain Eukaryota; kingdom Metazoa; phylum Chordata; class Amphibia; order Anura; family Ranidae; genus Aquarana; species Aquarana catesbeiana. The sequence goes on along the minus strand of NC_133327.1, from coordinate 666,149,995 downwards.
AAGATACAGACCAACAGAGGGCTCTATAGTGTAAAACTATTTATTAAAACTCTCAAAATAAAACAAAGAGCTGTGCACTTACTGTATATTAATCAGTGCCCACCCCCTGGTACTCAGTATGCAAGCCTAATCCTCTAGGGGATGGACGCTGCTCCAACTGCTCACTTTGGAGCCGGTGTGCATTCCACCATGAGTGAAAATGACATCACCAACAGAGGCTCTGTTCCTAAGCATTTTATCTTTTCCGGATGTCTTCAGGAATCAGTTAAGATGTCCAAAAAAGATGAAATGTGCAGAAACCTAAATGGAATAAGGAAAGCAGCATGTAATGTTTAGGAAATTGTAGAGGGGAGAAAGAACACTGGGCACAAATAGATAATCTATAGGAAGAGCTGAACTGTTGGGACACATAGGGAGGAGGGTGAGGATGAATTTGAGTAGCAAAAGGTATGGGGTCAAGATGATGTAGCACCCCCCAACCCCTAGAGGGCAGGTGAAGTACCCTCAAGACAGAGTGGGCTGACATTTTACCTCTTTGGGGGGTCTGCAAAGAATTGGGCGCCAGGTCACTTTCTTGAAATTTGAGGTAGATTTTTTTTGCGCACTTTAAAAGAGAGAGGAAAAGGGTGTCAGGTGTTTAACAACTTCTACAGAACTCCAAGACTCCACATGCAGCTGCACAGGAAATGTCTGGGCTGACACTCCAGTCTTCTAGCAACCTCTAGCAGCCATTGTGGACATCAATAATATTCTTCTCCAGTAGAGTCAGCCAGCTCCTCTGGGTCTCTATTCTGCATCCATCTTCCCACAGCAAGACAGGGACAGCTGCAGGCCTAAGCACCAGGCCTAGTCACAAAGACCCCTTCAGGCAGGCCTAAATAGATAGCTCAACATCAAACATGCCTCCCCGGGCAGCAACCTGGGGGGAAGAGAGTTTGCTCCAGCTCACCCCAAATGTTTAAAATCTTTCCTATAATGCTTCATTGGCAAGAAAACTCCTAGTGGTTGGCTGAGAAAGGATATTAATATTTATAACCCAATTCCATTATGTATCCTCATTCTAATGCCAGAGGTGACAGCTAGGCTGGATTTGGAGGAGTTGAGCAAAGATAACTACACACAAAACTTTATTTGAGACTCAAAACAACCTAACAGTTCTGAATAATGTCCCCAAATCATGAGACCAGGCATGATGATTAAGATATCAAATTACTGTTTTTGGCTCTAAAATGTGGCCATGTGATCATCTAGACATTAGGGGATATTATTAGAGATTGGTCTGGCTTTTTTTCCATTGGGCTGTGAAATTTACTCTACTTTAGTCTTTCAGTGTGTGGATTGGGTGATTGGGATCTCAATGGTCTGGATTAACCATTTGGCAGAATTTATGAGATGGACCCTCAGGGATTCCTTATACTGAGATTCATAAATGTGGCAGAAATACAGAAGGTACATTTTAAGGTTGGGAGGTATTTGTAGGTCTAGGATCTGTGAGACTGAAATAGAGACCGCAGTCCAACAGGGTTGAATAAGTTGACATTCTCACTATATGTGAAGTATGATCCATGTTCAGTGCTGCAAGCCCAACATTTATATCTTCTGGAAAGAAATGGTGGAGTTTTTGTGGGTTTCTATACCACCTTTCTGTAAAAGTTGGACCATAAGGAAGGCTGAAAGCCAAAGAATTAATGCTTTTGAACTATGGTGTTGGAGAAGACTCTTAAAAGTCCCTTGGATGGCAAAATCAAACCAGTCAATCCTGAAGGGAATCAACCCTGAATATTCACTGGAAGGACAGATCCTGAAGCTAAAACCTGAATACTTTTGCCACCTAATACAAAGAGAGGACTCACTGGAAACGACCCTGATGCTGGGGAAACATGGAAGAAAAAAGGAGAAGAGGATGGCAGAAAACAAGATGGATAGATAGCATCATCAAAACAATGAACATAAAGTTAAGCAAGCTCCAGGAAGCAGTGGTGGATAGAAAAGTCTGGCACGCTATGGTCCACGAGGTCAGGAAGAATCAGACATGAATGACTGAACAAAAATACCACCACCTAGATAGGAGTTTGAGTTTTGAGAATGATTCTTAAAATTTGGTGCTAATGCAACGTTTATGGGCCAATGAGCACATTTTGCTCTGTTGTTCATCTGCTAACTAAAGGTTTAAGACACAAATGTCCAAGTGTCCCTGAAGCATGGTGACTCTTTGTTATGCAGCACCCTCTAGGGTGTGTGACAGTACGGATCCCTGTCCTAGTGATTGTCGCCCAGGTTTCTCAAATAGGCAGGTTGAGAGACTCCAGGATTATTTAATTTGGGGGAAACTGTTTTATCAGTTTCCTCTGTGGCTGGTAAAATCCAGTTGGGGACCTGGAGCCTGGAGATTTCAAAGCAAACTGGGTGGGATGGAATCTCCAATCCTGGGAGCGGGTTTTGGAAACAGCCAGGAGTCTCGCTTGTTGATTGTGCAGGTGGGTCCTGGGCTTATAGCAGAGCCAGGACCAGGGTTCTGGGCTCCACCCTCCCAAGGAGTCCAGGCGTGCAAGGGAGAAGTGTGTCTGTTGGCACAGGACAGTCTGACAGAGCAGACGGAGGCCCCAAGCTGGTGGGCTGTAGCAGCCAAGAATCTGTAAGATAGAGTGTCACCAGAGGTACAGAGTGGGTACCAAACAGGGACACAGTTACAGGGTCAAGAGGACCAAGGTAAACGCCTGAACAGCAGTGCTGACCAAAGAGCCAGGTGGTTCGGTATTTTCCATTATTGCTTTGAAGTTGAAACCCTTGTGTGGGAATCCTGGATGGACTGTTTTTTCTTTTACTTCAAAAAACATGGGCCAAAAAAGCCCTTAAACTGCATGTCTGATGTAGAATCAGCTCACTGATAAACTCTACACTGAAGCTAAATAACCCCCAATATTACAGTAGCTAGAAGTGATGTGTATAGGTTTTTGGCAGAGTAGGCAAATTTAGGCAGGCCTAGCTGGTAGCAGAATATTACAACACGCAAAGGTGTCCTGGACTGGCGGCACGGGAGCAAGGAGAGGACAGCAAGAGAAAGAGAGCACTTTTAGGCAAGTCTTCAGGGAGGAAAAACAGGTCGCAGCCAAGAGGGCTGGTGAGTGAAGCACAGTTGAGAGGACTGGGAGATTGCAGTCTGAGATGGGTGCAGAACCAGAAGATTGGACTGTGGAAAATGGGCAGTGGAGAGAGGCAGCTGCAGCCATGAGGGCTGGCAGGGCCTGAAGATGTGGTACTGGGCTCAGTAGCCACGTGGACAGCTAGCACTAAAAGACTACCATATTTTCACTACACTAAAGGGGCCCACGGTCCCTGCCTACAAAGACCGTTCATCTTAGGCCTGCTTGAGTCAGTTCTGGCCTACAAATCAGTGCTAGCTGGTGCTGGAAATGTAAGCAAGTAAAGTGCTGGAGGTATTGTGGAGGAATAGTCTGCAAGCAAGTGTTGTGCTGGAGTGAAGACTGGAGTGTATATACAGAGAGTGTATATAGTTGGTCCCATGTTTAATGTTCTGCAATCAAGTGGGAATCCCATATACCCTTACCCTATCCAAGTTAATTCCCCTCAATAAAAATACAAAACAAAGTGCATGGACTGTTTTTTCCCTAAGAGTGACTGGAAATCGTGTGCCTGGCTGGGTGGGGTGACAGGTGGACTACAACACTCAGCAGCCCTTGGGACACCCCGACCCCTTTGTTTGAGTGTTGTCAAAAAGCGTACTTTAATCTTGTGATGGAATCTTGCCATATAAAAATTGTACATAACTGTAAGAATCCCTCATTCACTCTGGGACAGGCTGACGGGGAGGTTCTCTCCACATTTAGGCCGTACGGCCAAATATTCGGAGGGGGTTTAATTCTGGACAAGGAGGACTCTCCCTAATTAATTTACCTCTAGATAAACTAAGTCCTGGATGGTTGGTTCGGCAGACTATCCCGAGAGGATACCATGCACTCTCACAGTGAGCTCCCAATGGGGTGGAGTGTACGGGACCTTTCTGGCGGTCTATCGACCGCTCCCTAGAACATCATCAACAGCCTTTTTAGGGGAGAACCTCTGACAGTCCTGACTCTTCACATGATTATTACTGATGTCTGATTTGTTACACAAATAATTACTACTCTCAGTAGCAATACTGGCAAAATGTTATTGTCACGTAGTCGACTCAATGTTTAACTGTGAAATTTGCATGGCCCATGATCTGTTATTTATTATACTGTTATGAAAATTAACTATGATACATATGTTACTATTTTATTTTTTTGACCAATAAAAACAATTTAAATTTAAATTGTACATAACATCTGGATATTCTTCAACAATAAATGTGGAAGGATGATGGGTGTTGTTTGCAACAGATAACGTTTTTGGGGTAGAACACACATCTTGATAACAGCAAATCTCCTATGACCAATAGAGGTAAAGCCTTCCAAGATAAGAGATCAGCTCCCTTTCTTTCTTTTCTTTATAGGAGAGAAGGAAATTTTGCTTTAAATAGGTCCAAGGGGTTAAGCCAGATGTTTATGATTAGATTACTAATAATAATTAATTATCAATATTAAAATGTGTCCTCCAGGTCATAGTCTAATGTTATAGTGTTGGCAATAATGTTGCCAACACCCAAGCCCATTGTGGAGCTTTCTGACATACATCTATGATCCACTGAATTCCCAGGCTGGGGATCCACAGCACCTCTTTCCCCTTTTTCTCCTATAGAGACATTTTGGAGATACAAGGATTTATACACGAGTGGGCTGGCGATTATGTATCCATCTAGGATTGCACATAATGTCTACAACTATGAAATAGCTTTATACAAGGATATCCTTGGAAAAGGTGCTGACCTTTAAAGTGTTTGTTACCCCAACACCTCATATTCCTGATATGTGCCATGTACTTGTATGAGAATTTTATATGAAGCACACTCTTAAAAATTAGGTATGCAAAGACATGTTTAATGATTCCCGCATAATATTAACTACATAGTAAAAATAGAATAACTAACAATACATAACACCTTGATAATTCATATATACCGTATTTATCGGCGTATAACACGCACCGGCGTATAACACGCACCTCAATTTAGGAGGGAATTTTAAGGAAAAAAAACTTTTAGGAGGGAAGTTGAAGGGAAAAAAACTTACATTTAAATGCCCATCATTGCAGCCTTGTCAGTGCAGCCTTGTCAGTGCAGCCTTGTCAGTGCAGCCTTGCTAGTGCAGCCTTGCCAGTGCAGCCTTGCCAGTGCAGCCATGTCAGTGCAGCCTTGCCAGTGCAGCCATGTCAGTGCAGCCTTGCCAGTGCAGCCATGTCAGTGCAGCCTTGCTAGTGCAGCCATGTCAGTGCAGCCATGTCAGTGCAGCCTTGTCAGTGCAGCCTTGTCAGTGCAGCCTTGCTAGTGCAGCCATGTCAGTGCAGCCATGTCAGTGCAGCCATGTCAGTGCAGCCTTCCCCAGTGTCCAGTCCAGCCTTGCCCCAGTCCAGCCTTGCCCCAGTGCAGTCTTGCTGAAGCCTCTGAGCTTCAAAATCGCCGACCGCGATTTGAAAATGACGCCGCCGGCGCCGAAATACACAGAGCCGGTCCTCGGCTCTTCTCGGCGGCTCTCGTTTACTTTCGGTTCCACTCGGACGGTGAGCGGAGCTATCTGAAACTAGCCGAGTATACTCGGCTAGGTTCGGGCGGCGCTCGAGTGAAACCGAAAGCCGCCGAGAAGGGCCGAGGACCGGCACTGTGTATTTCAGCGCCGGCGGCGCCATTTTCAAATCGCGGTCAGCGATTTTTTTCGTTCTGACAGGTCAGGATCGCAGGGGATCGGCGTATAACACGCACCCGCGATTTTCCCCTGATTTTAAGGGGAAAAAAGTGCGTGTTATACGCCGATAAATACGGTATATATATACACATATTCCGATATAATTGATGTCGTACAGCAATAGGGGTACTATAATGTAGCCCATCAATCTGATTGGTAGTAAACATGGGTAATCTTGAAGGTAATATTTATAATATATAATACTGAAGAATCTCAAACACATTATTGCAATGGTGTAGCATGACAGTAGCTCTATGCGCTTCATTGGTATTCCCACTTATCAGGAGCAAGTATGAATTGGATGTATCTATAATAAAAAATATAAATGAAGACAAAATAATCTAGTAGTTGGCACAGAGGGGAATAGAAGGAAAAGGGAAGACCAATCAATATTCTCAAACACTCTTACCTAAGGGCAAATTCAATATACGAGGGATAGTGTTGAAATTGGCAGCTGAAGTCACCATTGGAAACAGCATCCCCGGGAGCTGAGGCAACAATATCCATGGCCTCACGGTGGCACAAACAACAGTGTATAGAACATCTATAAGGGTGTAGTCCCCAATGGGCAATTGTGGTATGGGTAAATACTATGTGAGATTTCCAGAAGATTTCTGTGGAAAAAACAGCGTGTAAATATAGAGGACTGTACTATTGACAGAGGGGAAAGCTACAGCCCATAAGGGCATAAAGTTGTGTCAAAGCGGCTGACTGTTGCTACAAATACCACATGCTGGTGGAGCACTTGTTTTATCCAGCTAGAGACTATATGCACCTTTGTTAGTATGCTTTCTTTTTCCAGTTTAAGGCACTACTTTCTACTGTTCAGTGGTTTTCCCTCCTTTTGGTACTCTCCTTTATCACTACCAGCTCTGGTGAGGTATGCTTCTCTTATCATTCAGTGCGTTTACTCTCCACTGGTCTTTTGACACTACTATACTGTATGCCCTTATGGGCTGTACCTTTCCCCTCTGCCAATTGTACAGTCCTCTATATTTACACACGCTATATTTCCACAGAAATCTTCTGGAAATCTCACATAGTATTTACCCATACCACAATTGTTCAATGGGGACTACACCCATATAGATGTCCTATACACTGCTGTTTGTGCCACCGTGTGGCCGTGGATTTTGCTGCCTCAACTCCTGGGGATGTTGTTTCCCATGGTGCCTTCAGCTGCCAACACTATCCCTTGTATATTGAATTTACCCATAGGTAAGAGTGTTTGGGAATATTGATTGGCCCCCCTTCTTCCTTCTATTCCCCTCTGTGCCAATTACTAGATTATTTTGTATTCATTCATATTTTTTATCATAGATACATCCAATTCATACTTGCTCCTGATGAGTGGGAATACCAATGAAACGCATAGAGCTACTATCATATGCTACACCTTTGCAATCATGTGTTTGAGATTCTTCAGTATTATACAGTGGGGCAAAAAAGTATTTATTCAGCAAACCAATTGTGCAAGTTCTCCCACTTAAAAAGATGAGAGAGGCCTGTAATTGTCATCATAGGTAAACCTCAACTATGAGAGACAAAATGTGGAAACAAATCCAGACAATAACATTGTCTGATTTTTGAAAGAATTTATTTGCAAATTATGGTGGAAAATAAGTATTTGGTCAATATCAAAAGTTCATCTCAATACTTTGTTATATATCCTTTGTTGGCAATGGCAGAGGTCAAACGTTTTCTGTAAGTCTTCACAAGGTTGTCACACACTGTTGCTGGTATGTTGGCCCATTCCTCCATGCAGATCTCCTCTAGAGCAGTGATGTTTTGGGGCTGTCGTTGGGCAACATGGACTTTCAACTCCCTCCAAAGGTTTTCTATGGGGTTGAGATCTGGAGACTGGCTAGGCCACTCCAGGACCTTGAAATGCTTCTTGCGAAGCCACTTCTTCGTTGCCCGGGCGGTGTGTTTGGGATCATTGTCATGCTGAAAGACCCAGCCACATTTCCTCTTCGATGCCCTTGCTGATGGGAGGAGGTTTGCACTCAAAATCTCACGATACATGTCCCCATTCATTCTTTAATGTACACGGATCAGTCGTCCTGTTCCCTTTGCAGAGAAACAGCCCCAAAGCATGATGTTGCCACCCCCATGCTTCACAGTAGGTATGGTGTTCTTTGGTTGCAACTCAGCATTCTCTCTCCTCCAAACACGACGATTTGTGTTTCTACCAAACAGTTCTACTTTGGTTTCATCTGACCATATGACATTCTCCCAATCCTCTTCTGGATCATCCAAATGCTCTCTAACAAACCTCAGATGGGCCCGGACATGTACTGGCTTAAGCAGGGTGACATGTCTGGCACTGCAGGATCTGAGTCCCTGGCGGCGTAGTGTGTTACTGATGGTAGCCTTTGTTACATTGGTCCCAGCTCTCTGTAGGTCATTCACTAGGTCCCCCGTGTGGTTCTGGAATTTTTGCTCACCATTCTTGTGATCATTTTGACCCCACGGGGTGAGATCTTGCGTGGAGCCCCAGATCGAGGGAGATTATCAGTGGTCTTGTATGTCTTCCATTTTCTAATTATTGCTCCCACAGTTGATTTCTTCACACCAAGCTGCTTGCCTATTGCAGATTCAGTCTTACCAGCCTGGTGCAGGTCTACAATTTTGTTTCTGGTGTCCTTCGACAGCTCTTTGGTCTTCACCATAGTGGAGTTTGGAGTGTGACTGTTTGAGGTTGTGGACAGGTGTCTTTTATACTGATAACAAGTTCAAACAGGTGCCATTAATACAGGTAATGAGTGGAGGACAGAGGAGCATCTTAAAGAAGAAGATACAAGTCTGTGAGAGCCAGAAATCTTGCTTGTTTGTAGGTGACCAAATACGGTATTTATCGGTGTATAACACGCACCCAAAGTTTAGGAGGTAATTTTAAGGAAAAAAACTTTTAGAAGGGAAGTTTAAGGAAAAAACTTACATTTAAATGCCCATCAATGCAACCTCATCAGTGTACATCTGCAGCCTTGTCCAGTGTCATTGCAGCCTTGCCAGTGTAGCCTTGTCAGTTTAGCCTTGTCAGAGTAACCTTGTCAGTGCAGCGTTGTCATTGCAGTCTTCCAGTTTAAAAATGGCGCCGCAGAGATACAGAGCCAGATGTTCTGTGTATCTTGGCGGCTCTCGGGTCCTCTCGGCGGCTCTGGGGTCCTCTCTGCGGCTCTCGGGTCCTCTCGGCGGCTCTCGGCGGCTCTCAGGTCCTCTTGGTGGCTCTCGGGTCCTCTCGGCGGTTCTATGGTCCTCTCGCAGTCCCAAGCAGAGCCGAGTATACTTGGCTCGGCTCTGCTCACAGTCACGCCCAGTCCCTGTGTTATGTCCATCATAGGGCGGGACTGGGCGTGACTGTGAGCGGAGCCGAGCTGAGTACACTCGGCTATGTATCTCAGCGGCTTGATCCTCCACTCACAATCAGTGGGGAATCGGCGGGGGATCGTCGTATAACACGCACCCACGATTTTCCCCTGATTTTAAGGGGAAAAAAGTGCGTGTTGTACGCCGATAAATACGGTACTTATTTTCCACCATAATTTGCAAATAAATTCTTTAAAAAATCAGACAATGTTATTGTCTGGATTTGTTTCCACATTTTGTCTCTCATAGTTGAGGTAAACCTATGATGACAATTACAGGCCTCTCTCATCTTTTTAAGTGGGAGAACTTGCACAATTGGTGGCTGAATAAATACTTTTTTGCCCCACTGTATATTAATTATAAATAATACCTTCAAGATTACCCATGTTTACTACCAATCAGATTGATAGGATATATTATAGTACCCCTATTGCTGTAAAACATCAATTATATCGGAATATGTGTATATAATATGAATTATCAAGGTGTTATGTATTGTTAGTTATTCTATTTTTACCATGTAGTTAATATTGTGTAGGATTCATTAAACATGTCTTTGCATACCTAATTTTTAGGAGTGTGCTTCATATAAAGTCCCAACCTACCTTTTGAATACTAATAGGGATGGAGGCATATGAATCGACCCAAACATTGCCTCATACAAAGCCCTAATGTCCTCGCCCCCCCCCCCCTTTCTTTTTATATAATACTTGCATGAGAAAGTCTCATGTTCTCTTTGTATTGCTTCCTTTGTGTGAAATCCCTGGCATTCCTGCTAGACTCCTGGCTTTCCTCTTACAAACTGACCACACTAAGCAGGAGAACACAGCATGGTCAGTTCTCTAGCTATGCTGGGAACTCTTTGTACTCTCCTCCAATGATCAGACTTGTCCTGAAATGCCCCCGCTGCACAGCTGTTCGCTGGGGAAATCAGTGTTCTACTGCTTCTCCTCCCCCCAGCTCTTATGCAGCTGAGAACAGAGGGAATGTGATCACTTAAAAAAAAGTGAAAAAAGGTATTTATAATGTTTTTTTATATATATATATATATATATATATATATATATATATATATATATATATATATATTTTTTTTTTTTTTTTTATTTATTTATTTTTTTAAATTAATTTTTAGCTCTGGATGAATATTAAATATTGGGCTGATCTCAGTATTTGAAACCACCAGGTCCTAAAAAAGAAAACAAAACAAAAACAAACAAACAAAAAAAACAGGATTACAGGATTTTATACTGGTGCTAGAAACTATTTAATTTATTATCACTTAACATAACTTTATTTAATACTCTTGCAATATGTTTCTCTACATATAAGCCACCTGTAACCAGCAGGTGTTTGTGGTCTGTAGATTAGCATTTGCAGACATCCTGAGGAAACATTGAACTATGTTCCCTATTTGAAAGTAAGCAGGGATCACGCACAGGTGTGCATGCCTAGATAACCAGGACCTCTCTGACAAGGTGAACACATGAGGTTTGTTATTAAGCAAATAGTGTTGAATCAGTAAGTCCAGTTTTATTTTTAATTTTTTTGCCTGTTTTGTCTATTTGTCAGTCAATAATGGAAAGCCAGAGCAGGATATATATTAAAATAGGGGATGAAATAAACACATTAATGTGCATTAAAACAAAGTTACCGTATTTATCGGCGTATAACACGTGCCGGCGTATAACACGCACCCCAAGTTTAGAGGTAATTTTAAGGAAAAAAACTTTTAGGAGGGAAGTTTAAGGAAAAAAAACTTACATTTACATGCCCATCAATGCAGCCTTATCAGTGTCCATCTGCAGCCTTGTCAGTGCAGCCTTGCCCCAGTGCAGCCTTGCCCCAGTGTCCATTGCAACCTTGTCAGTGCAGCCTTGTCAGTGCAGCCTTCCCTAGTGTCCATTGCAGCCTTGCCCCAGTGTCCATTGCAGCCTTGTCAGTGCAGCCTTGCCCCCAGTGTCCATTGCAGCCTTGTCCAGATTTAAATATGGCGCCGCCGAGATCGCAGGGACCCGGTGGAGCAGAGGGAGCACCGCCGAGATCGCAGGGACTGGGCAGAGCTAAGATGTACATAGCCGAGTGTACTCGGCTCTTCTCGGCTCCGCTTACAGTCAGGCCCAGTCCCGCTCTATGATGGACATAACACAGGTCCAATGGCGGGACTGAGTGTGACTGTGAGCGGAGCCGAGAAGAGCCGAGTACACTCGGCTGTTTGTAACGCGGTTAACGAATGTTTTGAAAGACAAGTAACTTTTTAAAAAAAATCCTGACACGGTTTGCAAGTGTTGTATCGCAAAACGAGCAGGATTCAAGCCAATGGGGTGTGCAGTACCGCATTTAGCCAGAGGTGCGGGGGGCGCCGGTGACACTCGAAACGGTTCGGAGCCGTTCGGAAATACTTTGAACCGCTTGGAAATACTCGGAAACACTCAGAAATACTCTGTTCCCGAGTGTTTCTGAGCCTTTCCGAGTTCAGCTGAGCTGTCTCTGAGTATTTCCGAGGCTCTCCGGCGCTCCCCACCTCTAGCATGCAATAGAAGTCAATGCGGAACGAATTATCTTCGTTTCCATTGACTTCTATGGGGAAACTCACTTTGATATGTGAGTGCTTTGGATAACAAGCATTCCCCTGGAACGGTTTATGCTCGTAATCCAAGGTTCCACTGTAATGCAAAAGTGGGCATAACTTTTATATTAACTTACATAGGTCGTTCCAATTTCACATGTTGGAACTTTTCCTCTATAGTTTTTTGACTAGCCACCTACTCCTATGACAACTCTGGCTCCTGGGGTCTGGGACTGATGGCCCCATGCAACGGCCCCCTGGCTTCTATGCTTCTATCAAGCGATGACTAACATATGAGGACATCATCCACCGCATGACTGATAAGTACTGAATTAATGGACTGCTTAAGAGACTTGCCTTTATATTCACCTATTTGTTTGGAGAACATCATTTGATTATGTACAATATACAGACTTTTGCCTTTATTCTATCGAACCAAGGCCTTCTGTCCAGTGACTATGCAGTAGCATGCACAATGGAATACATGCACATATACAATATTCCAAATCTTTGAAGAGCCTGTCTGAGATAGAAAGGTTGACTGCTTTATGTTGCATTGTATACAAGTTCCTGTGAGGGAAGGGTAATACCTTGATGTGAGAGTTTAATCTTCATATACATATGACTTCCTCTGGACCAGGAACTATCTTGATTGACGCTTGTGTGAGGGAGATAAGGAGGTATATATCCTTGTGTGGTTGAGTCCCATATCTGACAATCACCTCCTCTGGAGTGGACCACAGGTGTTTGAAATCTTGGCTTTTTAGCCATTGATTGGATTCTCTGACCCGCTTATGAATCAACATGATTGCACTGTGTACTTTCTCCTGAGTGGGATTGATCAGTCTTTGTTTTACACTTACCACGATCAGCTATTTTCAAAGAGCCCATACATAGTCATATAAGAAAGGCAAAATAACTTCTCCCATAGCACGTTTTCTTAAAGGGACACTTCTGCAAAACAAGGATTTCATACACATTATAAATTAACTCTTAAATTAATTCTGCATCTTTGTATATCATGCAGATGTTTACAATCCCACAGTTGTTGGATTGATGGTTTTCCATGTAACCAATATATGCTGGATGGGAGGCCACCCTTTATAACTCAAATGATACGTAATAAAGTGTATACATAATATTTCGGTTGGTGGTTAGGACCATGGAATTTTACACCCTCAGTATTACATCTAAGAGCCAAGTAATGGGAGCAGGTTGGCTGGAACTTATATTTTTAATGTGTCTTGTGATATGTGTAATTTTTATATATATTTTGCAACAAAGGTTGATTTTTGTACATGAATGGAAGCAATCTCATGCCCCTATTTGTCCTCATCCCTCTCTCCTTTGGGAATAAGAGAAGATTTAAGGTTATATACCTTATTACAGAGCCGTTAATATTTTCTCCTATCCTAATAACAGTAGGGGTTGAGCATTATCCATATTAATTTGAGTTGTTTTTGGTTTCCTCTCTAGTAACCTTTCTTCTTTTTCATTACAGGTAAATAATAGATTGCAAGCAGAAGCAATGTGCTGTCATTGAGTTCTTGATAATGGAGGGATAAGGATGAGCGGAACATCCCTCCGGTTTGGTTCGCACCAGAACATGCGAACAGGCAAAAAGTTTGAGCGAACGAGTGAACCTTATTAAAGTCTATGGGACACGATCATGAAAAATCAAAAGTGCTCATTTAAAAAAATGTTTTTAATTTTAGTGTAGAGTTCCCCTTAAAATCCATGTCAGACCCAAAGGGCCTGGTATGGATATTGGGGGGGACTCCACGCTGTTTTCTTTTTTTAAATTTTGGCGTGGAGTTCCCCTTACAAATCTATACCAGATCCAAAGGTTTTTTTTCTTAATTCTGTCATAAGGTTCCCCTTAACCACTGCAATGCACTGTATTATATACTCTGCACTGACTGATATATATATATATATATAGGTAGCAAGCTCTCACTCTGGCTTTCTCCGTTGCATATTAAAGTATCAGATTATTACTTTAATCTCTTCACCCCAAAGCAGTTGCTAATTATTTTCTTTCGGGCTTACGGTTACCTTACTTCCAGTGTCCATCCTAGGGGTACTCATCACTCGTTCAATTGAAACACTGGCTCCAACACTTAGTCCTTTCCAAGTTTTATTCAGTAACATCACACGCAATAGAAAGACAGAGGGTGAAAAAGGAATTCAGGTACCTTGAACGTTGCGGTCGGATATAATTTTTACATCCAGCGAATATATATATATATATATATATACAGTGGGAACGGAAAGTATTCAGACCCCCTTAAATTTTTCACTCTTTGTTATATTGCAGCCATTTGCTAAAATCATTTAAGTTCATTTTTTTTTCCTCATTAATGTACACACAGCACCCCATATTGACAGAAAAACACAGAATTGTTGACATTTTGCAGATATATTAAAAAAGAAAAACTGAAATATCACATGGTCCTAAGTATTCAGACCCTTTGCTCAGTATTTAGTAGAAGCACCCTTTTGATCTAATACAGCCATGAGTCTTTTTGGGAAAGATGCAAGAAGTTTTTCACATCTGGATTTGGGGATCCTCTGCCATTCCTCCTTGCAGATCCTCTCCAGTTCTGTCAGGTTGGATGGTAAACGTTGGTGGACAGCCATTTTTAGGTCTCTCCAGAGATGCTCAATTGGGTTTAAGTCAGGGCTCTGGCTGGGCCATTCAAGAACAGTCACGGAGTTGTTTTGAAGCCACTCCTTTGTTATTTTAGCTGTGTGCTTAGGGTCATTGTCTTGTTGGAAGGTAAAACTTCGGCCCAGTCTGAGGTCCTGAGCACTCTGGAGAAGGTTTTCGTCCAGGATATCCCTGTACTTGGCCACATTCATCTTTCCCTCGATTGCAACCAGTTGTCCTGTCCCTGCAGCTGAAAAGCACTCCCACAGTATGATGCTGCCACCACCATGCTTCACTGTTGGGACTGTATTGGACAGGTGATGAGCAGTGCCTGGTTTTCTCCACACATACCGCTTAGAATTAAGGCCAAAAAGTTCTAGCTTGGTCTCATCAGACCAGAGAATCTTATTTCTCACCATCTTGGAGTCCTTCAGGTGTTTTTTTTAGCAAACTCCATGTGGGCTTTCATGTGTCTTGCACTGAGGAGAGGCTTCCGTCGGGCCACTCTGCCATAAAGCTCCGACTGGTGGAGGGCTGCAGTGATTGTTGACTTTCTACAACTTCCTCCCATCTCCCGACTGCATCTCTGAAGCTCAGCCACAGTGATCTTTGGGTTCTTCTTTACCTCTCTCACCAAGGCTCTTCTCCCCCGATAGCTCAGTTTGGCCGGACGGCCAGCTCTAGGAAGGGTTCTGGACATCCCATATGTCTTCCATTTAAGGATTATGGAGGCCACTGTGGTCTTAGGAACCTTAAGTGCAGCAGAAATTTTTTTGTAACCTTGGCCAGATCTGTGCCTTGCCACAATTCTGTCTCTGAGCTCTTCAGGCAGTTCCTTTGACCTCATGATTCTCATTTGCTCTGACATGCACTGTGAGCTGTAAGGTCTTATATAGACAGTCGTGTGGCTTTCCTAATCAAGTCCAATCTGTATTATCAAACACATCTGGACTCAAATGAAGGTGTAGAACCATCTCAAGGATGATCAGAAGAAATTGACAGCACCTGAGTTAAATATATGAGTGTCACAGCAAAGGGTCTGAATACTTAGGACCATGTGATATTTCAGTTGCATGCAGTTGCAGGTCAGGTGCATGCTTTAGCCAATCAGCAGCCATCAATGCACTGCGATCTTGCAGTGCATTATGAGGCGCTCTGCGGTGCTCGAATTTGCAGCGAACGCCTCATTTGTTCGGTTCATTTCCGGACAAACACCCGATGTTCGATTTGAACATCGGACCATCCCTTTGGAGGGGTGCAATGTCCAATGACAGCTGATCACAGGATGTAAACACAAGTCGGTTATCGGCTTTTCTTTCCTCACTCTGACAGCGTGAGGTAAGAAGAAGAAAGCTAATAACCATCTTGTGTTAAAGGGACATCTACAATGATAATCAGGGCACTGATTATCAATGTTCTAATTATCATTGTAGTCCCAAAAGTTCCCACCAGTGCCGCCAATCAGTGCCCACCAATGCCGTCAATCAGTGCTCATTAGTGCCACCTATCATTGCTGCAAATCAGTGCCCATCAGTGCCACCTATCAGTGCTCATCAGTGCTGCCTATCAGTGCTACCTCTCAGTGCTGCCCATCAGTGTCACCTATCAGTGCCCATCAGTGCCGATTATCACTGCCCATCAGTGCCTCATATCAGTGCAAGCCTCATCAGTGCCTCCTCATCAATGCCCACCAGTGCCACCTCATCAGTGCCCATCAGTGCCACCTATCAGTCCCCATCCGTGCCGCATATCAGTGCAAGCCTCATCAGTGCCCACCAGTGCCGCCTCATCAGTGCCCATTAGTGCCACCTATCAGTGCCCATCAGTGTCACCTAACACTGCCCATCAGTGCAGCCTATCAGTGCACATCAGTGAAGGAGAAAAACTACCTGTTTGCAAAATTTTATAACAAACTATGAAAAAAGATTTTTTTTTTGTTTTCCAAATATTCTGTATTTTTTCATTTGTTTAACAAAAAAAACCCAGTGGTGATTAAATACCACCAAAAGAAAGCTTTATTTGTGTGAAAAAAAAATGATAAAAATGTCATATGAGTACAGTGTTGCATGACCGCGCAATTGTCATTTAAAGTGTGACAGCAATGAAAGCTCAAAATTGGCCTGGGCAGGAAAGGGGTAAAAGTACCCAGTAGGCAAGCGGTAAACTGCAAACATGTACCATTTTAAGAAAAAAATAAGGTAATTTTGAAATTGAGGGTCCCTTCCTTTGTTAAGAATTCAATGGTGGCACGTTGCTTCTGCTTGGAATTCATTATTTACCTGCAATGAAAAAGAAGGGGGAGAATTACTCTGAAGAAGTAAAGTGCTTAAGAATACCCAATTCCACTCTGTAATCTGGTGATTTGGGAACTATGTGTGGTTACCTCTTTGTGTTCCTATAAAACATTTACTGTAAGTATTATGTTTTTTATTAGGTGTATAATTTATTCAATAGAAACGTATGCGCTTACTCGACAAGGTTGTTCACAAATGATTGCAATGCTTTAGTTTTTCAACACAAAATGTCATGAAGTTTGACTTTATCTGCATTGCATTCTAATAAAAATAACTATATAATTTTTTTTTTTTTTTCAGGGCAAAAACTTGGAGAACAATACCGGGTTTATTGAGTCTGTAAATAGAAATCGGAATTAGACAGCAAGTCTAAAGCTCAGAAAATATAATTTCAGTCTTTCAGCGCACAACTATTATAATCATCTGGGATTTGTATTGAACGTAATGGCAATTTTGATAATTATGCCGTTGAAAGAATTCAATCTATTGGTGGGAACGTGTTACGTAAAATCAAACAACTATCAATAGGAAAGTTTTGAATACTATGTCATTAAGACATTACTTACATTTCGGCTCCCAACGTTCTTCAACAATAATCCTTCATAGAGCTAAATCTGGCCTATTGTTCCCATTAAATACACTCATGACTAAAATTAAAACTCCCAGTATAGTTGCCCATCCTATATCCGCCAATTAATTCCTGCAAAAAAAATGTTTTTTAAATGGTCAAAACGGTTCAAGAAATGATTTATTAGCTCCCAAACAGCCCATATTTAAAGCTTTTAAACAAGAGATTGCGAAGATATTAGTTATAATCACATTGGTAAAACAAGTAACAAATTTAATACTAATAAAAATATATTTGTGAGCACATATTAACCACTTCCCGCCTGCCCCATTGCAGAATGACGTCTGCAATGTGGCTCTGTTATCCTGACTGTAAGTCATATGCATAGGCGTGCGCACAGGGTGTGCCGGGTGTGCCCAGGCACACCCTAATCACCCCGTGCACATTAGTGTTATCGCTCTGTGTAGCAGCAGAAACAGGGGAAAGATCTCCCTCTTGCCGGCTCTGCCATAAGAGAAGTGTTTATGCTCTTCTCTTTCACTGTTCTGGCAGGGAGATCAATGTGCAGGGGTCATATATATGTAGACACCCGCACACGCATGTGTGTTTGAGCTTAAGGGTGCACACCCTAATGCAATAGCCTGTGCACACCTATGGCCATATGACGTCTAGTAGGATAAACCGCGATTGCATGCCCGCAGGGGCGCGCAGCGTGGCGATCAGCGCTGCTGAAACACCGCATCTCCAATTGTGGTAAAGAGTCTATGACATAGGCTCTTTAACACATGATCAACTGTTTCCAATCACAGCTGACCACAGCGTGTAACCAGGAAGTGCCAGTAATCGGCTTTCCTCGGTTCGAGCTGACAGGGAGAGCCGATCGGCGGTTCTCAGGTCAGATGGGGGGGCTGATTATCAGCGCAGCCCCCATCAGAGGTGCCCACCACAGCTTCTAATCAGTGCCCACCAAAATGCCAATCAGTGCCCACCAAAATGCCAATCAGTGCCCATTAAAGTGTCAATCAGTGCCCATCAATAACACCTGTCCGTGCCCTTCACAGATACCAATCAGTACCCATTAGTAATGACTGTCAGTACCTCCTCATCAATGCTGCCCATCAGTGCCACCCATCAGTGCCGCCTGTCGTGCCCATCAGTGCCGCCTGTCGTGCCCATCAGTGCCACCTATTAGTGCCCATCAGTACCGCCTATCAGTGCCCATCAGTGCTGCATATCAGTGCCTATCAATTCTACATATCAGTGCCTCCTCATTCGTACCCATCAGTGCCACCTTACCAGTGCTGCCTCATCAGTGCCCATCAGTGCTGCCTCATCAGTGCCCATCAGTGAAGGAGAAAACACAATTTTACAACAGAAACAAAGAAAAACTATTTTTTTTTTCAAAAATGTTGGTCTTTTTTAGTTTGTTCAGCAAAAAAAATAAAAACCTAGCGGTGATCAAATACCACCAAAAGAAAGCTCTACTTGTAGGAAGAAAATTATAAAAATTTAGTTTGGGTACAGTGTACAATTGTACAATTGTCATTCAAAGTGTGACAGCGCTGAAAGCTGAAAATTGTCCTGGGCAGGAAGAGGGGAAAGTGCCCGGTATTGAAGTGGTTAAAAAAATATTAATTGGGGACGGGCGAATGGTTCGGCTCGAGCATTCGGGCCAGACTTTGGCTGTTCGGACATTCGGCGAACAATGACCATTATGCGGTGGTCGTGGCAAATTCGAAAGCCGCGGAACCCCCCGTTAAAGTCTATGGGACACTAACATGAAAAACCAAAAGTGCTAATTTTAAAGGCTTAGATGCAAGTTATTGTCATAAAAAGTGTTTGGGGGCCCGGGTCCTGCCCCAGGGGAAATGGATCAATGCATTTTTTTTTTTTTTTTTAAATGGACATTTTTCGGGAGCTGTGATTTTAATGATGCTTAAAGTGAAACAATAAAAATCAAATATTCCTTTAAATATCATGCCTGGGGGGTGTCTATAGTATGCTTGTAAAGTGGCGAGTGTCGCTTCTTCACGCTGACAGCTGTTATATAGCTGAGGGCGGGGCCACCCGGCGACGTAAACAGGTGACTCTGCCCCCCGAATGCCACGTGACATCAGCGGAACATCGGGGTCGTCCGCTTACGTCACCGAGTGGCCCCGCCCTCAGCTATATAACAGCTGTCAACGTAAAGAAGCGTCACTTGACAGGAGCCTCCCATGGAAGCGAAGCTGTTGCGGCTTTTTTTTTTTTTCAGTCTGTTATTTTTCAAATTCTGCTTTATGCATTGACATACCTTCTTAGACTCAGGGGGGTTGATTTACGAAAACTGGAGAGTGTGATTGTGCATCGTAGCCAATCAGCTTCTAACCTCAGCTTGTTCAATTAGGCTTTGACAAAAAAAAAATGGAAGCTAATTGGCTACCATGCACAGCTGCACCAGATCTTGCTCTCCAGTTTTAGTAAATCAACTCCAGTTTATCTGGACATTATGGTCACCTGCTGACTTAGCATCATCCACAAGCAGCTTAACTCTTCAATAAGACCCAGAAGTTGAATCCAAAGAAATTTTACTTCAGCTAATTGCAATAGATATGTGCACTGCCGAAAAATTAGTTTGTTTTCATTTTCGTTACATTTGTTTTTTTTTGGGGGGGGGGGTTGTTTTTTCTAGTTATTCATTGTGATCGAAATTCATAAATTCGAAAATTCAAAAATTCGAAAATTCAAAAATACGGAAATGTGAAAATGTGGAAATTTGAAAATGTGGAAATTTGAAAATTCAGAATTTCAAAAATCTGGAAATTCGAAAATAAGAAAGGAAAATCCGAAAATTCTAAATAATAGCTAACTAATAATAACTTACTATTAAATTATAGGTTTTGGAATTTCCTTTAAAATTTGGCTGTTAGTCAATGTAACGAACACGAATTTATCCGAAGTTACGAATTATTTGAAATAACAAATGCCGCATCTAAACAAATGGAATGGAACAAAAGGATAATAAATAATAATAATAATAATAAAAAGGTTATTTATTATTATTAATTTGTTACGTTCCATTCGTTTAGATATGGCTATCGTTATTTTGGATAATTCGTAATTTCGGATACATTTGAATTTGTTACGTTCACTAACAGCCAAATTTTAAAGGAAATTCCAATACCTATAATTTTAAAGTTAGTAATAGTTAACTTATTATTAGTTAGTTAGTAATTATTTTCAGATTTTTTTAATTTTCAGGTTTTTGAATTCTCTTATTTTCGTTTTTGTTTTTTGATTTTCGTTCTTTTGAATTTTCGTTCTTATCTTTTTGGATTTCCGAGTTTTTGAATTTACGAACTTACAAATATTCGGAAAAATTCCTTAAACGGGTTTTCGTTAATTCGGATATTTCCCAAATAACAAATTTGTCAAAATTTGTTAAACGAATTTGGAACGAATCTAATTGCACATGTCTAAATTGCACCACAGGGGATGTTTTACCAATCTTTTGAAGTGTAAAACATCCTTGTTACAGCAATAGGCATATGACAGGTATTCTTACGCTATAAGACCCCAAATCCCTCCTCTGCCCTCAAAAGCATTCAAAACACAGAGATTTCAAATGATTTAGGTTTTTTTTTAAATGGGGCTGTTGACATCCGGGTAAACTGAAAGTGATGTCAGGTCATCGGTTCCAGGTTACCAAAGCGGAGTGCAGATTAAAGCTGATTAGGCTTTGTTCGGACCCTCACTTGGGTCTCCCAATGGTACGCGAGAGTCTGAGCAACCTGCGGCAGGTGACGGGAAGGGAGGAACAACCCCTCCTGCTTCTTTTACAAGACAGCCAATCGCCGGCTCTAAAAAAAGGGTGCCGGGGGTGATGGCTGCGGCTGCACTTGAAGGCTAGTGATGTATGGGTATGTCGCTGGTCCGGAAGTGGATATGGAGGTTTTCTATTTAATTATTATTATTTTATATATTATTTTATATTATTATATTATTATTCTTTATTTTTTCTGTTAGTTGAACTAGATGTAATTATTTCTTTCTTCAGTTTGAATAGCTATGTATCTATGTAACAACCAATCAGATTTGCACTCACCTTTTCAAACTAGCGCTAGAGCAATGAACGCCTTCCTGTCCGAGCTTTAGATGTGCTGTCAATCAGCATGATGTGATCATTTTCTATTCACTGGCAAAACCTCATTTTATAGAATGTTGTGCAGCGCATGCTGGTTTCACATTTTCCAAAAAAAAAAAAAATCGATTTTATTTTGATAAATGGCACGCTTGTCAAATGCCGCTTTGAGTTTCGCAAATGTTTGAAAAAGCATTTTCTTTGACCCAAGGCTCAGTGTTTTCTGGATTAATGGTCCAGGGGAGATAATAGCTAACATTAAGTTTAATTCTCAAAGGATTCATTGGCTTTTATGTGCCATGGTCCCCATGGAATGTCTTTTCTAGATGCTAAAAGATGGATGCAACACTGATATACTTAAATGCCAGTAATGTATTTTTGTAGCACAAATGAAAACGTTGATATAACAAAGCAAGCGCGTAGCATTTTGGTAAACAAAGCATTTATAACAATCAACCGTGTTAGCAAATGTCACTGTATTAATTAATAAAAATAAATATCCATTGTCTTATTTAATGAAGTTGTGCAAAGTGCAAAGACAATGTAACAACCTATAGCAATCAGACTCTTATACATGGGTGTGCGCAGCCTATTACATTAGGGTGTGCACCCCAGAACACAAACACACATGCGTGTATATCAGCAGAGCAGTGGTGTCAGTAGAGCAGAGATCGGCGTCAGTAGTTTTCATTTTTATTATTTTTTACAATTTTATTTTTTTCATAATTTTTTACAATATTTTTTTTTTTTTTTACTATTTTTTTAAGGAGCCCCGTTGAGGGGGTTTGGTGAAATATCAAGGGTCTGAACAGACCTCTTATATCTCGCTTCTGAGACAGAGGAAGGGACTGAGGACAGAGCTACCACAGTCCCTTTCTCTCCAACCTCAGCTGCACTGGACAGTGAATGAATGGGAAGTTCTCTGTGCTGAGCGGCTTCCTGTTCATTCACAAACTGAAGCATAGTAAACATAGTTACTATGCTCCAGTTAAGAATGAACACAGGAGTGAACAGTACAGATCACTTACTGTGTTCTTTCAGAAAAGAAAGGTAAATGTCAGTAAAATAAATATCTTCTGGCTCCTTCCCCTGCTCTCTATCCTGAAACATCCACCGCAGCAGCTGACGGGTGAGGAGAGAAGGGAAGCTGGCAGCACTGCAGGGGGGAGACAGGGGGCATCAGGAAGCAGGGGAAATCTGCACTGCACAGGGTAATTAGGGTGTGCCTAGGCACACACGTAACACTCTGTGCCCACGCCTATGCCCTTATATCAGCTTAGTGCAATCAGAGTAAAGTGCGCTGATTTTTGATTGGCTGATATGAATTTTCACACTTAAAGCCCAACTCCAGGAAACGTAAAAATTATCCTTGCAATGGGGCTGCACCCACACTACAAGGGTTATTTGCTCAATTAGGTCTAAAGGGCATAGAAAAGAAGATTCTTAGTCCTCCATGGTGTAAGACAGTGTCTTCTCCTCCATGCTTTTGGCTAAGATCCTGACATCATCAGGATCAATGAGGAGTCCGAAGCCTTGCACAGGTTGTAATGATGCCGAGGGACAGTCCACCATTGGAGCATCTGCAGGGGGAGAGAAGGATCAGGTAAGTTAAAGTGCTTCTCCTCAATCCTAGACTAAATGAGCAGTTAAACCCTACAATATGGTTGCAGCCCCACTGTAAGGGGTCATTTTTAGGTTTCCAGGGGTGGACTTGAAAGAAAGATTTACTATGTTAGAGGGAACATTTATTAATGTTACTTGTGTCTAAGCTTTACAATGAAAGATTTAACTTTTGTCTTGAATTTCTGATAAACAGCAGTGCACTTCCTGATATCCAAGTGTGCCTAGGCACTCCTGTGCCTGCAAACCTGCAGTGGCTTTGAAGTGTGCTCAGACCCCTGTAGGCAAAACTGCAGATTTGAATGAGCGGTGTGCGACCCTCATAAACAAGTCTAATAATGCCCTCACAAAGGACAAAAGCCCTAAGACTGTAAGCAGAAGCAGAACATGTGCCACTGTTATTTGCCATAAGCGGGAAGCTGAGAATCTGATCAGTTCAAATAGAGAAGGCCGAGTTGAGTCAGATAATAGGAAAGCAAGACCTATGGTCTCCAGGAGACACACGTGGAGTGATTTAATTAAGGTGGGGGTCCCTAAAGAGGAAATAGATGGGATTCCTACACCAGCTTTGGTTTAGAGGTGGAAGCAAGTGGTTGGGGATGATAGATTCAGTCACAATAAGTGTCTTTGTTGTCAAAGAATGGGTCATTTTGCTAGAGAGTGCCACGCTGTGAAGACTGGACAACAGACCAGTGTTCCCAGGACAGCATGGAGAGAGATGCAGGTTCATTCTTTCTGCTGGAAATCTATGCCTTTCCGTGAACGTGTTACAAGGCAACAGTGGGCCCCCTTCAATGGTTTTGCAGTCTGAATGGGCAGCAGTGAGCTATGCTTTTGGAACAGGTGGAATGAACATATAATTTGCTTTGTCTCCTACTCTTTTAATGTACTGAGCATCAAGAGGCGAAGGAGGCAGAACAGATGACCAGGCCAGATGGGATGAGGCGGAGCAGATGAGAACCTGAGGACGATGCAGATAATTTCCTGATGGTGGCTGAATTGGAGTGGACTTTCATCTGAGCATTTCCTTATGACCAGGACAAGTTACTTTCATCATCTAGAACCCTGCTCAAAGTAATGTTGCAGCTTTCCAGGGATAAAAGTCTGATCGCCCAAAACATATGTGGGGTCGAAAAGGGATTATTTTCCTCCCATTTACAGAGGTCTAACCTTACTTGACTTTTACCGCAAGGACCTTTAATAGACACCAAGCAAAACACACTCTCCAAGAGCAGCTGCTCCAGAGCTTAGTAAATGAGCAGATGCTCTGCTGACTGTCGTGTGCAAGCAAAAATTGTGTATTTTTTTTATTTTCCCTGCATGTGATTGGGTATTCTTTGCAAAGTGAAGCTTTACCTCATTTACTAATCTCTGGAGCAAATACAAAGTGCACAGTTTATTTGCCTTAAATAAATCAACCCCCAAAACCACAAACTTCATGTGCACACTTCTCTAGACAGCTTGAATTGAACTAGATTGAATTGTTTTGTTTTGCACATATAAAGGTAGCTGCTCTTAAAAAGGTAGAAATGTTTCATTAAATTGTATTAATTTTTGCACAGATTTTTTTTGCACAGTTAGTGATATTAAGATAGTTTAGCACTGCCTCATGTATTTAAAAAAATGATACCTCAGTCTTGGTGATCAGTGGTAGTAAAAAAATTACATAGCGCCCGTGGTCAGTAGGAAGAGGAATAGTGCCCCATCATTGGTGTCAGTGGAAGGAATAGTGCCCCATCATTGGTGTCAGTGCAAGGAATAGTGCCCCATCATTGGTGTCAGTGGAAGGGATAGTGTTCCATCCTTTGTATTAATGGGAGGAATAGTGCCTCATTGTTGGAGTCAGTAGAAGTAATAGTGCCCAAAATTGGTGTCAATGGAAGGAATAGTTCCTCATCATTGGTGTCACTGGAAGGAATAGTGTCCCATCATTGGTGTCAGTGGAAGGCATAGTGTTCCATTGTTTATAGTAATGGAAGGAATATTGTCCCTTTGTGCAAATCAATAGAAGGAATAGTGTCCACTATTGGTGTCAGTTGAGGGAATAGTGTTCCATCATTTATATTAGTGGGAGGAATAGTGCCCCATTGTTAGAATCAGTGAAAGGAATAGTGGCCATTGTTAGTGTCAAGGGCTGGGTAAAGGCAAGCAAAGGGCTGCATTTTGCAGACCACTGTTCTAGAACAAGCTATACTGAAACTGCTGAGCAGGTCAATAATCTGGCTATACTGGATCATAATTCTGACTGCACAGAAGTAAAAATCCTCTGGCAGGTAAAATAGCTCCCATTATATGTATTTCATTTGTGTATTTAGCTGTTTTCCTGGGGTTCTGTATTTACCATCACCATCCAATAGGGCTGATATGAAAAGCATAAATCTTACTAAATAAATCAAAATATTACTAAAAATAATTTCTCTCAAATGGTCAGTAGCATAAAGAAACTTCAGTTTTAGAATAACTAGTTATTTTCCTGTACAATAAATGAAGTTGTATCTTAATTCTGTTACCCGTACAGATATATGCACCTATACAGTGCATCCGGAAAGTAATCACAGCACTTCACACATTTTGGTATGTTACAGCCTTATTCTAAAATTGATTAAATTCATTATTTTCCTAAAAATTCTACAAACAATACCCCATAATGACAACGTGAAAGAAGTTTGTTTGAAATCTTTGCAAATTTATTAATAAAAAAAAACAAAAGAAAAAAAACTCATGTACATAAGTATTCACAGATTTTGCTCAATTTTGTTGAAACCCCTTTGGCACCAATTACAGCCTCAAGTCTTTTTTGAGTATGATGCTACAAGCTTGGCACATCTATTTTTGGGCAGTTTCTCCCATTCTTCTTTGCAGGACCTCTCAAGCTCCATCTGGCTGGATGGGGAGCGTCAGTGCACAGCCATTTTCAGATCTCCCCAGAAATGTTCAATCGGGTTCAAGTCTGGCCTCTGGCTGGGCCACTCAAGGATATTCACAGAGTTGTCCTATAGCCACTCCTTTGTTATCTGGGCTGTGTGCTTAGGGCTGTTGTCCTGTTGGAAGATGAACCTTCGCCTCAGTCTGAGGTCCAGAGCTCTCTGGAGCAAGTTTTCATTAAGGATGTCTCTGTACATTGCTGCATTCATCTTTCCTTCAATCCTGATTAGTCTCCCAGTTCCTGCCACTGAAAAACATCCCCACAGCATGATGCTGTCACCACCATGCTTCTCTGTAGGGATGATATTGGCCAGGTGATGAGCGCTGCCTGGTTTCCTCCAGACATGATGCTTGCCATTTAGGCCGAAGAGTTCAATCTTTGTTTCATCAGACCACATAATTTGTTTCTCATGGTCTGTGAGTCCTTCATGTGCCTTTTGCAAACTCCAAGCAGGCTGCCATGTGCCTTTCACTGGGGAGTCGATTCCGTCTGGCCACATTACCATACAGGCCTGATTGGTGGAGTGCTGCAGAGATGGTTGTTCTTCTGGAAGGCTCTCCTTTCTCCACAATAAAATTCTAGAGCTCTGTCAGAGTGACCATCGAGTTCTTGATCACCTCCCTGACTAAGGCCCTTCTCCCCTGATCGCTCAGTTTGGCCGGGCGGCCCGCTCTAGGAAGAGTCCTGGTGGTTCCAAACTTTCATTTACGGATGATGGAGGTCACTGTGCCCTTTGGGACCTTCAATGCTTCAGAAATGTTTCTGTACCCTTCCCTAGATCTGTGACTTGATACAATCTTGTCTAGGAGGTCTACAGACAATTCCTTGGACTTCATGGCTTGGTTAGTGCTCTAAAATGCACTGTTAACTGTTGGACCTTATATAGACGTGTGTGTGCCTTTCCAAATCATGTCCAATCAACTGAATTTACCACAGGTGGACTCCAATCAATTTGTAGAAACACCTCAAGGATGATCAATGGAAACAGGATGCACCTGAGTTAAATTTTGAGTGTCATGGCAAAGGCTGAGAATACTTATGTACATGGAATTTTTTAGTTTTTATTTTTAATAAATTTGCAAAGATTTCAAAAAAATGTCTTTCATGTTCTCATTATGGGGTATTGTTTGTAGAATTGTAAGGAAAATAATGAATTGAATACATTTTGGAATAAGGCTGTAACATAACAAAATGTGGAAAAAGTGTTGGGAATATTTTCCAGATGCACCGTATTTATATTTTAATATATGTGCATTTGCATTCGTTTGCTGGAACGTTCACACCTAAGCACACGTTGCAATGTAGGTGCGAATGGGCACTGGTAGTTTCATTTTAGAACCCAATAAACGCAGCATGTAGAGGTGAACCAAAATAGGATGGGATTTCTGCTTAAAATAAATTTTTTCATGCAGTAAAATACCTGTGTTGTACCGCAGTGTGAGTAGGCCGTGCATAGGTAGGAATGGACCCTTACAGAACCAGCAAGCCAGGTGACAAGCTGCACAGTGCTAGGATTACAACTACAGCCACTCAGGATGTAAGCTATGCATAATTGTCAGTTTCTCTCACACCTGCCTTTCTGCTGGGATGTGTTACCGCACATACTGTAAGTTGAGAACTTGAGTTTCTTTTTCCTAAGTTCACTTTAGTTCCAGACCATTTTTTTTCATTTTTAGAGTTGCTTTGGTTCTGCAAACTATACCATTTAGCATTTGTAGTCTACCCCAATATTTAATTTTTTTCAAGACAGAAAAATATTTAATTCGGTAGCATATTTGGATCCATGTAGTTGTATTTTCTTGGTTTTCATTGGAAAAAAATAGTAAAAAAATTAGAAAAAATTATTAATTTTCCTGTAATGTTTCCAGTGCAATGTTTAAGTAGTTTGTGTTCCCCCATATATTTAACCAAAAATGTAATTAACAAAATATAATGATTAAAATTATATCACATTAGTGTTGTTATTATGTAGAGGGGGTTTTGGTAGATCGTAAGCTCAAAAATAACATGCAATGCCAAGCTGCGGTTTCCAAAGCGAGCAAAGTCCTTTCTTGTATTAAGAGAGGTATAAACTCCAGAGAGAGAGATATCATTTTGCCCCCCTGTACAAATCATTAGTAAGACCTCATCTGGAATATGCAGTTCAGTTTTGGGCACTAGTTCTCAAAAAGGATATCGGGGAACTGGAGAAAGTGCAGAGAGGGGCAACGAAACTGATAAGAGGCATGGAGGAGCTCAGCTATGAGGAAAGATTAGAGGAACTGAATTTATTTACTCTTGAGAAGAGGAGATTAAGGGGGGATATGCAGTGGTGTATTTAGGTTTTGTGCTGCCCTAGGCCTGACTAAACTCATGCACCCCCCTAATTTAAATATGGCCCACTCCTTTCTGCTGAGGCCACACCCCTTCCTGTTTAAGACCCACCCTATCATCTATAAACCACACCCCTTCCTCTTTAGGCTTATTTGGCAACTTTCAGGGGGGAGGGGGGAACGGGTACCTGTTTTTGACAGGCACCCTTACCCACTCCCGGGAAACTGCTCTGAACTCTCTGAAGTTTGGCCCCCCTCCTCCTTCCTCCACTGGGTTATTTAGAAAGTGCAACGCGCTTCGCACATCTGCAGTAGGGAACCGGCTGGTTTCCCTTACCATGAATGATGGTGGCAAAACCCGAGAGCCAATCCGAAAATCGGCTGAGGTGTCGAAATCGCGGGATGGGGGCGGAACTCCTATTTAATGAGTTTGCGTTGATTTCAGCATTGATGGAACACTTTATTGCAATATCATGAACTGCATATTAATGCACTTTCACTAAATGTGGACAGTTTAATGGTTTTGCATTGATTTTAACATGCATGAAACACTTTGCACATGCCAGTGGCGGCTGGTGCTCCAAATTTTTGGGGGGGCGCAAACAAACTAAAAAATTCAGAAAAAAACACATCAATTGCAGCCTCACTGTGCCCCATCAAACGCAGCCACTGTGCCATCAAACGCAGCCACTGTGCCATCAAATGCAGCCACTGTGCCATCAAACGCAGCCACAGTGCCCATCAATTGAAGCCACTGTGCCCATCAATTGTAGCCACTGTGCCAAACGCTGCCACTGTACCCATCAAAGGCAGTCACTGTGCCCTCAAACGCTGCCACTGTGCCCATCAAACGCAGCCACTGTGCCCTCAAACGCTGCCACTGTGCCCATCAAATGCTTCCACTGTGCCCTCAAATGCTGCCACTATGCCCATCAAATGAAGCCACTGTACCCTCAAACACAGCCACTGTGCCCTTCACTGTGCCCTCAAACGTAGCCACTGTGCTCATCAAATGCTGCCACTGTGCCCATCAATTGTAGCCATTGTGCCATCAAATGTCACCATTGTACCCATCAAATGCTGCTACTGTGCCCATAACACTGATACTGTATGTCAAAGATGGAAATACTGCGCTGTCTAGTAAGCCATTCTACTGTAGTGTAGTATGGTGAATAGTGGGTCCTGCTGCAGCTTAAATGTGAGATATACACAATATAGCAATTCTAAAACAGTAAGCTGCGCTGAGTGAGACTAATACATATGGTAACATATATTTACATATGCTCAATGTCCATATCAGATGGGTGATGTAATCACTCCCAATCTGATGGTAAGAAACACTACAATATGTTGTTCCAAAATGTGACCATTTAGACTAGAGTAAGACAATTGAACACATGTATTAAAGTTTGATACAAACAAATAAACCACACAGTATAAGTCAAGGCTGAGAGTCCTGTGGGAAAATCCACACCCCAAAAAAGTTCTTGAAAAGCAGGTTCCACAATCAAGTGGTATTCCCAATTAAATAGGATATCCTCAGTTCACGGATAATTGGTGACTTAAAGCGAAAAACACCCAAGAAGTAGTGATGAGTTTGGGATAGAAAGATTCCTCCACCTGAGAAACAACTGCCGCTTACTAGCTGTATTGATCTCTTTTTAGGGAGATCACATCCGCCTGTGGCTTATACCCCAGCCCGGGTCTCTATGTGACCATAGACAACGCAAGGTCCCGGAAGGAATGGGCTGATATCGAGACCCGGCCGGCTCGAATACTTTTATGACACGCTTTTTACTCTTGAAGACATTGTAAGTGCAATCTAATTTTTAATACCATTAAATGTATGTTGAATTACGCTATGGAAGCCTTCTTTTTTAACATGGGAAACTGCTGACCGTGGGCTACTGCAAGGATAGTTCCAGCAGAGGAGAGGGGATATCTGGGTGACTAGCCCTGGGGATATGATCAACATGTATAAATATATAAGGGGTCCATATAGTGAACTTGGTGTTGAGTTATTCACTTTACGGTCATCACAGAGGGCAAGGGGGCACTCTTTACTGTATGTCTAGAAGAAAAGAGATTTCATCTCCAAATACGGAAAGGTTTCTTCACAGAAAGAGCTGTGAAAATGTGGAATAGACTCCCTCCAGTGGTGGTTCTGGCCAGCTCAGTAGATTGCTTTAAGAAAGGCCTGGATTCTTTCCTAAATGTACATAATATAACTGGGTACTAACATTTATAGGTAAAGTTGATCCAGGGAAAATCAGATTGCCTCATTGGGATCAGGAAGGAATTTTTTCCCCTGCTGTAGCAAATTGGATCATGCTTTGCTGGGGTTTTTTATTGCCTTCCTCTGGATCAACTGTTGGTATAGGATTGGGTATATGGGATTGTGTGATATTTTTTATTTTATTTATTTATTTATTTATTTATTTATTTATTTATTTATTTATTTATTATTTATGGTTGAACTAGATGAACTTGTGTCTTTTTTCAACCTGACTTACTATGTAACTATGTAACTATGTAACGTAGAGCAAAGGTAAAGTTCAAAGTGAACACGTGTTTTACTTTGTGAGAGCTTTATTCCTCTTTTGACACTACATTGTGAAACATAAAAGATGTTTTGAGAAAATTGTTAGCACAATGTTAAAGTGGGACTAAACACTACAGTTTAACAGTTAAAAAAAACAGCTACATTTCTGGCATGTCGGGAATATACCTGTCACATTTGCTTGTACTGTCAGCCAAACTGTCAAATTATCAAATGGCTGGTGTCATAACTGATCACATGTGCAGCACTATGGAAGTTGCAGATCAAACAGAGGCCAAGATGGCAACTTCCTTGGCTGAAAGGAATAGGAGGGTTTAATTCCGCTTTAAGTGTGTGAGAGCACAAATTAGCACAACAGTCAGATCAGGCTCTACCTGGTCCTATGTGCTATATAAATTCTGTGTAAGTTTTCAATAAAGTGAGTTCCAGTTTGCATCTAAGCTATTGTCAGCTAGTTTTGGATGCTCAGCTATAACATCGGGTTCTTGGCTCTAGACTGGAGGAAGCTGTACATCTTGATGGAGGCACTCAAGCTGGGTGCAGGACAGTTCCGTCACATCCTGTGAGGGGAAATATTTTTAATTTTATGGAGATAGATAGATAGATAGATTTACTATGTCTGTATTAAATTTTTTACACTTGGTAATGGGGTTCTGGACATGGTGAGACTAGATCCAGATCTCTTATGAAGCTGTGTAACAGCAGATCACTTCTAATAGTGATCTATTGCTGGTTTCAATCAGATCACTATAACAATAATCTATAGTTTCAGGTCTCTGTACTCAGAGGAAGTGATGTGACGTCACTCATGGGGGTAGATTTACTAAAGGCAAATAGACTCTGCTTTGCACTCTGCAAGAGCAGTTGCTCCAGAGTTTAGTAAATGAGCATAAGCTTTGCTGACTTCTATCATCCAATCATGTGCAAACAAAAATGCTGCCTTTTTTATTTTCCTTGCACGTGATTGGGTATTCTTTACAAAGTGAAAATTTACCTCATTTACTAAGCTCTGGAGCAACTGCACTTGCAAAGTACACAGTCTATTTGCCTTTAGTAAATCAACCCCATGATGTCATCTTCCTTTGAATATGGAAGCATTAGGTTAACAGATCTGCTACATGCGCCCCTATGGAACAATGTGTAGTAAGATTAAAGTCTACACTATAATTCATCCCAAAGGTGTTCTATCGAGTTGAGGTCAGGACTCTGTACAGGCCAGTCAAGTTCCTCCACCCCAAACTCACTCATCCATGTCTTTATGGACCTTGCTTTGTGCACTGGTGCTCAGTCATTTTGGAACAGGAAGGGGCCATCCCCAAACTGTTCCCACAAATTTGGGAGCATGAAATTGTCCAAATTGTCTTGGTATGCTGGCACCTTAGGAGTTCCCTTCACTGGAGCTAAGAGGCCAAGCCCAACCCCTGAGAAACAACCCCACACCATAATCCCCCCTCCACCAAATGTTTTGTACCAGTGCACAAAGCAAGGTCCATAAATACATGGGCGAGCGGGTTTGGGGTGCAGGAACTTGACTAGCCTGCACAAAGTCCTGACCTCAACCCGATAGAACACCTTTGGGATGAATTATAGTGTAGACTGAGAGCCAGGCCTTCTCATCCAACATTAGTACCTGACCTCACAAATGCGCTTCTGGAAGAATGGTCAAACATTCCCATAGACACACTCCTAAACCTTGTGGACAGCTTTCCCAGAAGAGTTGAAGTTTTTATAGCTGCAAAGGGTGGGCCAACTCAATATTGAACCCTACGGACTTATGCCCCGTACACACGGTCTGATTTTCCGATGGAAAATGTCCGATCGGAGCGCGTTGTCGGAAATTCCGACTGTGTGTGGGCTCCATCGGACATTTTCCATCGGATTTTCCGACACACAAAGTTTGAGAGCAAGATATAAAATTTTCCGACAACAAAATCCGTTGTCGGAAATTCCGATCGTGTGTACACAAATCCGACGGACAAAGTGCCACGCATGCTCAGAATAAATAAAGAGATGAAAGCTATTGGCCACTGCCCCGTTTATAGTCCCGACGTACGTGTTTTACGTCACCACGTTCAGAACGATCGGATTTTCCGACAACTTTGTGTGACTGTGTGTATGCAAGACAAGTTTGAGCCAACATCCGTCGGAAAAAATCCTCCGAGATCTCGAGAAGCCTCCGAGATCTCGAGACCTGAAAGTAGAGAGACCACTCCATGGATACCCTGCGGGGCAGAAATGTGGTCCCCCTTCACTTATGAAAGCCAGAAGAAACTCAGCAGCCAGAAGAAGATAAGCAAATACACTATATCTTGCCTCTTTCATATACTGCATGCATTTCTTGTGTACATGACGTATCTTGAGAATATTGCATGTTCTGTGGGTTCAGCTGCCATAACCGTGAAGGTCTGATTACTAGGAGGAAATGGACAAAGACGATATAAAAGTACTGAGACTCCAAGAGACTATAGGCTTATGGTGACTGTTGGTAAAAGGTAGACGGCCGAAACAGTTGAGATTAGCCACCCCACCAGCATATCTTATTTTGTCTTTGTATCGCCATATCCCTGGATAAATGTTATTATAATACAGGGCCCCAAAGAAAAAAGGAAATAGATAAAAGGGAAAATATGAGGGGGAAGTCGGCAAAAGGAGGAGTGGTAGTAAAATCACCTAATTCTAGCCCTGGTCCTATGAATAAATTCATAATCCAAGGAGGGAATGGAGACCAGCAAACAACAGAAAAACAACAAAGTATTAAAGGGCGCCAAACTGAGACAAAGGAAAGAAAAGAGAAAAAAGACCAGAACAAAATATCTATAACATTAATAAGTACACTCTCTGAATCCAGAGTGGAACAAGATTTTGACCTAGATTTGGAGGCAGGGAGAGATGAGGAACAACAAAGGAAAGCTCAACTGTCAACAAAAACAGACATGGAAACTATGTTTGCGGCCTTGGAAAATTCCCTAAAAACAGAAATGGCAATAATCCACAAAGATCTGGGGCATATGCTTACAAGAGTAGAGGAGGTTGAAAAAAAATGGACAGCCACACAAATATAATAAAAGAACCCTAAGGAGAAATAAAATCTTTAAAAATAGAACAACAGGAGCAAGCATATAGACTAGAAGACCAAGAGAACAGAGACAGAAGGAAAAATCTAAGAATTCAAGGCCTTCCCAAATCCACTCAGATGAAGGATTTAACAGAAATAATAAAGAAAATAGTTAATCCAATACTCAGTAAAGAAGAAACAAACCCAATAAAAATCGAAAGAGCCCACAGACTACGAAGACCGAAAGGAATTCTGATGGAGAACCCAAGAAATATTATAGTCAGATTCGATAATTGGGAGAAAAAAAACGAATATGGGGAAATATGAGGGGTAAGTCACCAATTAAATTTGAGGAAAAGAACATAAAATTTTTTTCAGAAACTTTCACAAGAAACTTTAAGAAGAAGAAGGACATCAAAAAGTCTATTCAAGGTGCTACAGGAACATGAAATCCAGTATAATCGGGGCTTCCCGTGTCTGATAAGTAGGAGAAACGGTCGCACAGCAAAACTCAGGTTTATAGAGGAAATTAATGACTTTTGTAAAAAATTGGAAATCCCAATGCCGGATAGTCCAAGGGAGATAACTTGGAGACAAGAAAGATCTACACAAAAAGAAGAGCAGTGGCAGTTGATCCCTAAGAAAAATATATCTAGAGCGACAACAGCAAAATTAACTCAATAAAAACTGTGAAGTATGGACTGGGGGGGGGTGGGTGGGGGATGAGGGAGGCAGGGGAGGAAGGATAGAAGAAAGGTAAAACGATATACATTGAGGGGAAGGAGACTTGGACACTCTGTGAGCCCTGGAACCACCTCTCCGACAGTAGGGGAGGTTGAGTTACAGTGCCAGACAGAACTCCACCTCGGGCCGGAAAGAGCAGAGGGGTAAGAGAATCCTTAAAGAAAGAATTAGAAGTCTGCTCAAAGATCATGAGGTCAAAATACCAACAAATTAAGGGTAGGAGTGGGGGATGGGGATTTGGGAGGGATATGTTTTGCGGATCTCCAAGTGCTGGCCGTACTTTCTGGTGCTGTTTGGGGAGGGATCTCCCCTCCCGCCCCTGCCCTGTGAATTTTGTGACATATAACGTAAGAGGAATAAATTCCCCAGAAAAAAGACATATGGTATTAAGGGAACTGGAAAGATATTCTACAGAAATAATATTCCTGCAGGAGACACATTTAGCACAAGACACAAATATTAAATTATATTCAAAGGCCATCCCAACATAGTTCTATGGAGATTCCCCAAGTAGAAGGGCAAAAGGAGTAGCCATAGGGATGGGGAAAAAGGTTATTTATATCTTAGAGGAGAGAAAATGGATCCAGAAGGTCGTTTTCTTTTTTTGAAGGGGATTTTACAGGGGGTGGAGACGCTTGCAAATATATACTGCCCCAATAAACCTCCAAAAAAATACTTAAAAGAGATCATGAATGTTCTAATGGAATTTAAGCAGGGCTACCTAATCCTGGCCAGGGATTTTAGCTTTTCTATGGACCATAAACTGGATAGTACGTCTGGTGCACTGAAAATAAACAACTAAAATTGGTAAAGAAAAAAATATACAATCATCAGCTTGTTGATGTCTGGAGAATCCAGCATCCAAGCACAAAAGATTATACATACCACTCGGCAGTGCACGACACGTACTCCAGGTTGGACTATATACTCGTGGAGCATGGAGTATTGGAGTATGTAGTTGAAACCTCAATATCTAATAGATGCCAAATTACCAAAAATTTCAGCAGAAAGATCGATGGCCCTAGATGAACCAATCACACAGGATGAAATTAGAAAAGCATTAACCACTTGCTTACTGGGCACTTAAACCCCCCCTCCTATCAAGACCAATTTTCAGCTTTCAGTGTTGACGCACTTTGAATGACAATTGCGTGGACATACAACACTGTACCATAATGAAATTTTTATCATTTTTTTTTCCACAAATAGAGCTTTTTTTTGGTGGTATTTGATCACCTTTGCGGTTTTTATTCTTTGTTAAAAAAATGGGGGCGTGGCGACCGGACTCCAAGATGGACGCTTATCCCAGGAGCTCCGCTCGCCCACCGGAGATAATCCATCAGCATCAGAGCCCACCAGCACCATCCACGGCTCCAAACACTGCCATCTGAGTGCCAAATCCCCGCGGATCAAGAAAAAGATGCCACGGCACCGAAAAACACCACAGCAGCCGCAGAAAAAGACGAGCTATTATGCCTCGCGCGGGCCTCAGCAAAATGGCGGCGGCGCCAGAACTGACAGGCCGGACCAGGGATCCGGACGGAACGGCGGAGCGGAGACACCAGCGGCTTCCTCCTGCCTGACCAACCCTTCCAGCGAACAATCCTCGGGCCCCTCTACCCCCACAACATGCAGCCCGGCAAAATCGCAGCAGCGGAGGGACTCACCAGTCAGATCACAGGCCGATCCGGCCATGGAGGTAAGCGGGCCTTCCAGCACTACAGGCCAGAGCGTTAAGGGCCGGGATCCTATCACAGATTTCCCCACAGCAGACAGGCCAGTATCAGATACCTTAATGAAAGATATGCTGCTGTCCCTGCGCTCCTCATTGCAGGCAGATCTGATGAGAGGAATCACTGAATGCCAGAGGGAAGTGCAGACGCTAGGCCGCAGAGTGAACCAGGTAGAACACAAGATGGAGGAGTATACCTCATCTTACAATGTTATGGTAGAAGCGCACACAGCACAAGGGGAGGACATCTTATGGCTAAAAGATAAAATTGCAGACCTCGAGGACAGATCCAGGAGGAACAACCTCAAAATGAGGGGGGTTCCAGAATCTGTCCCCCCTTCTCAGCTTCTGCAATATACCCAGGCCCTTTTTTCCACTTTAATACCTGAGGCAACTGCATCAGATCTTCTAGTGGACAGGATCCACAGGGTACCTAAACCATCATTCCTCCCAGATGACACACCTAGAGATGTCTTAATGAAGATACACTACTACCACATAAAAGATCGTATTCTGCAAGTTTCCCGCAAACAGGAAAACATTCCACAACAGTATGCCGCCATCAGAGTGCTGCCTGATTTATCCAGACACACTCTGCAGCGCCGCAGAAATTTATTGACCATCACAAAAGCCCTGAGAAACCACAACATCTTGCACAAATGGAAGTACCCTGCTACCCTGTCGATCACTCACAATGGCCAAACCATCTCGGTGTCCACCTTAGAAGAGGGACTTAAGGCTTTAAGGAACTGGGGCATAATATCTGACCAACCAGCACAACATGCGCAACCTCAGGGACCGATCCCTATACAGAGCGAGTGGCAAACCGTCTCATACAAGCGCTCATCCAAGAAAAGCAATGGTGGAAGCTCATAACACTCCACACAGATATAATTCAGTTTATCTCCAGGGAAGAGCTTAGGATTAACTCTTACCTACACCCCAGTCAACCAGTAGCAGTTACAACTGCACAGGGATCAATTCATGGATCCATTTCTTATCAAACCCCTGTTGACTTTCTGTTTTTTTTCTCCTTGTTTTTCTGCACCCTTTGTTTTTGATATACACAGTTTTATCTACGAAAGTACCGGAGCAGTCAAGACACACGAAGAAATGAAAAGACCTACCTTTCATCATCAACCCACAAGGATCTCCCACTCAACCGGGCGCAGTGAGTACATCTACTACATCACCCCACAAAACCACAAGTATCTTTCACAATGACGATAACATGCCTTTCAATTAATACCCGGGGACTAAATCACCCAGCTAAACGATTCTCCTTGTGGAAGGAAGCTAGCACACACAAAGCGGACATTCTTTGTGTCCAGGAAACCCATTTCCAATTACATAACGCTCCTCAATGTAAGCACAAAAACTACCCAATCATATACATGGCCAATACACCAAATAGCAAAAAAGGAGGTGTCCTAATGGCTTTCAAGGTCTCACTATCCATACAACCTAAAGATGTCTTCACCGATGCTGGAGGCAGGTACATCATCTTCACAGGAGACATTAATTCCAAACCATACACAGTGATCACACTGTATGCTCCGAATACACGCCAAGTCAGATTCATCAAAAAAGTCCTACACAAAGCAAATTCCATGAAATATGGTAACCTATTAATATGCGGGGACTTCAACATAACCTCAGATCCGACACTGGACACGTCATCAGGTCAGTCAAAAGGAACCCTATCCCTTCAGTCCATACTCCACCAAGAGGAGCTATACGACATATGGAGATGCTTACACGCCACGGAAAGAGACTATACCTTTTTTTCCAACAGGCACTCTTCTTACTCCAGAATAGACATGTTCTTAACAGATAAATGGCTCCTGCAAAACGTGAACATGTCTAAAATACATGAAATTACATGGTCTGACCATGCAGCCATTTCCCTGTCTATTGTAGAGAAGGGAGTCTCCTCCTCACCACCCATCTGGCGTTGCAACACCAGACTCTTCCAAGATAATAAATATCACAAAACAATCTTCCAACATATACAAAATTTCTTTTCAGAAAATGAGGGCTCTGTGGGTGATCCATTTGTTGTATGGAGCGCTCACAAGGCCTTTATGAGAGGAATCCTGATCCAATTGGGAGCTAGAGAAAAGAAGAGGCGAACTCAGCAACTGAACACAATTATTGCAGACATACACCTTATAGAAACTCAAAACAAAACATCCCCATCCACAGCACTTATCGACAAACTCAATTCTCTTAGAGAACAACTCAGAACGTTCCTAACTCAACAATATGACAAACACTTAAAATACCTACGACAAAACTACTATACCAATGCTAACAGAGCAGGTAAATACCTAGCGAATAGACTGAAAGCTGCTCGCACCAGAACTAGAATAGCATACATCCAACACCCTACGCTAACACACAGAATCACAAATCCACAAGAAATAGCGAATCAATTCGCTGCATACTATAGCTCACTATACAATTTACACGAAGATGCACATACACCTCACCCAACTATAGACAAAATAAATTCTTTTCTGGAGCACCTAAACCTTCCAGCCCTCTCTGACGATCACTTAGAATACTTAAATGCTCCGATAACACACAGAGAAATTGAAATGACAATACATACACTTTCAAATGGGAAATCCCCAGGCCCGGATTCTCTAATGAATATTTCAATATTTCAATCGGCTACAATCAAATCAAGTAAAATGTTCACCAATATTCTATCTCCACACATGACAAAAATTTTTAATAAAGCTGCTGAGGTTGCCTCCTTTCCACAGGAAATGCTAAAAGCACATATAGTGACTCTACCAAAACCGGGTAAGGAACCTAACACACCAGCTAACTTCCGACCCATATCGCTGCTGAACTCCGACACAAAAGTATACGCGAAACTACTAGCTAAACGACTAACACGCATCTCATTACGAGAGACCAGATGGGCTTTGTGAGGGGGAGACAAACTTCAGACGCCCCTAGAAGGATTATTAATGTGATAAACCATGCTGAAAAGACTCGAACGCCTTCTCTGTTGTTATCCATTGACGCAGAGAAGGCGTTCGATAGGGTCCACAGGACATATATGGAACAAACATTGTTGAAGTTTGGATTCAAAGGCCCAATTTTGCAAGCTATTATGGCATTATACTCTTGCCCGTCAGCACAGGTGTACTCTGCGGGGTTCCTATCCGCAACCTTCCAGATCAAAAACGGAACCCAACAGGGGTGCCCCCTATCTCCTGCAATTTTCAATTTGATGATAGAGCCGTTAGCTGAATCCATACGCTCACACCCTTTGATAACAGGCTTCCAGTTTGGGTCAGCAAAACATACCATTAACCTATTCGCAGACGATGTAATCCTGCTACTCACTAAACCCTCCATATCCTTAATACAGGCCCATAAAATCCTCATAGCTTTTGGAGAGATATCATACTATAAAGTCAACTTTACTAAATCTCTCATTTTAGACATGGGTATCCCACCAAAAACCCGAAAATCGCTACAAGCAAAATTACCATATATGTGGAGTAAAGGAAATATCACATATCTGGGGATCACACTCACAAATAAAATATCCACAATAATAAAAGCCAATGTATTACCACTAATTAACAAACTGGAAGCCCAAACCAAAAACATGTCCAACAGCGAAATATCTTGGTTAGGCAGAATTACAGCTTACAAAATGATGTTATTGCCACAAATACTATACATATTCCGCTCTCTACCACTGTCTATCCCTCAACACTTAATAAAAAATATAGCGAATATTGCTTGGAAATACATATGGAAGGGGAAAAAAGCTAGATGTTCACGAAATAATCTCACATCACATAAGCAAGCGGGCGGAGCAGGTTTAGTGGACATACACGACTACTATTGGGCAGTACGCCTTGACCAAATCAAACACTGGTTTCAAACAACTGACACACCATTATGGGTGGACATTGAAAAAACGACAGCACCAATGAATAATTTACCCCTGCTACTCATGACAGACGGGTGGATACCGTGGGACACAAAAAAACTGCCTCCTACTACGCAAATCTCATTAAAGGCGTGGAGAGTTATACGGGAACATACGTATAAAGACAAACAAGACATACAGTATAATATACCCTTATCGTTCTTGGAAACAAAAATCCCAATGCTGACAATCAAAGACCTGTCAAGTAAGGGCATACTACACATATCAGACCTATATAATGGCACACATCCCAAATCTGTGGAGCAACTTATGACACAATACCATCTTCCAAAGAACTCACAGTTTACGTGCGTAAGAATTGTAAACTTCCTTAGAGCTAAGCCTACACCTACCATACACCTTCCGAGCAATATTTGGAAATTTTACACTACAGCCAAACAACACACAAAAGGAATATCTTTCTTCTATAATATCACCAAAGATAAACTCACGTTTACCAAAACTACTGCAATGAAAAAATGGGAAGAAGAACTAGGTATATCAGCCTCAGATGAACAGTGGCAATAAGCCTTTAGAGCAATACACAAGGCTTCCCACTGCATTAAACATTGGGAATTAACTATTAAAATGGCCAACAGATGGCACTACACCCCATATAGAATAGCGAAATTCTTCCCGGGAACATCCCCACATTGCTGGAGAGCCTGTGGGCAAATAGGCAATTTACTGCATATGCTTTGGTGTTGTCCTGCTGTTAAATGCATTTGGAACCAAGTGTTCAAATTGATTTCCATGTTAACGGGAGTAATATCTCAACCAGACCCAGCGCTGGCAATATTGCATCTGAACATAGAAAAATTTCATATAGACTTTAGACCAGTCGTAACTCATATTTTGCTTGAAACACGCTTAACGATATTACAAAATTGGAAATCCACCAATGCCATTAACCTATCAGACATAACCAAAGCAGTTCATAGAAATTACACTTTCGAGCGCCTCTTAGCAATAAACTCTTTACAATGCAAAAAATTTGATAAACAATGGTCGATATGGTCCAAAAGTTAATGTTTCTATAGATGGTTCTGTTTCTATTAACGTATGACTAATGAAAACAAGATAAACACAACGCACAGTGAACATACTCTGCTTATGTTAAATGTCTACATGCTTCTTGAACAACTAATTAATTAAATGAAAATTTCTGAGAATGTATATCACCGGATTGTATACAACCTGAATGTGTATATCATTTTTCTCCCTTCCTTTTATGTTGTAAAACATATTCTTTTCTAAAACCTTCAATAAAAATCATTGAAAGAAAAAAAAAAAAAAAAATGTAAAAAGACCGAATTTAAAAAAAAAAAAAATTTTTAAATATTTTTTTATAAAATTTTAAAAAAAGTTAATTTTTCTCCTTCATTGATGTACGCTGATGAGGCGGCAGTGATGGGCACTGATGGGTGGCAGCAATGGACACTGATCGGTTACACTGATAGGCAGCACTGCTATGTGGCACTGATTGGCACCACTGGTGGGCACTGATAGGTGGCACTTGTGGGCATTGATAGGTGGCACTTGTAGGCATTGATAGGTGGCACTCATGGGCATTGATAGGTGGCACTGGTGGGCACTGTGGGCACTGTGGGCACTGTCAGGTGGCAACGGCAGGTGGCACTGGCAGGAGGTACTGGTTGCACATATGAGGCAGAATTGCCTCTTCCTCTTCAGGAACGATGTCCCTTGGTGATAAGCCGGTGATCGTAGAACTTTTGTTTTGATCATGTGATCAGCTGCCAGCCAACTGACAAAGTGGGAATTGGCTGACAGCTGATCACATGGTAAGGAGCCGGGACCGGCCCCTTACTCGGATCGGTGATCATCCGAGTCTCAGTGACTCAGTGATCACAGCACACGCAGGGCACGTACGCCTCCCGGAAATTCAGGGCAACGCTGTAGCCATCATTCGGCTATATCGCGGATGTCAAGTGGTTAAAGGAAACACCTTTAGGGAAAAGCCCAGGTCCAGGTGGATTTACGATTAAATATTATAAAAAATTAAAAGAAAATGAATGCCAAAAATGTATTTCATTACTTGAATAAAATAGGGGAGAATGAAGAAATAAGAAGAGAGTCACTGCTGGCCCATATTACAATAATACCTAAAGAGGGAAAGGTTAAACTACCTGTTCCAATTATAGGAACCATAGCATTGCTAAATGCAGATACAAAGCTATACACAAAAATTCTGGCAACAAGATTAAAGAATCTGATGCCAGAATTGGTAAATGCAGATCAAACAGGGTTCATACCGGGTAGAGAGGGCAGGGATAATAGCATAAGAACAATGCTAACACTGCGAAAAGGGAAAAACATGGGGTCCCCAGTGCTACTCCTGTCAATTGATGAGGAAAAAGCATTTGACAGGGTAGACTGGGGATTCTTGATGGATACACTTTAACATTTGATATGGGGCCAAAAATTATGCATTGGATCAAAATAATCACCCTACGGCAATAGTAAAGGTGAATGAAAGTTTATAGCCGCCTTCTGAAATGTTTAACGGAACAAGACAGGGGTGCCTGCTCTCACCGCTCCTATATGTATTGTCATTAGAATCACTTTTGGCAACTTTGCAAAATAGTATAGATATAGGAGGGGTGAGAATAGGAAGAGGAACACAAGGTGGCGGCATACTCAGATGATATTTTATCATATGTAACTAAACGTTGACGTTGCCTAATATACAGTATCTCACAAAAGTGAATACACCCCTCACATTTTTGTAAATATTTTATTATATCTTTTCATATGACAACCCTGAAGAAATGACACTTTGCTACAATGTAAAGTAGTGAGTGTACAGCTTGTATAACAGGGTAAATTTGCTGTCCCCTCAAAATAACAACACATAGCCATTAATGTCTAAACCGCTGACAACAAAAGTGAGTACACCTCTAAGTGAATATGTCCAAATTGGGCCCAAAGTGTCAATATTTTGTGTGGCCACCATTATTTTCCAGCACTGCCTTAACCCTCTTGGGCATGGAGTTAACCAGAGCTTTACAGGTTGCCACTGGAGTTCTCTTCCACTCCTCCATAATGACATCACGGAGCTGGTGGATGTTAGAGACCTTGCGCTCCTCCACTTTCCATTTGAGGATTCCCCGCAGATGCTCATTAGGGTTTAGGTCTAGAGACATGCTTGGCCAGTCCATCACATTTACCCTCAGCTTCTTTAGCAAGGAGTGGTCATCTTGGAGGTGTGTTTGGGGTCGTTATCATGTTGGAATTCTGCCCTGCGGCCCAGTCTCTGAAGGAAGGGGATCATGCTCTGCTTCAGTATGTCACAGTACATGTTGGAATTCATGGTTCCCTCAATGAACTGTAGCTCCCCAGTGCCGGCAGTACTCATGCAG
This sequence comes from Aquarana catesbeiana, assembly GCF_042186555.1. Taxonomy (NCBI): domain Eukaryota; kingdom Metazoa; phylum Chordata; class Amphibia; order Anura; family Ranidae; genus Aquarana; species Aquarana catesbeiana. Next base: position 666,106,295 of record NC_133327.1, on the reverse strand, counting down.
CCCCAGACCATGACACTCCCACCACCATGCTTGACTGTAGGCAAGACACACTTGTCTTTGTACTCCTCACGTGGTTGCATGATGCCATCTGAATCAAATAAGTTTATCTTGGTCTCATAAGACCACAAGACATGGTTCCAGTAATAGGGGACAGCAAATTTACACGGTTATACAAGCTTTACACCCACTACTTTACATTGTAGCAAAGTGTAATTTCTTCAGTGTTGTCACATGAAAAGATATAATAAAATATTTACAAAAATGTGAGGGGTGTACTCACTTTTGTGAGATACTGTAATGAGAGAATTAAAAAAATATGGGGAACTTATGAACTTTAAGATTAACCTAATAAAAACAGAAATAATAAATATAGGGGTAGACAAAAAAGAAGAACGAGCATTACAAAGGGAATTCCCATTCACGTAGGTGGGAAACAAATTAACATACCTAGGAATCAAACTGACACTCACTCTAGAGGAGTTAATTAGACTAGTTACATCCCACTATTTAATGAAATTAAAACAAAGATTAGGAAAATCTCAATGAGACCTTTGTCCTGGATCGGTAGGATAAACATGTTAAAAATGGTGATCCTACCAAAAATATTATACAAGTTCCAAATGATAGCAATACCACAAAGTTTTTTAAGAATAATAAAAACTATGATGTTAAAATACATGTGGCAAAACAAAACATCTAGAGTAAAATTAGCAGCACCTGATATAAAAAGATACTATAAAGCAGTTATAATAGCATGTATGGTTGAATAGGTAAAAAGCTAAAAAAGGTGGGTTAAGATGGAAAACACTTTAAGCATGACACTATTGCAAAATAATATTTGGATACCACAGAAATTTAGAACATCAGATCCAGAATCACATGAATTGACTAGGAATGTATTTAGGATATGGGACTTAATTTATCGACGGGGAAATTAGAAATATAATTCACCCTTAATTTCACTCACAGGTACACATTTTTTTATACCAGGGAAGGAGACACTTTTGGTAGTAGAATGGGTAATGCACAATTAAAAAGATGTTATCGAACAGGGGAAAATAAGGACACTCCAGGAACTAAAGTATATAAATGGGTGGAAGAAGATTAGCGAGTGGGAATACTTACAGTTTAAACATTTTGTGAAAACACTTCCCCAACCAATTAGGGATGGAAAGAAGTTGAACCCATTAGAAAAACTTTGCAGCATACAAACACCATTAAAACATGGGATATCCCAAGTATATGGAACCCTGACAGATCTAGAAGGACAGGGGCCACCACCTTTTATAGGAAAACGGGAACAGGAAATGGGTATAAAATTGTAGGAAACACAAGTAGAGAGAATGATAGGAAAAGTGTATAACCATGCAACAGATATAAATACAATAGAAGTGAACTACATCTGTTTGGTGGGATGGTATCTAACGCCAGAGAAAATCCATAAATACCAACAAGACAAATCCCCACAATGTTGGAGGGAATGTAAACAAATCTGTACAATGACACATATTTGGTGGGATTGTCCAAAAATAAAAGAATACTGGCAGGAATAGATCAGAGAGATAACAGGGGAAAAGATTTTAAATAACCCATGGACCTGTTTGTTTCACGGTACAAAATATACAAAAAAGCACTATAGGAAAATGTTAAACCCCAATTCTTTTAAAAGCTGCAAAGGGACTAATACCAAAAAAATGGTTATATGAAGGAAAGCCAAGTATAAAGGAGTGGTTGGAAAGAGTGGATTAAATCTATAAAATGGAGCACCTAAGCAGCAGGGATGAAGGACAGGTGGAAAGATATAACAGTATTTGGGGAAGATGGCTGGTATTTAAGTTATCGGGGAAATTAGCGGAGGGGATGAAGGAGGAGGTCAGCGGAATTTGAAATAAGAGAGATGGTTGAGGGCAAAACAGATGGGGAGAAGGGAGGGTGAGGGGTGGGAAAAACAGGAAGGGAAATTATGTGTGTTTATATAGATGTAGAGTGTATTCTTTTAGTCTTTATGCTTTGCATATGGAAAATCAAATAAAGTTAAAATTAAAAAAAAAACATGCAAAATACTTTACTGCACATTAATGCACATTCAACAGTATGACACAAAGCGGTTGATTTACTAAAGGCAAATAAAATTTGCACTACAAGTGCACTTGGAAGTGCAGTCGCTGTTGTTTTGAGGGGAAGATCTGAAATGAGGGGAAGCTCTGTTGATTTTACTATCCAATCATGTACAAGCAAAAATGCTGTTTTTATTGCCCTTGCATGTCCCCCTCAGATATACAGCGAGTGCACTTGTAGTGCAAAGTGGATTTGCCTTTAGTAAATCAACCCCCAATGGGCCACAAACGTCAGAAGGGGCTCTAAATACAAAGCTTTTAGAATGTACTGAAACAGATAATATTTTCTTATGTTCTACTTAATGGCTGACAGTACTGGGAAAAATACCGTATATTAAACTGCCTTTTATATAACCTTGAAATAATAATTTAATTAAACATCTTGCGGCTTCCCACTGATACTGGTAACGTAAACAGCCCAGACAAGTAAGTAACTGCATTGTGTTAACCTCCGACAATGGGAGTATTACGCCTCATGATGTTTTAGAATGTCCTGAAGCGTCAGTTACCAATTAATTTCTTGCTGGGCTTGATTTCCTTGTATTTCACTAAGCTACCCGTTTGCCAATTCAGATATCTTTCATCCTGGGTAAGTAAAATCATATTTATATAGCAGTGACCTTGAATAGAGGCGAGTTATAATGTAGTCAGAATGATGAAATTATAACTTTGCTTCTCAAATTCTATGTAAGAATAAAAGTATAGTAAAAATACGACAGCATTCCATTTCATTTCATTTCTCAATGCTACAAGACGGAGAAAACATTTTAAAGTGGAACTAAACTGCCTCGGAACATCGCAAACTTTTAAATTCATTTTTAATATTCACAGCAACCCCCCCCCCCCCATTCATCCATGTCTCCGTGCTTTTGTTGGAAATCCTGCATCGCACCCACAATGCTTTGCAGGCTCCTAGCAAAACAAAAAAAAATAATAAATGCATATTTTTTAACCTGCAAAAAGATATGCGTTTATTTTAATTTTTTTACAAAGGTGAACGTATCCGTTAAGGAAAATGGCTATATTATTTCTATTTAGGTACCATCCTGCTTAACTGGAAGGGTTGGGAGCTGGGTAGCCGTGGGAGGAATCCTGAGGGGATGCCAGTAGGATGATGTTTCAAAGTGACTCAATCCTTTAGGGAAGAGTGGCAGTTCCAATTGACCAGATGAGTCAATAAATGTACTGTATGATAACAAGAATAAACTTAGGGTACCCAGACCACCTCTTTGTTTGAGGGTTGTCAAAAAGTGTACTTAAGTGAATTAGTAGAATTCGTTTAATGCCACGTCTTATGCTAACTCCTGACAATTTTCATAAACATAAATATCATTGAAGGTATGTGTCAACCTAATCACTAGAATCTCATAAATGCTTTCACGTGTCATTTTTAATAGTTTGAAATGATTTAGTAAAATAAAGGATGATGATCCTGTCGTTTAGGTTCTTAAAGCAGAAGTTCCACCCAAAAGTGCACATTCTGCTTTAACCACTTCAGCCCCGGAAGATTTGGCTGCTCAATGACCAGGCCATTTTTTTGCCATATGGCACTGCGTCGTTTTCCTTTGGTGGTATTTGATTACCTCTGCGGTTTTTATTATATTTTTTTGCTATAAACAAAAGAAGAGCGACAGTTTTAAAAAAACACAATATATTTTACTATTTGCTATAATAAATATCCCAAATTAAAAAAAAACAAAAACAAATTTCTTCATCAGTTTAGACCAATATGTATTCTTCTACATATTATTGGTAAAAAAAAATCGCAATAAGCATAAATTGATTGGTTTGCGCAAAAGTTATAGCGTCTACAAAATAGGGGATAGATTTATGGCATTTTTATTATTCTTCTTTTTTTTTTTTACTAGTAATGGCGGTGATCTGCGATTTTTATCGGGACTGCGATATTGTGTGCGGACAAATTGGAAATTTTTGACACATTTTTGAGACCATTGACAATTATACAGAGATTAGTGTTATAAAAATGCACTGATTACTGTATAAATGTCACTGGCAGGGAAGGGGTTAACACTAGGGGGCGATCAAGGGGTTAACTGTGTTCCCTCACTGTGTTCTAACTGTAGGGGGGATGGGACTGACTAGGGGAGGAGAGAGATCGGTGTTCATACTTAGTATGAACACACGATCTCTCTCCTCGCCCCTGAGAGAACCGGGATTTGTGTGTTTACTTTACACACACAGATCCTGGTTCTCGCTCTGTCACAAGCGATCGCGGGTGCCCGGCGGTCATTTTGCCCACCGGGCACTCTCATCGGCTCCTGGGGACACGCTGCGGGCGCGCGCGCCTCCTACAGTGTCTTAAGGGGCCAATGTGCAGTTACGGTGGTTTGTCCAGGGGAGCCAACCTGCCACAGCATAACTGTGGCGGCCAGACGGAAACCGGTTAAGGAATCCTGACCCCCTGACATGCCACATTTGACATGTCATTTTTTAAATTTTTTTGGGGGGGGAGCGGGTACTTAGTTTTTTTTTTGTAAATTCTTTATTTTTTTTCACAAGAATAGTGGTACAATTTTTCCTATAAATGCGTCAGTACAACACATCCACTATTTTATTTATAACATCATTATAATAGAGGTCAATTACTATTACTCATAGTCACAACTTATATTTACTCATTATCTGTTTTTTCCTTTCCGTTTACTTTCCTAAAAATCTGCTATAAGACCGTCTAGCCTCTACCCTTGTTGCATTTTCATTAACCAGGGCCATACCCCCAAAAAAAAAAACCCAGCAAACCTTCCTAAAACAGAGGTAGACTACAAAGAAAAACAAAACAAAGCATAGAAAAAGACAAAGAAAAAGAGACAGAAAAAGAAAAACAAAGAAAAAACCCATAACCTTCCCTCCCATCATCCCCCCCCCCCCTCCAAATAGCACCTCAAGATATTATTTATTCCTTAAGGGTGTTGTTCCCTATATATGATATAGGGGGTCCAGATTTTTCGATGTTTATCCTCCTGCTCTCTTATCATCATAGTAAGATTTTCCATTTGCTGGATTTCCGTTATTCTCACAAACCATTGTGATCTGGTTGGGGCATCCATACTTTTCCACAAAGCCGCATTGACCTATTGGTATCAAAGGTGTAGGATGAAGATATACTGTGGATCAGGCAACTGGCAAAATCCAAAATTATGGCCCGTTTAACTTTAGTGCTCTCTTGCTAGTCTGTTTCTGAATTAGGAATTCCTAATTCAGAAACAGACAAGTAAGAGGGCACTAAAGTTAAACGGCCATAATTTTGGATTTTGCCAGTTGCCTGATCCACAGTATATCTTCATCCTACACCTTTGATACCAGTAGGTCAATGCTGAAAAGAGTTCTGCAGATGACGCTATATGGTCAAAGAAGCAGAGTTCAGCAGTGTGGGTGGCTGGAAAATAGAGATTCTCTCTCATCTTCACAGGAGACTTTCCAGATCCTTGCCTTCATAAAGAGTATTCCGGGAGTGAAGCTTTCTTCCGCTGGTTCCTTGGTAACAGGTGGACATCTCCCTGTTGTTTAACTAACACAAGCTGACCTGCCGGCAGGCTAATGAATAGGCGTTTTTGACTTCTATCATTTGAGATCCAACTTATCTGACTTTCCAGATCCTTGCCTTCATAAAGAGTATTCCGGGAGTGAAACTTTCTTCCGCTGGTTCTTTGGTAACAGGTGGACATCTCCCTGTCGTTTGACTATCGTAAGCTGACCTGCCGGTAGGCTAATGCATAGGCGTTTTTGATCTCTATCATTTGAGATCCAACTTATCTGGTAAGCAGTTTGTATTTTTACTTCTTGCACCGCATTTCAGATGGCCGGATTGAAGAATATGTGCCCTGTTTTCTGGAGATTTATTTAAGGACTTTTGTTCTATTTTCAGATAATACATGGACTTTCTTTTACATATTTTTTGCGTGTTGTGATACACATATTTATTGATATTTTTTCATATGTTATGTTAAGGTTTGTTTTTTGTTTTGCACCTAATATTTATCTCCATTTTTTGATTATAGCAGTTAATTTGCGCACCTTTTTCCCCTTTTTCTAGTAAAGCATTCTTGTTATACTCACTGTGGAACCTAAGAGGTAAATCCTCTGCATTGTGTAAAAAGGTTGTTTGATTCTGTGTTCTCTGATCCTCCCCTTCATCCACTGTCCCCAATCCATCTCCAGATAATACAGAGCCAGGGGACAATCTGCACATGCTCAGTTTGGTGTGTATTGCTAGAGAGATGTTTTTTTTTTCTTGGGAAGGTGCAAGTGATCAGCACAGGGCCAATCAGGACTGTCCAGACAGAGGGTTAGGGGTCCTGCATCCTGATGAACAAATTTGTTTTGTTTAGTTTATTTTAAATACGTTAATCTAGTTATTTTGTTTCATTAAATTCGGCTGATCCATTCAATTCATATTTGGGATTCATGTTCAGAATTAGTTTTATGCAGTTTATCGAATTTACCGTATTTTTTAATTCAAAACGTTTGAATTGATAAATTTCGAATCGGTCAAATAGAAAATTTTTGATTTTTTTTTTCGATTCCAATGAGGCAGTCGAAATGTTTACATTTAAAAAGTGCATTTTGATTTTGGAACTGGCTGACAGATCAATGCCAAAATGATTACAGTGATACCCCAATTCACAAACGTATTTTGTGAAACGAATCTGGTCGCAAACTGAATTGGTTATGAACCAAAGCAAATTTTCCTATAGGGTTCAATGTAAATCAGGGTAATCCGTTCTGAACTTTTTTTTGTTTATATATAAGATTATGAAATGTATGTACAGTACAAAAAAAGGATTTTAAACATATATTACATAGTCTTTTACATTAACCACTTCAGCCCTGGAAGATTTTACCCCCTTCCTGACCAGAGCACTTTTTACAATTTGGCACTGCGTCACTTTAACTGGTAATTGCGCGGTCATGCAATGCTGTACTCAAACAAAATTTGCATCCTTTTTTTCACACTAATAGAGCTTTCTTTTGGTGGTATTTGATCACCTCTGCAGTTTTTATTTTTTGCGATATAAACGAAAAAAGACAGAAAGTTTTGAAAAAATAAAAATGATATTTTCTACTTTTTGTTATAAAAAAATACAATAAACTCAATTTCAGTCATACATTTCAGCCAAAAAGCATTCAGCCACATGTATCCAGTAAAAAAAAAATCCAATAAGCGTATATTTATTGGTTTGCTCAAAAGTTAAAGTGTTTTTAAACTAGGATACCTTTTCTGGAATTTGCGCAGTTTGTGACTCCCTATCTAATATCTTGAGGTGCTAAAATGGCAGGGCAGTACAAACCCCTCAAATGACCCCATTTTGGATAGTAGACACCCCAAGGAATTTGCTGAGAGGCACCTTCAGCACATTGAATATTTAATTTTTTTGTCATAAGTGATTGAAAAGTGACAAAAAAATAAATAAAAAATTTACCCAAAGTTGTCACTTTATTTTTTTCCCCACAAAATTGTCACTAAATTATATACTTCTCAAACATGCCATGGTTATATGTGAAATTACACCCCAAAATACATTCTGCTGCCTCTCCTGAGTACAGATTTCTAAGAGCGTAAAATGTTGATTTCACTCACTGCCTATCACAGTTTCGGAGGCCATAAAATGCCCAGATATCACAACCCCCCCCCCGAAATGACCCCATTTTGAAAAGTAAGCACCCCAAGCTGTTTGCTGAGAGGCATGTTGAGGATTATGCAGATCTCACTTTTTGTCACAAAGTTTTGAAAATTGAACAAAGAAAAAAAAATAAATATTTTTCTTTTCCTTCTTCATTTTCAAAAACAAAAATACTCACCATGACTCTTAGCAAATACCTTGGGGTGTCTACTTTCCAAAATGGGGTCATTTGGGGGGGATTTGTGCTATCATGACATTTCAGGGCCTCTGAAACTGTGATAGGTAGTGAGGAGTAAAATTACCATATTACGCTCTTAGAAATCCTGAAGGCGGTGATTGGTTTTCGGGGTCCTGTACACGGCTAGGCTCCCAAAAAGTCCCACCATGTGGTATATCCGTACTCAGGAGAAGCAGCAGAATGTATTTTGGGTTGAAATTCCACATATGCCCATGTCATGTGTAGTATGCCCATATATCATTTAGTGACAACTTTGTGAAAAAAAAATGTAATTTTCCTGAAACTTGTGGCAAAATATTACATTTTCCATGGACTCAACATGCCTCTCAGCTAATAGCTTGGGGTGTCTACTTTCCAAAATGGGGTCATTTGGGGGGGTTTGAACTGTCCTGGTATTTTATGAAAAACATTAGAAGCTTATGCCACACATCACCCACTGTTCTAACCACTTGAAGACAAATCCCTTTCTGACACTTTTTGTTTACATGAAAACATTTTTTTTTGCTAGAAAATTACTTTGAACCCCCAAACATTATATATTTTTTTAAAGCAAAGGCCCTACAGATTAAAACATTTTTTGAATTTTAATGCACTGAAACACATTATATTGCCCAAATGTTTGGTAAAATATAAAAGATGACCTTATGTGAGTACATGGATACCAAACACGACATGCTTTAAAATTGCGCACCACCGTGCAGCGGCGACAAACTACATACATTTTTAAAAGCCTTTAAAAGCCTTTACAGGTTACCACTTTAGATTTACAGAGGAGGTCTACTGCTAAAACTAGAAGCTGTGATGATCTCTTCCTGGAATTTAAGGAAGATCCCGTTTGTCCTGAAGCTTTGTATAGCACATAAGCGCAGAGCCAATTGGAAAAAGTATACAGACACTTTTTTGTACCAGCGTCTGGCCTTACGGGCAATTAAGTACAGCACCATTAACTGTCATTGAGGTTCACCTCTCCCATATTTAGGTTATATTCGTGGACATAGAGGGGTTTCTCCACAACACCAGTTGCCGTTGGTATTCGGACTGTCGTATCTGCCTAAGGGAGGACAGAACGGAAACATTCCAATTATCTCTCCACTTCATTGTGAGCAAATTATTGCACATCAAGCAGGCTCTCTCCTCCAGTCTAAGTCGGGATTCTACAAGCCATTGGGGGAAGCCCCGGTTTATAGATCGCACGGTGCCACATGCGCCAATTCCATGATCAACAAGTGACTAAAAAGTGGCACGCTCGTGTAATAACTGTCCACGTACAAGTGGTACCCCTTTCCGAATAAGTCCCAAACAATCTTGCCAGTGCTCCCTATGTAGTCTGGGCACTCAGGCTCCACGTGACTATCTCTTCCCTTGTAAACCATATGACTATATGTATAACCTGTTGCCCTGTCACAGAGCTTATATATCTTGACCCGATATCTTACATAGTTACATAGTAGGTGAGGTTGAAAAAAGACACAAGTCCATCAAGTCCAACCTATGTGTGATTATGTGTCAGTATTACAATGTATATCCCTGTATGTTGCGGTCATTCAGGTGCTTATCTAATAGTTTCTTGAAGCTATCGATGCTCCCCGCTGAGACCACCGCCTGTGGAAGGGAATTCCACATCCTTGCCGCTCTTACAGTAAAGAACCCTCTACGTAGTTTAAGTTTAAACCTTTTTTTCTTCTAATTTTTAATCTCTCTTCTGTGAAAAAGTTTTATTTCTATTGTGGGGTCACCAGTACGGTATTTGTATATTGAAATCATATCCCCTCTCAAGCGTCTCTTCTCCAGAGAGAATAAGTTCAGTGCTCGCAACCTTTCCTCATAATTAAGATCCTCCAGACCCTTTATTAGCTTTGTTGCCCTTCTTTGTACTCGCTCCATTTCCAGTACATCCTTCCTGAGGACTGGTGCCCATAACTGGACAGCATACTCTATGTGCAGCCGGACCAGAGTCTTGTAGAGTGGGAAAATGATCGTTTTATCTCTGGAGTTGATCCCCTTTTTAATGCATGCCAATATTCTGTTTGCTTTGTTAGCAGCAGCTTGGCATTGCATGCCATTGTTGAGCCTATCATCTACTAGGACCCCCAGGTCCTTTTCCATCCTAGATTCCCCCAGAGGTTCTCCCCCCGGTGTATAGATTGAATTCATATTTTTGCCACCCAAATGCATTATTTTACATTTCTCTAAATTGAACCTCATTTGCCATGTAGTTGCCCACCCCATTAATTTTGCAAGGTTTCCACATCCTGCAGAGAAGTTATTGCCCTGCTTAGCTTAGTTTTGTCGGAAAAAAAAAGAGATTGAACTGTTTATCCCATCCTCCAGGTCATTTATGAACAAATTAAATAAGATTGGTCCCAGCACAGAACCCTGGGGAACCCCACTACCCACCCCTGACCATTCCGAGTACTCACCATTTATCACCACCCTCTGAACTCGCCCTTGTAGCCAGTTTTCAATCCATGTACTCACCCTATGGTCCATGCCAATTTGGCATGCTTGCTGGGAAGATACTGTCTAAAAGACAAGCGGCTCTCACCCCCAGTCTAAGTCGGATGGTGCCACATGCTCCAATTCCATGATCAACAAGTGACTAAAAAGTGGCACGCTCGTGTAATAATTGTCCACGTACAAGCGGTACCCCTTTCCGAATAAGTCCCAAACAATCTTGCCAGTGCTCCCTATGTAGTCTGGGCACTCAGGCTCCACCTGACTATCTCTTCCCTTGTAAACCATACGACTATATGTATAACCTGTTGCCCTGTCACAGAGCTTATACATCTTGACCCGATATCTGGCACGCTTGCTGGGAAGACACTGTCTAAAAGACAAGCGGCCAGAAAATGTAATCAGGGACTCATCAACACAGACAACTTGATCAGCAGTAAACAAGGCTGTAAACTGTTGGTTGAAGTGCTTTACGGGGGCTGAATTTTGTGGAGCCAATCAAATTCAGGGTCACCCCGAGGATGACAGAGTTCATTGTCATTAAAATGCATAAACCGCAAGATCTGCTCGTATCTAGCCCTGGTCATGGAAGCAGAGAACACAGGCATATGGTGAATTGGGTCAGTGGAAAAAAATGACCGCAACTCATTTTTTTAATTATGCCCATGAGGAGGCATAGGCCCAGAAAGGTCTTACATTCGGAAACCGTAATAGGTTTCAAATCTCTGACAAGGGTGAAATGGGGATTAGCGGAGATGAATTGATCAGCATACAAATTGCTTTGGTCCACAATAGATCTATAGAGATCTTCCGTGAAAAACAGCATTTTGCCACCTGAATTATGGGTTGGCTAGTGAATGGGGGAAGTACGGGTGCTGCAGAAGTGGTAGGATCCCACTTAGGATTGGCATATTCTGCCAAGGGCACTATGGGCTCGACGGGCCTGTGTTTGTCTTCTTGGTAGCTGCGGGACACTACTTGTGCTAGCCACCGCACCAGCTTGAACTGCACTGATACTGCAGTGCTGGATGTACGACCAGGGTGTACTAGGCCGCTGGTGCTTGCCAGTTCACCAGAAGGATGAGCGGCACTAGTGCTGGTTCTCTGCTCCATACCAGAGCCCTGCGGTTCTTGCACCTCAACAACAGAAGAAGAATGGGGTCTGGTACGCCTGACCTTAGCAGGGACCACTACTCCATCATCAGAGCTATCTGTCAGGGTGCTGCTGTTGTCTACCGGTTCATATACTGAGCCTGAATCTGACAGATGGGTGACTTCCTCTTCCCTCTCATCTGTCATGCTCAGAAACATGTAGGCCTCTTCACTAGTGTACCTTTGTTTGAACATTTTGGCCTCTAAATTTAAAGGTACAACTAGTGCAACTCACAGGCAAAAAGAGCAACTGGTTGTCAGCAACTGCTTCAATCACTACCAAAAAAACTGTTAGCGTTCGCAGGGATCAGGCCTGACTCTGCAAATGATGCAGTTATGTGTGTTGTGTTTTGTAAGTGACAGTGATCGATTGATACTGCACTTGGGTGGGCTGGGTAGAGAGGCTAAATGCAGATGCTAGCAGGTATCTGGGCTGATCCCACTAACACTGCATTTTGGGGAACCCTGAACTACTGGAGACGCTAGTATAGATCTGATCAGATCAAATATATTGATCCGTTCAGACACTACACTACTAAGGGAGGTGTATGGTGTGTGCATGGGTGTTAGCGCTACTGGCACTAATCTGACGCTGCCTGGGGCGACGTGGACCCTACTTGACGATAAAACCTAACTGATGTCACCCACCGGGTGATCAGGGGGTTAAACCTTTATTAGGTAATATACAGCGGGTACCCTGACATTATGAAAACAAACTAACTAACCAGCGTCACCCGTGACACTAATACAGTGATCACTGGTGACAGGTGAGGAAAGGGTTAACTAGGGGCCAATCAGGGGGTTAAAACCTTTATTAGGTAATATATGGGGGTACCCTGATGCTATAAAAACCTGATGGCGAAACTAACCAACTAATTGGCTAACTAGCATCACTGTGACACTAATACGGCGATCAGAAAATAGATCTACTAGTGACACTGGTGACAGGGGGTGAAAGGGTTAACTGGGGGATGATCAAGGGGTTAAACCTTTATTAGGGGGTTAATGGGGGTTACCCTAAAGCTACCTGGGCCTACTACTAGCTGCCCTAATGCTGATTAGTATCACAAGTGACACCAATGCAGTGATCAATAAAAAACCTGAAAACTGCAATTGGTGACACAGTGACAGGGTGTGAAGGGGTTAACTGGGGGGCGATCTCGGAGTGAAATGTGTGCTTATGTGTACTGTGTTTGTGTAGTGTTGGTTCAACTCACTTTTAGATGTCCTCTCTCCGCGCTCTGGAACCAAAAAGAATTCCAGGATGGGAGGTGACATCACTTCCTCTGCCTGTATTTACATTACACAGGCAGAGGAGGCATTTCATTGGTCAAAACTGATCAGCAGGTCAAAGCCAGAATTCGTTGGCCTGGACCTGAAGACTGATCGGTCCCGCAACTAATCCAATCGCCACAGGCATGACAGGGGAGCGTGCGAGCGACGTATGGGTATGTTGCTTTGCGCACCTGTGCCATTCTGCCGACGTATATCGGCAGGAGCCGGTTGGCGAGTGGTTAAGCTGACCTCTCTTAAACTATAGCCTCTCTTTAATCCTTGTTTGAAACAATCCCAAACCCCCAGTTTGAATGAATAATCTAGGGGCCAGAAAACAGCACTGTGCATCCAGGAAAAGATCATCTGGGGCCATGAGAAAGTTGTAGAATTCACATGAACTGTTTTTCTATGATTCCCAATCAAGTGAGCCCACCCTCATGGTAGTCAGGGGGCAGAAACCTCTATCTGAGTGGACTGGTTCACCTAAGACTCTGATCCTGCACTGCTCTTCTCAGTATGAACGTGTCAGAGCCGAGAAGGTCATGAACCCAAGCGGAGTCCGCGTACTGAAGCAAATTTTTGTGAACTCTTCTGTTCGCGAACCGAGGTATCACTGTGCAATTATTTTATTTCACAAGTACTTATGTAAAATAGACATATTTTGGGCACCACTACCATAATGAAATGAATATCCCTTGGCCCTTGCACATTATATAAGGCCTTGTGTGTCAGCCATTTTGTGAGAGAGAAAAAGAGGAGAGAGCAGAGAGCCAGCGTTATTTGAGGTGAAAAAATAATGTCAAGTACAATATCTTTAAATAATATATACTGTATATTTTAATGGTTTCTTTTTATCAATTTTACACATGCAAAGTGAACAAACAAAAAAAAATGTTCATCAAATGATCATTAGAATGAATCTTTAAATCAACTTTGGCTTAAAAAAAAAATCAAAACAGCATTATTTAGAATTTGTAATCTAAGACACAAAGGGGTTGATTTACTAAAGGCAAAAAGACTGTGCACTTTGCAAAGAGCAGTTGCTCCGGAGCTTAGTAAATATGGGGAAGCTCTGTTGACTTTCATCATCCAATCATGTGCAAGCAAAGGTGCATTTTTTTTTTCCTTGTATGTGATTGGATGTTCGTTGCAAAGTGTAGCCTTACCTCATTTACTAAGCTCAGGAGCAACTGCACTGGCAGAGTGCAATTGCACTTTGCAAAGTGCACAGTCTATTGGCCTTTAGTAAATCAACCCCAAAGTCTTTAATTTCAGCAATATGTTTACAGTTCATATTCCCTTTCAAATTCAAATGTATTTTGATTCACAATCCAATTTGAATTTTGTGTCGTATATCATAAATTCGGACTAATTTAGTTTAGTTATTTGGAGATTTTGAAAAAAAATTGTTTATATTGTAATTTGGAATTTCGTTAGCATCTGAATCTCCGAATAATGAAGAATTTGTCCAAATAGTTTTTCGGAACGAAACGAACCGCATATGTCTAATAATAAATTGTCACCCAACAACCCCCCCCAGGTGAGCTCCAAAATAACCTCCCTTGACAGCATGAGGGAATCAACTATTCAGAAAAAATAACCAATTTAAAAAATATATTAAATATAATTAAAAAAATACAAAAATTGAATTATGTTGCATACAAATGCATGTGTGCTGATGTGTCTTCTGAACAGAAGCTGCAATGTGTTGTTACAATCCATTGCAGTGTTTACTTTTAAAGGGGTTGTAAAGGTAATTTTTTTTTTTTTTTTTTAAATAACAAACATGTTATACTTACCTTCACTGTGCAGCTCGTTCTGCACAGAGTGGCCCCGAACCTGCTCTTCTGGGGTCCCTCGGCGGCTGTTTCAGCTCCTCCCCGCAAGAACTAACCACCTTAATGCGAGCTCCCTCACATGGTGGTTAGTTCTTGCGGGCGCGCTCCCGTGATACAGCCGGCGGCTATAGCCACTCACTGTATCACTCGCCCTGCCCCCCGGCGCGCCGCATCATTGGATGTGATTGACAGCAGCGCGAGCCAATGGCTGCATTGCTTTCAATCCATCCACTGTAGCCAATCAGCGGCCAGGCTGAGCGGCTTAATGGATGTCGGGAGCGAGAGGCTGACTTTCGAGGTGTCAGGTAAGTAAAACGGGGGGACTGGGGACTGGGGGCTGCGGTATTGTCGGAAGTTTTTTCACCTTAATGCATAGAATGCATTAAGGTGAAAAAAATTTTACCTTTACAACCCCTTTAATGCTTTACAAAAAAGTTAAAAAAAGCATTGTGTAAAGACACACAAGGCTTGACAAACTAAATGTTGTTCAGTTTTCATTTACTGCACAATACATCTACTTGTAGTGCATAATCATTAGTTTTCTTCAGGAACAGTATCACAATATTCTAACTAAGCTTATGATTACAGATGAGCCAAATGTACCTGGGTTTGATTTGAGGCAGGTTTTAAACTCAAACCCCAGTGAGATCAAAGGGAGACGGATGATAAAAATGGGTAATTAATGGGTAATGGGTCAATTATTTCCCGCCTTGACTACTACTAACTCTCCTTAATGGCTTACCCTTAACCCCCCTGGCGGTATTCCCGAGTCTGGCTCGGGGTGGATTTTCAATACCAAAAGTGGTATCCCCGAGTCAGATTCGGGATCGCATCGCAGGATCCATGTAGAGGATACTTACCTTGTTCCCTGGATCCTGCGATGTCTCCCCACTGTGATCAGCGAGCCGCCGTGTCTTGCTCGATTTACAGTGCCGAGCTCCGTTCCCTGCGAGCGTTGCGATGCACGGGGACGGAGTTCGGCGCCAAATTCAAAAAGTGGAACACACAGTACAGATACAGTATACGGTAATCTTACAGATTACAGTACTGTATCAAATAATTACACATCCCCTTTGTCCCTAGTGGTCTGCCCAGTGTCCTGCATGCAGTTTTATATTATAAAAACTGTTCTTTCTGCCTGAAAACTTGAGATTGTCCGTAGCAACCAAAACTGTCCCTTTACATCAGAAGTGGCTTTAGACCAGCTAGAAAACAGCGATAATAAATTAGAATCACTTGCAGAATTGAGTGATAGTGATTTGTGGGGAAATTCGTCACCAAACACTAAAAGCGACAATTCTGCAACTGAGCAAATTTCAGTGTTTTTGATTACATTATTGAATAATTTTTATTATTATTATATTATTATTTGGTATAATTATTTATAGTTATTTATTATGCTATAATTTTTTTTTTCGTTTTTCAATCTTTATCATACCCGGGATGTCTACTAGACTCTTGTTTGGGCAGATTTAAGTGAATTATTCCTAAGAATTACAGGCCTATAATATAAACGCCAAATTTCTGTGCAAAATAATTGTACCGCTTTCAGCACCTAAAATCTGAAATAATCATACCGCCAGGGAGGTTAAGCAGGCTATCCCCCCTTCAGTCTATTATGAATTCTGCTGCTAGACTAATACACCTCACTAACCAATCCATGACTGCTGCTCCTCTCTGCCAATCCCTTCACTGGCTTCCCCTACCCCACCACGTAAATATCAAAATGCTAACCATAACCTACAAGGCCATTCACAACATCGCCCCCATCTATATCTCCAACCTTATCTGCAGATATCGCCCAAATCGTCCCCTCCGCTCCTTCCAGGACCTCCTGGTCTCTAGCTCCCTTGTTACCACCTCCAATGCTCACCTTCAGGACTTCTCCAGAGCCTCTCCCATCCTCTGGAACTCCCTGCCCCAGTATGTCAGATCAGCCCCTACCCTGTCCACCTTTAGGAGATCCCTGAAAACTCATTTATTCAGGGAAGCCGAGAAACAGAGCATAAGGTATTGTCAAACAAAAGGCATAGGGGCTGGGGACAGCCCCTGGGGAATATATACCAAAGTGAAAAAAATGAAAAATTCTGGGGAGTACCAAATTTAATAATGCGTAAATGAAAAAAATGAAAATGCAACAAATGCAGCTTGCTGCTGCCCCCTCTAACAGTAATGCTCTATACACTGGCCCACACGTGCCATTGTGGTACATAAAGGCCTTGATGGAGTTATGACCTGCAATGATTTTGCCTACTTTGAATTGGGATTTAATTCAGATATACATCCACAAGTGTTCTGAGGCCGTAGGAAACAACTGAACATACAACAGAATGTGTCACACCTGCAGATGTCTATACAACACTGGGAAAATTATTACAAATCTAAGATGACTAATGGAGCACAGTGCTTTATTTTCATAAAGGTCATTCTGTACTTAAATGTTTCTACTTTTCACCACTTTCTATATATTGCATGCATTTCACATTTTTAAGGTATGCATTATCCCGCGAGGTATCAGCTATTGCAACATGAAAGGCCATTGTTGGTTTCAATAGTTGTCCACATCAAGGCCACTAGTCTGTGTATAAATTGTGTGGTCTCCAAGTTTGCATTTTTTTTTCAAGTATAACAAATGTACTACTTACAGATCACAAGGTACAGTAAATGATGGTCTGTGTTGTGTGATCTGGATCCCCTGTGGTACATAATTAGATATACATTTAGCCTGGACTCCTTTAGCTTTCCCTGCAAGTAGTCTGTAAGAACCTACTCATCGGGACAGAGAAGAGTAGAGGCTACAGGGAAATGTACTGTAGTCTCCACACAGAGACACGGCCCTATACAGAGGGAGACAAATACTACAAATCACAGAGTGCCAAAGTGGTAAGAGGTCTCTTTGCCACTGACATTGTTTTCTACCTATTTAAAGGGATAGTGCTGCCCTCTTACCAGGATATAGCACTCATTTCTTAGGGGAGCTCCTTCACCTTTTTTGGGGAATACATAATCTATTTAGAGCACTCCTCTATGGACTGTGGGTCCTAACACCGGCCAAAATTAGATAAATGACCACTGGCCAATAGAGGTAGGGAAAGATGTACCATTAACAAGCACCCAACAGCACCAGCAACAGAGGTACCCAAACATCCAGCGGCTCCGTTGGTGAGGGCATTACATACCATATCTCAGTTGACCTGTACTAGCTCCCAAGGGCACTGCCATCTAAATTCAGTGCATTTCTCCAGGCAAATAGGGTAAATGTAGTCCTTTAAATAATTAGTTTGATCCCTTAACTGCTGCATGTGCTATAACACTTGAGACATGAGAGTTCAAACTTTTAGGGTCTTTCTATAGTCTATGTATATCTCTGTGAAAGCTGAACCTCATTACATCATGCTATTCGAAAGTACACTGAAGTCAAAATTGAAAAAGAAACATTGACAATATATAGGAGGCATAGTCTAGCTGAGGAGTTTGGTCTTTCATCTAGACACTGATGTGTGGCCTCAGTCCACCCTCCTCCCTCCTTCCTTGTATCTGTAATGATGATGAACCTGAAACACTCCTATTAGTGATGCTGGAACACCCTCCTGGCTGTCTCTCCCACATGTTTGGCGAACACCCAAATTTGCAGGGATAGGGGGACCCCCTGATGATGACACGTGATCCCTGTGTCGAACACGCGTAGGGGAGGGGACCAGGACGGAGCGAGAGACAGCTGAGCTGCCTATTGAGGAGACGCACACCATACCCTCACGAAAAGTATCATACTTGCCATGTTTAGAGCGGTGCACTGACGCACCTATATATTGTGAGTACCCCTTTTGGGGAGAGTATCTATATCTTTTAATAAATTTTAAAATGGTATTATACTATGTCGTTTTTCCTTCCCATCTATATACTCTTTACTGCATTGGAGCCTGGGATCCTGTGATCTACTTAGAACCTGGAGTGGTTAACAAGCGTGGTTTGACTTTGTCTAGCGACTTGGTCACAGGCTCTGAGGTGAGCGCATTACCTTTGGGGTCACTGAATCGCACCATTGCATGGTCTGTGGCACTTTGAGAGTTACTAGAAAGTTTGACTGTATCACCAGTGGACATCACGTTTAAGCACCTTTATACCTTTTATAGGACTTAATAGTGAACTATATGTTTTCGTTCCATTGAGGACTTTTTTTCACATGAACTGTGTGACACCAAATTACTTTTTGTTTTGTTTTTTGCACTTAGCACTTTTTACATGCTCATATATATATTTATATTGTAATAAGTATGTTTATTTGCACATTTGCACTTTATGCGTTTATATTTTGCACATTTGAGTAATATTGTCATTTAGTTATGCATATTGACACATTTGCACTTTGATGCGTTTATATTCATTTATTCATTGCACTTTCTAGTAATGCTGTGATTCAGTTATTAAAAAATAAAAAACAATGTCCCCTGATATAGATCCATCGTCAATCACGCAGCTGCCACCGCTGAACCCCAAAAAAAAAAAAAAAACGCTCTGCCGTCAACTAAGTCAAACCACCTAATTTCTGGCTTGCCATTTGACAGTTCTTATAGAGGTAAGGGGCAGAGCCGCCCGGGGACATCACCTGGTGGCACTGCCCCATTGTGATGTCACCTACCGGTGCATGCTGGGTCAGTGACGTCACAGGGGGTGGTGCCACCAGGTGACATCGTTTGGTGGCCCAAGCCAGGAAAGCCAGTGATTTGCTCCCCGCCCAAAGCACCTTGTCTCCATGTTAATATATATTATGGATTGGTATGGATTGGGGGGACCCCTACACCGTTTTTTAACATCTTTCTATTGCCAGCAATGTACTTGCCGGCAATTTAAATGTCATTTTTTTCACCCCAATATACGCGGGCAAAATGACATGTTCCCGCGAAACCCCGTACGGGTAAGTCTTGCCCTTTAAGAGCTGCTGAAGGTAGGGGACCCGTCAGGCACGATCGCTGCCCCGGCCACCCGCGATTATGGGAACAAGAGCTAGAATGGGGATTTGTGTAAACACACAAATCACTGTTCTGTTATGGGAGATGAGACATATCGTTTGTTCCTAATAAGTAGGAACAACGATATATCTCCTCCCCCTTCCTATCCCCATACAGTTAGAAACACTAACTAGGGTACACAGTTAACCCCTTGATCGCCCCCTAGTGTTAACCCCTTCCCTGCCAGTGACATTTACACAGTAATCAGTGAATTTTTATAACTCTGATCACTGTATAAATGTCAATGGTCCCAAAAACGTGTCAAAAGGTGATGTCCCCGGGCGGCTCTGCCCCTTACCTCTATATCTGTCTGCCGCAATGTTGCAGTACCGTTAAAAATGGCAGATCGCCGCCATTACTAGCAAAAAATAAATAAATAATAAAAATGCCATAAAAATGCCATAAATCTTTCCCATAGTTTGTAGACGCTAAAACTTTTGCGCAAACCAATCAATATACGCTTACTGCAATTTTTTTTTCACCAAAAATATGAAGAAGAATATATATCGGCCTAAATTGATGAAGAAATTGGTTTTTTAAAAACATTTTTGGGGATATTTATTATAGCAAAATGTAAAAAATTGTTTTTTTTTTCTCAAAATTGTCGCTCTTTTTTTGTTTATAGCACAAAAAATAAAAACCGCAGAGGTGATCAAATACCACCAAAAGAAAGCTCAATTTGTGGGAAAAAAAGGAGATCAATTTTGTTTGGGTACAGTGTCGCACATTTGTCAGGTAAAGTGACGCAGTGCCGTATCTTCCAGTCTGTACGCGGTTAAATCACTGCTGCTGTAAAAACAATCTTTAACATAGGGTTGCGGAAATTAACGATTAAATCCTCGATTAACCGTTAATTTTTTTGATCGATCAAAATTTTTTGGATCGGTAGGCTGCCTGCCCTGGGGCCGCTTTGGGCCAAGCTGTGGCTGCAGCGCAGCGCTCTGCTCCCTCCTCCTCCACTATATGTCATACACAGTCTGCGGGCATCTCCCGCTGTGTGTCTCTGAGCTGAGTGTGAAAACTTTGGCCGCGCTGTGAGAAAAGTCCCCCCCTCCTCCTAGATCAGCTCATGTGATAGACGCAGTGTTCTGTCTATCACACGAGCTGATCCAGGAGGAGGGCGGGACTTTTCTCACAGCGCGGCCAAAGTTTTCACACTCAGCTCCGAGACACACAGCGGGAGATGCCCACAGACTGTGTAATCCAGGCACAGGCACTGACTACAGTGAGGCTGCGATTATGGGCATGGTGAGACTGCATTATGGGCACGGTGAGACTGCATTATGAGCATGGTGAGGCTGCCATTATAGGCACGGCGAGGCTGCGATTATGGGCACAGTGAGACAGCATTATGGGCACGGTGAGACAGCATTATGGGCACGGTGAGGCTGCCATTATAGGCACGGCGAGGCTGCGATTATGGGCACGGTGAGACAGCATTATGGGCATGGTGAGACAGCATTATGGGCATGGTGAGACTGCATTATGGGAACGGTGAGGTTGCGAATATGGGCACGGTAAGTCTGAGATTATGGGCACGGTGAGACTGCATTATGGGCACGGTAAGGCTGCGATTATGGGCATGGTGAGGCTGCGATTATGGACACGGCAAGGCTGAAATTATGGGCACGGTGAGGCTGAGTTTATGATGTGTGACGTTCTAGCCATGCCCGCTATGTCTGCCATAACAACGGTACTAAATCAGCTAAAAGTAGTTGGATCTGTATGTGCGTTATAATTGATCGAAATTAGTCGATTAATCGATTAAAAAAAATCGCTTAATCGAACAAAAAAATTGTAATCAGTAACAGCCCTACTTTAAAAAAAAAAATTGCATTGACACATGTCCCCCATGGCAGAAGACAGGCCTCCATACCCTTTTTATGGCCAATAACTTGCATATAAGCCTTCAAAATGGGCACTTTTGATTTTACAAGTTCGGGTCGCATAGACTTTAATTGGGTTCGGAGTTAGGGCCCAAACTTTTGCAATTTGAGAGTTTTGGCGCGAACCAAACCGGGGGGGGGGTATTTTGGCCCAACTCTAATGGTGACCTGTGTTGAGAACCTCTCTGCACCAAAGAATGCAGGTCCACTGCAAAAAACATATAATGCCAAGAACCTGGCGTCAGAACATACTAGGAACTAAGTGATTCCAGAAAATGATTAATACAGTATGTTTAAAAAAAAAATTAAAAAACTGAATCATAATAAAGACATATTTGATCTAAAAATAAGTTCTGATCCTCATGTTCCTAGCCCTGCTCCAGAGACTGCTGCTCAGATTGGAGAGGCATTGTATACTTTGACATCTTATAAATAACATGTTTCAACTTCCACTTGATTTGCTGTCTGTTACTAAAAAGGCACGGATGATTTATATTTTGCCGTGTTCCAATCTATGATAACTACACACTGGCAGATAGATAAAATTATCCTCTAAGACTCCTGAGTCCTGTATCTGTCATTCTGGCCTGTATACCTGATGGGCAACCACAGGTCTACAGACTCGCTGAAAAACAGACAGATATTCATTACAGCAGCTTAACATAATTTACATAAATTGTATATTGTGAATAAATTGTATATAATTTGCTGGAGACAGGTTGTTATTTTCATATCTTCTCACAGCCAACTTGTGAAGAGGTAAAAGACCTGGAAATTATAGAGTTGGATGAGTTCCTTTTAAATGTAAACATGCAGATCACTTTGCAGCTGCAGTCATTTTATGTTCTAGTTGGTTCTCAATTATAATAGGTAAAAGTTGCATGCACGTGCGGTCACATGCATGCTTGACCTACTGCATGCAGATACTACTGAAGTACATGATGGAATTGCAGATGATCTCCAATCAAAACCGTCAAAATAAACGGTTTCAAATAGGTAGGTGGCTTTAGCCAACCTTTAGAAACTTCTTTGCAGCAAGTTCTTGACTGCTTTACTTACAAGTCAAAGACTGTTAAGCCAATGTATCAGATGTCTGACGTCAATATATCAGTTAAAATACTTTTATTCCTACCACAACTGTATTGAAACTGGATCTAAAAGGACCTCACCCTGATTTTGCCTCAGCTCTCAGTTAGGATGAAACAAAAAGAGTGCTTAACAACTGATCATTGGAGTTCACTTCAGCAATTGAAACTTAACCCGATTATGCACCATCTTCTGCAATGTGAAAGTGACCAACAACCTATAGTGCTCTGGGAATCCTTTGTCATAGATTACATGTTTACCCATTATATATATATATATATATATATATATATATATATATATATACCGTATATACTCGAGTATAAGTCGTTCCGAGTATAAGTCGAGGCCCTAATTTACCACAAAAAAAATGGGAAAAACGTATTGACCCGAGTATAAGACGAGGGTGAGACATGCACAGCTACTGTAAGTGGAAAAGAGGGTCAACAATGCTCATTTGCAGCCTCACTGTGCCCATTTGCAGCCATAGGTCCCCCGAACTTCAAACTCGGTAGTTAAGGGTTCCTAGATGCCCCCTAGCTGCAGCCAAAATTTGGGGCCTCTGAACCCAAAGGGTCCCGAAATGACATTGCTGCAGATAGACACAGTTGACCGAATTTGGGGCCCCGTATCTCGGGGCCACTTAGTGCTAAGAACCCCAAATTTGGTGTGCAAACCCAGTGGAACTAGCACCATAAAATGTCCAAAGCTGGAGTTTCTAGCACCAAGTGGCCCCGAGATACCGGGCCCCAAAATCAGTTCAGAAAATGTCAAGCACTTTTCTGCAGCAGAGAATGACATTTTCCGAACCAGTTTTGGGGCCCCGTATCTCAGGGCTAGGGATGAGCCGAACACCCCCCTGTTCGGTTCGCACCAGAACATGCGAACAGGAAAAAAGTTCGTTCGAACACGCGAACACCGTTAAAGTCTATGGGACACGAACATGAATAAACAAAAGTGCTAATTTTAAAGGCTTATATGCAAGTTATTGTCATAAAAAGTGTTTGGGGACCCGGGTCCTGCCCCAGGGGACATGGATCAATGCAAAAAAAAGTTTTAAAAACGGCCGTTTTTTCAGGAGCAGTGATTTTAATAATGCTTAAAGTCAAACAATAAAAGTGTAATATCCCTTTAAATTTCGTACCTGGGGGTGTCTGCAGTTTTTGACAATTCCTTTATTTAAATGCTTCTTCTTTCTTCTATCTTCCTTCATCTTCTGGTTCTTCTGGTTCTTCTGGCTCTTCTGGTTCTTCCTCCGGCGTTCTCGTCCAGCATCTCCTCCGCGGCGTCTTCTATCTTCTTCTCCTCGGGCCGCTCCGCACCCATGGCATGGGGGGGAGGCTCCCGCTCTCCTCTTATTCTTTTCTTCTCTTCTTCTCTTCTTCGTTTTCTTCTCCGGGCCGCTCCGCAATCCATGCTGGCATGGAGGGAGGCTCCCGCTGTGTGACGGCGCTCCTCGTTTGACAGTTCTTAAATAACGGAGGGGGCGGGGCCACCCGGTGACCCCGCCCCACTCTGACGCACGGTGACTTGACGGGACTTCCCTGTGACGTCACGGGGAATGCCACAGGGAAGTCCCGTCATGTTCCGTGCGTCAGAGGGGGGCGGGGTCACCGGGTGGCCCCGCCCCCCGTTATTTAAGAACTGTCAGACGAGGAGCGCCGTCACACAGCGGGAGCCTCCCTCCATGCCAGCATGGATTGCGGAGCGGCCCGGAGAAGAAAATGAAGAAGAGAAGAAGAGAAGAAAAGAAGAAGAGAAGAGCGGGAGCCTCCCCCCCATGCCATGGGTGCGGAGCGGCCCGAGGAGAAGAAGATAGAAGACGCCGCGGAGGAGATGCTGGACGAGAACGCCGGAGGAAGAACCAGAAGAGCCAGAAGAACCAGAAGATGAAGGAAGATAGAAGAAAGAAGAAGCATTTAAATAAAGGAATTGTCAAAAACTGTCTCTTGTCATTTTTAACATTTTTGACACTTTTTTCGTGAAATGGTAGGGGTATAAGTACCCCCTTACCATTTCACACGGGGGGGGCCGGGATCTGGGGGTCACCTTGTTAAAGGGGGCTTCCAGATTCCGATAAGCCCCCCGCCCGCAGACCCCCACAACTACCGGCCAGGGTTGTGGGGATGAGGCCCTTGTCCTCATCAACATGGGGACAAGGTGTTTTGGGGGGCTACCCCAAAGCACCCTCCCAATGTTGAGGGCATGTGGCCTGGTACGGTTCAGGAGGGAGGGGGGCCGCACTCTCGTCCCCCCCTCTTTTCCTGCGGCCTGCCAGGTTGCGTGCTCGGATAAGGGTCTGGTATGGATTTTTGGGGGGCCCCCACGCCGTTTTTTTTTTTTTTTTTTGGCGCGGGGTTCCCCTTAAAATCCATACCAGACCTGAAGGGTCTGGTATGGAATTTAGGGGGAACCCCACGTCATTTTTTTTTTTAAATTTTGGCCGGGGTTCCCCTTAATATCCATATCAGACCTGAAGGGCCTGGTATGGAATTTAGGGGGACTCCCACGTCATTTTTTTTTTTTTTAATTTTGGTTCGGGGTTCCCCTTTGGGGAATTCCCATGCCGTTTTTATCAATGAACTTCTATGTGTATTGTCGGCAATGCAATAGCCGCGGGTAGTTTTAAATGAGTTTTTTCCTTCGAAATGTAATTTTGCTGTCAGATTGTTCTAAACACAGGAAACATGCGCCCCTTTACAGGCATACTATAGACACCCCCCAGGTACGAAATTTAAAGGGATATTACACTTTTATTGATTGACTTTAAGCATTATTAAAATCACTGCTCCTGAAAAAACGGCCGTTTTTAAAACTTTTTTTTGCATTGATCCATGTCCCCTGGGGCAGGACCCAGGTCCCCAAACACTTTTTATGACAATAACTTGCATATTAGCCTTTAAAATTAGCACTTTTGATTTCTCCCATAGACTTTTAAAGGGTGTTCCGCGGCATTCGAATTTGCCGCGAACACCCCAAATTGTTCGCTGTTCGGCGAACTTGCGAACAGCCAATGTTCGAGTCGAACATGAGTTCGACTCGAACTCGAAGCTCATCCCTACTCAGGGCCACTTGGTGCTAGGAACCCCAGCTTTGGATATGTTATGGTACCAGTTCTACTGGGTTTGCACACCGAATTTGGTGTTCCTAGCACCAAGTGGCCTTGAGATATGGGGCCCCAAATTCGGTTCAGAAAATGTCAAGCACTTTTCTGCAGCAGAGAATGACATTTTCCGAACCGAATTTGGGGCCCCGTATCTCGGGGTCACTTAGTGCTAGGAACTTTAGCTTTGGATATGTTGTGGTATCAGGTCCACTGGGTTTGCATACTAAATATGGGGTTTCTAGCACCAAGTGGCCCTGAGATAGGGTGCCCCAAATTCGGTTCGGAAAAAGAATTTTTTTGCTGCAGAAAAGTGCTTGACTCGAGTATAAGTCGAGGTGGGCACTTTCAGCACAAAAAAATGTGCTGAAAAATTCGACTTATACTCGAGTATATACGGTATATATATATATATATATATATATATATATATATATATATATATATATATATACACATACATATACACTGAGCAAAATTATAAACGCAACATTTTGTGTTTGCCCATATTTATCATGAGCTGAACTTACAGATCTACGACTTTTTCTATGTACACATAAGACCTATTTCTCTCAAATATTGTTCACATATCTGTCTAAATCTGTGTTAGTGAGCACTTCTCCTTTGCCGAGATAATCCATCCACCTCACAGGTGTGACATATCAAGGTGCTGATTAGACAGCATGATTATTGCACAGGTGTGCCTTAGGCTGGCCACAATAAAAGGCCACTCTAAAATGTGCAGTTTTATCACACAGCACAATGCCACAGATGTCGCAAGTTTTGAGGAAGCGTGCAATTGGCATGCTGACTACAGGAATGTCCACCAGAGCTGTTGGCCTTTGAATTGAATGTTCATTTCTCTACCATAAGCCACCTCCAAAGGCGTTTCAGAGAATTTGGCAGTACATCCAACCGGCCTCACAACCGCAGACCACGTGTAACCACACCAGCCTAGGACCTCCATATTCAGATCGTCTGAGACCAGCCTGACTGCAGTTCGTCGTCGTAACCAACTTGAGTGGGCAAATGCTCACATTCTATGGCGTCTGGCACTTTGGGGAGGTGTTCTCTTCATGGATGAATCCCGATTTTCACTGTACAGGGCAGATAGCAGACAGTATGTATGGCATCGTGTGGGTGAGCGGTTTGCTGATGTCAACGTTGTGGATGGAGTGGCCCATGGTGGCGGTGGGGTTATGGTATGGGCAGGAGTATGTTATGGACAATGAACACAAGTGCATTTTATTGATGGCATTTTGAATGCACAGAGATACCGTGACGAGATCCCGAGGCCCATTGTTGTGCCATTCATCCATGACCATCACCTCATGTTGCAGCATGATAATGCACGGCCCCATGTTGCAAGAATCTGTACACAATTCCTGGAAGCTGAAGACATCCCAGTTCTTGTACAACCAGCATACTCACCGGACATGTCACCCATTGAGCATGTTTGGGATGCTCTGGAACGGTGTATACGACAGCGTGTTCTAATTCCTACCAATATCCAGCAACTTCGCACAGTCATTGAAGAGGAATGGACCAACAATCCACAGGCCACAATCAGCAACCTGATCAATTCTATGCCAAGGAGATGTGCTGCACTGTGTGAGGCAAATGGTGGTCACACCAGATACTGACTGGTTTTCGGACCCCCCCCCCCAATACAGTAAAACTGCACATTTTCGAGTGGCCTTTTATTGTGGCCAGCCTAAGGCACACCTGTTGATTAATCATGCTGTCTAATGATTAGACATGTAGCGCTGGTAGATTTTTCAATATACCGCTTATAGGTAAATTTAGTGGGTTACCTGTTCATACATAGTCAGATTTAGCCTCTGTTCCAGTTTGGCTGTGTTGCATGTAGTTTCACACTGTGCCTGTGGGTGTCGTTGTCGCCATGGGTTGGTGTTGGAAAGGCAACACGTTAAAGTGTATAAGTGCTCCTCTGTCCCGAGATAACTCGGTGGAGGTGGTCCTCCGAGTTGCATTCTGGGAGAGGGTATTTATGGGACAGACGCCATGTTTTAGGGGGTTTTCCTTCCACCTGCTGGCCCTCCTGGCCAACAGGTATGTGCTAGGAGTACTACCTTGTGGTCCTCCGACTGGGAGGACCACATTGCTGCAGCCTGTGGGTGGGCCCAGAAGCCTGTCTGGGGCCTACCACAGCGGCGAAGGAATGGTCCTGGGCTGTCTGTCCTACGGGAAGAAGCTGGACAACTGAGAAGATCCCAGGGGAGGACCCATCATGGAAGGATCATGCAGAGTGCTGGTCTGGAGAGGGGCCTGGTGACTCAGTTGGAGGACGCATCCTAAAGTTAACCTACCGCATAGTACTGCCGGGTCAGCTTAAAGGTTCTAGTGCTGTGTTTGCTATTCATCGTAAACCATTACATCCTGTGGCAGAGGATCGTACGGGTTTCTATTACATTCAAGTCTGTGGCAGAGACTTTTGTTCATGCTGCGTATTGGCTGCTAGGTTAGTGAGAGAAACCTATCCGAGCGGGCAAAGATTCAACTCTAAAAGGAGAGTACATTCATCTACAAGATTACAATTCCTAATACTACACTAAGAAAAGGTATTTGAACTTCCCTGCAACTCTTCTTCTACCTCTTTCCTGCTACTTCCTTCAGTTACTCTTATTAAAACCTTGGAAAAGATACTCAAGTGTCCAATGCCTACATTGTCTGGTATTAAGCTCAACAGGACCCTAGATCCGGTTCCGGTGAAATTGAGGTAACGAAGGTGACAGTAACAGCCCGCTTTAAACCAGCAGCTCCACCGAGAGTTATTGCTACAGACAGATTTGTAAACAATATTTGAGAGAAATAGGCCTTTTGTGTACATAGAAAAAGTCATAGATCTTTAAGTTCAGCTCATGTTAAATAGGGGCAAACACAAAAGTGTTGCATTTATAATATTGCTCAGTGTATATATATATATATATATATATATATATATATATATATATATATATATATATATATATATATACATACTGTATATATTTTGCCAGTTCTATGTGGAAAGAGTTAATGACGCAGAATTCTCATCCAATCAGGTTGAGGGGCTTCTGGGCATTTGTATCATTCAGAGGAAACTGACTTTTCATTTCAGTTTCCTCATCAGTGAGTAAAAGCTGGTTTGGGACCTGGAGCCTGGTGATTTTTTAGATATCTGGATGGACTGAAATCTCCAATCCTGGGTCTGTGTTTTGAGAACCACCAGCACATTAATTGGGCTGGTGTGTGCTGGGCTTTTAGGAGAGACCCGACTAAGGTTCTGGGCTCCACATCGGCAGACAGAGGAGGTCGCTGCCAGGAGTCAGGAGGGTTCCACCTAGGAAAGACAGGTGGGAACCAGAGCAGCGAAAGGCTCATCCATGTCTTTATAGACCTTACTTTGTGCACTGGTCCAAATCATGTGATGGAGGGGGATTATGGTGTTCACTTAGTTCCAGTGAAGGGAACTCCTAAAGGATATGTAAAGGTTAGTTTAAAAAAAAAAACAAACATGTCATTCTTCCCTCCTCTGTGCAGTTGGTTTTGCACAGATTGGCCCTGATACTCCTCTTCTGGGGTCCCTCAGCGGCACTCCTGGATCCTCCTCTTCTCGAGTGCCCCGTTGGAGAGCCGCTCTGCCTCGGGGCACTCATGCGGGCGCGCTCCCGCGTCCTGCTCCATTGACACAGACAGCAGGACTCTGCCCCACCCCTGGCTCCCGCGTCATTTGATTTGATTGACAGCAGCAGGAGCCAATGGCTGCGCTGCTATCAATCTATCCAATCAGGACCCGAGACACTGGCTGGAGAATGCATTAAGGTGAAAAACCTTGAGGGTTTACAACCCCTTTAAGGCGTCCGCATACCAAGACATTTTGGACAATTTCGTGCTCCCAACTTTGTGGGAACAGTTTTTGCTGTTGTGTTGAAGAAAAGAGATTTTTCCACTTTGCTGCAATTAAGCATTATTTTGTTTGTCTTTGGAAAAGAAAGGCTTTTTCTATATTATATGTCTGCACTGATGATCCCTGAACTTTACATTTGGTGCTAGGATGCGAGAAATCTTTCTGCAGCCAGTAATTTACGTCATTAAAACTGACATTTAACCCCTTTAAATATTAAATAAATCTAAATGCCCAAGCACAATTTTAAAACTTTGTGTTAGTAAACCTGTACATATCATCACAACTACTTTGTGCATCCAGGTGGATTATACCTGTTTTTTTCAGGACAAATTGGGCTTTCATTTGGTGGTAAATGGTAATGGATATCTCCTGATTTTTTTTTTCATTATCAAAGGAAACTGGCCCAAATTAGTACATAAAAATCTTTTTTTTTGTTTTTTACACTTAGCTGTATATTTCTTGCCACTACCATAACCCACCACCAAAAAACAACCCAAATTAAATTCTCCTGACAATCGCAGTGATACCACGTATGTTAGTTGTTGTTTGTATCCATAGTACAGCCCAAAAACATTAGTGCCCATTTTGCTTTTTTATCCTACCTAAAACACACTGACACTGCTGGCGGGCAAATTCTGTTGGGATTATTCACAGCAGAAGCCGATCTGAGGGTGTCTGGCACTCAATGTCTGCCGGCACTCAACACTTATCGGCCAGAGACTCAGAATGGAGCTCTGTCTATGTAAACAAGGCAGGGTTCCGTTCTGACAGGGGGAAAGGGCTGGATTCTGTGTTCCTGCAAATGAACACAGGAACAAAGGAACTAAAATTCATCTCTTCCCCTAGTAAAGCCAGCACACATAATAGACATAAACACTGGCTAGGCACACAGCTAACCCTGTGATTGCCCCCCTTCCCAGCCAGTGTCATTAGTATAGTGACAGTGTATATTTTTAGCACTGATCACTGTATTAGTGTCACTGGTTCCCACAAAGTGTCAAAAGTGTCAGTTAGTGTCAGAATGTCCCCTGCAATATCTCAGTCCCGCTATAAGTCGCTGATTGCTGATTGCTAGTATAAAAAAACACACAAAAAACCCAGTATATATCCCATAGTTTGGAGATGCTATAATCTTTATATAAGCTCATTGGGATTTTTTACCAAAGACAAGTAGCAGAATACATATTGGCCTAAATTTATGAAGAAATTTTATTTATTTATTTACTTTTTTATTGGATATGTTTTATAGCAGAAAGTAAAAAGTAATGTTTTTTTTTTTTAAATTTGTCTGTATTTTTTGTTTTGTTTTTAGTGCAACAAATAAAAAAACGCAGTGGGGATCTAATACCACCAAAAGAAAGCTCTATTTGTAGGAATAAAAGGAGTTACTTTTTTTTTGAGTACAGCGTTGCGTGACCGCGCAATTGTCAGTTAAAATAACACAGTGCCGTATCGCAAAAAAAATAGCCTGGTCATGAAGGGGGGTAAATCTTCCAGGGGTCAAGTGCTTAAGTGGCTTTGGGACACTCCTATTCGTATTATAAGTGCCCCCACAGCTGCTTGCTGTGGGGACACTTGACAGGAGGGAGGGGCCAGGAGCGCCAGCGAGAGGCCCGAGAAGAGGAGGATCTGGGCTGCTCTGTGCAAAACATGTTTGTTATTTTTAAACCAAATAAAAAAAAAAAGAGACTTCATTATCACTTGAAGTATCGTAGTTTGTCACTATTTCACAAGCATGCACAGTTGTAGGTGTGACATGTTAGGTATCTATTTACTTTGTGTAACATCATCTTTTATACTTTACCAAAAAATTGGGTTATATATCATGTTTTTTTGCATTAAAATTAACCACTCGCCGACCACCTGCCACGGTTTTACTGCGGCAGAATGGCACGGCTGGGTGAAACGACGTTATGTAACGTCGCTTCGCCCTGTGGCCACTAGGGGCGCGTGCGCCCGCTGCTTGCCCCGGAGCTGATGCAAGTGCCCAGCGGTCGCGATAACCGCCAGGCTCCAGGGAGCGCTCGTGACACACCGAGAACCGGGATCTGTGTGTGTAAAAAGTTTCTGGCTCTCTGAGGGGAGAAGAGACAGATCGTGTGTTCATACACAGTATGAACAATGATCTATCATCTCCCCTACACAGTCCCCTCCCCCCTTCAGTTAGAACACATATGAGGGAACACAGTTAACCCCTTGATCGCCCGCTAGTGTTAACCCCTTCCCTACCAGTGACATTTTTACAGTAATCAGTGCATTTTTATAGCACTGATCGCTGTATAAATGACAATGGTCCCAAAAATGTGTCAAAAGTGTCCGATGTGTCCGCCATAATGTCGCAGTCCTGATAAAAATTGCAGATCACCGTCATTACTAATAAAAAAATAAAATAATAAAAATGCTATAAATGTATTCCCTATTTTGTAGCCACTATAACTTTTGCGTAAACCAATCAATATACGCTTATTGCGATTTCTATTACCAAAAATATGTAGAAAAATACATATCGGCCTAAACTGAGAAAAAATTAGCTTTTTTTTAAAGAAACATGGGGATATTTATTATAGCAAAAAGTACAAAATATTGTGTTTTTTTCAAAATTGTCGCTCTTTTTTTGTTTATAGCGCAAAAAATAAAAACCGCAGAGATGATCAAAAACCACAAAAAGAAAGCTCTATTTGTGGGAAAAAAAGGGACATCAATTTTGTTTGGGTGCAGCGCTG
Source organism: Aquarana catesbeiana (assembly GCF_042186555.1). Taxonomy (NCBI): domain Eukaryota; kingdom Metazoa; phylum Chordata; class Amphibia; order Anura; family Ranidae; genus Aquarana; species Aquarana catesbeiana. Next base: position 666,073,862 of record NC_133327.1, on the reverse strand, counting down.
TACGTCCGTGCACTTGTCAGTTAAAACAACGCAGTACCGAATCGCAAAAAATGGCCTGGTCATTTAGCAGCCAAATCTTCTGGGGCTGAAGCGGTTAAAAAAAGTGTATTTTTTTTTTTTTTTTCAAAAAAGCATTTGAAAAACTGCTGCAAAAATACAGCGTGACATAAAAATTGCAACAATCGGCATTTTATTCCCTAGGGTCTTTGCTAAAAAAATAAAACTATATAATGTTTGGGGGTTCTAAGTAATTTTCCAGAAAAAAAAATCAGATTTTTAACAAAAAGTGCCAGAAAAGGCTTTGTCCTAATTATTATTATTATTATTATTATTATTTGCAAATGGTGGAATTCTCCTTTAACATAAAAATATACCTGATGATGGGTCAACTTGCAGATTATTTTATTATTTTTATTTTTTGGTAGTTTGCCTCTTTTTTTCATAACATTCATGCACAAGACAGAATTTCTCCTTAAGGACTGAAAATAGACGCTCTAATAAAAAAATAGACAAACAGAAGGCGAAGCGTGCATATTGACATCACAGGTGAATAGCTGGCAATTTCCAGTGCGTTTCCGTCTCCTCCGTTCTGACAGCAGGATGTCTCACTCTGACTGGAGAATGAAGGGATTTATGTAGAAGACTTGAGGCAAGAGGTAGAATCTGTTCTAACTGCTGGAATATTGGTTTGTCTAATTCACGCTGCTTCTGCTCATCCTTCTCCACCTGCTACTCCTCATTGTCCAGCTGTTTCTCTTCCAAAACAAATTTTCATTTTCGGCTTTTCCAAACGCTGCTCTATTTTATTTTGGGTGAATCCAGTCAAGGTCCTAATCACAGTAAATAAAACACAGCCTTGTTTGAATAATGCAATAGGATTAGGCGTCTTTTTTTTTTTTTGAAAAGTAAGATTGCTGTTGCCACTGTGTGGGTCTGAAAGGAGTTCCAGGCAACTAATAAAAGAACTCTGTGAGCTGCTGATGGTCTGTTTTAGAGGTAGAGAGACCACTGAATTTACCTTAACCGCTTGCCTACCAGACGCTTTCACCCCCTTCCTGCCCAGGCCAATTTTCAACTTTCAGCGCTCTCACTCTTTGAATGACAATTGCGCAGTCATACAACACTGCACACACACGGCATTTTTATCCTTTTTTTTTCACACAAATAGAGCTTTCTTCTGGTGGTATTTAATCACCACTGGGGTTTTTATTTTTTGCTAAACAAACAAAAAAAAGACCAAAAATTTTGAACCCCCCCCCCAAAAAAACTGTTTTCATTGTTTGTTATAAAATTTAGGAAACAGGTAATTTTTCTCCTTCACTGATGTGCACTGATGAGGCTGCACTGATAGGCATTGATAACGTGGCACTGATGGGCACTGATCAGGAGGCACTGATAAGGCTACACTGATAGGTGGCACTGATGGGCACTGATAGGTGGCACTAATGGGCACTGACAGGCAGCATTAAAGGGCACTGATAGGTGGCACTGATAAGTTGCACTGATGGGGACTTGATAGGCTCTGATAGGTGACACTGATAGGCACCTAATAGACACAGGCTGACTTACACATAGGAGGGGATGGGGGAGCTGGACAAGGAGTTTCCAGGGCTCTCCAAGGTAAGCTGAATTCCACAAGCCCTCTGCCCTAAGTGACTCCCATCACAGGCAGCACTGATAGTTGACACTGATGATGAGGCACTGATGGGCACTGATTGGCAGCACTAATAGGTGGCACTGGTGGGCACTGATAGGTCGCATTAAATGGCACTGAGAGGTAGCACTGATAGGTGGCACTGATAAGTTACACTGATGGGCACTGATAGGCACTGATAGGTGACACTTATAGGCACCTAATAGACACAGGGTGACTTACACATAGGAGGGGGTGGGGGAACTGGACAAGGAGTTTCCAGGGCTCTCCAAGATAAGCTGAATTCCACAAGCCCTCTGCCCTAAGTGACTCCCATCACATGCAGCACTGATAGTTGACACTGATGATGAGGCACTGATTGGAACACTGATGGCCACTGATAGGTGGCACTGGTGGGCACTGGTAAGTGGCAATGGTGGGCACTGCTTAGCAGCAGTGACTGTCAGTGTGCAGGACCGATGTTCCGTTTACACAAGCCAGTAATGAGCTTATTGTTATCTCCTCACGCTATTAGCGTGAGGAAAAAAAAAAGCAGATTGCCAGCTTCTGTGAACATCATGTGATCAGCTGTCATTGGCTGCCAGCTGATCACGTGGTAAAGGGCTGGGATTGGCCCCCTACGCCAATCTGTGATCAGCCGAGTTTCATGGACTCGGTGATCAAAGAGTGAGCCGCCCGCTCCCTGCAGGGGGTGCGTAAGCACGGGAGGATGAACATGGTCGCCCTCCTGGCAATTTAGGCCTGCACTGTAGCTGTCTTTCGGCTATAGCGCGGGTGTGAAGAGGTTAAAATGACACAAAGGGTTTGGTAAAATAGAGAATGGAGGTACAGTGGATGAATGGATTAGGCCCACATTCCAGATTTGGAACAAACAAGAAAACCTCTCCCTAATGGGACTTTAACGGCCTATATTATGCAATCATCATAAGAAAGTAAATTGTCAACAGAGTGTAACAAATCAGTACAAATGTTATTAGACAAATTGTTAAAAAGAAGCAACAATAAATGGCTGGTGTACATTCAAGTCAACATGGTGCAAGGAACAATGGTGCATACAGTTCTACATATTCCCTGGACTGCCGTGATGAGGTCATCAAGGAAGAATGAGCAATGAAAACATCCGACACGTTTCAGAAGTTCATTCTTTCCTCAGGGGTGTATATTTTTATAGAATGAATCACTTATGTTGACAATAGAAAAGTGAGGGTGTCCTCTAATCGCAGTATTGATGAATATGTGTAATCAAGCTTGGGTTGTACCATCATCCAAGAAATTTATGAGATAAGGGGTTTGGGAGCCTGGTCCCCAACCAGGCCTCACCAAGGAAGAGGATGGGGGGGCAAATGGACTATCTCGGTACAATACAAAAGGGGATACAATTAAGTATATAAACAATCGTATAAAAAAATAGAAGAGTTTATTGATACATAATACATGACAAAAGATGTCGATAGTAGTTTAAAAACATAGGTGACTTGGTCATGGACAGCATTTCAACTAGTTTCGCGGACTAGGCCAATTCATCAGGAAAACATCTGCAATTTAATCGACACATAATCAACGACAATATAGTCACTCATATACAACAAGACAATAACAATACTTTTCGACAATATATAAATGTTGCAAGGGGGGAAGATGCAAGGCTGCTTACCCGAATCCCGGTGTACACGCGGCACGGGGCATCACTAGTAGGAGGGTCTCCCGCGGCGTCTGGGGGAGACTAACAAGTCAGAGGGCTGGAGTCTGGGTAAAATAAAGTGCATGGAGTAGGTAAGCTATGAACTAGATCAGAACGCATGAAAAAGGAACAAAGGGAGGAAAGAAGAGTGGTGTGGTGACTAAGTGAATGAGTTGAACTTGACTGGTGAGAAGGTGCCAGGCGAAAGGAGGATGGTGATTAGAATGTGGGCAAGTTGTGAGAATATAAACCGTGAAAACAAAAACTGAATTAGTGTAGGAAAAAACAGTGAAAACATGTGTACAGCACTGTGAAGGGTGAAGTCGGATTGAAAAAGTGAAGAGGGGGCAAGGGGATGGTGATAGGCCGCTTAAGTGGGACAGAGGAAAATTGTGCAGAGCATATGGGAAAGGGGAGGGGGGGAAAGGAAGGGGGGGAAAGGGGGATGCGGAGGGGGGAAAGGGGAAAAAGAAAAGAAAAAGGAGAGGGGGGAAAAGGAAGGGGGAGAAGGGGGAAAAAGGGGGGGAAGATGAAATGAGGGAAAGGAACGAATAGCGAAAAAATGTGGTAAATACCGCGCTGTTAAAGGCAGCTGCTAGCACCGCAAATGACAATTGCAAATAGTGTAAATAGAAAAATAATGGTGCAGCGCTAATAGCATTTGAAAAGTAAATCAAATGAAAATCTAGGTAATTAGAATAAGTAAAAAATTAGAATAAGTAAAAACCCACAGTGATGCTAATAATAAATCACAGTAATAATACAATGACTAACCAAGTGAAAAGTTCAAACATTACAAAGGTGAGACTGTAAAAAAACAAAAAAATGATAATGCAGTGAATAAACTTTGAAGAAGTTGAAAAACAATGCTGTGAAACAAAGCAAAGAAAAAAGTCCAATTTGTGACCAAAGGTGTTGATAGATGAATATATCTATAAAGGTGCATAAATCTTGCTGGCCGAAACTTGATTTTCAAACCACCAATTTAAAGTGCATAGAGAGTGAAAACAGAAAACCACCACCGATAACACTGAGGCTTACTGGAGTGGGTGGATTCAATAGGACCTACGCCCCATGAATCATTCAGGCTTGTCAGTGATTACACACCAATGATCGATGCACCTCAGTGGATATGGACGGTAGAACATATGACTATGTAGCAATCCCACTCTCCTCACAATGGCCATAGTCAACAAGAGAAAGGAGGCTCCAAGGGTATACAGTGGGGACGGAAATTATTCAGACCCCCTTAAATTTTTCACTCTTTGTTATATTGCAGCCATTTGCTAAAATAATTTACGTTCATTTTTTTCCTCATTAATGTACACACAGCACCCCATATTGACAGAAAAACACATAATTGTTGACATTTTTGCAGATTTATTAATAAAAGAAAAACTGAAATATCACATGGTCCCAAGTATTCAGACCCTTTGCTGTGACACTCATATATTTAACTCAGGTGCTGTCCATTTCTTCTGATCACTCTTGAGATGGTTCTACACCTTCATTTGAGTCCAGCTGTAATTTTGATTATACTGATTGGACTTGATTAGGAAAGCCACACACCTGTCTATATAAGACCTTACAGCTCACAGTGCATGTCAGAGCAAATGAGAATCATGAGGTCAAAGGAACTGCCTGAAGAGCTCAGAGACAGAATTGTGGCAAGGCAGAGATCTGGCCAAGGTTACAAAAAAATTTCTGCTGCACTTAAGGTTCCTAAGACCACAGTGGCCTCCATAATCCTTAAATGGAAGACATTCGGAACAACCAGAACCCTTCCTAGAGCTGGCTGTCTGGCCAAACTGAGCAATCGGGGGAGAAGAGCCTTGGTGAGAGAGGTAAAGAAGAACTCAAAGATCACTGTGGCTGAGCTCCAGAGATGCAGTCGGGAGATGGGAGAAAGTTGTAGAAAGTCAACCATCACTGCAGCCCTCCACCAGTCGGGGCTTTATGGCAGAGTGGCCCGATGGAAGCCTCTCCTCAGTGCAAGACACATGAAAGCCCGCATGGAGTTTGCTAAAAAACACCTGAAGGACTCCAAGATGGGGAGAAATAAGATTCTCTGGTCTGATGAGACTAAGAACTTTTTGGCCTTAATTCTAAGCGGTATGTGTGGAGAAAACCAGGCACTGCTCATCACCTGTCCAATACAGTCCCAACAGTGAAGCATGGGGGTGGCAGCATCATGCTGTGGGAGTGTTTTTCAGCTGCAGGGACAGGACGACTGGTTGCAATCAAGGGAAAGATGGATGCGGCCAAGTACAGGGATATCCTGGATGAAAACCTTCTCCAGAGTGCTCAGGACCTCAGACTGGGCTGAAGATTTACCTTCCAACAAGACAATGGCCCAAAGCACACAGCTAAAATAACGAAGGAGTGGCTTCACAACAACTCCATGACTGTTCTTGAAAGGCCCAGCCAGAGCCCTGACTTAAACCCAGATGAGCAGTGGCCACCCGTCCATAGATAAAAAAAGATAAAAAAGATAATAAAAGGTCCTTAAGTGTACCGTGTGCGGACGCCGGACACAGTGCGACGCCGGACACAGTGCACTAAGGGGAAGCGCCACGTTTATGCAATCATGAGATTGCAGAGGTGGCGCTGCATTTGCGGGCGTTGAGCCCGCCTTGCGGTGCTTTCCGAAGCGCCAATTAGCTTCTGCCCAGCGTTCGTAGTATATGTTACAAGGCCGGGCGGTCACTTCCTGTTCTCATTCTCCCATTGCGCCCGGGAGAAAGGAAACAGGAAGTATGAAGAAGACACCGCTGGAGAGGACAACAGCAAGGTAAGTAGTACACTACTGCTGTGCTCCCGTAGAGAACGGGGGGGTCGATGTGTCACAGGCTGCATTGGGGGACACAGGCAAGGCTGCATTGGGGGACACAGGCAAGGCTGCATTGGGGGACACAGACAAGGCTGCATTGGGGGACACAGGCAAGGCTGCATTGGGGGACACAGGCAAGGCTGCATTGGGGGACACAGGCAAGGTTGCATTGGGGGACACAGGCAAGGCTGCATTGGGGGACACAGGCAAGGCTGCATTGGGAGACACAGGCAAGGCTGCATTGGGGGACACAGGCAAGACTGCATTGGGGGACACAGGCAAGACTGCATTGGGGGACACATCAAGGCTGCATTGGGGGACACATCAAGGCTGCATTGGGGGACACAGGCAAGGCTGCATTGGGGGCATTGGGGGACATAGGCAAGGCTGCATTTGGGGACACAGGCAAGGCTGCATTGGGAGACACAGGCAAGGCTGCATTGGGGGACACAGGCAAGTTTGCATTGAGGGACACAGGCAAGGCTGCATTGGGGGACACAGGCAAGGCTGCATTGGGAGACACAGGCAAGGCTGCATTGGGGGACACAGGCAAGGCTGCATTTGGGGACACAGGCAAGGCTGCATTGGGGGACACAGGCAAGGCTGCATTGGGAGACACAGGCAAGGCTGCATTGGGGGACACAGGCAAGGCTGCATTGGGGGACACAGGCAAGGCTGCATTGGGGGACACAGGCAAGGCTGCATTGGGAGACACAGGCAAGGCTGCATTGGGGGACACAGGCAAGGCTGCATTGGGGACACAGGCAAGGCTGCATTGGGGGACACAAGCAAGGCTGCATTGGGGGACACAGGCAAGGTTGTATTGGGAGACACAGATAAGGCTGCATTGGGGGACACAGACAAGGCTGCATTGGGGGACACAGGCAAGACTGCATTGGGGGACACAGGTAAGATTGCATTGGGGGACACAGGCAAGACTGCATTGGGAGACACAGGCAAGGCTGCATTGGGAGACACAGGCAAGGCTGCATTGGGGGATACAGGCAAGGCTGCATTGGGGGACACGGGCAAGGCTGCATTGGGGGACACAGGCAAGGCTGCATTTGGTGGACACAGGCAAGGCTGCATTTGGTGGACACAGGCAAGGCTGCATTTGGTGGACACAGGCTGCATTTGGTGAGACACAGGCTGCATTTGGTGAGACACAGGCTGCATTTGGTAAGACACAGGCTGCATTTGGTAAGACACAGACTGCATTTGGTGGGACACAGGCTGCATTTTGTGGGACACAGGCTGCATTTTGTGTGACACAGGCTGCATGTAAGGACGGACTCCGCTGGGGACACCTGATGGCATCTGGTGGCAGGCGATGTGGCTAGTGACACGCTCAGGGCTCCCACTGATTCTGCATTATGGTGAGTTGAATGATTTCATTTAATATTACAATGTAATAATAGAATTAATGCGCTTCAATTATCCTGACACCATAACAACCATGGTGCCGGGATGATTGAAGTGCTAACACCAGGTCTTTGGAATATCTTTATCTGCTGATTGTTAAACTTTCTAGAATACACATATTTCTATTGTTGTGTAGGATCTGGGCCTGCTGTCCCTCCATCCCTCTCTCCCTCCATCCCTCATTCATCTCAGATGCTAACCACACCACCTTAGAGCCACGCTCACTATTTTGCTGAAACCACTCCTATTTTCACCAAGTGGGAGGGGTCAAAAAGGAAGAGCGGGGTCTGGCGCCCCCCCATCCTAAAACTTCACCAGCCGCCACTGCAATTGAGCATCTCTGGAGAGACCTAAAAATGGCTGTCCACCAACTATTACCATGCAACCTGACAGAACTGGAGAGGATCTGCAAGGAGGAATGGCAGAGGATCCCCAAATCCAGGTATGAAAAACTTGTTGCATCTTTCCCAAAAAGACTCATGGCTGTATTAGATCAAAAGGGTGCTTCTACTAAATACTGAGCAAAGGGTCTGAATACTTAGAACCATGTGATATTTCAGTTTTTCTTTTTTAATAAATCTGCAAAAATGTCAACAATTCTGTGTTTTTCTGTCAGTATGGCGTGCTGTGTGTACATTAATGAGGAAAAAAAATTAACTTAAATGATTTTAGCAAATGGCTGCAATATAACAAAGAGTGAAAAATTTAAGGGGGTCTGAATACTTTCCATCCCCACTGTATATTGTGGTATGGATTTATATATAAATGGTCAAAAAGGAATAAAAAATGCACATAGCGTGAATCCACATAACAAAAAATAATATTTGTAAAAATGAATAGTTACACTCACATTTTTGATTAGTAAAACAAACGCTTGTCTATCCAATAAGATAACGCAATTGGAACAGTAGGCTCGATCAAACGCGTTTCATCCACAAAGGTATCGTCACCCCAGACGATATCTTTGTGGATGAAACGCGTCGGGTCGAGTCTACTGTTCCCATTGCGTCACATTATTGGATAGACAAGCGCTTGTTTTACTAATCAAAAATGTGAGTGTAACTATTCATTTTTACAAATAATTTTTTTTTGTTATGTGGATTCACGCTATGTGCATTTTTTATTCCTTTTTGGCCATTTATGTATGAATTTATACCACAATATATACTCTTGGAGCCTCCTTTCTCTTGTTGACTGTGGCCATTGTGAGGAGAGTGGGATTTCTACATATTCATATGTTCTACCGTCCATATCTGCTGAGGTGCTTCGATCATTGGTATGTAATCACTGACAGGCCTGAATGATTCATGGGACGTAGTGTTATCAGTGGTGGTTTTCTGTTTTCACTCTCTATGGACTTTAATTTGGTGGTTTGAAAATCAAGTTTCGGCCAGCAAGATTTATGCACCTTTATAGATATATTCATCTATCAATTTTGGGCACAAATTGGACTTTTTTGTTTGCTTTGTTTCACAGCATTGTTTTTCAACTTCTTCATAGTTTGTTCTTAGTTGCTTCACTGCATTATCATTTGTAATGTTTGAACTTTTCACTTGGTTATTCATTGTATTACTGTGATTTATAATTAGCATCACTGTGGGTTTTTACTTATTCTAATTACCTAGATTTTCATTTGATTTACTTTTCAAATGCTATTAGCGCTGCACCATTATTTTTCAAAGGGAAGTAATAGCGAAATAGAGAGAGGGAAGGAGGGGAAGGGGAAAAAAGAGGGAGAGGGAAGGGAGAAAGAAAGGTAGAGGAAAGGGGGAAGGAGGGGGGGGGGAGAGGAGAAGGGAGAGAGGGGGGAAGAAAAAAGGGGGATGGGGTGAAGAGAGGAAGGGGGAGGGGGGAGAGGGAAGGGAACAGAAAAGAGGGGGGAAGGAGGGAGGAAAAAAGAGAGGGGGTGACGGGGAAAAAAGGGGGGGGGAGAAAGAAAGAGGGGAGGGAGGGGAGGGATTGGGAAGGAAACAGGAGGGGAGAAGGGAGGGAAGAGGAGAAAGGAGAGGAAAGAAGAAAGGGGAAAGGAGAAGAAAGAGAGGAGTGACAGAGGAGTAGGAGGAAGGGAAGTGAGACTGCAAAATTGAACCAGAAAAGTGGAGTGATGGTGAGTCGAGTTGAGAGTGTGAAATAAATGTACATGGTGTATACCTAGTTTGCAAATTGCAATAGATAAAGGAGCCCGGAAGGAGAAGTCCCACTGATAGGGGATACCAGGAGGTACCGATGGAGGGGGTACTCTAAGGAGAGGGTGAGAGTGCACATTTGCACTGACACAACGCTCTCACCCACCTGCCCTGTAAGGGGAGACAATGTGCCCATGGTTAATAATTTAGGAAATAGATCCAGTATAATAACCCTCAGATACAGAGGGCTATACAGGGGCCGCTAAAAGTGCCTAGAATTGAAGATGTGTTGACAATAGTTAGAATTTGCCTACAGCAGCCAAAGAATTATTAAAAACAGTCAGTGATGTCCATCGCATTGCCCCGGGGAGAGGTGTAGTTTCAATATTAGAAACACCCAAGTGAGATCCAGCAAGACCTGCTGGGTTGCACCCCAGGATAGGGGAAAACACAAAAACAAAACTGCAATTAAATCTGTGAAAGGAGGAAAGTGCAGTCCCCTCGGTAGGAGGACGCCACGTGTCCTCTCTCCTGGATCAGAACCATGGATTAAGCTTGTTAAGACTTGCAGTTGGGGGTGGTATAATCACCCGGTTGAGCTGTGTTTTTACCACAAGCCACGGCCGCAATGCTTTGCAGCCACATTCAAAATTACCATTCCTGCTGCCTGCAGTAGTGATAGCATCTAGCCATGGGGGGCCATGCCGCAAACCTGGTCCAATGGATACGGTTGCAGCACAGTCATGCAGCATTTGTTAGGTTAAAACAGGCAGTGAGGAGGTAACATTATTGCCTCCTTACAGGCACTACTTAAACTGGCAATTGCGCAGTCATGCAACACTGTATGCAAATTAACTTTATATAATTTTTTGCACACAAACAGAGCTTTCTATGGGTGGTATTTGATCACCATTGTTTCTTTATATATATATATATATATATATATATATATATATATATATATATATATATATATATATTTTCTACTTTCTGTTATAAAATATATCCAATAAAATCAAATTGCTTCAGAAATGTAAAATATTTTCTACTACATGTCTTTGTTAAAAAAAATCCCAATAAGTGTATATTAATTGGTTGTGTTAAGTTATATAATCTGCAAACTATGGTATATACACTGTATATTTAAAAATTGATCAATCCTGATGTAATAACGGCCTATCACAGCACAACATCTAATTTCTTGAGGCTCTTAAAATGCCAGGACAATACAATTACCTCCCAAATTACCCCTTTCTGGAAAGAAGACAGTCTGAGATATTTAGCAAAAGGTATGGTGAGTTATTTGAAGTTATATTTTTTTGTCAAAATTTTTTGGAAAATTAGGAAAGTTTTTTTTTTTTTTTTTTTTACGTACTGTCACCAGTGCAGCAGTACAGCGTCACCAGCTGGTGGTTAAAATGAGGTGCACTTGTTAAACCATGCAGCTTATAGTAAGTCATGTCAATATTTTTCTGCAGTGCCTGTTGTTTCATGGTTGGCTCTAGATCCGCGGACTGACTATACCAGCTTATATCCTAATAAGAATCTGAGAATTATTTGATGAGTATATCCATCTCAAACACAACAGCACAGTGTGATCACACCTGGTATTCCCTAAGAGACACACACAAGTATGTGGCTTATGCACATCTTATGTGGATCCCTGGTACAATCAGTAAAACGTACAAGAAATAAGGGAAGACAAAAACAGACCCCACATATAAAAACAATCTTTATATAGTTACATAGTTAGTCTGGTTGAAAGAGTACATATAAAATGGGGAAAAAAAATAATAAATAATACAATCCTATATTCACAATCCTATACCCACAGTTGATCCAGAGGAAGGCAAAAAAAAAAAAAAAAAACTCCAGCAAAGCATGATCTAATTCAACCTGAGGAAGGAAGCCATGCCTCCGAAACATGTTGTCATGGCAACTCTATGACGTCCTCACTCTCTTCCCCCCTGTATCCTGCTCGTGTGGGTTCATGTGTCCTCAAAGTGCAGCGCCGGCTGGACCAAACACATGCGCATTAGGATCTGCACGTTGAGCGTGGTGGTGGATAGGATCCACCACCACGTGCTAGGATCCGGGCAGCTAGGTTGAACGTCCGCGGCTCCCCCTTTTCCCTGTCGGGATTTTGAGGTGGTCATAGGAGCGCGGCCACAGTGGCATCCTTATGCTGTAGCTATCTTCACACAATGTGAGTTTGACCATTGTAGTGTTTTTAACTTTACCATATTAAAACCGTGTTACACTAGGGTGGCTTTGCACTCTCTTCTTTTGTGTTTTGTCTAATTTGCTCCAGCAGGGAAAAAAAATTTCCTGATCGCTCGAAAGGCAATATAAAATTAAAATAAAAATTCTTTAGGCTAATCACCAACTGTCCACTCCAATCTGACGAAGATCTCCTGCTCTTCAACCCCATTGTCACCTCCTCCCATGCTTGATTACAGGTCTTCTCCAGAGCTTCTCCCATCTTCTGAAACTTTTGTATCCCAACCTGTCCAGCTATCTCCTACTCTATCCATCTGAAACATCTTCTCCTCAGGAAATCCTATCTCCTAATATTAAAAGTTCAATTTCTACTTGCTCCATAAACTCACCTCTTACAATCATTTAGACATGTACAATTTGTTTTGTAACTAATCAAAATTCGGCTGAATCCTGCATCTTTCCTACATTCGGATGCATCCGAATGTCCGAAGAAAAAAACTGATTTTGAACGAATGCAAAAGAAATAATGAAAAAAATGATGTAATTTGTTAATTTGTTAAAGGTCTAATGAAACAGCAGGTTGACTTGGAGTAAATCTTACAGCCCAATCAGCTGATTAATTTTGTGCTGGAGGTTGGATTACTAATACTGGCAAAGTGCATTCCTGAGAACTGAGTGAGAAGGGTGTTGTATTTGAGCAGAGGAGACCAGTTTTGAGCAGCAGCAGAAGAGATATTGTCATTGGGACTGGTTTACTAAAACTGGAGCACTGCATGGTTTCTATGCAGAGTTGCACCAGATTTTGCTGTCTTCAGTTTCAGTAAATAAACCTCACTGTGTGTTAATGGATTCAAGCTCTAAACATTTGGGTACCTCCGGGTACCAGCAGCAGTGACACAGCACAACCACTGGCAAAGTGCATTCCTGGGGAGGGTGTTGTATTGCATTTGAGCAGAGGAGACAAGTTTTGAGAAGCAGCAGAAGAGACATTGTCATTGTGTATGTGTTAATGGATTCAATAAACAAATGACTTTCCGGATTAGGATTTGTTACCACAAATATATATATACATAAATAACGAATTATCCGAAAACTAAACAATAAAAAAAATCGATTTGTTATAACGAATATCTATACTCTACAGAAATAACGAATTATCCGAAAACAAACAAACGTAACATAACAAATATAACAGAATATAACAGAACATAAAACATGTATTTTACGAATGAAAACAAAACAAGTCTACACAAGTCTACAATTATTACCTTTTGTATGACTTGCCACTCCCTTGAACATGTTCTTATAAGAAGGATCCTCCTAACCCTCTTATATTTAATTGTGTTGTAGCTGTACAGTTTCCCTTTCCCCTTACTTTGGAACTATATAAACCCTGTATAATAATATTGATAAAAATAATGATATTATGAATAAATGCAGTCAATTGATTAAAATGGGAGGAGAAAAAAATGTCCTTCTTGTATAGATTTTTCGGTAGTCTAGGAATTCAGATACCTTCTTATGTCTATATACATTGTTACTGCTGTTCAACTCCTTAACCCAGCCATCCGTAATCCCTATATTTACATTTCTCAGCATGATGGCCTGTGCTACAGATTCACTAATAAATGTCCTCAAGCAGATATAGAAGCCACTCCACCCATTCCAGCCACTAGTTCTGTGACAATGCCATATCTGACAAAGGCCCCCTGAGATACAGCAATCAGGAACCAATCAGCATGGTTATCTATAGTAAAATGAATATATGTTAGTAGTCATGCTGGTAAAAATACATAACGAATAATAAATTGGCTGAGGTACTTAGCTTTCCTAGAAAAAATAATATTTTTTACTGATTCAGTGGGATTTATGTTTAAGCACATAAAAATGGGATTTCAAAACAGCATCAAATGCTTTACAACTATGAGTATACAAAGTTCTAACCACTAAAGGATGTTTCAGGAACATTTGATCCAGAATGTTGATCCAACTACTTTTTATGATGGAAGCGGTGGCATATTGAAGGGAGTTAAGAAGTGCATAGGACCCCCACAGTTCCCGTAATCCCACACCCCAGAGGTTTCACTTCCAGTTTTTTTCAATATACAGTCATTGGCCACCGCTCACAACCAGCCATATTTTTACAGTATATTCCAAAAAGGTGTGCCACTTCCTCACACCAACACCCCTCTAAGGACTGCAGACAGATAATTTAAAATCAGCTAGGCTGTACTTTGTGTATAAGAGCTGCCTCTTCTGTATTCATCCTTACTGAGCTTAAAGGAAAAGTATAGCCAATGCTATCCTAAAGGTCACAGGAGTGCAGTTCATTCTGCACTCCTGAAACCTGTTTTGAGGCTACAGCAGGCTGAAGCCCACTATCGGCTGACATCACAGAGCAGGTTAAGGCTCTGAAAAGATCCCCACCATATGGTCAGAATCTGCCCAGGAGCTTGGACTGATAGCTTACTCAGCCTCCCAGCGATCCGCTCATGGGGATCTCCATGAGTAAGCTACGGTGGGCAGGGTGAAATGCAGTAGGGTTCCAGGCTGAGAGCCATTCACTACCATACAGCAGGTCTTGACTTAAAGTGGTGTTTCGGCCAAAATTATACTTTTTAAATAAAAATACCCCTATAATACACAAGCTTAATGTATTTTTGTAAAGTTAGTCTGTAAACTAAGGTCTGTTTTGTTAGTTTATAGCAGTAGTTTGTTATTTTATAAACTTACAGCAGGCCGTGGCCATCTTAAGTGTGGGCATCTGAAGCCAGACTGTATTTCTTCCTGGATCTCATCCTTGCAGATCTCGCACATGCTCAGTGCAGCACAAGCAGTGTAATAGGTTTCAGGTCAGGTTTCCATAGCAACGGCAGTTTCAGAGGAAGTTGCCGCCCCTTCCCAGAAGGCATTGCAAACAGGAAATGATGCAATGGGCCGCGGCCAGGGAGGAGGAAGTGAAAAATGAATACAGCAGATATACAGTAGGTGCTGAGAAAAAAATAAAAAAATATCCAATTTGTTTACAGTGCACAGTTTAGTGACGGATGCTGAAGAGTTGTAAAAGTGGGTGGAACTCCACTTTAATGTGTGGCTCCGGGGACACTCTGTCAATCTCTACCATTATTCTGTTCAACGTTTCGATGGATTGTAGTTCATCACTGTCAAGGCTTTTAAAATAGAATAGGACATATTCCTGCTCAAATGCTCAAAGCCCATGTGTAAAATAATGTCCTGGTGTTTTGACGTCATTTCAAGCATGGCTCCGAGTGTATTCCACGCTGGTTCCTTCACCTTGAGGCATGGTCCTGGCTGGCTTCTCCATCTACCC
The DNA here is from genome assembly GCF_042186555.1 of Aquarana catesbeiana. Taxonomy (NCBI): domain Eukaryota; kingdom Metazoa; phylum Chordata; class Amphibia; order Anura; family Ranidae; genus Aquarana; species Aquarana catesbeiana. The sequence goes on along the minus strand of NC_133327.1, from coordinate 666,058,598 downwards.
TGCCGCTACACCGCTGAGCCCCCTGTGGTATATTCATGGGCTTCCCTGAGTAACCAGGGACTCTTCTCATTTACATGCTAATTTTATCCTATACCTTGTGAGTAGCCATTTGGCTGATGTGTTTAATAAATCCCAGTTTTAATCTACCTGCTTCACTTAGTTTGGCGCACCTTGTTGTTCTTTTACTTGTCTTCCAGAGAATTGCCTCGCTCTTAAGGGAGCTGCCACTAGTACTGCCATAGCACTCCATTGGACTCTTTACTAACTCTGATTGTGTCCGCATTTGACTATCCAGGATTTTTTTGTGTCTTTTAATGAATACTTTGTGACATAATTTTCTTTTATTTTGAAGTGTCTCTGTACCAATTCTTGCTCCATTCTCCTTTTTCCATTTGCTCAAAGCCCATGAGTGCCTCTACTACTTTCTATTTACCTGTTACTGATGTTACTTCTGATTTCCATTGATTTTGCCATCATTGAATTCTTGATGAAAAAGGGGTGCAGGCTGTCTGACATCATTAGAAGGCTACAGAATGTTTAAGGAGATGACACCATTGACATAAGCAATGTCTTTTCATTGGTGACTCTTGTCCATGGTGTCATCTCTGTAAACATCCAGTAGCCTTCTGTGGATTTTGGAGAGCTTCAATGTTGAACTCGGTGAAAGCACAGAAAGCACGTTGTTTCTGCTTGGAATCAATAATTTACCTGCAATGAAAAAGAAGAAGAGTTCCTATAGAGGAAGAGTTACCAACATGTGAATTTTGAAGGACCCATGTAAGTTAATAAAAAAGTTATGCCCATTATTGCAATAGTTTCCATACAGCCATACAGATTCCATATATATATATATATATCATATATATCACCCAGCTATCCGTCATTTGAAAGAACCTTCCTCTTTCCCCCTTAGTTGTCTTTCCTTTTTGGACTGATGTATAGACCTCGAATAAAAAGTATAAGAGGTATAGACCTCTATTTATCAAAAGTATTATAGTGCAACAAACCTTTTACCCAACCTTTAAATATTTGCTTTTGATATTTGAAAAGCAGGTATAAAGGACAAATAGTGGTGAAATCTGTTTAACCAATGATTTGTTCCCCCTAATTAACTCGGTAACAATGATTAATATCCCAAAAGGGCACAGGTTGCGTTTCTGAACAATCTTGTTAATGATATTCCTAAACATATGCAAATCTTAATCTTTTATATGTTTTTGCAGCCAAAATTTCTGTAGCGATTTCCTGGAAAACCACAATTGTAGACATAGCTGTTATGAAGCAGAAGCTCATATGGATTATGTTGAATGAAAAATTGGTTAGCTTGCTTCAGGAAAAATAAACCAGGTTCGAGAGAGTTTGGAATCCATGGTTTTGTGATTTACAGGTTTCATTGTCATAAATGGTGCTCAGTGACAGGGAGGGATGGGATCTAGGTCCGGTTTCTATCTTACTCTTTTCTACTCTTTTGTCTTTCCTCTTTATTCTTCTAGTTCACATGTAAGGCTGGGTTCACACTGCTGCGAATTCTATTGCGAATTTGAGCCGCTGCGATCGCTCAAATTCGCAAGTCATTTTAATAACATTGTTTTCCATGAGTGCCATTCCCATCAATGCGTTGCGAATCTAACCTGCGTGAAAAAAAGGTCATGTGCGAGTTTGATCCGTGTGCGATGCGAATTCAGCTCCATAGACTTCAATTGTATTCGCAATGAAAACGCAATCGGACGTTCACATCACTGCTCTATTTTTTTTTTTTGGCTTCCCCCTCCAACTCCTCCCATCCTTTTCCCCTCACAGCCACACCCTTCCCCCTCACTAACTCCCTTCCTGTTTTCTCCATGTGCTGTGCTGTTCACAGTCACATACCACAATGGCAAACAGGCGCACAAAGACTGGCATAGAGAATGAAGATCTGATAAGGCTGGTCCAACAAAGGCAATACCTCTGGGACTGCAGGGACCCACGTCACAAAGATACTGGGAAGAAGAACCAAGGATGGCAGGAGATAGTCAAGATCCTGTTTCCAGAGTGGGACAGCCTGACACCTAATGTCCAGAAAGACCTGCGTAAGTACAATTGCTACCTGCACTCTGTGCTTAGCTTGTTTACAGTTAGGGTTAGTGTGGAGCTTAGGGTTGAGCTTAGTGTTGAGATTAGGGTTGAGCTTAGTGTTGAGATTAGGGTTGAGCTTAGTGTTGAGATTAGGGTTGAGATTAGGGTTGAGATTAGTGTTAGGGTTAGTGTTGAGATTAGTGTTAGGGTTAGTGTTGAGATTAGTGTTAGGGTTAGTTTTGAGATTAGTGTTAGGGTTAGTGTTGAGATTAGTGCTAGGGTTAGTTTTGAGATTAGTGTTAGGGTTAGTTTTGAGATTCGGGTTAGGGTTAGGCTGGTTCTTGTTATGGTTAGATGTATTAATGATATGTTATTTTCAGATCTATATGTACACAAATACAAACACACACACACACCCTGTAAAATAATGTCAAGACACACATGTGAACTGTAGCTAATGTAACATTTTATTTCACACAAATATAATTTACAACATGTAGTATGTTCATCAGAGTACAGTGTTTTAATTTTTTAGGCATTAATTGCATCTAGCTGCCATGATAGCTGCCCACTTTCGGACATAAAGTACTCTGTGAAGTCGTGGCGAACATTTTCCCCACTGTAGTTGCCACGGGTTCCGATCCACGTTGGCTCTTCAAGGTCATGCATCAAACTGTCCTCAAATATGTATCCATCCCGAGCACGAACAAAATTGTGCAATGCACAGGCTGCTTGCACTGCACTGATGGCGTGCTCCATACTCAGGCAGATAGATGAGTGCAAGAAACGCCACTTATTAGCAAGTATGCCAAAAGCACACTCTACTACACGTCTTGCCCTTGTCAGTCTGTAATTAAAGACCCTCTTTTCAATGGTAAGTCCTCTTTTGGCATATGGGCGTAGAAGATGCTTGGATATAGGAAATGCCTCATCCCCAACAAACACATAAGGCTCCAGAGGTTGATTGGTTCCAGGAAGTGGTTGGCTATCTGGAAGGTTCAATGTGTTTTCACGAAGCATCTTGCCAAAGGATGAATGAGAGAAGATGCTTGAGTCAGAGCTACTTCCATATGAACCAATATCCACATAGGTTAATGAATAATTTGCATCGGCCACTGCCATTAAAACGATTGAGAAATACTTTTTATAATTAAAGTATTTAGAGCCACTACGAATTGGGCTGATTATTCGGATGTGCTTTCCATCTACTGCACCCAAACAATTTGGGAAATTGCACCGCTGCCAAAAAACTTCGGCTATTTTAGCCCAGTCTTCCCTAGTCGGCTTCTTCATCACCAACTCTTTCAACACTTGCCATATAGCTGCACACGTTTCATGCACAATCAAACTTACTGTTGATTTTCCCAGCTTGAATTCAAAATGTAAACTAGCAAATGAATTGCCAGTAGCTAGGTACCTGAAAGGAAAGAGAAGCATAATTAACAGTGTTCATGCTTTTTTTCAGTTTTCGCTCTCAAGACAAGATGGCGTAGTCTACGTGACACATACACAAAATATGTCAAAAATCAGCGGGAGACCAAGAGTGGCTCAGCTGCCTCCAAAAAAAAGCCCTACGCCTTTGCTGGATACTTAGCTTTTCTAAACCCAGTCCTGGAACTAAGGAAGTAAGCAATTATTAACTATACCTCCCTCCACCCTCCTTCTCACCATCACTCCTTCTTTCCCTATACCTCCTCAATCTACCACATTTACATTTTAGTTGGTTTTGGCTGAGATATAAATTACCCTCTATTTACACAATAATTTCTTATTAAACTTTTATATGTTACAGCACCGAATCCAGTTGGCAGGAGGAGGAAGTTATGTTTCCGGGAGACCAAGTGTAAGCCCCTGCTGAGGAGGAAATTGTGGGCTGCAGCCCTTTGCTGCAGTCTCCAATGGAGCAGTCTGGTCCGGAGGAGCCCTTTGCTGCTGAAGCATCAACGGCTCCTATTCAATCACAGTCACAGCCAAGATCTAATAGGCGCTCCAAAACAAACAGGAGAGCTCCATTGCAAGAGGAGGATGATGGCACTGGGCAGCTGATAAGCATTGTGTCCGGAATTTCCCAACAAATTGAGGCACAGCGCTGCCCTCACACTCTATTCATAATGAGTTTACTTCCTCTTGTACAACAGGTTCCAGAGGATAGATATTTTGCAATGAGAATGGCTGTCCAACAGTGCATATACTCATTCACTGTTCCCAGACATCCGTCCTCATTATCCAACCATCCTCCTCCACCCCAAAATGTACCAAACCCTTACCCTTCAAGCTTAGAAAATGTAAGAAGTATTTATGATATCAATACTTCGGACATCCCACATCCCATTCCGTCACCTATTCCGACTGTGATTTCCCCCCCTGTCAGACCTCAAAATTTAACACCACCAATGCCCCCCACCAATTCTGAAATCTCAAGAAACATCAGACCACAAAATCTACACATTGTACCGCCTTCTAGATCTAGAGCAGCCAAGAGCGGCAACTATTACACCACATTACCTCCCGTGTCCTACAATAATCCTCCAGCGGCCTCTACCATCCCTCAAATGGCATCCGGGGAGCCTCATATTGATTCACAATATGGCACCCAATCAAGACAGCTAACCTATTCGAATTATTTGAGTGCACCTTTGCCAAAATACTCAGAGGTCCCAGGGCCGAGTTCTAATATTTTTAAAAAGGGAGCAGAGACTTATTATAATCTGTGAAGAATATTGTTTTATTTTGTGTTTATTTCTTTATGTTTATATTATATTTCTGGTAAAGAAATATATTTCAGGATAGGGTGACGATACCTTTAAATTTCTGTGAAGACTATCGTTCTAAAAGATTTATGTTACATGTTATTTAAGATAGTTTGTGTTATTTAAATACTTGACATTTTCACAAAAATGTTTACTGCCTTTTTTGGCTTGTTTGATTTAAACAAAAAATAAACGTCAACAAATATGTTGGATTAGAAGATACTTTGCATTGGTTTCCTTTTTTCTATGAGATTAGGTACTAGATCTTACCTTAAGGTTACTAGTAATCGCTCTGCTGGTTCCACACTCTTCCTGAAGTTGGTGTTCTGATGTTCCAAATAGCTGTAGGTCAGTCGTAGCAATTCGTCAAAGCTAAAAGTTATATATATACAAAAAGAGTTGAGAGTGCGTAGATATGTGAAGATTCATCAGATGAGAAAGTGGGGTGAAAGGGAGGATAGCTAGGATATATCTCAAAAATGTATTGATGAGAGGGAGAGATAATGGATGAGAAGAGGGATGTACTGTGGGTTAGGGAGGGCAAGGAATACTTGGGGGTTAGGGTTGGGATTAGGGTTAGGGTTCTGGGAATGGTTAGGATTAGTGGGGGAGGGATACAGGAGGGAGGTAGGTAGGGGGTCTGAATGAATTTTACTCACCTGCTCACTGACATACGAGCGTAGTTAAAAAATTTCTCATTATGAGCACGTAGATCATTATAGATTAGCCTGAACTGGCCTCTCTCCTCCCTATTTGCTATTACAGGGTGGACCCAGTATCTTCTACTTCTCTGCATCATACTCCTCTTCCTCAACTTGGCTTTTTTCTTTTTTATCATGACTCCAGCTGTAGCAGTTACAACTGCTGCCATAACCAAGGGCAATGACTGCTGATACATGCTGACAGACAAACACACGCTCTTCTCCACACACTACCCAAACCAGGGATAGAAAAGGAAGTGATACAGCTCTTTATACGTCAGCATAAACACTGGACTCTATTGGACAGACATAAAATCGCTTGACACTCCCAATTTGACAACCAATTCGCAATGTTAGCCGTAGAATCGCCGTAAATTCGCAAAAAAAAAGGAAGAAATCGCAATGCAAATTCGCAACGCAATCGGAACAAAATCGCGTTCAATTCGCACCGCAGCAGTCTGAACCCAGCCTTAATGTGATAGTATTTTCATATCTAATGAGATGTCATTTTTGCCCTGATTGATCCAGGGCTTTACTAATTGCATTAGTGATAGAACCCTATTTCTTTTTGGGTTGAATTGCACTTTCATCTATGTCAGGAATGAGACTTTAACCCCTTCTCTGCTTTTTATCCTTTTGGTATTTGTCATCTCTGGTCTATAATGCTCTACAAAGTATTTTGTGTAAAATGCACATGTACAAATCTTTGTATAGGCTTTGTTGTTTATGTCTATGATATATGTTAACCCGAAGGTGTGTTGTGAGTAAAAACCTTTTGAAACTAACCAATGATCTTTTGCATATTAATTCCTTAAAGTCCATGCGATTGGGGGTGTAGTAGAAGTGTGGCAGTATGCTTGAGATATACACAGTATTTATGCTGTATGTATATATATATATATATATATATATATATATATATATATATATATATATATATATATATACAGCGGGTAAAATAAGTATTGAACACGTCACCATTTTTCTAGGTAAATATAGTGCTATTGACATGAAATTTTCACCACATGTGGGTAACAACCTATTAAATCCATACATATAAAGAAACCAAAACAAATACGTTCAGAAATGAAGTTATGTGTAATAAAATGGAATTACACAGGGGAAAAGTATTGAACACGCTAACTGAAATGTATTTAATACTTGATACAAAATCCTTTGCTGGTAATGAGGGCTTCAAGACGCCTCCTGTATGGGGAAACTAGTCGCATGCATTGCTCAGGTGTGATTTTGGCCCATTCTTCCACACAAACAGTCTTCAAATCTTGAAAGTTCAGTGGGCCTCTTCTATAAACTCCGATATTTAGTTCTTTTCATCGATTTTTTATTGGATTCAGGACTCATTGAAGTCAGGTGATTGGCTGGACCATTCTAGCAGCTTTATTTTCTTTCTTTGAAACCAATTGAGAGTTTGTGTTTGGGAACATTGTTAAAGTGATACTAAAGCTTCAATTTTTTTTAACAAACATGTCATACTTACCTCCACTGTGCAGTTCGTTTTGCACAGAGTGACCCCGATCCTCATCTTCTGGGGTCCCTCGGCGGCTGTCTCGGCTCCTCCCCACTTCTGATAACCCCCTCTGGGGAACGCTCTCCCAGGGGTTATCTTGTGGGCGCGCTCCCGAGTCCTGTATCCAGCGTCCATAGCCGCCGACTACAGGACTCGGCCTCGCCCCCTGGCCCTCGCGTCATTGAAGTTGATTGACAGCAGCGCGAGCCAATGGCTGCGCTGCTATCAATCTGTCCAATGAAGAGCCGAGAAGCCCGGGCAACGATCGAGCGTGGGATCGAGTGCAGAATTTTTGAGGGCTCAGGTAAGTAAACTGGGTGGCTGGGGGGCTGGTAATCATCAGATGTTTTTTCACCTTAATGCATAGGGTGCATTAAGGTGAAAAAACATGAACCTTTACAACCCCTTTAAGGCAGTACTGGGAAATAATGGTGGCCACACAAAATATTGACACTTTGGGCCCATTTTTAACATTTTCACTTGGGGCATTCTCACTTTTGTTGCCAGCTGTTTAGACATTAATGGCTTTGTGTTGAGTTATTTTTGAGGGGACAGCAAATTTACACTGTTATACAAGCTGTACACTCACTACTTTACATTGTAGCAAAGTGTCATTTCTATATTGTTGTCACATGAAAAGATATAATGAAATATTTACAAAAATGTGAGGGGTGTACTTACTTTTGTGAGATACTGTATATATACAGTAGCCTGAAGTGCCTTAACCCTCTTGGGCATGGCGTTCACCAGAGCTTGCCACTGGAGTCCTCTTCTACTCCTCAATGATGACATCATGGAGCTGGTGGATGTTAGAGACCTTTAGCTCCTCCACCTTCCGTTTGAGGATGCCCCACAGATGCTCAATAGGGTTTAGGTCTGGAGACATGCTTGGCCAGTCCATCACCTTTACCCTCAGCTTCTATAACAAGGCAGTGGTCGTCTTGGAGGTGTGTTTGGGGTCGTTATCATGTTGGAATACTGCCCTGCGGCCCAGTCTCCGAAGAGAGGGGATCATGCTCTGCTTTAGTTTATCACAGTACATGTTGGCATTCATGGTTCCCTCAATGAACTGTAGCTCCCCAGTGCTGGCAGCACTCATGCAGCCCCAGACCATGACACTCCCACCACCATGCTTGACTGTAGGCAAGACACACTTGTCTTTGTACTCCTCACCTGGTTGCCGCCACACGCGCTTGACACCATCTGAACCAAATAAGTTTATCTTGGTCTCATCGGACCATAGGATATGGTTCCAGTAATCCATGTCCTCAGTCTGCTTGTCTTCAGCAAACTGTTTATGGGCTTTCTTGTGCATCATCTCTAGAAGGGGCTTCCTTCTGGGACGACAGCCATGAAGACCAATTTGAGGCAGTGTGCAGCGTATGGTTTGAGCACTGACAGGCTGACCCCCCACTCCTTCAACCTCTGCAGAAATGCTGGCAGCACTCATAAGTCTATTTCCCAAGGACAACCTCTGGATATGATGCTGAGCATGTGCACTCAACTTCTTTGGTGGACCATGGCGAGGCCTGTTCTCAGTTGAACCTGTCCTGTTAAACCGCTGTATGGTCTTGGCCACCGTGCTGCAGCTCAGTTTCAGGGTCTTGGCAATCTTCTTATAGCCTAGGCCATCTTTATGTAGAGCAACAATTCTTTTTTTCAGATCCTCAGAGAGTTCATTGCCATGAGGTGCCATGTTAAACTTCCAGTGACCAGTATGAGAGAGTGAGAGCAATAACACCAAATTTAACACACCTGCTCCCCATTCACACCTGAGACCTTGTAACACTAACAAGTCACATGACTCCACTGTAATGCCCCGTACACACGGTCGGATTTTCCGATGGACAATGTCCGATCGGAGCGTGTTGTCGGAAATTCCGACCGTGTGTGGGCGCCATCGGACATTTTCCATCGGATTTTCCGACACACAAAGTTGGACAGCAGGAGATAAAATTTTCCGACAACAAAATCCGATCGCGTCAATTCCGACCGTGTGTGGCCTGTTCCGACGCACAAAGTGCCACGCATGCTCAGAAGAAATTCCGACACGGGACAGCTCGTTCTGGTAAACTTAGCGTTCGCAATGGATACAGCACTTTCGTCACGCTGCAATGTTCAAAATGGTTTAATACAGCGCACTCTCTTCTTCTTTATAATGTGACAAGAATTAAGTAGTTTTGCTGCTCATATTCACACACACTTCTCACAAACTTATTTTGTTACTATTTATCGGGATTCCCTCAATATATTTTGATTTCTCACATCTGACAACATATTTTTGTATATATTTTTTTTTTTTTTTGGCTTTAATGTAGAATCTTTTTTTGTGTTTCTCTTTTTTTTTTTTTTTTTTTTTGGTGATTTTGATTTGTACTCCCGAAAATGTTTGTGTGTTTTTTTGGTGTTCCCACAACACCATTGATATGTTGTTCTATTTAATCTGTAGGAGATTGTTTGGTGTTGTTGTCCCTTGTTAATTTCACATTGTACTTTAGAAATGTACCTGAATCGTCACCAACAAACTGTCCTTTTTGGATGAAAACACACACAGGAGAGTAGAATTTACCTAAAAAAATTTTATTAAGGGGTCACAACTATAAAAAAACAAAGAGGGATGCAACGCTGGAGAAACTGCAGAAATTGGCGAAAGCCTTGGACCCCCAGGGCAAACATCAATTATTTAAAAGCAAAATTGGTGGCCTGAGGAGTCCATATCTAAGGGAGTGCAGTCTGGTCCAGAAGTCACAGAGATCCGGAAAGCAGCAGATGACATCTGTGTCCCCAGGCTGTGGTCATATGAGAGACTGCATCTTCTGTCAGACCAGAATGAACCCAGGGCAATCACTCTTTGGTCTTCCTTCCACGCTTCCTTACAGGCTTTGGCTGTGGTGGTGGAGTTGTGGCAGCAGGAGGAGGAGGAGGAGGATCATCCATCTCAATGACATCCGTCTTGGGTGTTAGTTCCCCACTCACCCCCTTACGTAGGACTTTATAAATCAGGTCCTCAGAGAGCCTGCGTTGGCCCTCCTGCATGCCCTGCAATTTGGTGGCAGCCATGCAGGCAAAGGCCTCTTCAGGACTGGGGAAGGCTCTGAGGGACGCAGAAGCCTCCTGGATCAGCCTGTATGCTGAATACTGCACAGGACTGGGAGTGGCCTTCCTGGCCCTTTTGTATGGCAGGCGGAGGGGAGGAACCTGAGACTCAGTCAGGCTGCGACTGGTCCCAGGTTTCTCTTGGCTGACACTTAGCCCCGCCTCCTCCTGGCTGACACTAATCCCCACCTCCTCCTGACTGCCACTAATCCCCGCCTCCTCCTGACTGCCACATTCCACAACCTCCTCCTGGCTGAGGTCTTCCTGTGTATGAAAAAGGGACATAGTTTTAGTATTTTTTACATCAATCACACACAATTTTCACCTCCTGACTGCTGCAAATTGAATGTTAACAAATATAACAGACTATCCTTCTGAGCCCAGCATTTTGCATTCTTGTCCCAATTTTGGGTGCCCACTACTGTCTATTGATATGTAAAATACTTTTTTTAATCAGCAATTAATGATCAATAATAACATCTAGTAAACATCATTTATTTATTGACCAGAAATCTGAAGAAGAATGCTATACCTGACTCCAGCTGGGCTCCTCCACTTCTTCCTGGCTGGAAGGCCCAGGTTGGACATCGGAAGCCTCAGCTGGTATGGAAGGAAGAGTGGAAGGAAGAGTGGAGAGGGATTCCCTGACTTCAGTGTGGTCTGACAGAAATCACAGTCTCTCATAGTACCACAGCCTGGGGACATAAACGTCATCTGCTGCAGTTCCGGACCTCTGGGAATCTGTGACCTTCTTGCGCTCCCTAAGATAAGTGCTCCTCAGGCCACCAATTTTGGCTTTTAAATAAGGGATGGTTGCTGTGGGGACCACCGGCTTCACCAACTCCAGCAGTTTCTCCAGCGCTGCCTGCCTCTTCTGTTTGTGATTATAGTGGGGGTGTCTCACTTGCCACAGACAGGGCAGCTCCCTGTATTTGTCAATAAACAGGGGCAGGAAATTGTGGTCATTGAACTCATCCATTTTCTCTGCAAGACACAACACAAGACAAACCCTAATGTCAGGCCAAACTCCCCTAATCTTGTTACAATATAGGCTTCCATTTCGAAGCAGTATAGGCCCAAGTTTAGATCCTACCTTCGTTAGCACGATCGGCGTCTCGGATGCTCCTTCCTCCGCTCACAGATCGTACGTAAGACGCGCGCGTCTTACGATTTATACACACTGCACATGCATATAACTCCGCCCGCCCCTGACGTTCTTTCTAGTCTATTCCCCGCCCCTTTTCGTTCGGCGCAGTGGGGGAAGAGCACATGGCGGATAGACAGCAGGATCGTGCTAATTGTAGCAACGAGGAGGAGGAGGAAAGGCCGGAGCCTGAAACGTCCCGATCCAGAAGGAGATTAAAGGACTCAAATATGTCCTTTGGGGAGATGTTGGAGATGGTGGACATCCTGAAGAGGGCCGACTATGATGGAAAGTATGGGCCTTACCCCAACCCCAATGTCCGAAAGGCCAAGATCATGGCGAAAGTGGTCAGAAGTCTGCACCGGAAATTCGGGGTACGACGATCGAAAGATCAGCTCAGGAAGGACCTGAAATTACGAGAACATGAGCAGTACAGAAAGATCCGGAGAGTGCTGCAAAAAAGTAAGTAGTTGTGCTGTGTTCCTATTCTTTTTGTCTTTATTACGTTCGTGCTGCTCCATGTTCTTTTAGGAACTGTTGTACAGTTTAAAATGGCAACTTTCATGTTCATGGGCACATTATTCGTTAGGATCACACATTTTTATTTCGGACTATAAAATACCATTGTTTAGGCCATATGCATTTGGCCACCATTTTGACGCCCTATACTTGTCTTAAAAGAATTGGGTTGTGTAGATGGCTTTGTTACTAGAATGAAATGCAAACTAGATTCTGTGTAAGGAGAGGACACTGAGCAGCTGTTTTCACATCTGGACACTGGAGCACTAGTGTGGGACAAAAGAACACCATTTTTATAAGGGGGCCACACAGGTGCTCCAGTGTATACTATAGGGGGGGTCTCCATCTGTGAAGCTTGTACTAAACAGGTAAAGTATCGCAGATTGACAAAGGACACTAAAAAAGCTACATCTTGGAACTCTGCTAAAATAGATCATTGTACCCCACTTCCAAACAATCTTTTTTTTTCATCTTTATAGTTCTGACATTAAATATCTGTGTGCTAATTATACCATTTTTGTTTTACATAGGGGAGAAAAGACTCGGAGGACACCCCTCATCCGAGGAGACCACAGACCCCCCACCTCTGGAAGAAGGTGAACTAACACCAACACAAGATGAGCAGGAGGAGGAAGACGTGGTGGAACTAGTCACCACAACAGGTGAGTGTCTGCGACGTGATTTCACCCCATCTGAACGCTATATCAAACACAGTTCCTAAATACTGATGTCTGATATAGCCTTCAGGTTTTACCTAATGTGAACTTTGTAAGATCAAGATTTGTGTCTTTCTTGTTGGTTTTACACAGGCCTGTTTTCTATAAAATGGACATTTTGATTTTGGATAATGACACCACAAAAATTGTTATACAACAAACATGTTGGTTTGTCAGAAAAACCTTTGGTAAATGCACATGTGATTGTGCAGGTATTAAAAAGATTGTTCATCAAGAATGTGTGGATTATTGTCTCAACGCTACAACACTTTTGGGGTGATGTAATTGTTGTTTTATGAGAAAATGGGGGTTATTTCCTAAGGGCAAATCCACTTTGCACTACAAGTGCTGTTTCAGTGCAGTTGCAAGTGCACTTGTAGTGAAAAGTGTCTTTGCATTTAGTAAATAACAGCCAACAGTGCTTTGTATAAGGTTACACAATCACGACATTTTCTGGACTCCACACATTTCTGTCAGGGTCAGCTCAAACAAACACAAGCAGTAAATGTCCACAAAGAAGAGCCTGGGGGGAGATGCCTGTCGAGAACTTGAGGTCCTGCAGGCTTCTCCCTGTGGCCAAATACCGCAGGGTAGCGACGAGCCTCTGCTCCGGAGTGATGGCTTGCCTCATGCAGGTATCCTGCCTGCTGATATAGGGGGTCAGCGAAGCCAACAAACGGTGAAACACGGGGTCCGTCATCCTGAGAAAGTTCCTGAAATCATCAGGATTATTCTCACGGATCTCATGGAGCAAAGGCATATGAGAGAACTGGTCACGCTGAAGCAACCAATTCTTGGTCCATGAACTCCTCCCCACCCTGTTCATGGACTGGACTTGTGTCAAGGTCAGGACCCCAACACCAAGCCCCCGCACAGCACGAACTCCACGAGGGGTACGCATACAAAACATGGCTAGAAAACGGTCGGCTGCTCAGAACGAAGTAACAGAACGCACTGAAGAACAGCAAGGCCTGTGAAGAGCGACCTGAAAAACAGCAACGAGCGGGCAAGATCAAACAGAAAACTCTGATACGAACTGACTGCACACACTGAAGAGCAGATACAAACCCACAAGCACAAACTGAACGGCAGAAAACGATCTGAAAGCCACGAGTCTGAAAAAGCGCGAATCGTCTCTCACCAAACTTTTACTAACACGAGATTAGCAAAAGGAGCCCAAAGGGTGCCGCGCTTGGTTCTGAACCGGCCTTTTCTAGTCTCGTCGTACGTGGTGTACGTGAACGCGTGGTTGCCGATCGGAAATTCCGACAACTTTGTGCAACCGTGTGTAGGCAAAACAAGTTTGAGCCAACATCCGTCGGAAAAAATCCTAGGATTTTGTTGTCGGAATGTCCGAACAAAGTCCGACCGTGTGTACTCCCTATAAGTGTGTTTTTTTTTCTCATTTTAACGCAATAAATTATTATCAGGTTTACACTATGGAGTGTTTATATCTTTTATGCATCGTGGGATCCTTATGATGATCTGATCGGTTGGGAGGGGATCGCCTGGCATTTGTGATTGTGCTCGATGTCCTTGGAGCCATTACGCCTTACACACATTCCCTGATCCTCTGTTATGGGGGATCATGGAACTCTGGTAAGAGTTCATTTCTGCTGATCTGGTGGTGGATTCAACACAGTTTTTTATCCAGTGTTTCTGAGGATGGCTTGCTCGTATTATATGGACTTTTAATTTTTGCACGGGTGGTTTTTCATTTATTTTGTTCACTAGATTGCTTTTTTCTCTTCCACAATCCAAGTATATAAATTATGGACTTATAATTTTTTACATTAATGTATATTATCTCTTCAATCAATTACTCACGGACCTATTAACGTTTGGTTTTACTACTCAATGTGTTCATGCACATTTTAGTTTTTGGGGAGTTTTTGATTTTTATTATTTATGAATTTTCAGATGTACTTATGAGGTCAGTTTGATTTTTGGTCAATAATTTATGGATAGCGCGATACTAATTTTCCAAATCTTCTTTTTTGTATTAATGTTATACATGAGAATTGCAGCTTCTGAGGGATCACAGTTTTGGTTATAACTCCTCTCAATTTTTATTTTATTTTAATGTATTTGGTTTTTGATATTTCTTCCATATTTTAGGGAAAATGGCTAATTGGGCCGAATTTGGACATTTTCACTTAGGGGTGTACTCACTTTTATTGCCAGCAGTTTAGACATTAATGGCTGTCTGTTGAGTTATTTTGAGGGGACAGCAAATTTACACTGTTATACAAGTTGTACACTCAATACTTTACATTGTAGCAAAGTGTCATTTCTTCAGTATTGTCACATGAAAAGATATAATAAAATATTTACAAAAATGTGAGGGGTGTACTTACTTTTGTGAGATATTGTGTATATATATATATATATATAATCTCAACAATTGTTACATTTGCTAGTACTAATCTATATTTGTTGGATTAATACACATCATATTGCCCTCTGTGGAACAGATTTGCATTGAAGGTGGTTTTATTTTATATAAAAAGCCAACCATGCTCTGTTCTGTTCGCAGCCTCAGTATGCGGTTTGTAGTAATGTGACAAAACTGACACTGCCTTAGTCATACACATACCAGCTGTTCAATTTGGCTACAATGGCTCAAAATGCAACAAATAACAAAATTATCCATATGAGAAAAAAAATATATAGATACAACTGCAAAATGGAAAAAGCAAGCTCACTAGAAAACCTGCAGATTGCCAAATAAAACATCCCAATATTTTTCTCCTGAGAACTGCGCTGATTGCAAAATCTTCACATGTAAGCATGTGCTATTGTCTAGAGACATAAGCATCTTGCAAGCTTCTAATATAACATTCCAGAGAGGTGTGTATTGCTTCATCTTTGTACGAAACAGAGCTAAGTAGGCCTAGAATCCATCACATGTGTAACAGCCAATGGCCAAATTACACACACAGCAGCAGAAAGTCTGAACTATCTTAGCAAATTGTACAGTCTTGCAAAATCCCCTTAGTTGCATGGCCTGAGGGTAATGCTGTTGTAATGTGTGAGAATGTTAGAGAACATATATAAAATCATGTTAAAGCTCCTGACTGTGAATCTTTAATTTTCCCATGTTGGGAAAATGAAAAGGACCATTTAACTGCAACCCCCTCCCCGTCGGCATATAAACACCTTTTCTTCATTCCTCTACTGCTTCGTACCGCTGCCAGGAAAGAAGTGAAATAATTCCATTTACAGGCAGGCATGTGACCCATTCTTGCTTTCTCATAAGACAGTACGGCTGGTCTTGTGGTGGACGAGGAATTTACTGAAACGTATTCACACAGCATACCTAAAAAATGCTGATAATGAAGAACTCTGAAGACAGTGCAGACAGGGTTAATTATATTAGATCTTATTCCACAGACCTTTATCTACATGCAGGGTGCAGGATGCATGGATTTCAATGGGTTTTTTTTTTCGTTTTTTTTTTTAGAAGCACATGTTTAGAGCCCGAGGCCATAATTGGCTTCAAAAAAGGGTGGGCTCAGAGCACCGAGCACTGTGCCCCGAGTCCACCCAGTTGTGGAACAAGAGCGAAATAATATTTGCTATTGTCTTCCTGATTCTCCTCCTGGCCAATCAGGAAGAGGGTCCTGAGACCCAACTGGCCAGGAAGTCTTAGGAGCAAGAAGTAGCAACCCGGAGCAAGAAGTAGCTGGAGCGAGGAGCAGCAGCCCTACCCTGGATCCTCGTCATCTGCCTCTTAAGGTAAGGAAGCCTCTGATCTACGCATTCCTTTCCATCTCCTGCGGGGGGGGGGTGTTGTTGGTTTGCCACCACCCTCCCCCCCAAAAAAAAAATATTGAGCACCAGCCACCACTTTACAGCCCCTCCTAAACATTTCAAAACAAGGAGATCATGTGAGGATTCATAAGCAAGTAAAAAGCACTTAAAAAAGTAACCTTTTTTTTTTAAGTTATGCTATGTTGATGGTGTAGCGCATCCCCCGTAGGAGACACTGGTAAATAGGGATCCCCCACCATGCAAGGTACACCAAAATGTTCACAGGCCCACTTGAGACAGGAAACAATCCCACAACCTTGTATTTTTTTTGTTTTATTAGGAGTTTATAAACTTGGATGGGGATGGGATGATTATGGGATGCCCACTTCACTGGAACAAAATCTTCTTTAGGGATACTTGAACTATATACACTCTTTGCATACACTCCTCTTCTCTCTGCATACACTCCTCTTCCTCCAGCATATCACTTGCTTGCAGAAACAACAAAGGCCCAGCTGGAACACTGTTTGACAGATCTGCCAAGGCACTTTACAAATGCAAAAGCCCTTTACAGGCAGGGACTGCAGGCCCCTTTGGTGTGTAGAGAAATAGTCCCAGTGTCCAGCTACTTTCCTATGACTATTGTTTCCAGCACCACCTCTTCAGGCACTGCCAGCCCGCCTGGCTGCAGCTGCCTCTCTCACTAGCCCTCCTGGCTACTTCCCACAGTCCTCCCAGACTGTCTCACTCACCAGCCAGCCAGCTGTCTTCTCCCTGGACTTGCTATGCTAACTGGCTCCTGCTGTCCTCACTCTTTTCCCGTGCCTCTGGACCGGGCTTCTCCATGCGTTTTAAGAGGATTCTTCCAGCACTGGAGCCCCAGGCCTGATGTCACCCTCCCCACCGCTCAGACTAGGGGGCTACCCTCAAGGGCCACCAACAGCCTCCTTAGCACTCCATCTCTAGCTTCCACCCAAACTCCACACTGCCCCCACTGTCCTGACTCTGAGTATTTAAGAGGAGACTACCCCCTGCCAGCCCATTTTCTGGGGATTGGCTGGGGGCCTCCTCTATACTCCAGGCAAATCATCCTAACTTCCCTCCCATTCTTCTCCAAACTTCTCCAAGGTTCCAGCAAGTAAGGGAAGGTACCAGAAGTGCTGCCTAATGAGTCATCCAGCCTCCCTGAGTCACTCACTCTGACCTAAATTCAACATAGGCTTGGCTGCCATCCAAGCCTACATTTACCTACATTACCAAAAACCTATTTACATTTCTAGCACATTAGAGGATGCTGCAATGGGAACAAGTAACACATATAAACTGGTTTCTCAATTTGGCTGCAAAAACAGATATACATTACATTTAATCCAATGGGTCCCTTGTTCTGCAGCTGGTTGTTATAGTGGAATACTGAAGTCCTCTGCTCTCCCGCAGCTGTTGGGGTTAATCCCTGTGCTAGACCTGTTGTAGGCACTCATCAAGAGAGACAACTATGGCTGCCCTTTCTGCCCCTTCCTCCATTCATAGAAGCTTTACTTTTGCCTACAGTACATGAATGAAAAGTGATCTATGAATGGAGGATGGGTGGAGGAATGAAAGGTCCGCCTCTTGATTAGTGCTTCACAGGAACAGCACTGGTATTAACCTTCGCAGCACTGGAAAATTACAGCTGCTGGATATGGGAGTGGGGCAGAGGACTTTGAATTACCAATATTTTAGCCGACACCAGCACAAGGGACATTTTGGATTAGATGTAAGTACAGTCCCTTTTTGCTGATTTCTAAAAACATTTTTTTCCTAAACTTAGGATTGAAGCTATTAAAGAGACCTATGGTCCCAATCCTATGGTCTCTGGAGCCACTTTAACTACTTACAGACCAGAAGATTTTCCCCCTTAACGACAAGGCCGTTTTTATGCAATATGGCACTGCGTCGCTTTAACTGACAATTGCGCGGCCGTGCGACGCTGCGCCCAAACAACATTTATATCCTTTTTTTTCCCACAAATAGAGCTTTCTTTTGGTGGTATTTGATCACCACTGTGGTTTTTATTTTTTGCGCTATAAATAAAAAAATAGCGACAATTGTGAAAAAAACAATATTTTTTACTTTTTGCTATAATAAAATAATCCAAAAACATGTTTTTAAAAAACAAAATTCTTCATTAGTTTAGGCCAATATGTATTCTTTTAAATATTTTTGGTAAACAAAATTTGCAATAAGCGTATATTGATTAGTTTGCGCAAAAGTTATAGCGTCTACAAAATAGGGGATAGATTTATGGCATTTTTATTCTTATATTTTTTTTTTTACTAGTATTGGCAGGGATCTGCGATTTTTAGCGGGACTGGGACATTGCGGTGGACAGATCAGACACTTCTGGCACTTTTTTGGGACCATTGACATTTATACAGCGATCATTGCTATAAAAATGCACTGATTACTGTAAAAATGTCACTGGCAGGGAAGAGGTTAACACTAGGGGGGATCAAGGGGTTAGAGGTGCAATGTTGAACTTCCTGTGACCAGTAAGACAGTGAGAGCGATAACACCAAATTTAACACACCTGCTCCCCATTCACACCTGAGACCTTGTAACACTAACGAGTTACATGACACCGGGGAGGGAAAATGGCTAATTGGGCCCAATTTGGACATTTTCACTTAGGGGTGTACTCACTTTTGTTGCCAGCGGTTTAGACATTAATGTCTGTGTGTTGAGTTATTTTGAGGGGACAGAAAATTTACACTGTTATACAAGCTGTACACTCACTACTTTACATTGTAGCAAAGTGTCATTTCTTCAGTGTTGTCACATGAAAAGATAGAATAAAATATTTACAAAAATGTGAGGGGTGTACTCACTTTTGTGAGATACTGTACATAAGCAAAATAGTCTGACTAAAAAAAGGAAAAATTGGAGGGAGGGGGGATATAAGGAAGAAAATATATCCACCCGTACCCACAAAATGGATTATGAATGCAACGTGTGGTGGTGAGCACAGAGATTGAGCTGGGGGCATCGTCTGTCCCAGGAACTGAGGTGGTATAGTCCGTGGCACAACAACAGGAAATCATAGAAGGACGAGTGGACCTGGGAATATACTCCCCATGTAACAATGGTGATGATATATTGTACCGCAACAGGGGCATCTGGGAACAAATATGAAAAATAAAAACATGTATATATGGGGAAATAGTATTAATAAAGTGATATTGTTTTTAAGTACAGTGGAACCTTGGATTACGTGCATAATCCATTCCAGGAGAATGCTTATAATCCAAAGCACTCGTATATCAAAGCGAGTTTCCCCATAGAAGTCAATGAAAACGAAGATAATTCGTTCTGCACACATGTGGCCAGAGGTTGGGGGGGCACCTAATACTCAGGGACAGCTCGGCTGAACTCGGAAACACTCGGGAATGGAGTATTTCCGAATGTTTCCAAGTATTTCCCAGTGATTCCGAGTATTTCTGTCACCGGCGCCCCCGCACCTCTGGCCAAATGCGGTACTGCAAACCCCATTAGCTTGAACTCTGCTCGTTTTGCAAGACAGCACTCGCAATCCGAGTCAGAATTTAAAAAAAAAAAAGTTGCTTGTCTTTCAAAACGCTCGTTAACCGTCCACTGTATAAAGTTATCCCAGTGCTGATCCTGAAAAGTGATGGAAAGATGAACATGAATGTGGGGGGTAGTGGTACACCTGTCCCTAGATGCAAGCAGGGTGGAAGAGTAGAGTAGAGTAAACCAATAAGTAAAATGTCCCTCAAGTGAGAGGGAAATACTATGAGTGTATATGGAGAAGACTGAACACCAAGGTAAAGCGTAACAGAAAAAGAAAAAAGAAAGGTTACCACAGGATGTCACCGTGTGACACAATCTATGACAGAGTGCAAATCGTGTGCAGCATCCCCAGAGAACACAAGCTGAATAGAGAGCCCGTTCCAACTAGGGGGAGAATATTTACTATTCACCGCTGGCCTCACGGTAAACCACCAACGTCACGCTGGCGAGGCAAATAATGAGAGGGGAGACGTCATCACCATGTGAACATGAATCCTAGAAATTGGTATGTTACAAGTCAATACCATCATGGTATGTCTATATGTGTGTATTACGTATATATGAATGCATCAGTATTTATTTATATTTTTTACTTGCATTGTGTTGTGAGCCTATCTGTATTGTTATACGGATCAATAAATGATTTTACAGACACACAGTGCCTTTTTGCTTTCCTGCTGCATGCTTCATTTAAAGTCCCAACCCTCTCTTTCCCTTCCCTTGCATATCAGGGATTGAGGCATTGGACTTACACATCCTATACCTCATTTAAAGTCCCAAACTGTTCTCTTTTTTGTCTCCTTCACTGATGTACACTGATGAGGCTGCACTGATGTACACTGATGAGGCTGCACTGATGTACACTGATGAGGCTGCGCTGATGAGCACTGATAGGCTGCATTGATGGGCACTTATGAGGCTGCACTGATATGCAACACTGTTAGGTGGAACTAATAGGCGGCACTGATGGACACTGATAGGCGGCACTGAATGCGGCGCTGATGGACACTGATATGCGGCACTAATGGACACTGATAGGCGGCACTAATGGACACTGATAGGCTGCATTGATGGGCACTGATGAGAAGGCACTGCTGAGGCACTGATGGACACTGATAGGCGGCACTTATATGCAACAATGATGGACACTGATAGGTGGTACTGATGGAAACTGATAGGCGGCATTAATGAACACTGATAGGAGGAACTGATAGGCACTGAAAGGCGGCACTGACAGGCAGCACTGATATGTGGCACTGATAGGCAGCACTGATTGGCATTGTTGGGGCTGCACTGATTATCAGTGTAAAAGTCCCGTCACAATTGCCAGTTACCGGCTCTCCTCTCCTCACGCTGTGACAGCGCATGAGGAGAGAATTGCTGATAACTGGCAATTGTGTTTACATGTGATCAGCTATGATTGAACAGAGCTGATCACATGATCAGCTGTGATTGGTCCTTTACCCCGATCTGTAATCAGCTATATTTTAAAGGATACAGCGATCACAGAGCATGCCGGCAGCATGCCCCAGCGGGTGTGTGGGGCCATGGGAGAACACCCATGGATGTCCTTCCAGAACTGGGCGACCATGCTGTAGCTGTCTTTTGGCTATAGCACAGTCGGGAAGTGGTTAAATTACACTATGCTAGTTTTTATTGTATGATAATATTGCATCATTTTTAAGTTGCTGGATTTATTTTTTTATAGCCACTTTAATATTTTAAAATTAAATAAGCACTGACCTTAATGAATATCTGGAGTTCATGTCTGTATCTTGTTCCTTTAGTAGTTATCATTTCCCAAAAAGAGAGTTGTCTTGATATTCAATACATTACTTACTGTAGACATTTTGTTTGTGTCCAGGGAGGTGTATAGAAGACAGTGAGAGTATTTTTTTTTAGAAACATGTGCACCCTGATATTGAGAATACAAGTCTATAAATTTTGCTGAGATCCGTCAGCTGGTATTGACACCTTGACAAAATCATACTCCAAAATGAAGAAGAAAAGAAATTGCCTTGCAAACTCATCAATAATAGAGCTAACATAACTGGAAAGAAAAATGAGTGCTGTAAATATCTCTACAAGCCAGGAAAAGAAGGGATAAATCCAAACAGGAAAATGATACAAGAACTCCTACAGGCTCCAGCCTCGTTCAAGGTGTAATTTATCTCTTGTGTTCAGAAGAAATGTTGGAAATCAATGCCTCCTAAAAACATGTAAACCTGCTGAAGTTTCAGCAAAGTTGTTCTTTTTTTTTTATGGTACAAAAAACTTTAACAGCAACTTTTAAAACTTGTATGTCCCGACTGTACAATGAAGCTAGTATTGGTATATATACACATATATATATATATATATATATATATATATATATATATATATATATATATATATATATATATATATATATATATATATATATATATATGTATGTTTGATATATATTTTCTTTTGTACACCTGTTGTGGTTTATAATAACATTTCTCATTTTTATATATATCTGTGTTGTAACACATATGTCTGGAGTGGATCGTTTAACGCCCACTTTACGCTTTTCCTCTTTATTAGTATTGGTATAGGGCTACAAAAATGTTATAACCAGATTTTTTTTTGTATATATTTTAGCTTTTTTTTTTAGCTTTCTTGTTTTTAATTTGTTTTAGATTTATTTTATTTTTTTGTTTTCTGAATTATTATGGATATATTAATTTAAAAAAAAAAAAACATTCAATAGAGGTCAAAGGATTTCCAGATCACTATGGGTTATCCCAAGGGGCAACACAGTAGAGCATCTTGCCTTGGCAAGTCACTTGTGACAGTCTATGTTGACACCAGACAGTCCCACCCCAGCAGACAGCAAGTGATTGACAGCCTCAGCTGTGCTTGTTTCTTTATGAGACTGTGTAAAAGGGGACATGTCCATTCCCTCCACTTAAGTCTCAGATTACACTCAGTGCTCTATGCTGTGCATTGTGTGATGTCAGATCCCCACCTACTGCCTTCTGAAGCTCAGAAATGCTGTGTAAATTCTGGACTTTGAATGGATATAGAGAACAACGTATGCAGGAGGAACCTAGGGCAAATCACTTCACTGGGTATATGCAAGGGTTTACAACCACTTTAAGACATTAACTGTGTGTTGTAAATGCACAGTTATTGTCCCTCTCCATCAGTCCCCGCTACCCTCACTGTTGGTCCCAGCTACCACGCCCGTTTCGCTGCTAATGAATGGTCCTCTGCCCCCACCTACAAGAACCAGTGGTCCCAACATTTTTTTATAATTTATTTGTATCTATTCCTCATAAGAGGCTTTACTTGTCCCGTGTATATACAGTATTGTGTTTGAATACTACTATTACTTTATTGGACAGCCTAATTAGCCTTATAATTCTGCCCATTGATTATCTGGTTGAATTATATGTTGGTACCGATGGTCCTTGTAGCTCCACTATAAATAGATGCTTGTAGATATGATCCCAGAGGCCTGTAGGAGAAGCTAGAGGCTCCGAGCGCGTAGCCTGTCTATTGCCAAGTCCTCCTACTCTTCTGGTGATGTCATATCTGGTCATGCGTTCCACGCTGGTTGACTTGCCATGGATTTCCCAGGTTTTTCCAGGCTCCCAAGCCCAGTTTACACCATTTATGGCTGTCAGGACCTTCACTGGTGGTGCCTGCAGGACGGAGAGGAGAGACCTGCACTGCACTCACTACTGATGAGCATGTTTTTACTTTCCATCTTGTGGGTGTTTTTAATCTTATGCAATAAACCAGCTTTTACAATATTACACTTAGGTGGCGTTTCCCCCCCCCCCCCCTTCTTTCCTCACTCTTCAAGAATGTCCACTCTGTCCACCTTTCCGACCCCCCTCCTCCATACATGGAAGCTGTACTTTAGCTTCCAACAATGAAAAACACTCTATTTATGGAGGATGACTGGATTAATGAAAGAGAGAATGGAGAACTGATAATTGGGAGGCTGTAATAAAAGTGTTTACAGATCTTGTGAATTCAGGTCTGATGTTTCTGGTAAGTGTTGAACACGATGGGTATTTGTGTATAATTGAGAGCGCAGCTGTTGGAGTGTTATCAATTACCCAGGAGTGGATGGATGAGCTGCAGCTGGATGTCAATATATAGAAACATGGTGCTGATATCTGTGCATTGATTAGTGAACTTGGTATGTGCACAAACATTCAGATGGGGGCCGGGCTGGCCATACATGGATCGAAAATTAAGTTGGTTCAGCAGGAACTGGCTGAGCTTCGATTCACATATGGGCAGGCCAAAGGTGTGCGCTCAGGGTGTCATCCTAATCACCCTGTGCAGTGCTTAATCCCCCTGCGTCCTGATGCTCCCTGTCTCCCCCCTTGCAGTGTTGCCAGCTTCCCCCCTCTCCTCTCTCAACGGCTGCTGCAGGGGATGTATCAGGATGGATGAATGAATAAACACAGTGAGGGATTTGTACTGATCGCTCATGTGTTCATTCTTAACTGAAGCATAGTAAACTAAGTTTATGAATGAACAGAAAGCCGCTCAGCACAGAGCACTTCCCATTTGTTCACTGTCCAGTGCAGCTGAGGCTTCAGGGAAAGGGATTGGGGAAGCTCTGTCCTCAGTATCTTTCTCTCTGTTTAGACCCTTGATATTTTACCAAAGCCCCCCAATGGGCCCCTATAAAAACTGTAAAAAAAAAATATTGTCAAAAATAAAATTGTAAAAAATAATAATAAAAAAAAAACTACTGACACCGTCCACTGCACTATTGACACCAATCCCTGCTCTACTGACACCGTTCACTGCTCTGCTGATATACACGCATGTGTGTTTGTGCTCCGGGGTGCACACCCTAATGCAATAGGCTACACACATCTCCCCACCGGCAGAACACAATAGTACTGCGGGAGGGATCCCCCCATCATTCCGTCATCACTGACTGTGTTGATGGGAGAATTGAGTGATTTTCCTTCCTTCCACCTGTGGTAGAAGGAAAGAAAATTGATTAAACTATAGGCTGTTTTAGTTGTAAACACTGGGACACATCTTGGGACACTTTGCAGCTGGGGACAACCTCCACAAACTGGGGACTGTCCCCAAAATCCATGGATGTTTGGTGACCTTAACCTAAGAGGAAGGATTCCTGCATAGGCCCTAGCTGGTAACATGTGATGTAGTTACATGAAACTGGAGGATTTGTTTTGCAAAGCACCCCATAGGCATACACAGGGTGGTACATTATTAAGCAGCCGCTATGGGTGGATGAAGAGGAAGAAGAGGCACTGATGCAACTGTAGGGTTCCTCTGCTGGTGCACCCTCTGGGTTGTGGTGGCACCAGAGGTGGTGTTTAAACAATAGGTCAACTCGGTGATCAGTTATTACATTTATGACAGACTCATCAAATATATGATCTTCATAGTATACTTGGTAACAGAGCTGAAACAAAGAAAGTAATGTATGGTCCTTCAAAAAAGAATCTATAGTGAAAGAATATAAGCCCATATTGCAACACCATCCAATGGATCTTCAATTATATTTGAAATCAATCTATAATTGCCAGTGGTTTATAAATTAATGAAACAAGACTTGGCGCACTAACCTGTGAATGATGAATTCATCTTTATTAGCTCAATTTATTCTGCTTTGCAGATCAGGAATTATCAGTGTATTATTATATCTTAATTTCTAATAAAATATGACATCCCTTCCATCCTTGCTTTCCCTAGTCTATTCTATTGATATGTTCAGTAAATATGAAAAATCGTATGATACAGTAAAATTCAAAATTCAGAATACTTGATTAATCTCGAAGGAAAAATGTATATTGTTGGAAATAAATAAGTTAAATTAATGCATAATATATTTTGTTGGTTTAGATTACTAGTGGTACGCCATATGACTCGTAGTCAGGATCAAGTCGTAAGCAGCACCAAGGTCAGTAATGGGTAAACAGCGGCGAGGGAAGAATCCAAGATCAAGATCAAAGGCAAGCCAGGTCAGCAATGGAAGACACAAATAGGATAATTAAAGGACCCTGGATACAGCTGAAGACCAGTCAGTACTGACATTGGATAAAAGCATCCTTTAAATAGGCTGTCTGGCACCAACAGAGACTGTGGATGCACCCCTGCATCCCTGCGCAAATTTGCAAGCATTCCCCCACATATGAGCGTGCCTGGTCAAGGGTCTATGAGCAATAGCATGCGCATGTCTCTGAGCCAGTCATCTTACAGGAACTCCCTGACACTTCCTAGGTTGCTTAGCCTATCAGACTCTACCTTTACATAAACAACACTTCTGGATGGGTAGGCCCTTAAATTAATAAAACAAATCCAGAGTTGCTGCTAGCGAACCTTAAAAACCTAGAGAAATGTGGGGATTGTAGCATAAAGACTGTTCCCCCCAGGCCACCTTTTGCATTTATTACCCCTTTCTTGTGGCAGTCCTTAAGAACTGAGCCAATAGTTCTTTAGCTGATAATGGTCCTAGGCCAGAGAAGTAGATTACTTAAAGTGCTACAGGTAAACAGCTAATGACTTGAAGAAGGGCCACGGGCCCGAAATGTGTTGTCATGGCAACAGCTACCACCCCTGCCTCCTCTCCTTGGCTTGCACTTCATCCATAGTCCTGTGTACCAAGCCTTGTTTTGGATCCGTGTTCCTCTAGTGGATGAAGTCACGCTCAGGCGTTTCCACCTGCCGGTCCATGTAGCAGTTTACCCATCTACTGATCTGCTCCTCTCCTTCCCATGGCTACTCCTCCATCCACCACCGGTGCTCCAGCTCGACAGTCTGCTCCATCCACCCATCCCTGCATTTATCCTCGCCCCCTTCACAGTGGAGGTTGTTTTGCTTGTGAGGAGTCCAGTCCACCACCACAGCACCGCTTCATACAGCTGGTTTACATATCACCGCTTGTAAGGTACTGCCACAGTGGTTTCCATGATGGTCAAGCATTCCATCCATGTGAGTAGAGTTTTACTTGTTGGTCTTTACCATTCCACATCATTGTTGTAATAAATGTATTAATGTTTATTTACCACATTGGCATCAACAGAGATTGTTTTCAAGTGACTAAGCGATCAATTGCTTTCCATCTATAGGAGTTTCCATTCAGCGCTTCCAGTTGTGGCTGTTTTTTCTGAGTTGCTTAGCCTATCAATTGCTACCTATACGTAAACATCACTCCTGAATGGGTAGACCCTCAAATTAATAAGACAAATCCAGAGTTGCTGCTAGCGAACCTTAAAACCTAGGGAAATGTTGGGGATTGTGGCATAAAGACTGTTCCCCCAAGTCACATTTTCGTTCTCCTTTCTCCTTGCTGTCTTCCCTCTCTTGCCTCTATTACCCCTTTCTTGTGGCAGTCCTTAAAGTGGAGTTCCACCCACTTTTACAACTCTTCAGCATCCCTCACTAAACTGTGCACTGTAAACGAATTGGATATTTTAAAAAAAATTTTCTCAGCACCTACTGTACTGTATGTAGCGCTGGTAGATTTGCGATCTACCATCTGATAGGTAAATTTAGTAAATTGCTCATTAGGGGGAAGTTAGATTTGCCTCTGTTCCAGCTTGGCTGACGTTGTATGTGTTTCCATACTAGGCCGGTGGGTGTCGTTGTTGCTATCGGCTAGTGTTGGAAAGGCAACGTGTCAAAGCGTATGGATGCTCTTCTGTCCCGGAGACAACTCGGTGGAGGTGGTCCTCTGAGTGGGATTCTGGGAGAGGGTATTTATGGGACAGACGCCATGTTTTAGGTTTTTTTTTACAGCCACCTGCTGGCCCTCCTGGTCGACAGGTATGCTTTAGAGTGCTACCTCGTGGTCCTCCGTTCCGGCGCATGGGTGGGCCCAGAAGCTTGTCTGGGGCCTACCACAGCAGCCGAGGAATGGTCCTGAGCTGTCTATTCAGAGTGAAGAAGCTGGACAACCCGAGGAGATCCCAGGGGAGGACCCGTCATGGAAGGATCATGCAACGTGCTGGTCTGGAGAGGGGCCTGGTGACTCGGTTGGAGGACGTATCCTAAAGTAACTTTACAGCATAGTGTTGCCGGGTTTGGCTAAAAGGTTCAAGCACTGTGACTGACGTTCACCGCAAAACCAATATGTCCTGTGGCAGAGGATGGTACGGGTTCATCCCAAGCAAGTCTGTGGCAGAGACATTTGTTTGTGCTACGTACTGGCTGCTAGGCAAGTGAGAGAGGCCTATCCAGGTGAGCAAAGAGTGTGTTCCACAAAGGGAGCGCATTCTACTGTAATATTCAACTCTAAAGGACATTTGTCAAAAATCGTACAGAAAGGTATTTGAGTTTTCCCTGCAGTTTCCCTTCTGTCTCTTTCCTGTTACTTCCTTCGTCAATTGTTCAATAAAGCATTGAAAACGTACTCAAGTGTTGGTGCGTGTGTCGTCCGGAGGTAAACTCAACGGAACCCTAGACCCGATGCTGGTGAAACAGAGGGAAGGAGAGTGAAGGTAACAAGCCCGCTTAAGCCAGCAGCTCCACCGAGAGTTATTGCTACATGTATATCTGCTGTATTCATTTTTCACTTCCTCCTCCCTGGCCGTGGCCCATCGCATCATTTCCTGTTTGAAATGCCTTCTGGGAAGGGGCAACTTCCTCTGACACTGCCATTGCTATGGAAACCTGACCTGAAACCTATTACACTGCTTGTGCTGCACTGAGCATGTGCGAGATCTGGAAGGATGAGATCCAGGAAGAAATACAGTCTGGCTTCAGATGCCCACACTTAAGATGGCCACGGCCTGCTGTAAGTTTATAAAATAACAAACTACTGCTATAAACTAACAAAACAGACCTTATTTTACAGACTAACTTTACTAGAATACATTAAGCTTGTGTATTATAGGGGTATTTTTATTTGAAAAGTATCATTTCGGCCGGAACACCACTTTTAGAACTGAGACAATAATTCTTTAGCTGATAATGGTCCTAGGCCGGAGAAGTAGAATACTTAAAGTGCTACAGGTACACAGCTAAATACAAAGATAAAATACATATAAGGGAACTGTTTAATCTGCAAAGCATTTGTATTTCTGTACATCCAAATCTAAAATTTACAAAGCCTTTCTACACAGCATAGCCAGGTTTGGCAGCACAAAGATTCCACAGATATGTCACATACACACTTATATTGGATCAAGCTGGACTAATGTAACCATTCAAAAAATATTGAAAATTATTTTTGAAATTGAATTAATATGTTAAAGTTTACATCAGATTTTGGTAATTGGGTTTACATATACATTAGGGATTTATGTAGCCTTACCCAGTTGTCCATGATTTCTATCGATTAGATATAAAAAAAAGACTCACTGCTGATGGATAAATATCCAATAAGATTTTCGCTAAGTAATACTTTTTGTTGATTGACTCATAGCCTGAAGATGGTATCACTCTTGTGGATAATGGCCATATCCAAATGGGCACCCTATGACCAACATTTTTAAGTGTGCACATCACTGTAGACCTCATATTTATTTCTCTGAAGGTCTGTGGAAAGGTCTGCCATATCAATCCGATCATTTAGTTGAATTTAGCTAACATCAATTACCCCTCCCCCCCCCCCCCCCTTCCCCTGAGGAAGGTTGGATGCTATTGGCCAATTTGTTTTGTAGCTCAAAGCTTGAAGCTCTAAAATGCTCGAGATCCAACAGAGATCCATATAGCTTTTGAAACTTGAAGCTCTAAAAGCTATATGAGCTACTTTTGAAGCAGATTTGGGCACTTTTGACCCCACAGACTTCAATGGGAATGCCTGAAAAAAAGCTGGCATCAAGCATATTTGTGTGTTGTTTTCAGGCATATTTTACAGGCCTTTTTTAGTCTGTAAGAACTGGTCTCGTCCCCCTACTGATTTCCACTGGCTAAAACAAAAATGTCTGAAGCTTGAATACACTTGCAATAAGCTTCTAAAATGCTTGTACAGGGGGTCCCCGGGTTACAAACAAGTTAGGGACTATAGCTTTGTTCTTAAGAATCTGTTTGTAAGTCGGAACAGGTAAATTTTTTAAGTGTAGCTCCAGCCAAAAAAACTATTTTTAAGCTTTTTGGATATCATAGGGAAGGGTTAACACCACTGAAACATTTGTTTTGCTGTGTGTGCCCCTGCTCAGAAGATTCCACCTCACTTTCTGTCCCAATGACAATTGGATTTTGAAAATTTTGGGTTGTTGTGGAAACAAGCCTTGGTGATAAAGCATCAGTGGAGGTGCCTTTTCCCCAAAATAGCTCTTACAGGAGAGAATTTCCCTTCCTAGGGGTAGATTTCCTCTCACTTCCTGTTGTCTACCTCCGTTTGTAAGTAGGAGTCGTTTGTAAGTCGGATGTTTGTAACTAGGGGACCCCCTGTATACTCAAACAAAAAATGCTCAATTGCGTTGATTGTTTCCAAAGTGATGTGTGTATGTAGCACTCACCACCAAAGAGGCCACACAAGATAGGCAGGTTCTCCCAAATAGTACAGGGGCCACAAGTCACCCAAGCACAATGCCGCACACACCGACAATTAAAGCTCTGTCTAGAAGATTAATTTTTTTGTGGTCTATTGCTGAAGAACTTTAACAGCAGACGTGCTTAGGGTCACAGGATACTCCAAAACACTCAATAGCAATAATGAGAGGACAAACTTCTCACTAATCTTTTAATAGCAGCTTTTCCTGGAGGTAACAGGGAATGGCCAGTATATCAAAGTCCCTACAGTAGTAGTCCACATAGCAACCTCTAGCACTTAATTAAAGTTTTTACTCACGGCGTCACAAAAACTGTACGCCACCCAGCATCCTAAAACAAATCTCCAGTGAATGAGAAAAGGATCACTTTTTTCAGTCCAAGACTCAGAGACCGTGCCCTTCATCAAGGGTACTTCTTTAGCAATCCTTTTCAGGCCCTCTGCCCAGCAACCGTTGAGACCCAAACAGCCATCTCTTGTCTCTTTTGCTATCTCCCAGGGGCAATAGCCCCCCATGAGACTGGAACCCTCCCCGTCGAGGAAAGAACAATCTGCTTCAGCCTCCTGTGCATTTACCACCTCCCCAGCCACCTTCTAGATGCCCCCTTCCAGGGACTGGCCAGTGCATGATAACTATTCAGTTGATCATTTGAATCTCCTTCCCTATGCTCTGGAAGCTTCTTTCAGAAGCAGTGGGAAGCAATCAAGTTCTCAGCTCAGGACCCATGATCCGACCCAACCAATCAACAACCACTCCACCCAGTATAGAGGAGCCAAAAACTAAATTTACCTACAGTAGGAGGGCACTACATTAATCAAGCACATTAGAAATTACAAAGATCGCTTTTATTTATTTTTTTGCTTTTTTTCTAAATTTAAATACTGATTATTGTCTGGCATCACTTACATTTGTTTGAAGAAAGAATTAATTGCACTGTTTCCGATCAAGCTATCTAATCGATCACGCCCAAACAATTGTCTGCGACAGCAAAATTTGCCTGCTTACGATTGAATTTTGTCATTGAAAGTAACTGGGTCAATACAAGTGAAATTGCAGCTGGTAATGTATTGAATGATCGTTTCCAGCATTGGATCGATTAAACATTTAAGTCAAACAGTCAATAGGATAAAAAATCTATGCGAGTGTCCAACATTATAGCTTGGCACACGTATCTATGGAAACGCGTTGCAGCAATCATTTCTGCTATTACTGCATGTAGATACTACAAAACCATGCTCCAAAAGAGCTCCTCTTAACAAAATCCAACAGCTGTTTTTATGGAAATAACCCTTGCTGTGCTTTGGAACCTGCGTGGCTCCAATAGTCCCTGAGAAGCAAAAACATTCAACCATATGTAGCTCAGTGCTGGGCTACAACAATATGGAGAAGGAGACATTTCCGTTTATTTTTATTCCTCTCTCCCTCTACTAATATACTGATGTCCTGGGAGATGTAGTTTGAGATGGCAGCCATACAATGAGACAAATAGACTCCTTACACTACAGATCCCAATAGGCACTGTGAAGTAGGAGGGGTGGGGAGAGTATTTTTTTTTTAAACTGGAAACAACAAAAGAAAGGGAGACCTAGTGCTTTACCAATATAACTATTATTTATTGAATGATACTGGCTTTTGAAATTTACAAATGTAGCCATTTAGAAATTGGGTAAAAGGTTTAGCTCTGGGAAACACTTTTTGATAGATAAAAAGTGCATTTTATATACAACTATATAGATCAGACCAAAATGAGGGACAAATGAGGAGGAAAGAGGGACAGAGGGACTTTGTTCCAAATCAGGGTCAGTCCCTCGAAATCAGAGACAGTTGGGAGCTATGTGCCATGGAGCTAGTCAGGAAAACAGTTTTTGTGTGTAATGCCGCGTACACACGATCGGAAATGCCGCCAGCAAAACTCTGATGAATTCCAGCCAGCAAAAGATTGGGAGCATGTTCTCTATTTTTCGGTTGGGAAAAGTTCCTATCCGAAAACACGTTCGTCTGTGTGCAATTCGGACGTGCAAAAATTCACGCATGCTCGGAAATAATTCAAAGCATGCTCGGAAGCATTGAACTTGAATTTCTTGGCTCCTTGTAGTGTTGTACCTCACCACGTTCTGGACGATCTAAAAGTTCAGAGAACTTTTGTGTGACCATGTGTATGCAAGGCAAGCTTGAGCGGAATTCAGTCGGAAAAACCATCCAAGTTTTTTCTAATGAAAATTCCGATCGTGTGTTCGCGGCATTAGTCCTTTGTTGAATTTGAAACACTTCAAAAATAAATTCTAATGAATAAAAAGTATCAGCTAATCTTGATGTTTCAAGAAATAGATAATTACAATTATAAGCTTTCATTGGGTCAGAGACATCTGTAGCACAATCGTAACTTTGGCTAAAGCTTTTCACCACTGTATATATAAAATTGCCACTGCTAAAAATTCCATCTACATATTCATGTAGTTGAATAAGTAAAAATACTTTGGATATGTTGTCACATTTCTGCCTATCATCAATAAATAAGTTATGCAGTATTTTAATGTGTGAAAATTCTCAACAAAGAACAGTCCAGATGGTGCAGTGTCTTTCTATTCCCAGATGAATCCTGTGATGTTTGTGCAATTGATGTCAAAGAATTCAGCCTTTACTGTGTTTGTCAGATTTTTTTTTTTTGCTACGCAACACTACAACTATAGAAACACTCCCAATGATGCACCTAGATGGGAATTATTCGATTTCATGTGCATGTGAGATGAAACTATGTGATGCAGGGACATTGTAAGACTGTAAACATAAAGAAGGGGGGGGGGGGTACTTATCAAAGTTCTGGCTCCTTGTTTGCAGCTCTACTTTCATTGTTTCCAGATTCTGTAGCCCAGCATTTCTCAACCTTTTTTCAGTCTTGGCACCCTTTAAAAGTATACAAAATCTCAAGGCACCTCAGTCAGAAGTTTAAAAAAAATATGTTACTTATTAACCGCTTGCCGAGCAGCCGCCGCAGTTATACTGAGGCAACATGGCTCGGCTGCGCGAATCTCCGTCATGTTACGTCGGTTCCCTTTTTGTCCACTAGGGGTGCACGCGCGCCCCCCCCCCCCCCCACTCGCCACGGAGCCGATGCGAGTGTCTGGGCGGTCGCGATCACCGCCAGGCTCCCACGATTGCTCGGGGCACACGGAGAACCGGGATCTGTGTGTGTAAACACACAGTTTCCGGTTCTCTGAGGTTCTCTGAGGGGAGAAGTGACAAATCGTCTGTTCATGTATGAACAGCGTTCTGTAATCTCCCCTACACAGTCCACTTCCCCCTTCAGTTAGAACACACACTAGGAAACACATTAACCCCTTCACTGTCGCCTAGTGTCAACCCATTCCTTGCCAGTGACATGTTTACAGTAATCAATGCATTTTTATAGCACTGATCGCTGTATTAATGCCAATGGTCCCAAAAATGTGTCAAAAGTGTCCGATGTGTCCGCCATAATGTTGCAGTCCCGATAAAAATTGCAGATCGCCTCCATTAATAGTAAAAAAAAAAATTAATAATAATAAAAATGCCATAAAACCATCCCCTATTTTGTAGATGCTATAACATTTGCGCAAACCAATCAATATACGCTTATTGCGATTTTGTTTTACCAAAAATATGTAGAAGAATACATATCGGCCTAAACTGAGGAAAAAAATAGTTTTTTATATATTTTGGGGGGATATTTCTTATAGCAAAAAGTAAAAAATAATGCGTTTTTTTCAAAATTGATGCTCTTTTTTTGTTTATAGCGCAAAATATAAAAACCGCAGAGGTGATCAAATACCACCAAAAGAAAGCTCTATTTGTGAGAAAAAAAGGACAATTTTTTTTGGGGTGCAACTTCGCACGACCGCGCAATTGTCAGTTAAAGCGATGCAGTGCCGAATCGTAAAAATTGCTCTGGTCAGGAAGGATGTAAAATCTTCCGGGGCTGAAGCAGTTAATGGAAAACTTGAGCCTGGGACAATGCACGCAGCCAATTTTATTAAATTAATTTCACATCAGACACCCCCCTTTTTTGTTTCTTTTTTTTATTGCATTTTAGTGTAAATATGAGATCTGAGGCCCATCAGATTAGAGATCTCCCCCTCACATTAAAGTCCCCCCATCACATCAAAGCCCCCCCCCCTGTACACCAGAGACCCCTATCATATCAAAGTCTTCCCTATACATGGGAGTCCATATAGTCTTCCCTATACATGGGAGTCCCCTATCACATCAGAGTTCAAAGCTTTGATAATATTAATGGTGATGATATAACAACATTAGCTAAAAAAATAAGCACAACACTCAAAGAAACAAAGGTCTTCTTTATTCACCAAGCAAGTAGAACAGTAACATAGAAAACTAAAAGCATAATACAGAACATATCAAATAAAAGAACAGAGATGATATGTTACATAAGTCCTCACTCAGGGTTCTGTATGTTGGCTGGTCTCCAGGAGAAAGATGGGGCTTGCATTGTTGGCCCTCAGATTTTAAAGCACTCACAGACACAACCCACAAAAACTCCCTCTGCCCGCTCCTGTAGTCCTCTGTCCAATGAGAAGCTATATGGGGCTGTCCTTCCTAATCATCAGGAAGTATGTTATTACCCCAAACATCCCCCTAGGTCATTCCATTCCACATCTGGTTCCTTTGGTGTTGTTGCAAGTCAGGAAATCAGTCATTTTAATGTTCAACTCACCAGGAGGTCTGGAATGATGCTCCTCTACTACATCACAGCAGGAGGCCTATGTGAGAACATCCTGCAGGAGATTAATTCTCATTTGCGACCATTTCAAACACCCTGTTGTGTAAACTGATTCTCCTGACATTCCAAGACATACAGCAGGGTAGATGTCTCTTCGATAATCAGGTCTCAACAATCCAGAAATATTTGATATAAAAAAAAGTCCTCTCATGCATCTCTAATCTATGACAAGCTTGGTCTCATTCTCACGGCACCCCAGGGAAAACCAAATGGCACCCCAGGGTGCTCTGGGTCCCTGGTTGAAAAACACTGATTAGTCAATATATTAAAGTAGTTGTAAACCACAACTGAATGACATTTAGTTTGCTGAAACACTGTTTATCACCTGTTTTTCTCTTTTTCATAATGTTTTTGCATCTTGGGCTCAACTCACACCCATGAGCTGTAGTAACGTATGCATCTTGCTGCAGTGTCTTTCATTCATAATGACCTCCTAATGCACCTTACACCTTCTCAAATACTCATTTTGCCAAATCAGGCCCTCTTGAAGTCAAAAAGGAGACATTTTAGAGTTCAGATTACATTCATTCAACACTTGAGCAGTAGGTGAAACATTTAGTAGCTCTGATGAATCTTGGCTGACAGTGGAATGTAAACAAAGGAGGCGGGAGAGTGTAAAAAAAAAACAAAAAACAATGGACCCTCCCCCAAAGGGGGACCCTATGCAAAAAAAAAAAAGAAAATTACATGTAGTTCCCCCCAATATTTAAATCAGATCCATTTGGGTCTGGTATAAATCGTAATGGGGAACTCCATGCAAAATAAAGAAAAAGCATGAGGGACCCCCAAAATTCACACCAGAATCTGATCAAAGGGGCAAAGTCTGGGGGCCCCCTTATCATTAAAGGGGGCTTCCACATTCTGATAAGCCCCCACCCACAGGGACCCACCAGTATCTGGCCAGGGTTGTCTACCTCACCAAAATGCTTAAGCGTTTTGCCGGGGGGGTGGAGCCTTGGCATGGTATTTACCCATGTTGAGGGGAGTGTATACTCGTAACCTTCCTTTCCTGGCCAGCCAGGCTGATGATCATGGATTTTGGGGGAACCTCGCACTTTTATTTTTTTTTTGCATGGGGTTCCACCTTGAAATGAATATCAGATCCAAGATCTGAGTACTGTATACAATATGTTTATTTTTCCAACAGAATTGCTTCCAATCTAAAGAAAAGGCTTACTGTAGCTGCAAATAGCTATGCTATAGAAAACCAAAGTTATGATCATTTTAATTCCAGTTCCTGAAAAAGAAAAGGTTGTTAGAAATTATGGAAAGGAAATGAGAAGCAATGCTCACATTTTGATGATTGCACAATTTAACGCCATGTTTCTGTGACTTTGAAAAATCCTTTCTGAAAATTATTTTTAATATGACAGTAACTAGTATGACCAAAATACAAACTTGCATATAGACATTTTAAAACTTTTTACAAGCACAAGGGTTGTAAGAGTTTTTGTAATCATTGCCATTAGATTTTTTGAGGGGTTAAGGAACTAAGCTGCAAATGTATTCATATGGAAAGCATTAATTCAACAAGTTTTTTTTAAATGAACACATTTTGTGAATTTGTTGTTAACCAAACTTCCTCCCAGTTCACTTACAGTACTTTTTTTCAGATAGTAGCAGGGCTGGACTGGGACAAAAATGTGGCCCTGGACTTTATCCAGAATGGCCCAGGGCACAGCACATCAGGGCACAGTGCACATCAGGGTAAAAGCACATGAGGGCACAGCACATCAGGGTACATCGCACATCGGGGCACAGCGCACTTCGGGGCAACACAACACAGCAAGATCAGGGTACAGCACATCAGGGTACATGGGGCACATGAGAGTACATGGGGCACATGAGGGTACATAGGGCACATGGGGCACATCAGGGCACATCAGAGCAGATTCAGGGCATATTCGGGCACATGGGGCACATCAGGGCACATTCAGGGCACATCAGGGCACATCAGGCACATTCAGGGAACATCAGGGCACATGGGGCACATTCAGGGAACATCAGGGCACATGGGGCACATGGGGCACATCAGGGCACATTCAGGGAACATCAGGGTACATTCAGGGCACATCAGGCACATGGGGTACATCAGGGAACATCAGGCACATAGGGTACATCAGGGCATAATCAGGGCACATCAGGGCACATTCAGGGAACATCAGGGCACATGGGGTACATTCAGGGAACATCAGGGCACATGGGGCACATCAGGCACATGGGGTACATCAGGGCACATTCAGGGAACATCAGGGAACATCAGGGCACATGAGGGCACATTCAGGGCACATGGGGTACATTCAGGGCACATGGGGTACAATCAGGGCACATGGGGTACAATCAGGGCACATCAGGGCACATGGGGTACAATCAGGGCACATCAGGGCACAGCGTTTACTTGTTGTTTTCTTCACATGCAGAGTAGCACAGGCAGCCTCTGTAGTAAGTTCTTTCTCATGTCACGCTGCTGCTGCTCCCCCCGGCGGCCCCTCCTCCTCCTCTTTTCTTGTCCATCTCCATTTGTTTGTGACATCGCCCTGGCTCCGCCTCCTCCTATGTCCCCGGGCCGCCTCCGCCCTCTGTCCGTGAGTGACGTCACGGTGCCGGGACAAAGAGGCCGCCCAAATGGCTATATTGATAGCTGTTAGGGGGAGTGCCTGGGGGAGTGTCAATGCCTGTTCTTTTGTGACGCCGGCGGCCGGCCCGCCCGCCGAGTGCTGGAGCGGAGCCGCCCGGCGCCCGGCGACGCTCGGACGGAGAGAGACAGTGACACAGTCACTGTCTGACACAGTCAGAGAGAGAGTCATTGGTGTAGTGGCCCGCTGCCAATCGGCCCACCGGGAATCTCCCGGTAGTCCCGATGGCCAGCACAGGCCTGGATAGTAGCAATTAAGGCTGATGGCCTTGTGTACCAAGGAATTTGAACCTGTTTTTTTTAACCTAGATAGTTCTTCTTACAGGCACTTTGACAAATTGGACTCATAGTTTTTGCAGTCATCTATAAGGTGATAGTAGCCATATTCGTGCACTTGCAACAAAAACAATTAGGTACTGTTCATGATACTTTTTTTTTATTTCCACTAACATTCAAATTTTCAATACAAGCTTTCAGAGTGTACCCCCTTCTTCTGGGTCCAAGCAGAACTGCTGTGGAGATATACCTGGAGACCATTGATTTTTTACACAAAGTGCTCAAAAATGTTTAGGCTGTCATACAAAAAAAGAGGAATATAGCAAAGTTTAAAAACCCATTTTTTTTCTGAGTGAGTGTAGTGCAGAATATTTACCTTTTTCCTAACTTCCAATGATTCCAGGATGGATGACCAATCCTCTGAGGCCACTACTTTTTTCCAGTCATGTGGCCAGTTCCTCTTGGACGCCATCCCGTAAAATGAGGAACCAGCTGCCCTGCATTGTGTGTGAAGGACATTGAGGATCCCTCCACTCCACCACCACTTTTAGGGGATGTAGCCAGTTTTAGAAAAGATGTCAAGTGTGTGAGGAATAAGTAATGTATTCTTCTGCTTTACACCTCCCTCTCATAGACAAACTAGCAGAAGACTCTTGCTATACCAAGGGGGCACCCAAAAGGTATTTGTGCTAATTTGAAGCTGCAATGCATGAGGAGAGGAAGTCAACAGGAACATGGTTCCTCTAAGGTTTCCTAGGTCACTGGGACAGGCTGGATCTCAGCTTACCCTGCTGTAGGAACACAGACAATTACTACCTCATGTACCAAGTCCAATTAGGTTGTATTTTCAATTGTAGCTCCACCAACAGGCAGTTTTGTAAAATGTCATCACCAGCATTCCTATAGGTTGGTGATTTGTGAGCCCTGTTATGCATGGAGATTTGGACTATATTTCACAAAGCAATTTAAACAGCAGTGCACAGTAACAGAAGTAGCAAAGTAAAAGTTTTATGCAGGCCAAAGAACAGCTTTACTCAACACTTATCAATGTCTTTTCTTATAAATATATTCTCTTTTTTTGTTCTTATTGCTTGGGTATGCAAACACCCAACCATTCTCCTGAAATCAAGAAAACCGAAGCAGACAGCTGTAATGTGATCTGGTTTACACGGCAGTTTGCTTGTTCTTTCAGATTCTGTTTTGGTCATTTGTGCTCATTTTGTTTTGCACTGCAGTGTCAGTTTTGATAAAGTAATCCAATTTTCGGCCACATATTGTGTTTACTACAAGAAGATATGTTTGGTGTTGGCTAACAATTTAACATATAATGATATAAAGTGCAATTAAATTTAAACATATCGTCACCTACTAGCATTTCAAACATAATTAAAATTTAAGAAGTGATATATAGAAAATACTGTAGTATCAGTTCCAGATCTGAGATATGTGTTCATTGTACCTGACTTGCAGTAGTATCATTATTATATTATCATTTGACAAGTCTGTGAATTCACAAGTGGATATTGGATTGTAGACTACCTCAACCAAGGTTCTGTGGAACCCCAAGATTTCTCCAGAGATTGATAGGGCTTACTTGAACAATTAAAAATGTCTCCTGTCCACTTTAGTCAGCGCTGATGGCAATTACATTTTTGGCTATCTGTAGGGGAAGCATTCACAGATGGCTTATATGGGCCAAGAATATGTTGGGGCGGGGATTCTTCTGTACCAGCCCCTTCACTATAAAAGTTAGGATTCCCAGCAGCCTCTTTGTCAGTGTGTGTTGGAGATTTGCAGTAGATAGAGAGGGCTGACAATGTCTGCGGAGAGAGGAGGTTGCTACTATACAGTGCTACAGTATCTCACAAAAGTGAGTACACCCCTCACATTTTTGTAAATATTTTATTATATCTTTTCATGTGACAACACTAAAGAAATTGCACTTTACTACGATGTAAAGTAGTGCGTGTACAGCTCGTATAACAGTGTAAATTTGCTGTCCCTCAAAATAACTCAACATACAGCCATTAATGTCTAAACCACTGGCAACAAAAGTGAGTACACCCCTAAGTGAAAAGGTCCAACTTGGGCCCAATTAGCCATTTTCCCTCCCCGGTCTCATGTGACTCATTAGTGTTACAAGGTCTCAGATGTGAATGGGGAGCAGGTGTGTTAAATTTGGTGTTATCGCTCTCACTCTCTAATACTGGTCACTGGAAGTTCAACATGGCACCTCATGGCAAAGAACTCTTTGATGATCTGAAAAAAAGAGTTGATGCTCTACATAAAGATGACCTAGGCGATAAGAAGCTTGCCAAGACCCTGAAACTGAGCTGCAGCACGGTGGCCAAGACCATACAGCGGTTTAACAGGACAAGTTCCACTCAGAACAGGCCTTCCCATGGTCGACCAAAGAAGTTGAGTGCACGTGCTCAGCGTCATATCCAGAGGTTGTCTTTGGGAAATAGATGTATGAGTGCTTGCAGCATTGCTGCAGATGTTGAATAGATGGGGGGTGTTGGATAGCAACATGGTTTAAT
The DNA here is from genome assembly GCF_042186555.1 of Aquarana catesbeiana. Classification (NCBI taxonomy): domain Eukaryota; kingdom Metazoa; phylum Chordata; class Amphibia; order Anura; family Ranidae; genus Aquarana; species Aquarana catesbeiana. The sequence continues at coordinate 666,018,072 of NC_133327.1, read as the reverse complement.
GTTGCGCCTCTCAACATAGGCCTCAGAACCAGCTCCTGTGGAACAGTCCATAACGGTCCTAACGTGCTGTTTCCCAACAGGGGGTCAGTCTGTCAGTACTCAGACCATACGTCGCACACTGCATCAAATTGGTCTGTATGGCTGTCGTCCCAGAAGGAAGCCTCTTCTAAAGATGATGCACAAGAAAGCCTGCAAACAGTTTACTGAAGACAAGCAGACTAAGGACATGGTTACTGGAACCATGTCCTGTGGTCATGAATGCTGCCGGCACTGGGGAGCTACAGTTATTTGAGGGAACCATGAATGGCAACATGTATTGTGACATACTGAAGCAGAGCATGATCCCCTCCCTTCAGAGACTGGGCCGCAGAGCAGTATTCCAACATGATAATGACCCCAAACACACCTCCAAGACTAATACTGCCTTGCTAAAAAATCTGAGGGTAAAGGTGATGGTCTGGCCAAGGATGTCTCCAGACCTACACGCCATTGAGCATTTGTGGGGCATCCTCAAATGGAAGGTGGAGAAGTGCAAAGCTTCTAACATCCACTAGCTCTGTGATGTCATCATGGAGGAGTGGAAGATGACTCCAGTGGCAACCTGTGAAGCTCTGGTGAACTCCATGCCCAAGAGGGTTAAGGCAGTTCTGGAAAATAATGGTGGCCACACAAAATATTAACACTTTGGGAAAGAGGGGAAAGAGGGGAAAGTGGAGACTTATTGGAGAGTCAACTCCCTCAGAACCCCCGACATTTGATAGGAAGATTAACCCTTGTTTAGGTAGTTAAGGCCTTAGACAAAGGAACTGCAGCTAGAGTCCTGTGAAGCTGGAGTCTCTTTAATGGAAAAGGTATTCTTTGTCTTTTGCTTGCAATGGTGGCCCCGAAAGCCACGTTGAACTCTTAAGTTATTGGGATTAAACAGATAAGTCTTGTGCTGCTCACAGTGAAAGTCTCCTGATTGCAGAAGTTTACAGGTGTCTCCATGCAGTGTCTCTGAGTTAGTTAACTGGAAAAAGAAAGTTGGGAATCTGCTGCTCACCAATCCTAATATTAGCACAGTCTCCCAGGAACAGGGAGTTCCTGCACAGGCTCTTAGGTGTCCGCTGCAATGAATGGAATACCCGCCTGTCAGCACGCCAGATCAGCGACAGTTGTGTCGAGATGGACAGTGGCGATTCTGATGGGCATAACAGCCGGTGTAATCCTGCAGCAATCGCCTGCACTCCATCGATCAGACTGTGCCACGATGTGCTCTCAAGAAAAGATGTCAGACTGACAGAGTATTATATCCACATTCCTGTTGAATCAATGAAAGAAAGAAAAGAGAGTATCACTCTCTCATAGAATAATGGGATTTTAACGGATATGTTTATCTGTCATTGAGGTAAGCACAAGCACAAAGACATTAAGATAATATAAATTTATTACAACATACAAAATATAAAAGCTAATACATTAATAACATTAGGTCTTATAGATATTTGACCACAATTGATACTTAGTCCAGATGCTTGAACAGATGCTTGTATATGCGAATATACAAAGCGCTTCGCAGACTAATTGTCTGCTTCTTCGGGGCGGCTCAACATGCATCTATAACAATGTCCAAGTTACAAAAAGTAACATTAGTATCAACATCAAGTAAATTTCTTTATAATATTCACAATAATTATACATTTATTTGACATGGGTGCTCACCAAAACTTTTTAATACTGGCAAGAAAACGGCCACAGCATCAAAGAGAGAATGGGCGAACCATCATCTAAGGAAGACGGTGATGCCAGAATCACCAGCCTGGTCTGATGGGCGTCGGACCGTATACCAGGCACAATCGTCTTGGCCAATAACAGCCTAAAAGTGCCAAACATATGTGTTCAGATGCAAAAGATATTTGACATAATCACATACATGGGAAACAAATCTGGCAGAAGTATTAATAATATATTAATGCTCTGGTGTATATTATTAAAATCATAAAACCATATAGGTTCCCGGATAGAGTAACGTGCATAATACATGAAAAGATCATATCATGCAGCATGGAGGATGTGAACAATAATCACATATGTAGCCATTCAATGTTCCTAGATATATGAATTTAACGTATAAAGATATAACATAAAGCATAATCACAAACTATTGTTACATAGTTGGCCACTAGATAGAAACTCTCAACTAGAACCACATCTATCCGGCTTCCTAAATGTTCCCTCGACATCCAGCTCGTCCCTCGCCGTCACCGCGATATGTGTCCTATTGCTGAGCCCATATCCCACTACCCTATATACCCGGTCCCACCGGAAGTGATGAGCCGGAGTGGCTCACTGACATCACATCCAGTGCAGAAGCCCCACGTATTACACATTCGCCAAAAGCCTCCAGCCACAATATACACAGCTGGTGTAAGGATTTAAAGATGAGTTTCTCACGTGAGTTAGGCCTAGCCTTCTGGTTCGCCTTTCTCAGGACTTTTTTGCTATAGCCCCTGATAATTAGTTGCCCAAAGAGGGCTTTTGCTTCAATCTGGAAGTTTTCCTCCCTGGCACAGTTTCAACGTAGTCTAAGGTATTGATTAAATGTAATGCTGCGTACCAGGGAGCGGGGATGAGCACTGGAATAATGTAAGATGGTATTACCAGCAGTTTCTTTACGGTATAGGGTGCTATAAATAGAGCCATCATGATTAAGAAACAGACGTATATCAAGAAAAGGGATACTATGTGTATCTGATTGCAGAGTGAATTTAAGATTAAATTGATTGACAGATATAAATGTCATGAATTCAGAGAGCTCATCGATGGTACCCGTCCAGAAGACAAGCACGTCGTCGATGTACTTCCACCACAATAAAATGTGGCAGAGTTACAACAACGCACCATCATCCGAAAACAGTGCTCTCTCCCATCCCCCCAGGTACAGGTTGGCATACGATGGGGCACAAGACATCCACATTACAACCCCCTGTACCTGGAGGTATGTGGACCCATTGAAAATATTGGAAGTCAGAATGTGTTTCAAAAGGATTGTAACAAAGTTGCAAAATTTCCAATTGTTTTTATCCTGTTCTCGCAAAAAGCCTAGGATTACTCTGATTCCCTTGTGAAGGGGAATACCCAAATAGAGAGCCTTTACATCGATAGCTACTAATATAGCTCCACTTAGGATATTAAGTCCTTCAATCACTTTTAGTAATTCTAGAGTATCTTTAAGATATGATGGAAGTCCCATGATGTTGGGTCTCAACTGGCTATCCACATATTTGCTAGATGTTGCCGTATGACATCTGATACCAGAAACTATCGGGCATCCAGGAGGGTTCTCAAGGTTTTTGTGGACTTTCGGGAGGGCGTAAAAAGTAAGTGTGATGGGCCATTTCACTTCTAAGTATTCAAGAAGGTCCTTATCAATAAGGGCCTGTTGATATGCCTTAGCTAGAATGGTTTTGTATTGGGACCCTAATTCAGTCAACAGATCCACAGGGAGCTTCCGATACCATTCAATATTGTTCAGAATTTTCTCACACATCTGTATGTATTGGTCCCTATCCATCACCAACTACATTCCCACCCTTATCGGCCGGCTTCAGAACAATCTGGTCATTTAGGGTTAAACTCTTCAGGGAATATTCCTGCACATGTATCAAATTGCCGTGAATTGGAAAGGAAAAGAGATACTGTCAATTTGCTTAGTGGTTTGTTTGAGAAATGCCCACAAAGCTAGGCATGTCTGAAGTTGTGGAAATTTGTTGGATTTGGCTTTAAATTTTAATGGCCCAGATTCTGCTTCCGTATTTATATCCTCCTCATCCGAGAAGGAGGGAGCAACTTGCTCTCCTCCATCATATCTCTCACTCTCATCCAGTAACTGGATGAGAGTTTTTAACGCAATGAAGTCTTGGGCCTTGAATTATTTGTATAAATCCTCTTCCCGTGTTACTGTTTGCCCCCTGATCTTTGTCAAAGATATACTTATATGTTAAATTTCTCGCAAAAAGATGCAAGTCTTTAGTAATTTCAAACTTATCAAGCTTCTGAAGGGGGCAGAAGCTGAGGCCCAATTTAAGTACCTCAGTTTCAACTGGAGACAAAGGTAAGAGGATAACTTGACTATGTCTAATCCTGATTGATCTGTGTCTGTTTGACCACAAATGGGTCTATCTTGCCTGTACGTGTCTGTGTCAAAGGGGTGTGGGAAATGTGTGCTGGGCCCAAAGGGGCTGAACCTGAGTTGATATTGGGTTTGGTTATATTAGTTTTCGGTGTAGCTCCCAGCTCTTTATGTGTAGTTTGGGTACTCATATGTTCGTCACCGAACATAGACATTGAGGTTATGCCCATCACTAGGGATGAGCTTCGTGTTCGAGTCGAACCCATGTTCGACTCGAACATCGGCTGTTCGATCGTTCGCCGAATTGCGAACGTTATGGGCCGTTCGCGCTAAATTCGTGTGGCGCGTCACGGCCCATAATTCACTGCGGCATCGCAGTGCATTGCTGGCTGATGATTGGCCAAGCATGCACTATGACCCGCATGCTTGGCCAATCACAGCGCCGTCAGTAGAGAGAGCTGTAATTGGCCAAAGCCAGGGTGGCTTTGGCCAATTATGGCTCAGGGGATTTAGTACACACCCCACACTATATAAGGCCGCCTGCACGGCGGCCCTGTGTAGTGTGTGTTCCGGTGTGCTGAGAGATAGAGAGAGAGAGAGACAGTGTCATTTGATTTGAGTTAGATAGATTAGGCAGAACAGTCAGTCAGTTAGCTGCACTTACAGTGTATTGTGTATATATATGCATCCCAGGTGTTGCATATATATATATACACTGTATTCAGTTTAGCTAGATCCGTTCCTGTTATCTTCTATCTAGACTATTTACATTTAATGCAGTGCGTCCTGCTCACAGTGTTCAGCTAGATCCGTTCCTGTTATCTTCTAGACTATTTACATTTAGTGCAGTGCATCCTGCTCACAGTGTTCAGCTAGATCCGTTCCTGTTATCTTCTAGACTATTTACATTTAGTGCAGTGCGTCCTGCTCACAGTGTTCAGCTAGATCCGTTCCTGTTAAATTCCTACTGACAGGCAGGCTTGTCTGGTTACAGTATATAAAGCTACCTGAAGAAAATTACAGGTGTTCTATTTGATCCTATTAGTACCACGGTCAGGCAGCTAGACTATTTACATTTAGTACAGTGCGTCCTGCTCACAGTGTTCAGCTAGATCCGTTCCTGTTATCTTCCTACTGACAGGCAGGCTTGTCTGGTTACAGTATATAAAGCTACCTGAAGAAAATTACAGGTGTTCTATTTGATCCTATTAGTACCACGGTCAGGCAGCTAGACTATTTACATTTAGTACAGTGCGTCCTGCTCACAGTGTACAGCTAGATCCGTTCCTGTTATCTTCCTACTGACAGGCAGGCTTGTCTGGTTACAGTATATAAAGCTACCTGAAGAAAATTACAGGTGTTCTATTTGATCCTATTAGTACCACGGTCAGGCAGCTAGACTATTTACATTTAGTACAGTGCGTCCTGCTCACAGTGTTCAGCTAGATCCGTTCCTGTTATCTTCCTACTGACAGGCAGGCTTGTCTGGTTACAGTATATAAAGCTACTTGAAGAAAATTACAGGTGTTCTATTTGATCCTATTAGTACCACGGTCAGGCAGCTAGACTATTTACATTTAGTACAGTGCGTCCTGCTCACAGTGTTCAGCTAGATCCGTTCCTGTTATCTTCCTACTGTCAGGCAGGCTTGTCTGGTTACAGTATATAAAGCTACCTGAAGAAAATTACAGGTGTTCTATTTGATCCTATTAGTACCACGGTCAGGCAGCTAGACTATTTACATTTAGTACAGTGCGTCCTGCTCACAGTGTTCAGCTAGATCCGTTCCTGTTATCTTCCTACTGACAGGCAGGCTTGTCTGGTTACAGTATATAAAGCTACCTGAAGAAAATTACAGGTGTTCTATTTGATCCTATTAGTACCACGGTCAGGCAGCTAGACTATTTACATTTAGTACAGTGCGTCCTGCTCACAGTGTACAGCTAGATCCGTTCCTGTTATCTTCCTACTGACAGGCAGGCTTGTCTGGTTACAGTATATAAAGCTACCTGAAGAAAATTACAGGTGTTCTATTTGATCCTATTAGTACCACGGTCAGGCAGCTAGACTATTTACATTTAGTACAGTGCGTCCTGCTCACAGTGTTCAGCTAGATCCGTTCCTGTTATCTTCCTACTGACAGGCAGGCTTGTCTGGTTACAGTATATAAAGCTACTTGAAGAAAATTACAGGTGTTCTATCCCAGCTTAGTGCAGCTACAGGCCATTAGTATGTCTGGAAGGCCAAGAAGGAGAGGCAGACAGTCACAAGCCAATAAGAGAGGGCAAGCAGGCTCTGTGTCTAGTGCTGGTCGTGGAGACGGTGCATCCTCATCAGCACGTGGCCATGGGACACGCTTGGCCTTTTTTTCGGCAGCTGGCCGTGTTGAGCCGCAACATGCGGAAGACTTGGTCGAGTGGATGACCAAGCTGTCCTCATCCTCCTCATCCTCTCTCACCCATGCCCAGGGTGCTTTGTCTGGCAAAGCAGCGGCCTCTTCCCTCAGCTCAATGTCATCAGTGACTCCTTCCCTAGCTCCACCATGTCCTCATGAGGATTCCCTCGAACTGTTTGACCACAGTGTTGGGTACATGCTCCAGGAGGATGCCCAGCGTTTGGAAGGCTCTGATGACGATACTGAGCTCGATGAAGGCAGTAACATGAGCACGGACAGAGGGGGTGCCCAAGAAGGACAGCAATCTGGCAGTCATGCTCCCCCTGCTGCAGCATACTGCCAGGTTTGCTCCAGTGATGAGGAGGGAGGGGATGATGAGGTCACTGACTCAACGTGGGTGCCTGATAGGAGAGAGGAGGAGGAGGAGGAGGAGGAGGAGGAGGAGGAGGCGGCGGCACATCACCAACGAGGCAGGATGCCCTCCAGGGGCCAGCCTAAGGGCAGCACATTGACTGCATCACACCCCAAAGCTCCACATGTGCAGGGCGCTGCAGTCTCTGCGCGTTATTCAAAAAGTTCTTTGGTGTGGGCCTTTTTTGAGACGAGTGCATCAGATCGCACCGCTGCTATTTGCAACATATGTCTCAAGCGTATCTCGCGTGGCCAAAACATCTCCCGCTTGGGTACCACATGCTTGACCAGACATATGTTGACCTGCCATGCAGTTCGTTGGCAAGCGTATCTAAAAGACCCACACCAAAGAACAAAGAGGATCTCTCCTTGCTCCTCATCAGCTGAGATTTCCAACCCCACTAGACCTTCAGTCCTCTCTGAGACCTGCAGTGAGAGGAATGAAGGTGTAGAATTAGGTGTGTCACAGCCAAGTACTTGTGGGCAATCTGCTTTTGGTACACCGACGTCAGATTGTACCAGGCAAATTTCCCTGCCCCAGCTGCTGCACCGCCGAAAGAAGTTTGCTCCCAGCCATCCACATGCCCAGCGGTTGAATGCTAGCTTGGCAAAATTGCTAGCACTTCAACTGCTGCCTTTTCAGTTGGTAGACTCTGCCCCCTTCCGTGAGTTTGTGGAATGTGCGGTTCCTCAGTGGCAGGTACCCAAACGCCACTTTTTCTCACGGAAGGCGATTCCGGCTCTCTACCGGCATGTGGAAGGCAATGTCCATGCCTCGCTGGACAGGGCGGTCAGCGGTAAGGTGCATATTACCGCTGACTCATGGTCCAGCAGGCATGGACAGGGACGTTACCTAAGTTTCACGGCGCATTGGGTGACTCTGCTGGCAGCTGGGAAGGATGCAGGACAAGGTGCAGTAGTGTTGGAGGTTGTTCCGCCACCACGCCTCCAAAATGCTGATTGTGACACACCTCTCTCCTCCACCCCCTCCTCTTCTTCTTCCTCCATGGCCTCTTCCTCGGAACCAGCGGTGCTCCGTAGGCGTTCAAGGGGCTACGCAAGTACGCAGGCCAAAAGATGCCATGCGGTGCTTGAGCTGGTGTGCTTGGGGGACAGGAGCCACACTGGGGCAGAGGTTTTGTCAGCTCTGCAGGGGCAGGTTCAGAGGTGGTTGACGCCACGCCAACTTAAGGCAGGAATGGTGGTTTGCGACAATGGCACCAACCTCCTCTCTGCCCTCCGACAGGGACAAATGACCCATGTGCCCTGTTTGGCTCACGTCCTTAACTTGGTGGTGCAGCGGTTCTTGGGCAGGTACCCGGGCTTACAGGATGTCCTGAGGCAGGCCAGGAAAGTCTGTGTGCATTTCCGCCGGTCATATAATGCCAGTGCTCGGCTGACGGACCTCCAAAAGGAGTTTAACCTGCCCAAGAACCGCCTAATCTGTGACATGCCCACCAGGTGGAACTCAACGTTGGCCATGCTGCAGCGGCTGCACACGCAGCAAAGGGCCATCAATGAGTACCTGTGCGACTATGGCACCAGGACAGGGTCAGGGGAGCTTGTTTTTTTTTCCCCACGCCAGTGGGCCATGATCAGGGATGCATGCACTGTCCTGTCACCATTCGAGGAGGCCACGAGGATGGTGAGCAGTGACAGTGCATGCATCAGTGACACTGTCCCCCTTGTCCACCTGTTGGAGCACACGCTGCGTGGAATAATGGACAGGGCACTTGAGGCAGAACAGAGGCAGGAAGAGGAGGACTTCCTTAGCTCTCAAGGCCCCCTTTATCCAGACAGTGTTCCTGCGTGCCCGCCGATCACACAGGAAGAGGACGAGGAGGAAGAGGAGGAGGAGGAAGATTGTGTCAGTATGGAGGTGGAGCCTGGCACTCAGCATCAGCAGCAGTCTTTAAGGGATCAGTCCCAAGAAACACATGGACTTGTACGTGGCTGGGAGGAGGTGGCTGCGGACCATGTCGTTCTTAGTGACCCAGAGGACTCCGGACCGAATGCCTCAGCAAACCTACGCTGCATGGCCTCCCTGATCCTGCAAAGCCTGCGTAAGGATCCTCGTATTCGTGGTGTCAAGGAGAAGGACCAATACTGGCTGGCAACCCTCCTTGATCCACGTTACAAGGGTAAGGTTGCGGACCTTATCTTGCCATCGCAGAGGGAGCAGAGGATGAAACATCTTCGGGAGGCCTTGCAGAAAGGTCTGTGCAACGCGTTCCCAGAGACTGGGAGGTTACAAACTCCTGTTTCTGGACAACGTGTTGCTGAGGCTTCGGTCAGTCAAAGAAGGAGCGGTGGAGAAGGTGGCCGTCTGACCGATGCGTTCAGACAATTTTTTGGTCCGCAGCCCCAAGGTATGATCGGTTCCAGCAACCATCGCCAGCGTCTGTTTTACATGGTGCAGGAATACCTAGGGGCAAGATCAGACTTGGACACCTTTCCCACCGAAAATCCTCTGGGTTACTGGGTCTTGAGGATGGATCACTGGCCAGAGCTTGCACAGTATGCAATTGAGCTACTGGCCTGTCCTGCATCCAGCGTTCTTTCGGAACGCACATTCAGTGCTGCTGGAGGCGTGGTAACCGATCACAGGGTGCGTCTGTCCACCGACTCGGTCGATCGGCTGACCTTCATAAAAATGAATGAGTCTTGGATCACCACCAGCTACCAAGCACCTGATGCTGATGTAACCGAATAATTTTTTTTGAAATCTCAGATCCCTTCAAAGACTGCCTATGCTGATGCTGAGTGACTATCCCTGAGTAATTATCCTCTTCCTCCTCAATCATCACGCTGATAGCTTGTAAGAACATTTTTGGTTCTGGGCGCCACCACCAGTGCCTAAGGCACAATTTTTCAGCCCCTGTTTAACAGGGGCGTGTAATTACAATTTTTGATGTAATACTTTGCAGCAGGGCTCGTTCCTGCATTCCAACTAGAGTGTCTGTGAGGGGTTGCAGTGTTGTGGCACCAGCACCAGTGCCTAAGGCCCAATTTTTCTGCCCCTGTCTAACAGGGGCGTGTAATTACAATTTTTGATGCAATACTTTGCAGCAGGGCTCGTTCCTGCGTTCCAACTAGAGTGTCTGTGAGGGGTTGCAGTGTTGTGGCACCAGCACCAGTGCCTAAGGCCCAATTTTTCTGCCCCTGTCTAACAGGGGCGTGTAATTACAATTTTTGATGCAATACTTTGCAGCAGGGCTCGTTCCTGCGTTCCAACTAGAGTGTCTGTGAGGGGTTGCAGTGTTGTGGCACCAGCACCAGTGCCTAAGGCCCAATTTTTCTGCCCCTGTCTAACAGGGGCGTGTAATTACAATTTTTGATGCAATACTTTGCAGCAGGGCTCGTTCCTGCGTTCCAACTAGAGTGTCTGTGAGGGGTTGCAGTGTTGTGGCACCAGCACAAGTGCCTAAGGCCCAATTTTTCTGCCCCTGTCTAACAGGGGCGTGTAATTACAATTTTTGAAGCAATACTTTGCAGCAGGGCTCGTTCCTGCGTTCCAACTAGAGTGTCTGTGAGGGGTTGCAGTGTTGTGGCACCAGCACCAGTGCCTAAGGCCTAATTTTTTAGCTCCTGTTCAACAGGGGCATGTAATTACAATTCTTGATCTAATATTTCACAGCAGAGCCCTGTGAGGGCTTACAGTGTTGTGGCCACAGCAACACCTAAGGCCCAAATTTCTGCTGAGTATATAGGGCAGGACCCTACTTTCAAACATCTAACTTACAAACGACTCCTACTTGCAAACTGAAGGAGACAACAGGAAGTGAGATGAAATCTACCCCTAGGAAGGGAAATTCTTTCCTGTAAGAGTTAATATGGGAAAACAATTTCTCCTTTCCACTGATGCTTTCCAATCCTTGTTCCACAAAAAAACCCAAATTTTCAAAAAACATTTTTCATTGGGACAAAAAAGTGAGGTGAAATCTTCTGAAGAGGAGGAAAGACAGCAAAACAAATGTCACAGGGGTGATAACCCTTCCCTATGTTTTCCAAAAAGCTTAGAAAAGATTTTTTGGCTGGAGCTAAACACGTTAAAAATGTTCAAAATTACAAACAGATTCTACTTAACAACAAACCTACAGTCCCTGTCTTGTTTGCACCGCCTGTATACTGCTGTTCAGAGTATATAGGGCCTGGTGGCCCCACACCTTTCCTTATTTTAATTTGGGTGCGGGGTTCCCCTTAATATCCATACAAGACCCAAAGGGCCTGGTAATGGACTGGGGGGTACCCATGCCGTTTGTCTCACTGATTTTCATCCATATTGCCATGACCCGACATGACATTAAACCCGCAAGCAGTTTTAAATGAGATTTTTTCCTTTAAAAATGACATTTGGTGCAGGGACTGTTCTAAACATGGGAAACACGCGTCACTTTACAGGCATACTATAGACACCCCCCAGGTACGATATTTAAAGGAATATTTCACTTTTTTTTTTTTACTTTAAGCATCATTAAAATCACTGCTCCCGAAAAAACGGCCGTTTTTAAAAGTTTTTTTTGCATTGATACATGTCCCCTGGGGTAGGACCCGGGTCCCCAAACCCTTTTTAGGACAATACCATGCAAATTAGCCTTTAAAATGAGCACTTTTGATTTTGAACGTTCGAGTCCCATAGACGTCAATGGGGTTCTAACGTTCGTGCGAACTTTCGGTCCGTTCGCGGGTTCTGGTGCGAACCGAACCGGGGGGTGTTCGGCTCATCCCTACCCATCACCTGTTCACCACGTGCACCCCTAGGTGTCCCCACATTACTCCCTTGTTTTGATCCTACAGTAGGTGCCTGTGGTGAAGCAATACGTTTTTTGTTAGTACTACCTTGTGTTCAATGTAAAATTTTTGGTCCTTTTTTAGCACTACATTTTTGTTATACCTTTCTAGATGTTGTATTAAGTCCTGCTCTTTCTTTTTAATATCCGGATTTTGAGTCAACTGATTCCCACTGATACGCAATGTCTCAATCTCCCCATCCAAATCTATCAAATCCAGCCTATGTTTATCCCTCAACATTTCCATCACAGTAGCGGAACATTGTGACAAGTTTCTTTCCCATTTTTCACGAAAAGTAACATCGGTCACATCAAATGATGGAAAGATTTGTACCCTTAGGCCCTGGGGGGTTGACTTCCTCTCTTAAATACCGATCAAAAAATCACAAGCTTTTTAAGTCTAAGAAAGAAAACATCAAGTCCTACTTCAGTCAATTCGCGACTGTATCAGCATCATTGAAAGCAGGTTGTTCCACTATCTATTATGTTTTTTTTGATGTGGTGTTCGGATGCCCCGTGTGGACGAGGAGGTATTTCTTCTCCTTGTTTCCCACCTGCTTATTATCTTCTGGTGGGTGGGCGGCACCTGCGCCCTGAGCCTTACACTAGCTGTGTATATTGCGGCTGGATGCTTTTGGTGCATACGCAATACGCGGGGCATCCGCACCAGATGTGATGTCAGTAAGGCTCATCACTTCCAGTGGGACCGGGTATATAGGGTAGTGGGATATGGGCTCAGCAATTAGGACGATGGTGAGGGACGAGTTGGATGTCAAAGCGCAGTCGCACCCTATCTATCCACAAACTACTTGCCGACCATTCTGTTCTCCTATCTTCCTATCCTGTTGATGATCTCAGGTAGTGAGCCATTTTTGCCCTATCTTACATTTTATTGTTATAGTGCTAAGGGAACATTTAGGAAGCCAGGTAGATGTGGTTCTAGTTGACAGTTTCTATCTAGTGGCCTATGTAACAATAGTTTGTGGTTATGCTTTATGTTATATCTTATACGTTAAATTCATATATCTGGGGACTTTGAATGGCTACATATGTGATTATTGTTCACATTCTCCGTGATGCATGATATGATCTTTTCATGTGTTATGCACATTACTCTATCCGGGGACCTATATGGTTGTATGTTTTTACTAATATACGCCAGAGCCTTAATATAATATTAATACTTCCGCCAGATTTGTTACCCATGTATGTGGTTATGTGAAATAACTTTTTCATCTGAACACATATGTTTGGCACTTTCAGGTTATTATTGGCCAAGATGATTGTACCTGGTATACGGTCCGATGCCCTTGCTCTCTTTGATTCTGTGGTCATTTTCTTGTCAGTATTAAAAAAAATGTTTTGATGAGCACCCATATCAAATAAAGGTATAATTATAGTGAATATCATAAAGAAATTTACTTGACGTTGATACTATATTATAAAGAAATTTACTTGACGTTGATACTAATGTTATTTTTTGTAACATGGACATTGTTACAAATGCATGTTGAGCCGCCCCGAAGAAGCAGATAATTAGTCTGGGAAATGCGTTGGCTATTCGTATATACAAGCATCTTTTCAAGCATCTGGACTGAGCATCAATTTTTGGTCAAATATCTATATGACCTAATGTTATTAATGTATTAGCTTTTATATTTTGTATGTTGTAATAAATTTATATTATCTTAAAATGTTTGTTGTTGTGCTTACCTCAATGACAGATAAACATATCCATTAAAATCCCATTATTCTATGAGAGAGTGATACTCTCTCTTCTTTTTTTCATTGATTCTGGTATGTGTAGTCTGATCAGCACTCAGGAACATAGGGTATCTTAACAAAAGGAGTACAGGTCCTTAGATCCTCTGCTGACCAGTTAAAGTGGCTTTGCTCTGCTAACAGAAAGTGATGTAACTGTCCCCATACTGGGCACTAGGGGAAAAGGGCTCAATCATAGTCCCACTTAAAGTGTCTATTGTTTGGAGCAATAACATAGCCAGCACTTGGCTACACTTGTCCTTTGTTTGTTGTGTCAGCAACAACTTATGTTACTGTGTTGCTGCCATTCCCCCTTCCCCTCTAAATGTTATATTTTGCTTGTAGTGCTGTTTTTTTTTTGTTTTTGTTTTTTGTATTTTGTAGTTATTTTTCGTTTTTTATCCTTTAGCTCTACGTTGTTTGTTTGTTTTTTCTGTTCTTCTTATAGGTTCTTTTAGTATTTTTAATATTATTGGGTCAGCAACAGTAGCAGCAGCAGCAAGAAGTTGTTGGTAAAACCACCAAAGCTGCCCTTTACAGTGGAAGACTTCATATTATTGTAGTGGGTGCACCACTACAGAGACAGAGGTCGGTGTTTCCCCATGTGCTCCCCTCCGGGGAGAAGACAGCAATGTGTAAGGAGAGAACTGACCTAGACCAGCATGAAGCCATGAGTTACCCAACGCTATTCGGTTCTTAATCACCTCTTATATTTTAAGTGCTTATTGATTAACATTACACTGATTGTGCCTTAGATGTCTGGAATGTATCTTTATTCCAGATTTGAAGTATTCTGACAAGGCACAGGCATTTCGGCCCGTGAAGTAACATATCAGAAAGGATGTGATGAACTCTGCAAATAATTCAACGTGGTTTTGATAGGTATAAAAGAAAGATGAATGGTAGATACAGTGTGGTTCAATATTTTAAGACAGTGGTTCTCAACCCTGTCCTCAAGTACCCCCAACAGGCCATGTTTGCAGGTTTTCTTGCACAGGTGCTTTAAATCAGAGTCAATGGCTTGGTATTGGGGGTACCCGAGGACAGGGTTGAGAACCACTGTTGTAAGACATACGATCTCCTCTGCGTTATGAACACTGCACAATTTATTGCTTGTTAGGTAACTGTCTGAAAAAGACTATTGATGTTTTTTCATAAAACTCATGTTGTGTCCTAATAGGCTTGTCACAAAATTTTAAAGCTTTTGTTTAGTATCTACGATGTATTATTTATTGTATTCACAAATCCCGGGTATTATCTGATAATCGTCTCAATTTCTTTTAGTGATTGTTCTAGAAAATACCATTTAAAATGGCTTAATAGACCAGAAGCAATTCACAGAAAACAACAATTCAGAACTTGTACTACTTATATTGTATTACTTAAAAGAAAACAACATTTATATTTTTGTGTAAGGCTGAGATCATCAGAATCATCTTGAAGTACACTTGTAATAAGGGGAAAATGTGGGCATCAAATTCTGGATTAATTCTAATGCTAGTTCCCTGGCTGTTTCGGGCTTCAGTACTTTCTAATTCACCTGGAACAAGCAGGCAACATATTGGACTTTCTTGCCACTATACTTGACAGGCAAGCAAGCAAGCAACTAGCATTTTCACAAGGGGTAATGTTACAATTCCTCCACCCCCCCCCCCCCCCCAATGGAAAATTCCATATCAAGTTCTTCCCATAATTTTCCTTTCCTTACTGAGGCTAATTTAAGACATACATTCTGTAACTAGCCTACTCAAAAAACTGGGAGGAACCCTATTCATCTATGGATTTAATTCAGGAAAGAAAGTTAAAGTAAGTATTTGATTTAAATTAAAATTTATGTTTTACTGACTAACATCATTGCAGCATACAACTTAGGAAATAACTCACCACAAAAATGGAATTCAGAAAATAAAATATTAAAGTATAAAGTATTAAATACAGCTCTTTTTGCTAACAGAACGTTATTGCCAAAATTAATTGTAGCAAGGTCTCCGGCCTTGTCCAGTCTAATGAGGACCTCCAATGCCAAAGATAGCTGACATGCTTCAATATGTAATGGTTTGTGAGGCATATTGGGTGCAAAGCTGGTGAAAGTCATTGGGCGCCAGACACTTCTTGGATGTAAAAGAGGTTTTATTTTTTTATTTTTGGGGGAAACAGGGTTAGGGCCAGGACACACTTAAGTAGTTATAGATTCAATTGGCAGACTTTGAGACTTTAATAGGAAGACAGCCATGCAGGGAAAGGCCCCAGCAAGGCACCACATCTGCACATGCAGGAATGCTGTCTCCTATGGTAACAGTCTTTAACAGTTCCTAACTCAAACTTAACAGTCCTTTCAGCTCCACTACAACTGCCTTTGTAGTTCTTTAAAACTGAGCTCCTGATCTCTCACTAGACCCTCTGATTCACTGACTCTGAATCCCTGGGGCTCCTCTAAGGTTTGCAGTGGTATCTCCCTCAAGCGTCACTCACGCTTCCCTGCTGGGTCCCTAGCTTGGCACTCCAGATACTTCTCAAGCTTCACCTCTACTAACCGGTGAGATCCCTGGCTTGACTCACAAGGCTGCTTTGCAAGCATCTCCTCCGCGGCTTGGGTCCCTGACTTGATACTCGCCTGAAGTTTCCTGATTCTCCACCGTGCCTGTTCGGTGCGAATGTGTTTCCGGTTCTTCAGTTACTCACTGTGGTCCCTGGTAAAGGTGGTTGGTTCCTTTGTGGCGACAGCTTCCCTTCTACCTCCGACCACTGACAGGTTCTCCGGCCGGCAGAACCATCACTTCTGGTTGGACTGCAAAATGCAATCCCAACCCTGCACTGGTCTCTTTACTTATGGATAGGCCCTCACACAGCCTAGCAGCCATATGCCCCTGGGATAGGCCCAATCTCCTGCCTAGCAGCCCGGGGTATATGACTAGGGATGAGCCGAACAACCCCCTGTACGGTTCGCACCAGAACATGCGAACAGGAAAAAAGTTTGTTCGAACACGCGAACACCATTAAAGTCTATGGGACACGAACATGAATAATCAAAAGGGCTAATTTTAAAGGCTTATATGCAAGTTATTGTCATAAAAAGTGTTTGGGGACCTGGGTCCTGCCCCATGGCACATGGATCAATGCAAAAAAAAGTTTTAAAAACGGCCGTTTTTTCAGGAGCAGTGACTTTAATAATGCTTAAAGTCAAACAATAAAAGTGTAATATCCCTTCAAATTTTGTAGCTGGGGGGTGTCTATAGTATACCTGTAAAGGGGCGCATGTTTCCCGTGTTTAGAACAGTCTGACAGCAAAATGACATTTCAAAGGAAAAAAGCCATTTAAAACTACTTGCGGCTATTGCATTGCCGGTCCGACAATACACATAGAAGTTCATTGATAAAAACGGCATGGGAATTCCCCACAGGGGAACCCCGAACCAAAATTTTAAAAAATGACGTGGGGGTCCCCCTAAATTCCATACCAGGCCCTTCAGGTCTGGTATTGATTTTAAGGGGAACCCCGCACCAAAAAAAAAGAAAAACGGCGTGGGGTCCCCCCAAATATCCATACTAGACCCTTATCTGAGCACGCAACCTGGCAGGCCGCAGGAAAAGAGGGGGGGACGAGAGAGCGCCCCCCCTGAACCGTACCAGGCCATATGCCCTCAACATTGGGAGGGTGCTTTGGAGTAGCCCCCCAAAACACCTTGTCCCCATGTTGATGAGGACAAGGGCCTCATCCCCACAACCCTGGCCGGTGGTTGTGGAGGTCTGCGGGCGGGGGGCTTATCGGAATCTGGAAGCCCCCTTTAACAAGGGGACCCTAAGATCCCACCCCCCCTGTGTGAAATGGTAAGGGGGTACAAAAGTACCCCTACCATTTCACTAAAAAACTGTCAAAAATGTTAAAAATGACAAGAGACAGTTTTTGACAATTTCTTTATTTAAATGCTTCTTCTTTCTTCTACCTTCCTTCATCTTCTTCTTCTTCTTCTGGTTCTTCTGGCTCTTCTGGTTCTTCCTATGGCGTTCTCGTCCAGCATCTCCTCCGCGGCGTCTTCTATCTTCTTCTCCTCGGGCCGCTCCGCACCCATGGCATGGGGGGAGGCTCCCGCTCTTCTCTTCATCTTCTTCTCTTCTTCATCTTCTTCTCTGCTTCATCTTTTTTTCTTCTCTTCTTCTCTTCTTCAGCTTCTTCTTCGGGCCGCTCCGCATCCATGCTGGCATGGTGGGAGGCTCCTGCTGTGTGACGGCGTCTCCTCGTCTGACGGTTCTTAAATAACGGGGGCCCCGTTATGGTTTGAAACTCTTAATGAAGCCAGGGCATCTAAGTAAGATTGTAGTGTCCTGTTAACATCTAGTGGATGGATCTGATCAGTTATAAACAAATATATACCGCGCTGTCTTTAACTTCAAATAAGTATGATGTAATAACAGTTAATAGTGGGTCCACCACCAAAGACACCAGAAGCTGCTTACCAGAGGGATTGAACTCAAATAGGTGTACACCTAGTGAGTCAATCAAGCTTTGTGGTATAATATACCAAGGGGATCAGATGCTCTATCCAGATATGACCTCCAGATGGACCTCCGAACAAGTGTAAGGTATGGATGGACTCAGTAGATATAGGCAGTCAGCCCCATAATTAAAAGAAAGAGGAAGGCATATAGTGTAACTCCGTATGAAAATTTTAATACATAAAAAGCAAAGAAAATACACTCACGTGTTAAGCAGTAAAATCAAGCGCTTGTATAAAAGAAGACAGTGGTCTCAGCATATCCTTCCGACGCGTTTCGACTTAGAAGTCATCATCTGGGGTGCTGGACCACTGTACTGGCTGAGTATTTATAGGTACTGGTTACCCCCATAACAAGTGGCAGCTCCATCTAATTGAAAGTGCAAATTATGGAGATTACTTCCTGGTTCCTCCAAAATGGCGCCCGGGCTTGCATTCCAAGCCTCGTTTTCATGTGTAGAGGAGGATTACTTCTTGGTTCTGCCAAAATGGCGCCCGGACAAGAGTTCCAAGCCTCATTTTAACATGTGAAAGAGGATGTGACATCATGTGGAACAGTGACTGGTTTAAACAGCTAAAAACATGGCACCGCTATTTTCGGGGACATATAGGGGCAGATGTGGCTTAAAACGGCACAATGTCCGCTGTATATAACCTACAACATGGCGCAGTTTGTCATAAGGACATGTATATTAATACAATAAGTTACAAGGTATCACCCTCAAAAACAATATAATACATCCACACATTGCTCTAGCCTGAACATGGGCAGTGGCGTAGCAGCCAGCACTCCCACCCAGCAGCAAAAGGGCCGCCGGTTCAAATCCCGAGATTCCATGTGGGGGGTAGAAAAAAATAAATAAAATAATGTAATATATATAAAAAATATATATGATACTAAGGTGTGACAAATGATGGCACCCCTCAGAAAGGAAACGATCTGATCATCCTCCTCAGTCATCCTTAGTCATTGAAGACCAGGCCTTTTCTGGAACTTTTTGTTTAAAAGTTTAAATTAGTATTTTTTGCTAGAAAATTACTTAGAGCCCCCACACATTTAATACATATTTTTTTTTTTTAGTGGAGACCCTAGTGAATAAAATGGTGATCATTGCAATATTTTATGTCCCACATTATTTGTGCAGCGGTCTTTCAAATGCAACTTTTGGGGAAAAATACACTTTAAAGCGGAGTTCCATTGATTTAAAAATCAGCAGCTACAAAAAGTGTAGCTGCTGACTTTTAATAATCGGACACTCACCTGTCCCACGGTCCAGCGATGCGGGCGAAAGAAGCCCCGCACCTCTCCTTCTCCTCTCTGCGAGGCCGGTATTGTAACTGTGGGCGCCTGGCTGTGGCTTCACAGCTGGGCATGCACTGCGCATGTGTGAGCCGCGCTTTGCGCTGTGAATGGCCGGGCAATCTTCTGGGACCTGTGACGTGTCCCAGAAGATTGCAGGGAGTGAGGGGGGAGAGGTGAACTTCCTTCCTAGCACTGTGGAGCGCCGGGAGAAAATGGGAGCTGGGTGCCTCTAAGAAGAAGGTATCCGCCCCCCTCCCAAAAAAAATGACATGCCAAAAGTGGCATGTCAGGGGGTCACCAACACTTAAAGCGGAAGTTCCATTTTTGGGTGGAACTCCACTTTAATTAATTAAAAAAACAAAACACAATATTTACCTAAATTGTTTTGGATAATGTGAAAGATCATGTTACGCTGAGTAAATAGATACCTAGCATGTCATGCTTTAAAATTTGCTTGTGGAATGGCAAATAGACATGTGCATTCGTTTTCGTCCGAATTTCAGGTATTTTCGTTATTGTTTTAACAAACGACAAGGAAAGTGCAGAATCCGAAAAACAAAAGATCCGACATAAACAAATGCTTTATTTTCATTTTCGTTGCTACAACAGTTCGCTATAGATAGGAGATTCGACATGATGATGACAATAACAATCTGTGTCCATCAAACCTGTGGTCGAATGTGCCTAACCTTAACTCTATTAGTCCAAGATTATTCCACATAGTGAGAAAGGATTCGACGTAGGGGAGAAAGATTCGACGTAGGGGAGAAAGATTCGATGTAGGGGAGAAAAGATAAATAAAAATAATGATGATGATGAATGTTATTGGCTGATTGTAACCAAAGAGGAGGAGCAGTAAAATAGCTAGAACTAAGTACACAAGTACTTTGGCTTATGGTGCCTGTTGAAAGTTCTAAGAAGATTCGACGGAGCAGGTAAACTATATGGCGTCGTACAGTTTAGCTGCTCCGTCGAATCTTCTTTGAACATTCAACAGACACCATAAGCCTTCAATGACAGATTCGACCTTAATTTGGATTTTCGGACGAATGCAATTTTTAACAAAAAACAAAATAAATAAAAGCAAATTTCAGGAGTAACTAAATAAATTTATTTTTCGGACGAAAACAAAATTCCGAAACAAAATATTTCAGTGTGCACATTTCTAATGGCAAACCACAATACTTAAAAATCTCCATAGGCAATGCTTTAAATTTGCCCAGCTAACGGTTGCATCAGATCATTCTCAGGCTTTACAAATGGGTCAGGAAAGCCCGGGAATGACCAAGAAGCATCGGGAGGGGAGTGGCGGGAGCGGATCTAGTGGCGAATTCGCCTGTGCGACCACTTTTATCTTACAGAGAACTGGCCATGGTAAAGAAAAACTATACCGAGGTTATGGCAGCTAGTGGCGTCAACCACCTCTGATCCTGCCCCTGCAGAGCTGACAGAATCTCTGCCCCTGTGTGGCTCCTGTCCCCTAGACAGACCAACTGAAGCACAGCATGTGCAGCAACACTAAATGTCCATTCAAAAAGCACGCTGAATGCATGGCAGGCCAGTAACTTGATTGCATATTGAGCAAGTTCTGGCCATTAATCCATCCTCAAGATCCAGTAACCCAGTGGATGCTCTGTTGGAAAGGTCTCCAAGTGCCCTGTCCATGACTCCATGAAGTGTGTGCTCCTGCAGGAAGACTAGAGGGACAGTGTCACTAATGCATGCATTGTCACGGCTCACCATCCTTGTGGCCTCCTCAAATAGTGACAGGACAGTGCATGCATCCTTTATCAGTAGCTACGGCATGGCAAAAAGAAGCCAAGCTCCCCTGAGCCTGTGCTTGTGCCATACTCACACAGTTACTCATTGATGTCCCTCTGCTGTGTGTGCAGCCACTGCAGCATTGCCAATGTTGAGTTCCACCTGGGGGCCATGTCACAAATGAGGCTGTTGGTGGGCAGGTTGATTTCCCATTGGATGTCAGCCAGCTGAACACTGGCATTGTATGATCACCGGAAATTACCACACTTTTCTGACCTGCCTCAGAAGATCTTGTAAGCCTGGGTACCTGGTCAAGAAATGCTGCACCACCAAATTCAGGACATATGCCAAGCATGGAACATGTGTCAAGTGTCCCTGTCGGAGGGCGGAGAGAAGGTTGGTGTCTGTTAGGTACCTGGTAGTAGAGCCTGACTTGTAGGAGAAGACCTCTCATACAACGCTGGTTCAGGAGCCACTGGAGTGGGAACAGTGGTCTCCTGAGCGCAGTGGGGTAGGAGTGCCTGTTGAATAGAGTCTCTGAAGCTGAAGTGAGGAGAGATCCCACAGGGATGGCTGGACTGCAGATCAGGTGGAGACTGGAGGCAGCAGGCTGGAACACTGGAGATGCAGAGATCACTGGAGCTGAAGCTGAAGGTGCAACAGCAAGAACAACAGCAGGCACAAGCAGGGTCAGACGGTCCGGGTCAGCAGGTAGATGAGACAGGCAATAACAGCAGGCAGAGGCAGAGTCGATAGGCAGGCAGAGGTCGGCAATGATATCAGGCAGTAGCAGTAGAGTAGTCAGGCAGGCCGGGTCGGATAGGAGTGGGACGGATGGTCAGACAAGCCAGGTCAGATAGGTAATAATCAATCAGGTGCAGATTTACAGGAATTACAGAGCTGAGACGAAGCAGCAATGTGCCAGAGGCACAGGGGAACTTTTATGTGCACTTTGGCGCCAAACCAGCACTAACGCGAACGCGCGCGCGCCAGTACGCCGCGCTGATGCCTGGAAACAGCAGGATCTTGCTGCAAGGTACGTACAGGAGCGCGCCGGCACATAGGCGCATGCAAACGCCCAGGTCTGGCGCCGGTGGTACCCTGACATTGCCCCCCCCAAGGGGCAACCTCTGGATGCCCATAAGCCTTTTTTTCAAAGGGTGGGTAGAAAAATAGGCGCGAACTAAATGCCTAGCATGCACATTACTATCTGGTTCCCATGAATTACTTTCTGGGCCGTAGCCTTTCCATTTGATTAGGAATTGGATCTGCCCCTGTCTTTTCCTGCAATCAAGGATAGCCTCGACCTCAAATTCCTTGCTGCCATCAATCACAACAGGTTCAGGAGGTCTAGTTCCTCTACCAGGGAAGGGATCAGGTACAGCAGGTTTAAGCAATGACACATGGAACACTGGGTGTATTTTAAGAGAATCAGGTAAAGTCAGTTTGTAAGAAACTTCATTGATTTTCCTTTTAACCGGAAAAGGTCCCATAAATCTAGGTGCCAACTTCTTAGAAGGACATGCTAGTTTGATAATATTACTTGTAGAAAGCCATACCTGGTCACCAAGCTGTAACTTCAATTCCCCTCTTCTCTTCCCATCAAAGATTCTCTTGCTGTCTGCCTCAGCCTTGGATACTGCTACCTGCAACATCTGGTTGTTGTGACTGATGAAATCTACCGTACTCTGTACTGCCGGGACTGGAGACTCTGGAAGGAAATCGGGTAAAAAGGTTAGATGGAAGCCATAATTAGCGAAAAAGGGGGATTGACCGGTGGCTGAATGTTTGGCATTATTGTAGGCAAATTCTGCCAAGGGCAGCAGGGATACCCAATCATCCTGTGAGAAGGAAGTAAAGCATCTGATGTACTGCTCGAGGGTCTGATTGGTCCTCTCCGTCTGTCCATTGGTCTGGGGGTGATAGGCCGAGGACAAGGCCAGTTTGATCTTTAAAGTCTCACACAGGGCTCTCCAAAAACGTGAGGTGAATTGTACCCCTCTATCAGAGGTTATGTTTACAGGGACTCCGTGAAGTGTGATGATTTCTTTGATGAATATATGAGCCGTTTCAATAGCTGACGGAGTTCCTCTTAATGGAAGGAAATGGGCCATCTTGGTAAAACGGTCTACTACCACAAAGATAGCAGAACACCCCTCGGAGCATGGAAGTTCTACAATAAAGTCCATGGAGATCATCTTCCAGGGTCTATCGGGTACCGGTAAGGGTTTTAACAGGTCCCAAGCTCGATTCCTGGATGTCTTATTCTGGGTACAGATAGGGCAGGAGCTGACATATTTCTCGCAAAAGTCCTTTAAATTGGGTCACCAGAATGTACGCTGCACCAATTCCAGGGTCTTACGAACCCCAAAGTGACCTGCCAGTGGGTGATCGTGAAGGAGCGTCAAGACCTTGACCCGAACCTCCTCAGGTACAAAAATTTGACTCCCTCTCCAGAACAATCCATCTCTGCTACTCAAAGTAATCCCTGTGGGCTTGGCTGATTCAGAGGATGCTTCCTTAATCTGGGAGAGAAGATCTGTTTGTAAGAGTAGGAAATTGTTTGCAGGTAAGATGGTGTCAGGAGCAGATAAGTCCTTTGGGTTATCATGCATTCGTGATAATGCATCTGGTTTGACATTTCTTGAGCCAGGCCGATAAGTAATGTGGAAGGAAAAACGTGAGAAGAACAGGGCCCAACGGGCTTGTCGAGGTTTCAGTCTTTTAGCAGATTGCAAATACTCCAGATTTTTATGGTCAGTGTAAATTAGTACTGGATGCACAGCTCCCTCCAACAGGTACCTCCACTCCTCTAATGCAATCTTGATGGCGAGAAGCTCCCGATCACCAACATCATAGTTCTTCTCTGCAGGAGAGAGTTTTCGGGAGAAGAACCCCACAGGACGCATAGTGTCTTTACTGCCTTTACGTTGCGAAAGTATCGCACCGACCGCTATCTCAGAAGCGTCCACTTCTTTTTTTTTTTTTTCTTTTTTGCTACTTCAGCGAGTTCATTTGAGAGGATTAAATCACTATAATTAGCTCATTTTTATCCCATCTCATTATCGTCACATCATAGTAGCATATTCTTTGATTTTTTATAAATTTACTGAATCAACAATTCACTGCTTATCTTTACACAATTCTCCCCTCCCCTCCTCCCCCTCCCTCCCTGGCCCCTGCAGCTGTCCCTATCGCCTCTTCAAACTTTGGCGGTTCCTAATGCTCCAGGTCTCATCCTACAATGTGATTGCTTCCAAATAGCGCTCAGACTTTCTAAATTTGGTCCAGCAGTCCCATTTACCCCCTTGTGTATCATAGTCACATCCTGTAAAATCCCTTACTTCGAATCGCTCCAGCGCATATGTTTCATTAACACAAGCGACCCACTCTCCTATCCTCGGCGCTTCTTGTTTCTGCCAATTCTTAGGGATGATATTTTTAGCTGAATTTAGTAATACCGGGATTATTGAGGTTTTGTACCGTCTCACTCCCCCTTCCGACCTATGGAACAAACAGTCCCACGGGTCGAAGGGAATCACCTTGCCTGTTATTTCCTCAATTATTTTGATCACTTCTTGCCAGAAGTTTTTTTATTTTTGGGCATTCCCACCACAAGTGCGACATAGTTCCTGGAATTGCACAGCCTCTCCAGCAATTCGGAGATTTATCTGGAGAGAATGTACTAACTCTGACCGGGGTCATGTACCATCTAGTCAGACACTTATAGTTGCTCTCTCTGGTTTTTGAGTCCACTGCCGTTCCATGTGTTGCCTCTAATATGTACTTTACTTCTTCACTATCGACAGAGGAGCCCAGTTCCTCTTCCCATTTCCTGATAAACGGGGGAGACTCCCCCCCAGCTCTCTTACCAAGATTCTATAGATTGCTGCTATTTTACCCTTCTTCAGGTCTTTGCTAAAGAGTTTTTCTATCGGTCTATACTCTGCTTCCTCCCTTAAGGGTCTAGGGAGACTAGCAATAAAGTGAGCTAACTGTGCATATCTCCACCCGTTTAAGATCCAAACCCCCTCTTGTGCTGCCATTTCGTGAAAAGTGATTATTTTACCCCGTTTAATTATACCCCTTACCTGTGCCTCCCTATCTAATATCCAATTACCTCCCACTATCTCCATCCCCGGTGGGAAGAGCAAATTCTCTTTTAAATACATTAAGGGGGAGTTATAATCCCATTTATTTTTTAAGTGGATCTGATCCCAGATTTTGTATGTGTATTGTGTGATATAGTGTGTATCCTTATCCATTCCCCTAACGTGAGGGGGATTCCAAATCACGTGACTTAATTGTGCCTTACTCATCCTTTCTTCTAAACTCACCCATCTTTTAGTTTCTCTACTATGTGTCCAATCTAGTGCTCGTGCTAAGACCGCGGCTTTGTGATATGACCTAAAATCTGGGAGGGCGAGCCCTCCACTTACTTTTTCTCTCCTCAGTATCTTTAGAGCAATCCTAGGTTTTTTATCATCCCAGACATATTTACATATAAGACTGGATAGTACTCTGAAAAAATTCTCCGGGAGGGGAATCGGAAGCATCTGCATCATATACAGGACTTTTGGGGCGAGCACCATTTTTACAAGATTGATTCGTCCTACCCATGTGACGGGGCAATATTTAATTCTATTTATTTCCCTTTTTATTTCATTTAACAAGGGAATGAAATTCTGCTTATATACTTTCACTTTATCACATATTAAATTTACCCCTAAGTATTTTAGGGATTTTTTCCATGGAAAATGGAACACTTCCCCCAATCTGAGTGCCTCCGTTTTGTTGATATTTATTTTTAGGGCTTCTGATTTTTCTAGGTTTATTTTGAAGTTTGAGAGCTCACTATAGTTCCTCAGGCTAATTAGGAGGTTTGGGATCGTGATTCTAGGGTTAGAGACATAGAGAAGCACATCGTCCGCGAAGGCGGCTAGTTTGTGTTCCTCCCCACCCACTACGCTTATATCAGGGTTTTTCCTAATCATAGCTAGGAGGGGTTCTAAGGCCAGGACAAACAAAAGTGGTGACAAAGGGCAGCCTTGCCTCGTCCCGTTTTTCATGACAAATTGGGCTGAGGGTGTCTTATTAACCTTAACGTATGCCGCAGGTTGGTTATATAAAATTTTTATCCAATTTAACATTGTGGGTCCTATTCCCATTGCTTCAAGTGTATGAAACATGAATCCCCAGTCTACCCTGTCAAACGCTTTTTCGGCATCAATTGACAGGAGTAGACTGGGGACCCCACTCGTTCTAAATGCCTCCATTATCAGGAGAGATCTCACCCCATTGTCCTTTCCCTCCCTCCCAGGGACAAATCCCACTTGGTCCGAGTGGACCAAAAAGGGCATTTTCTCTTTCAACCGAGATGCCAACACCTTCGCATATAGCTTAGTATCCGCATTTAGAAGCGCGATCGGCCTATAACTCGAGCTTAAAGTCCTGTCCCTCCCCTCCTTAGGTATAAGTGTTACAGCTGCCAGCAGGGCGTCTCTACACAGAGCTCCCTGTTTCCCAAGACCATTCCAGATTTGGCGCAGCCTGGGGACCAGGGATCTGCTGAATTTCCTATAAAAACTATTTGTGAAGCCATCGGGCCCAGGACTTTTGCCCGTGGGGGTAGACTTTAATGCCTGATAGATCTCCTCTTCCATTAGCTGGCATTCTAGCTCTAATGTGTCTGCTTCCAACAGCGTGGGAAGTTCCACGCCTTTTAAATACTCCTTCGTCTTCTCTTCCTTATTTCCCTTAATTTTTCCTTCTTTACCACCCGAATAAAGTGCTGCATAGAACTGTCTGAATTCCTCTGCTATATCTTTAGTAGTATGTCTCATTTCACCTTTACTGTTTTTGATCTTCTCTATGTAGTTCTCGTCTTTTTTTTTCCTCATAACTGACGCTAGATGTTTCCCCACCTTATTACCCTGCATGTGGGACCTTTTTAAATATGTAGTCCTAAATTTCGCCATCTCTTCTTCCATTAACTCCCTGAGCTCTTCTCTTTTTAGTGTCAGTTCCTTAAATATAGCCTCATCCTTTCCTAATGAAGCTTTATGGACTTGTTCCAGCTGATAGATTTTGGCGACGAGATTTTCTTTCTTCAATCTCCCCTCCCTCTTTTCCCCAGAGTCTATGGAAATTATGATCCCTCTTATGTATGCCTTGAATGTCTCCCACAGAACTCCCCCCGTTATCTCGCTCAACTCATTGTATGTAAAGAACTCATCTATTTCCCTCTGTATTTTCTCAACCACTGAATCTTTCATAAGGAGGGCCTCATTGAGCCTCCAAGAAAACGGGGCCCTGAAGAGCCCCCTAAGCTTTACTGTCATGGAGATTGGGGCGTGGTCCGATAAAGTAATAGCCTCTACTTTTGAATCTGCTATGCACTCCAACAGGCTGTGGTCGACCAACAGGTAATCCAACCTCGAATAGGTCCCATGGACCGGGGAAAAGAAGGAATAGTCTCTCACTTTGGGGTGTTGTACCCGCCAAACATCGATGAGCTGACTATCGTGCAGATTTTTCCCTAATCTCATCAGTGATCCTTTCCCCATGGTCCCAGAGGACCTGTCCAAGGCTGGATCCAAACAAAAATTAAGGTCGCCTGCTAGGATGGTTACCCCTCTTTAAATACATTCAGTCTCCTTAGGGTCCGGGAGAAGTATTTTATCGGGTCTCTATTGGGGCAATAAACATTAGCCAATGTGTATTTCCTGTCCCCTAAATTAAATTTTACGAACAAAAACCGCCCCTCTTCATCCGCCAACTTCTCAATCAGTGTTAATTTGATCTTTTTCGAGAACCCGATAGCTACTCCCTTCGCCCTTTTAATAGGTGAGTCACAGTATACCCATGCTGGAAAATTCTTTGAATTCAGCTTGATGTTTTCCTCCTGCACCAGGTGGGTCTCCTGCAGGAAGACCACATCAGCATCATAACTCTGTGATTCATTCAGAATTTTCCACCTCTTCCCTGATGAATTTAGACCTTTCACATTGTAGGACACACACTTAACTTCTATCCCAGCCATCAACCGCCTTTCTCGCTATTGGACAGCTACAGGGGTACCTCCCCCTCCCTATATTTTTCATTTTGAATGTCCTGCCCTCTTTTGTCACACTTATTGACAATGGGAAGCCCCAGCTGTATTTCAGGTTGGCTCCCTTCAATAGATCCAACAGAGGTTTTAATAGGCGCCTTCTCGCCAGGGTTCCTGCTGACAAATCCGAAAATATTTGAACCTCCTTGTTGTGAAATCTCAGTGGTTGTGCCCCTCTTAAATTTTTCCAAATCTTTGCTTTGTCCTCAAATTGGTGGAACTTCACTATTATGTCCCTGGGCACATCTTCACTAATGTTTCGGGGTTTTCTTATCCTATGGACTTCATTTCTGTAAACAAGTCTTCCCCACTCTGCTCAGGTATGGATCTAATCCTTAAGTTCTGATGCCTGTTTTGGTTTTCCTGCTCCTCCAATCTAAACTTCAGCTCGTATTGATCACCCTGAAGGGTTTTTACTTGTTTTTTAAGGATCTCTATATCCAGGGCCTGCTGTTCCGCCACCTTTTCCGCCTCTTCTACTCGCCTGAGGAGGTGTCCTAGATCTGACCTGACATTAGAAATTTTCGTTTTGATTGAATTTTCCAGCTTGATGAGCATATCTTGCATCTCATATTTAGTTGGAGGGGCCTCTGCAGCGTGTTCGAATTCCATGCTTGGGCCTGGTTCTACCTCGGCCAGAGCCTCTGTATTGTGGGTCTCCCCTTGTCCTCCTTTATTCTTAGCTGTGACCTTTTTTTTTCCTTTGGCCTCTTGTTGTTTATGCTCTGGACCTGGGCTTTTTAAATATTTTTGTATTGTGCTTGAATTCAAACTCTCCCTAGACTTGCTGGGCTCTGCTTGCTTTTGAGAACGTCCTCTCATGTTCCCTGCTTCTGGCTTATGCCAATTTTTGGTCTCAGAGAGTGCACCCCCAATCAAAAGGGTAAAGAACAAAACGGAAGCAAGCTCAGTACACGTTTTCTATATTCCAGTATCCCCCCAGGCTCTCCTTTTAACTTCTGGTCTAGAGACGAAGGGAAACTCTCGTGCTGCTCTTCTCCCCCCTATTTTAGGATTGATGTTGTCCCCCCTGTCTACTGGGGCTACTGGGGCTGCTGGGGTGCCCACTTTCCCTCTGGTTTCTTAATTAAACAATAAATCAACACACTGGACAGTTCATTTATATGTCACAGATCCCCATACCATTAAGTTCTTGCTTTTACTCACATGGATCATTTTTTCACAGTCCCAGTAATGCACAGGCTGGGTGCCTTCACCGCTTGTTTCTCCCTTAAGAACAGGAAAAATCCTGCCTTGATCCTGCAGACCTCTTTGGACCTAGGCTGGGTTACCAGTGTTCGTCATGGGGTGGCAAGGAGCTCCGCTCTCACTGTTGCTCCTTCCCCGTCAGTGTTCGGGAGATCGTTCCACAGCTGCTTTGATTCTGTGTATGTACACAGGCAGTCGGGGCGACGGTATCTCTTGTATCCTTCTCCCTTCACACTCGGCTGTCCCCACTGGCTGCGGGGATAGGTGGAATAGGTGGAGGGGGCATGCGGGAGGTATGAGCAGGGCTCAGGGGTCCAGGATGAAACCGAGCCGCGAGGGATAAGGAGGCTGCAGACGGGGGACTCCGTGGGAGCGACCGCTTCAGCAGCCGTCAGATCCGCCTCACCCGCTGATACACTTAGCGCTATGTTTTTTATAGAGACTGCTGCCCGGCTCACTCCTCCGCTGCTTTAGATGGGGACAATGCGCGGTTCGCCTGGGCTCCCACCCCACGCTTACACCGGCGCCGCCATCGCTCCGACCTCTGCCCTCCGCCTTCCACAGCCCCACCACTAGGCCCCTCCCCCTCTCCAAGCACATCACATTCCTCTCTCACCCACCCCAAATTGACTTCTCTGCTGCAAGACCCATGAGAGCAGAAGCGTCCACTTCTAAGATGAATGGTAAGGATGGTTCAGGATAGCTGAGGATAGGTGCTGAGGTGAATAGCCTCTTGAGGTTCCCGAAAGCATCTTGGGCTAGGTGATTCCAGGAAAAAACGGGTATTCTGTTTGGTCAACTGTGTGATAGGTGCAATTATTGCAGAAAAACCCCTGATAAACTTCCTGTAAAAATTTGCGAACCCGATAAATCGTTGGCGCCCCTTTTTGTCCAGGGGTACCGGCCAGTCCAGAACAGCGGAAACCTTCTGCGGGTCCATCTTGATGCCAGTTGAGGAGATTATCAAGCCCAAGAATTGAATGCTCTGTTGTTCAAACTCACATTTCTCCGCTTTTGCATAAAGTCTGTGTAAGCGGAGACGACCCAACACCCGGCAAACATGTTCTCGATGAAGATCCAGGGATTCTGAAAAGATCAAGATATTGTCCAGATATGCGATCAGAAACACATCTAGGAAGTCTCTGAGAACATCATTAATTAGGTGTTGGAAGGTCGCAGGGGCGTTGCAGAGTCCAAATGGCATAACTAAATATTCATAATGCCCGAATCGGGTCCGAAAGGCTGTCTTCCACTCATGCCCAGCCCGAATGCGGATCAGATTATAGGCCCCTCTTAGATCAAGCTTAGTAAAAATGACGGCAGTCCTTAATTTCTGAAATAGTTCGGGTATCAAGGGTAGGGGATACCGATTTTTGACCGTGATTTTATTTAGTTCTCGGTAGTCTATACATGGGCGGAGAGATTTGTCTTTCTTGGCAACAAAGAATATTCCGGCACCAGCTGGGGAGGTAGAGTGGCAAATGAATCCTTTGGCCAGGTTTTCATCGATATATGTTTTTAGTACTTCTTGTTCCTTTTCAGATAGGGGAAAGATGCGTCTGAAGGGAATTTTGGATCCTGGCAACAACTCGATGGGACAATCGTAGGGACGGTGAGGTGGAAGAGAATCTGCCCCCTTTTTACTGAAAACATCGAGGTAATCATGATATTGTTTGGGAATGACCTGACAATTTTTCTGGTCAGTGTCCAGACAAAGCAGAGTGGCTGAGGAATCCGAATCTTTCGTCAAACAGTGCTCTTGGCAGTAAGATGACAGGAATTTTACTTCTCCGGAAGCCCAATGGATGTGCGGATTGTGGGCCTGCAGCCAGGGAATGCCCAGGATAATGGGAAACATAGGAGAGGTGATGGCATCAAGGATCAGCAGTTCCTTATGTTGAGAGTAAATCATAGTGGGTAATGGCAGGGTCTCCTGCGTCACCTGTCCGGATCTGATGCGGGAGCCATCGGCTAGGAAGACAGAGAGTCCATGGACTTTAGTCCGTAAAGGGATGTTGTGTTGGTTAGCAAAAGTTAAATCAATAAAGCAGCTGCATGCTCCGGAGTCAATAATGGCGTTGACTGGCAGTATCTTTTCTTGGAGCTGTAACGAGAGAAGAATGGCAAGGTGGGTAGAATTCGTAGATAAAGCAGAGAGACTGGTATGTACAGGAGATGGACACTTACTTATTTTAACTGGGCAGTTATGGACATAGTGCCCGGTTCCTCCACAATAAAGACATAGGTTAAGTTGCCGACGTCGGGCACGTTCTTCGGAAGACAGAGCAGGTCGCATCAGACCTAACTGCATTGGTTCAGAGGTGTCAGGTGTGACATTGGCAGGATTCAGACTGGGTGAAGGTAGGTAACGTGCTGCAGGAACCGGAGCACGTGCTGTCATCCAGGTCGGGCGGTTCTGTTGAACTGATCGTTCAGATCGACGTTCTCGGAGGCGACGATCAATCTGAATGGTTAAGGAGATCAAGGCCTCAAGGGTACTTGGAATACCCACTAGAGCAAGTTCATCTTTTAGACCTTCGGACAGGCCTATGCGGAACTGGTGGCGCAGAGCCGCATCATTCCACTGTGTGTCCGCGCTCCAATGCCTGAAGTCAGTAACATAGTCCTCAGCGGGTCTGCGGCCTTGTTGGAGCGCGAACAGAGCTGATTCGGCTGTGGCAGTCAGTTGAGGGTCCTCATATAATTGTGCCATGGCTTCAAAGAAAGCAGATAAAGACTGGGTTAGAGCAGAGTCCCCTTCAAGTAAACGGTGGGCCCAGGTCTGTGGTTCCCCTTGTAGGAGGGAAATTACAAATCCCACCTTGGTGACCTCCAGTGAAAAGGTTCAGGGCTGTAGGGCAAAGAAGAGCTGGCAGGCGTTGCGAAAGGCCCAAAACTTAGCTCGGTCTCCGGAGAATCTTTCAGGGATAGGGACCCTTGGTTCAGGTGGAAGCATCACAACTGAAGGAGCTGGAACAGTCTGTGTTGGAGCTGCAGCTGAAGAGGAGGCTGAAGGGTTAGACCCTGCAAGATTCTGAACTTGTCCTTCCAGTCTATTGTAGTTATGCTGAAGGGATTGCACTGCTTGAGTGAGGGCCGCCAGGTGCGTGCATATCTCCTTCATTGGAGAGGTGTCTCCTGCAGGCTCAGTCATGGCTTCTTCGTACTGTTAGGTACCTGGTAGTAGAGCCTAGCTTGTAGGAGAAGACCTCTCATACAACGCTGGTTCAGGAGCCACTGGAGTGGGAACAGTGGTCTCCTGAGCGCAGTGGGGTAGGAGTGCCTGTTGAATAGAGTCTCTGAAGCTGAAGTGAGGAGAGATCCCACAGGGATGGCTGGACTGCAGATCAGGTGGAGACTGGAGGCAGCAGGCTGGAACACTGGAGATGCAGAGATCACTGGAGCTGAAGCTGAAGGTGCAACAGCAAGAACAACAGCAGGCACAAGCAGGGTCAGACGGTCCGGGTCAGCAGGTAGATGAGACAGGCAATAACAGCAGGCAGAGGCAGAGTCGGTAGGCAGGCAGAGGTCGGCAATGATATCAGGCAGTAGCAGTAGAGTAGTCAGGCAGGCCGGGTCAGATAGGAGCGGGACGGATGGTCAGACAAGCCGGGTCAGATAGGTAACAATCAATCAGGTGCAGATTTACAGGAATCACAGAGCTGAGACGAAGCAGCAATGTGCCAGAGGCACAGGGGAACTTTTATGTGCACTTTGGCGCCAAACCAGCACTAATGCGAACGCGCGCGCGCCAGTACGCCGCGCTGATGCCTGGAAACAGCAGGATCTTGCTGCAAGGTACGTACAGGAGCGCGCCGGCGCATAGGCGCATGCAAACGCCCAGGTCTGGTGCCGGTGGTACCCTGACAGTGTCATTGTCACATACAACCATTCCTGGCTTAAGCTGCCATGGCGTCAACCACCTCTGAGCCTGCCCCTACAGAGCTGACAGAATCTCTGCCTTGGTGTGGCTCCTGTCCCCTAGACCGACCCACTGAAGCACCGCATGGCATCTTTTAGCCTGACTGCTTGCATAGCCTCTTGAACGCTTAGGGAGCACTGCTGGTTCAGCAGAAGAGGCCATAGAGGATGAAGAAGAGGAGGGGGTGGAGCAGACAGATGTGGCAGAATCATCACAAGCTTTTTGGAGGCATGGTGGCGGAACAATCTCCAGCGCTGAACCCTGTCCTGCATCCTTCCCAGCTGCCAGCAGAGTTACCCAGTGCGTCGTGAAGGCAATGTAACGCCCCTGACCATGCCTGCTGGACCATGAGTCAGCAGTAATATGAACCTTGCTGCTGACCAACTAGGTCAAAACATTGCCTTCCACATGATGGTACAGAGCTGGAATGGCTATACATGAAAATACATTTATTTTTGGAACCTGCCACTGTGGTACAGCACATTCAGCAAATTCACAAAAAAGGGCAGAGTCTTACCAGATGAAAAGGCAGCAGCAGTAGTGCTAACAATTTGGCCAAGCTAGCATTTGGATGGCTGGGACAGTATTTTCTTTTTATGGTTTAGCAACTGGGGTAGCGCCATTTGCCTGCTGAAATCAACAGGTGGTGTACTGCTAGCAGATTGGGTGCAAGTACATGTGGCACTCATTACTACACCATCATTCCTCTCAGTGGAGGTTTTCGAGAAGACTTGAGGTATAGTAAGGGTTGAGATCTCAGATGAGGAGCAAGGAGAAGTCTGCATTTTTTTATGATGTGGGTGCCAACGGACTGCATGGCAGGTTTTCATATGTCTTGTCAAGCATGTGGTGCCCAAGCAGCTGGTGTTCTGGCCACGCTTGATACGCTTCCGACAGAGATTGCAAACAGCAAAGCTGTGGTCTGCTGCAGCATGTGTTGAAAAAAGCTCACACCAAAGAACTTTTGTAATTCAGCAGGGAGTCAGCAGTGCCCTGTACCTGAGGAGCTATGTGCTGTGATGCAATAGGGTGGCTGCCCTTAAGCCAGTCCCTGGAGGACATCCTGCCTCATTGGAGTTGTGTCTCCTTCTCCTCACTTTCCTCCTCTGTTCTCTCAGGCACCCAAGTACATTCAGTGACCTCATTATCTCCTCCCTCCTCGTCACTGGAGCAAACTTGGCAGTATGCTGCAACTGTGGGAACATGACTGCTAGTTTCTTGTCTGTCGTTGGCACCCTCTAGGCTCACGTTACTCCCTTCCTCAACCAGGAAACCAATATCGGAGCATTCAAATTGCTGCGCATCTTCCAGCAGCATGTACTACACTATGGTGAAATAATTCAGGTGACTCCTCCGTGGATGATGGTCAGGCTACGGAAAGAGAAGCTGTGGACAAGGAGCCGGTGGAATAGGCCACATTGGCAGCTGCGGTGGAAGGCAAACTAGTATGAGCCTGGGTGACAGAGGATGAGGAGGATGAGGACAGCTTAGTTATCCACTCCACCAACACTACTGCATGTTGTGGCTCAATAACATGGCCAGCAGTGGAAAAAAAGGACAAGCATGTACCATGTCTGCGACCACTACTTTTCACTATAGACCCAAAGGTTGCTTGCCTTCTTTTATTGGCCTGTGACCGTCTGCCTCTCCTCCTTGGCCTTTCAGGCATGATGGGGATTTTTTGGGGGGATTTTCATTATAGAGTGTGGGGTGGAAATATGAAGCTTGGGTGCAATACTTTTGTGCTTGGTGCACTATAAACCATATTATTATTGTTTTTTTATCTTCTGGGGGGGATTTTTATAACTTTTTATTATACAGTGTGCGATGGCAAAATGATGCTTGGGTGCAATACTGTTTTATTATAGTTTTTTTTTATAATAAAGTAAATAAGGGTGCAGCAATTGTGGAGAATTTTTTTTTACTGCTGCTGCTGCTGCTGCAAAAACTATAATAAAATAAATGTAAAAAAATTAAGAAAAAAAACAATCAGTGGTGAAGCATAAGGAAGACCACCTGTGACTCAAAAGAAGGAACAGCAATTATGGAGAATGTTTTTTTGTTTTTTGCTGCTGCTGAAAAAAGAAAATTCGAAGAGCCCCCCCCCCCCCAAAAAAAAGGGAACCATTGCTGCTGCAGAAAGAGAAACACCTGCTATGCAAAAGAGGGGACAGAAATGATGCCCTAAATGTTCTTAGTGCTGCTGCGCCACCAAAAAAAAAAAAAAGGATACCACTGCTGTGCTGACGCAGAAGGAACACCTGCGACACAGAAGGGGGAGTACAAATATTGCAGCAACAGAACCTGATACTGGAAAAAAAAAAACAATATTAATAAAAAATAAAATGAGATCAGTGGTGACACAGAAGTGTTGTACACACCAACACTTCAGTAGCACCACAACACTGTGTTATTCACACTACACACTACACTGTATTATATACACTACTCTGCACTTCACTATATACTCTGCACTTCACTATATACACTACACTGACTGCACTGTATTATATACACTACACTGACTGCATGTGCAATACACCAACTACCCTGGGGTGTAGGGGCGTGGACTTAGCCCCTAAACCATGATTGGCCAAAGGCACCCTGCCTTTGGCCAATCATGGCTCTGACAGTACATTGCGCTGTGATTGGCCAAAGCACACAGGTCAGGTGCATGCTTTGGCCAATCAGCAGCCATCAATGCACTGCAGTGCATTATGGGCCGCTCGTTGGCAGACGAACGTCCCGCGAGCGCCCCATATGTTAGTTTGTTCTATGAACAATGGAACACCCAATGTTCATGTTGAACTTACATTTGACTCGAACATCGGGCCCATCCCTATGTAACAGTAGCATTTTTTAAGCACGGTGTGCATGAGGCCTCAAAGTACCCCTGCACATATTACGTATTAAATCTGAATGGATTGGCATCACACCTCAATGCATGTAAGGGAGATGATCCCTTTTTTAAAGCAACACATTGTAGGGCTCAACATCTGCATTGGTGTGCACTGAAGTATAAGTGCACATCAACCTACTGTAAAAGTGCTTTGGGGTGCCATTCAAGATGACACAAAATACCACAGTTGCCACCACACACCTGCCAGAGGCTCACTTTTTGTGCTGTGGAACAAAGATTTCTCAGAAGATTTTCGGTGATAAGATTCTAGAGGGTTAATTGAAAGTCCACAAAAATATTATTAATGAAGCCTGGAGGGAACCCCAGTTCAAGTTAATGCATAGGGCTTTTATCCCATTCATCTGTTCATATTCCTCTCAACAACACGCCAAATGCCCTCACTGTGCGTCCAACTCACTATGGGTCTGTTTCTTAGTTTCTGGCTCTCTCCCCCGATCTCCACCATCTGTGACCAAGTTATTAACTTTGTCTTCGGCATCACCAGGTTGCCTACACCTAAAACTTCACTTCTGCTGTTATTCATTTGTGATACATGTGGACCATCATCTCCGGAGAGCTTTGGAACCCATATCCCTTAATGGATTCACATTTGTCTGTTGGAAGCTTGAAAAAACACTGGACAGTCTCATCTCTGCCTACACTTAGTATGGTCAAAAAGGTTCTCACAATACTTCTCTACTGAGAGAAACTGGATACGGAACTACAAAATTATATTCCCACCATCTGCTTCTTCACTAGATGTAAATCATACATTGAGCACACCTTTTACCCAACAGAAATGTCATCGGAGTGATACTCTAGAGATGATTTGACTAACTCTTTGGGCAAACTGAAATTATCATAGAAGGGACTTATGTTTTATTGCACCTACATAAAAATATGTGCTTGGTCTTTATTGTCTTTATCTTGACCTGCGCTTTTTTTTGTGACCTGTATTATTTACTATCTTTCTTTTGAGATCTAGCTTCAAATTTGTTTACCTAAGAGTCATCCAAGCCTCTATTAAGTTTTCTCTCCCTGTTCCTGCCTATGTAAACAAGGCAGATTGCCATTCTGACAGGGTGAAGATATGGAGTTTCTGTCCTTCTAAAGCAGGGAATATATTCCACCCCTTCCCCTAGTAAAAACACCTCCCACAGTATAGTAGAACACTAGTTAGGCACACATTTAACCCTTTGATCGCCCCTGATGTTTAACCAGCCAGTGTCATTAGTACAGTGACAGTGCATATTTTTAGCACTGATCACTGTATTAGCGTACCCGCGAAATGTCAAAAGTGTCACTTAGTGTCTGACTGTCTGCCGCAATATTGCAGTCGTCCCCCTATAAGCCACTGATTGCCACCATTACTAGCATAAAAAAAATTTCAGTATATATGTCCCATAGTTTGTAGACGGTATAACTTTTGGGCAAACCAATCAATATACCCTTATTGGGATTTTTTTTACCAAAAATATGTAGCAGAATACATATTGATATGAACATACAGTATATAGAAATTATATTTTTTCAACTTTTTATATTTTATGGCAAAAAGTAACAAATGTTTTTTTTTTTCAAAATTGTTGGTCTTTTCTTGTTTATAGCGCAAATAAAACACCAAGAGAAAGCTCTATTTGTGGGGAAAAAAGGACATACATTTTATTTGGATACAGTGCAATTGTCAGTTAAAGTAACGCAGTGCCGTATCGCAAAAAATGGTCTGGTCAGGAAAATCTTCCAGAGGTCAAGTGAATAAGCCTAATAGTAAATCGATGTACAACAGCAGGTCTTTATTTTATATAAACACACACACAATAAAATTATAATCTGAAAAGGTGTGACATTGGTCCAAAAATTACAGATGTCCCTCTTCCTTAAAAAAGATAAGTATGTAAAAGTTCCAACACTAAACTGATACTCCATATAAAAAGTAGTAAAAGTAAAATGTGATATTGTTGTAACTGGATGCATTTTATTTTACTGAATCCCTTAGAACCAGACCTGAATAATAATTCATCAAGTCTCTAGCCAGGTACATTGTATAAAGCATGCTGACTCAACATTTCCTAAGACATGTTGTTGAAGATTTTGCTTTGTCAGGTAGAAAATTGACTCTTACCTGATGCAAGTCTACAAAACCTCACCTGGTATTATTTATCGGTTTTGTCCTCAAATTTATAACTCTCACTAGCAGGAACACTTAGAAGGAAGATTTTGAAAACCATAACCCTTATTTGTCTTATTTTTTTACCATCTTTTTTTTTTTTTAATATTCAGAAGAAGAATTGGTTTTAAGATGGAGCTATACTAAAATATAACATGTAGTTTCAGTTTCAGATTCTGTGGATGAGATGGCTGATAATTTGCAAATTACCTGATCTGCTACTTGAGAAACCCAGAACAATTTGCTGTCTGTGTCTGCCCTACTTTAAAGAGAATCAACTTTCTCTTCAGTGCTTTTGGATATACCAGTGAAAGACATCATCTTGGTGTAACTGGTCATAGTTGAAAGATAACTCCACTTGCATTGACAAAATATAGGAAATAAAAAATATAGCATATACAATTGCAACACAAGCCATATTAAAATGTAACTTTATTAAAAATTGATTTTCTTCTTCAATCTTTTTATTTTTGTAATATAGTAGAATAAGTTCTATTTTTTTACTTCCGTTTCAACGAAGAAGATTTCCCCTCATTTTTTATATTCAGAACACCAGAACAAAATATGGGAACGGGGGTCACTGAGAAATGATGGCACAACACAGTCACAAAAAAAAAAGTTTTACTTGTTTCCTACTCTCTGGAACCACTGAAGTTTTGTGTTTTTTGTGCATTTTTTTATATAAATTTTTTATTTAGACCAAAATGAGACAGGAGTGGACATACACTTATAAGGCAAATTTTAATACATTTGAACATAGTCTGAAGACCAGTAAATTGCAATGCAATATTTGTAAGTTTTCATAGGAAACTGCCTTGGTCCCAGTTCTGAATTTAAGGGGAAAGGTTATAAGGAAAATTGTAGGAGGATAAGTAGTCCCTTCACTAAGGGTAGGGAGGAACGGCTGGTAATTTGCTGGGAGGTGGGGGGGGGGGTGGACATAATAAAGGAAAAAGAAAACAAGGGGGAGGGGGAAAAGGGAGAACTTCAGGCTCTAACATATGAAGCCTAAGGGTTCCAGGGCACATTGAGGGCGTCTAGGAATCAGGGGCTAGGGAGCGTATATATAGAATTCAAGGTGTCCAGGTCTTAAAATGTTTTTCGGACTGGCCCTTCAGATTTGCAGGTTTGCAAGTTGCTCCATCAACTCAATGAGGGTTGATTTACTAAAACTGAAGAGTTCAAAACCTGGTGAAGCTGTGCATGGTATCCCATCAGCTTCTAACTTTGGCTTGTTCAATTAAGACTTAATGAAAAAAAAAAAAAACCTGGGTGCTGATTGGTTTCTATGCAGACCTGCACCAGATTTTGCACTCGCCCGTTTTAGTAAATCAATGTTCAAAATTCTAGCATGTCACTATTCTATGCTGAGTGGGTCTGTTTTATTTTCCACATAGCAAGAATACAATCTTTAGCAGCATTCAGGAGATGTTTGAGAAAAGAATTCTTGTAACATTTGAATGAGAGTGGTGAGTTTTGTAAGAAATATAGCCGGGTTTTCTACAAGAGACAAGCCTGTCAGATTTTTGATCGAAGTCTTAACTCCAGACCAGAAATTGTCTAACACTGGACAATTCCAACAAATATGTAGAAATGACCCCTCCTATTTTTTGACACCACCAGCAACAAGACGAAATCTGAGGGGACAAGGTTGTGTAAGATTTGAGGTGTTTTATACTATTGAATCAGGATTTTATACCCGTTTTCCTGATAACTTTTCGTCAAAGAGGCCTTGTGGGCACAGATGAGCATTTAAATCTTTTTGGGCTTGAGAAAATGTGGTGTGCAATTCTTGTTCCCATTTTGTAATGAAGCTGGTAACTTTGCAATGATCCCAGGTCAGCATCGAGTATGACAGAGACAGTGCATGCCTAATTGGAGTTGCAGTAACACAAAGTGTTTTGAAAGGGATGAGGGTTCAGAAGTTGTAGGACGCCTCTGGCAGTGATCTGGGGTGGGAGTGAGCCTGGCTGCATCGTCTCATAAAGTCTATTTCTGACCCAAAGGACAAACAAAGGTGTGATTCAGTCATGAGCTTGTTTTGGGCGGTGAAGTGGTATAATATGAATTGTCCTTGTGCTATGAGATTGCAGAAATGAGAGTCATTTGCGCTGAGCAGAAACTGTGGGGAACTAAAGATGGGTGTTAAGTCTATTCAGAGTTTCCTGTCTTTTTGGGTGCACCAATCCAATAATTTAGTTAACCTAGGCTGGCACATGGTGAATTACAGGATCTGGGAATCCAATACCCCCCTATGTTTTTTGGTAGCTTTAATGTAGATGTAATGTAGATCTATTCAATCCGGCTTGTTTCCCACCCCACATGCAAGAAAGAAAATGTTTCAGGTCTTTCAAATAACCTGAGGGTCATTTAATCCAGATGGACTGCAATAGGTACAAAAGGCGGGGAAGAATATTATTTTTTTTTTTTTTTTTCAGATTGGATTCAAACATTCTTGGGGTAAACATTAATGCCCCCCCCCCAAAAAAAAAAAATAGTACTGCTCAGACACCCCATTAAGTTGCTCCAGCCAGCAGTTTTATTCTTTTTTTATGCTTCCAGGTGTTGATCATCAAGGTCATTTGGGACTACAACAAAATGGCACCCACTCACACTCTGTCTGGGCTCACCAACAGTCACAAAAGTATTAAAATGGCTTCAGCTTAGGTTCCCACCCACAGAAATGCGTCTCACCCAATTTTGGGCTTCAATGTAGAGGCAAACGCCACTGTAACAGCTCTGGGTAAAAAGCATCATAAGCCAAAGAGGAAAGGACAGGCTTGAGGTCAGTCTCTTGTGTAACAGCATCACCTATCTGATGGCTGTTTACATCACAGAAAGGACACTTAATAAGATGGTATAAAAAAGGCAAAAATGGTCCATGTGAATGAAGACATAACAATCAAAAATGCTGTCAACTCAGGTGCACCTACATATCTCTCTGCCACTCCATGGAAAGGAAAAAAAAAAGCAAGCAAATGTTAAAGAGGTATCCCTTCCACTTATATGACATGTATAACTAAATGGCAGCATAACTAGCAAAGTGACAGATACACAAACAGTGACTACTGCGTTGTATATATGCATGGTATAATGCAGAGCTGGAAGACAATGAATTGAAACAAAATAAAATAAAGTAAAAGTACCCTAACAAAGAGCCACAGGTATATGACTAGACCCAATCCCCAGAAAATTGTCCTTTTTTGAAAACTAAGTAAGCTCAATGAATATAAAAGTAAACAATAACTAAGCTGAAGCCATTTTAATAATTTTGTGACTGTTGGTGTGCCCAGATAGAGTGCAGGAGAATGACATTTTATTGTAGCCATGCTTGAGACAAACATACATCTATACTGAGATCAAGGATGAGATCAGGGGTGTTCGCAAACCGCACGTGCAGAGCCCGCCAGGAAGTCGGCACCGCACAGCGCTAATCACAGGCAGTGAGACCTTTCCCGATCTCTGCAGCTGCGTATCCGGACAATCTCTCACTGCCTGTGATTATCTCTCTGCAGTGCCGACTTCCTGGCGAGCTCTGCACGTGCGGTTTGCGAACATGCCTGAGCTCATCCTTAAGTGGGACAAAAAAGGAAAAATAAATAAATAAAATACAATACATAAATAAAAAAATAAAATTGGGGCAGACTCAATGGATCATTTGGTCTTTTTTCTGCCATCACTCTTTTATGTTTCTACATATAGTAAAAGAACGAATTAATATAAAACAAAAAAAACAAAAAAAAAAGAAAAGAAAAAAAAAGAAAGCATTATAGAAAAAGTAAAATAATAAATAAAGGTGTTACATATTGTAAAAGAGCAGCTGAATTCATTAAAATGCATGTCATGTGCATATACTATGTACTGTATGTTACATACGCAGAAAGGTAGAAAGAATTTTCAGAAAATTACAAAAACTTGATTGTCTCTTTTCGGCCATTATTGTTTTATGTTTTTATTTCTATATTATTTCTATGTTAGGTGAGGTGGATGTAAGGAGGCAATATACAATATATACACTATATTGTCAAAAGTATTGCGACACTTGCCTTTACACGCACTTTAATGGCATCTCAATCATAGTCTGTAGTGTTCAAAATGGAGTTGGCCCACCCTTTGCCAGCTATAACAGCTTGAACTCTTCTGGGAAAGCTGTCCACAAGGTTTAGGAGTGTTTCTATGGGAATGTTTGTTGTGAGGTCAGGCACTGATGTGGACGAAAAGACCTGCATTACAGTCCCTGCTCTAATTCATCCCAAAGGTGTTCTATCAGGTTGAGGTCAGGACTTGTGTAGGCCAGTCAAGTTCCTCCACCTCAAACTAGCTCATCCATGTCTTTATGGACCTTGCTTTGTGTACTGGTCCAAATCATTTGGTGGAGGGGGGATTACGGTGTGGGGTTGTTTTTTAAGGGTTGGGCTTAGCCCTTTAGTTCCAGTGAAGGGAACTCTTAAGGTGTCAGCATACCAAGACATTTTGGACAATTTCAACTTTGCGGGAACAGTTTGGGGATGGCCCCTTCCTGTTCTAACATAACTGCGCACCAGTGCACAAAGCAAGGTCCATAAAGACATGGATGAGCAAGTTTGGGGTGGAGGAACTTGACTGGCCTGCACAGAGTCCTGCCCTCAACTTGATAGAACACCTTTGTGATGAATTAGAGCGGAGACTGCAAGCCAGGCTTTCTCGTAACAACATCAGTGCCTGGCCTCATAAATGCGCTTCTGGTAGAATAGTCAAACATTCCCACTGACAAACTCCTAAACCTTGTGGACAGCCTTCCCAGAAGCGTTAAAGCTGTTATAGCTTCAAAGGGTGGGCCAACTCATTATTGAACCCTACGGACTAAGACTGGGATGCCATTAAAGTGGCAATGTGCGTGTAAAGTCAGGTGTCCCAATACTTTTGACAATATAGTGTATATGGAAAATCAGTGAATGAAAGCCCATAAAATAGTCAACAATGATTAAAAGGATGCCCAAAGAAATGTGTCCAAAAAAGTATAAGCGATCTTCTAAAGAGTGATAAAGTCTTCACATCACACCATAAGTGTCACAAGCACTGCTCCCCGTCAGTATTGAGCTCACCAAGAGTAGTTGACTCACACTTGTGGTTACCCCTAAAGGGTTAAATCCATGAATCACTCCTTTCCACTCAGTGAAGACTAGTTCCTAACTGTAGGGCCATATTGTTTAGGAATATTACCTCCACCCCAGGAGATTGACCTCTAGGGATTGGTGCCAATAAAAGTGCTTGTTGGGGGTTAACCTTAGTTCCCTGTATTTCATCAACATTCTGGCTCATATTGACTTGGGTATTGGAGTTCTGCCATAGACAAATTAAATTGTTATTAAAATCATTAGAATCGCTTTAACTTTTTAACTTTCTTCTTTTGAGTATCCCTATCCACTTTATCTAATTTCTTTTTAATATTAATATTACATTCTTGATGGGTTCCAATTTTTCTTGAAGTTCTTTAATCTTAATATGAAAATGATCTAATTTGTCTTTTTTCCTTTTAAGAACTAACACCTGTAACTCTTTGCCAGCCCGATTAGAAAAAATCCAACCATTCATCCATAAACGCTTTATCTGTGAGGCCATCCTGTGGAGATACCTCCCAACGTAGACTCCTAAAAATGATGTTTTCCTTAAGGTAATGTTCAAATTCAAAAACATCCCACCACATCTTAATTTGTTTTTCTAATACATTTTCCAATGTTTTAAGCGTAGCAGTATAATCACACTCATTCTCAGTGTCCTTTACATCACTAGAGAAGACAGCCTCAGGACTGAACTGTCAATTAGTCAAAAAATG
Source organism: Aquarana catesbeiana (assembly GCF_042186555.1). NCBI lineage: Eukaryota > Metazoa > Chordata > Amphibia > Anura > Ranidae > Aquarana > Aquarana catesbeiana. Next base: position 665,973,924 of record NC_133327.1, on the reverse strand, counting down.
AATATCTTCCATGGCTGTACACTGGTTAAAGCGGGGGTCCACCTATCTATCGTTTTTTTTTTTTGGAGTTCATTCACAAACTTTTCTTCTCATGATTATCTACTCACATGTTCTGTGTAATAAGTCCGCCTGTGTCCGATTTTGTTGTAAAGAATAACTTATAAAATTCACTGAAGGCGGTTTCCATCTTCATTGTGGGCATTTGAAGCCCACAAGCATGTATTTCCTGGATGCAGTGAATGCTGTGCTCCCAGCATTCACCGAGATGTTGTGATGACGCTGTTGCACAATGCATGCTGGGAAGCCTGAGACTAGCTCCCAGGGGACTGTGGGAGGTCTGGGAGAGGCTAGAAACACGCCTACTCCCATGGGAGGAAAACCAGGAAGTGCTAAGAAGATTAGAAAAAAAAAGGTAATTACGGCGATTTAAATTTTTTTACACAGCATGTCAGCATCTAGGCAAGGAAGAGAATGCATAGAGATAATGTTCAAAATTTGGGTGGAACCCCGCTTTAAATGTATAGATAATGTAAAAAGAACATGTACCTAACCAAAAATCACTTGCTCACCATTGCACCAAAGAACATAAAATAAACCTATACATATATAAGTGTACATATATAATAAAGGCGCTGCAGCTGCTTATAACATAAATACATCATAAAAAAATTACCAGAAAAACTAAACTAAAGTGAACAGCATTGCTAAAATTAACCACATACAAAAATACATAAACCAAACAACCTTCCCAGAAGCGTTAAAGCTGTTATAGCTGCAAAGGGTTGGCCAACTCAGCATTGAACCCTACGGACTAAGACTGGGATGCCATTAAAGTGGCAATGTGCGTGTAAAGGCAGGTATCCCAATACTTTTGGCAATATAGTGTAAATGGAAAATCAGTGAACGCAAGTCCATAAAACAGTCAACAATGATTAAAAGGATGTCCAAAGAAGTGTGTCCAAACAAATGTAAGTGATCTTCTAAAGAGTGATAAAGTCTTCACACCACACCATAAGTGTCACAAGCACCGCCCCCGTCGGTATTGAGCTCACCAAGAGTAGTTGCCTCACACATTTTATCTTAAAATGTGTTAACATACCCCTCAGACTTGGATTCATGGATGGAATGGGGTTCCTGTCTGTGGAGGAGTATTATGATTGCTCTAAATCTAGGTATGGTGTCACGATTGCCTTTGCTTAGGTGCATTATGGCTCTTGTGGCTGCTCTATCCAAGGTACTACGGTACCTGTGATGGATTAGAAGATGGGCGTGTAAGTGATAATCATTTGCATCCATTATGTTATATCAGGTACGTTGCTGTGCCATACAGCCAATCCCAGGACAAAGGCAAGATGATGAAATGCATCGGAAACGTGTCTGTACCGCAAATAGTAGGAAGGCTTCAACATCACAAGAGACACTCTAGCCTGTATCTTCAGTGTGGTGAGATATTGCCGGCCAGATTTTCGTATCGGCTGCTGTAGCGCTCTGGTTTTACATGTTCTATGCTCATTTTATTCATGTATTTTGTAAGTGCAATGTATGAAGATTTTATTAAAGAAATGGATTAGTGTGTTTGATGTTATCACACTAGTGGAGCCTTCTTTGTTAACTTTCCCCGTGTGAGTGGATCTACCTGTCTTCACCGAATGAAAAGGAGCGATTTGTGGATTTAACCCTTTAGGGCAGTAATCATCAACCCTGCCCTCAGGGACCACTAACAGGCCAGGTTTGCAAGATAACTGAAATACATCACAGGTGATATCATTTGCTGCTCAGTGATTGCAGTATTCTAGTCTGCATCTCCCCAAGGTAATACATAAAACCTGGCCTGTTAGTGGGCCCTGAGGACAGGGTTGATGACCACTGCTTTAGGGGTAACCGCGCTGCTGCCAAACACACGAGTGTGAGGCAACTACTCTTGGTAAAGCTCAATACTGACGGGAGCGGTGCTTGTGATGACACTTATGGTGTGGTGTGAAGACTTTATCACTCTTTAGAAGATCGCTTACACTTTATTGGACACACTTCTTTGGACATCCTTTTAATCATCGTTGACTGTTTTATGGACTTTCATTCACTGATTTTCCATTTACACACCGTTTGGTTTCTGTATTTTTGTATGTGGTTAATTTTAGCGCTGCTGATCACTTTAGTTTAGTTTTTCTGGTGATTTTTTTTATTATTTATTTATGTTATAAGCAGCTGCAGTTTTGATTCCTTTAGTATACAGTATATGTACACAAATATATTTATAGGTTTATTTTAAGTTCTTTGGCGTAATGGTGAGCAAGTGATTTTTGGTTAGTCACATGTTCTTTTTACATAGTGTATATGGGTTTCCTTTTTAATTAGAACCAATTATATGATATCCATACATTGAAATAAGCAGGCCACAGGAAATTCCTTAGGCTCAATATGCTTTGCCAAAATTGCTCAGATTTGCCAGTTAGCCAAGCCAGGCCTGACCAATATTGATCAAACCTCTGCTTTACAACATACTAATGGAATTCTTCATCAAATGTTGACACAAGGATGGTTACTTAAAACCCATAACTGCAATCACTGGCATTAAAAATCTGGCTGCCATTATCAAATAATTGTTTCAACAAAGAGAATCAGTCATGACAAAAGAGATTATCTACACTGCCAGAAGACCTACAAGACAATGGAGATGCATCAACCAGTTAATTAAAATAATTACATGTACTAATATTCTGTAATTTCTAATCTGATTCTCTTCTTTATATAATATTTTTTTTCTAAAGCTGCCCCACCAATATCGCGTGCTGGCACAACCTAAATACGTTGTAGAGCCGAGACAGAAGAACGTTTCCAATAGACTGAACCAGTAGAAACTGACATAGAAACTTCACTGAACAGGAAATGATGACCCAAAAGATGCAGTAAAGATTTGGAAAGTGCAATGAAAAAATGATCTTCATGAATTCCAGTATTGGTACTAGCTCTGCTATGAATATTTTATTCTTAGAAAAGCTGTTAGAAAAGCATGTAAATTGTATTCAGTGTTAAACTGTTTATATAGTTCATTTATCTTTACATTTGCTCTTTGTAAAATTAATTTAAGGGTTTAAAAGATATTATTTGTTTAAAGTATTTTTCAGGTATAAAAAAATTATGAAACATTATTTTTAACCACTTTAATACTGAGCACCTTTATCAGCTTCCTGCCCAGGCCAATTTTCAGCACTGTCACACTTTGAATGACAATTGTGTGGTCATTCAACACAGTGTTTGGCAACACTGTTCCCAAACTAATTGTTTTTCATTTTGTTCACACAAATAGAACTTTCTTTTGGTGGTATTTAATCACCACTGGGTTTTTTCTTTTTCGCTAAATAAATGAAAAAAGATGAAATATTTAAAAATACATGTTTTTCTTTGTTTCTGTTATAACATTTTCTAAATAAATAATATTTCTTCATATACTTAGGCCAAAGTGTATTCTGCTACATTTCTTTGGTGAAAATAACCCAAATCAGTGTATATTATTTAGTCTGTAGGAAAGTTGTAGAGTCCACAAACTATGGTATATATCTGAAAATGGATCAATCCTGATGTACTGACGACTTGAAGCCCAACAATGTCAGGACAGTACAAATACCTCCAAAATTATCCTTTTTTGGAAAGTAGACTCCCCAAGGTATTTAGTAAGAGGCATGGCAGGTTTTTGGAAGTTATCATTTTTTGTCATAAGTTTTTGGAAAATGAAGAAAATATTTTTTCTTTTTTTTTACTTACTGTCACCAGCACAGTACAGCGTCATCATATAATGAGTGTGGCAATGTTCAGGGACACTGACTGTATGGAGAAAAATAAAATATATCAATTTTTGCTTTTTTATTATTTTTTTTATTTTTTTACGTTTTTTTACGATTTTTTTTAACACACTTAGAACATTATACTACTCTGGGGAAGTATATTTTTATTTTATTTTTTTTACACATTATTTTTGCATAAAGCAATTAATTTCATTGCTATATGCAAGCATTTTACAGAATGAAATTGATTGTTGTGATAAGCTATGATTGGCCAGAGCTAATCACATGGCACAGATGGGCTATGATTAGCCCAGTCTGTACCATGTCATCACACTGACCAATCATGGATGAAGCCATCCATCCATTGTTTACAACTGTCATTAGGGATGGGCAAACGGTTCGGCCCTTGCATAAATTCGGGATGAGTTTTCGTTTTTCGGATGTTCGACGAACAGCCAAACAAAATGGTTGTTCGACCATTTGTTTGGCCCCCCCAAACTGACCACAATGCACTGCGGCACTGAACAGTGCATTGCATGCCCCGATTGGCTGAAGCAGTGAAAGCTTCAGCCAATCAGGGCACAGAGAACTGTCAGAGTCATGACTGGACACTGTCATCATGACTTTATCCAATCTTGGCTCAGTCCCACCCCAGAGTAAAAAAGTATTCTTTTAATGGCAGGCATTTTTTTGTGTGATTTTGGCACAGAGAGAGATAGAACAGGGCTCTGTTCAGAGCTATTAGTTAGTGTGCTATACTGTGCTATTTTGATTCAATTGTCAGTGTAGAATATTAGTTTAGTGTCAGTCTAGGGATAGTGTGAGTGTAGTCAGGAGGACCATCTTTCAGCTTTGCACAGTGTGCAGCTAGAGTAGGGACAGCTCAGATAGTTTCAGTGTAGTGTAGTGAGACCGTGTCAGTTATCTTTACATTAGTGTATAGCTAGAGTAGGGACAGTTCAGATAGCATCAGTGTAGTGACGGTTGAACACCATCTATTTGGTTGCGTTACTGCTAGTTTAATGCCATTTACCTCTGTGTGCGTTGCTGCCAGTTTAACGCCATATAGTTTTGTGCGTTACTGCCAGTTTAACGTTATTTACTTCTGTGTGTGTTACTGCCAGTTTAATGCCATTTACTTCTGTGTGCGTTACTGACAGTTTAACGTCATATAGTTTTGCGTGCGTTACTGCCAGTTTAACACCATATAGTTCTGTGTGCGTTACTGACAGTTTAACACCATTTACGTCTGTGTGCGTTACTGCCAGTTTAACGCCATATCGTTTTGTGTGCGTTACTGCCAGTTTAACGCCATATAGTTTTGTGCACATTACTGCCAGATTAATGCCATATAGTTCTGTGTGCGTTAATGCCAGTTTAACACATATCGTTTTGTGTGCTTTACTGCCAGTTTAATGCCATATCATTTTGCATGCGTTACTGCCAGTTTAACGCCATATAGTTCTGTATGCTTTATTGCCAGTTTAACGCCATATAGTTTTGTGTGCGTTACTGCCAGTTTAACGCCATATAGTTCTGTGCGTCAATGTACATTTGGCGCATTATATTGCAGTATATTATAGTGTATCCATGGAGTGTGTCTGTGTAGTGTGAGTACTCAAATTAAAGTGCACCAAACACCTCTTTACATTGAATAAAGTGCATTTACATACAGATTTCAACTTCTTCTTTACATTTGCCTATAAATACTGCCCCCTCCCTCCCTCCCAATAATGTCTGGGAGGACAACAAGGAGAGGCAGAGGTTCCCTTGGCACCGTAAGGGAGCCAGCAACAAATGTGTCCACAGGCAAAGGTGGACGTGGTGGTCAGGCCATCATTTCCTCTGTTTAGTGAGTTTGCCCATGCTATCCAGCCACAGCATGCAGAGGAGGTGGTGGACTGGGTTACTAAACCTTCCTCATCCTCTGTCATGCAAGCAGAGACAGAGTGGATAAACCTGCCTCCTTGTCCACATCTATTCCTGCCATAGCCCCAACATCAGCCATTGAGGAGTCAGCTGAGTTATTTGACCACAGCATCAGCCATTTGCTCTTGATGATGCCCAGCCATTACTGGATTCAGATGTTGGTTCTGAGGTTGAGGATGACAGGAACACGAGCCTAGAGAGAGGGAGGAACACTGGTAGACAAATTGGCATTCATGTTTCCCAAGCCGCAGCATATTGCCAAGTTGTCTCCAGTGGTAATGATGAAGATGGAGGAGATCGAGATGATGATGATGATGATGATGAGGACACTGATGCGACTTGGGTGCCAGATAGAGCAGAGGAGGAAACTGAAGGTGAGGCAGTACATCACCAAGGAGGCTAATGTCAAGAAAGAGTAGAGTGCAGCCACCCTATTCCATCACATTCTGCAGCTGTTATCACCCGGCCCTCTCCCTAAAGCTCAGCTGTCTTGACCTTTTTTCAGCACATCTGCAGCAGATCGCACGGTTGCTATCTGCAAACTGCATTTCAGGCACATCAAACATGGCAAAAACACCAACCATCTGGACACCACATGCTTAACAAGGCATTTGACGTCCAACCATTCAGCCCGTTGGCAAGAGCACCTAAAAGCCACACAAAAGGGGCACAAATCTGTCCCTCCTCCTCCTCCTTACCCACTTCAGTCTCCCCCTGCGATACCGAGTCATTACCTCTCAGCAGCCTCCACTGACAGGGATGATGGTATAGCACAGAGTGTCCCAGGTCCTAACAGCACATCTGCCAGCAGCACACCACCAGCTGTAGACTGTAGCCAGAAAAATTCTCTGCCCCATCTGCTGCAGTAGAAAAAATAATAGAGTCCCTGCCACCCACATGCCCAGCATCTGAATGCAAGCTTGTCAAAGCTGTTAGCTCTCCAACTTCTGCCTTTCAGCCTGGTGGATTCTGCCCCCTTCTGTGAATTCGCACAATGTGCTGTACCACAATGGCAGGTTCCCAGTCTCTACTACTTTTCAATTAAGGCCATTCCATCTCTCTAGCATAACGTGGAAGGGAATGTTCTGGCATTGTTGGGCAAGGCAGTCAGCTGTAAAATCCACTTTACTGCTGACACGTGGTCCAGCAAGCACGGGCAGTGATGATATATTTCGTTCACAGCACACTGGGTAACGCTGCTTGCAACTCGAAAGGATGCAGGACAGGGCTTGGTGCTGCAGCTTGTTGTGCCCCCACGTCTCCATACAGCTGGTGGTTATGACCAGGCCTGTGAGCTCTAACCCCTCTTCCTCCTCCTCCTCCTCTGCCACCTCTATGCCCTCCTCTGCAGAATTATCCTATGAACATCAGGTACCCCTCAAGCGTTCAAAGGACTATTCCCAGAGTCAGGCTAAAAGGTGCCATGCAGTGCTTCAGCTGGTGTGTTTAGGGGACAGGAACCACACTGGAGCAGAGATTCCTGTAGCTCTGCAGGGACAGGCCCAGAGGGGGTCCACACCACTCCAGCTGGAGCCAGGAATGGTGGTGTCCGATAATGGCTCAAACCTCCTGTCCACCTTACACAGGGAAAGTTGACACGTGCCATGCCTGGCTCATGTTCTCAATTTGGTGGTGCAGCATTTTCTAAGTATGTACCCAGGGTTTTCAAGATGTACTAAAGCAGGCCAGAAGAGTCTGTAGCCATTTCAGGCCCTCATACACAGCCCGTGCTCGGTTGGCTGAAATTCAGCGGGAATTCCACGTGCCCGTTAACCGCCTGATTTGTGACATGCCCACCAGGTGGAACTCAACTTTGGGAATGCTGCATTGGCTATACAGGTCGCAGAGGGCCATCAACGAGTACCTGTGCCAGTAAGGCACGATGATAGGCTCAGGCTGCCTTTACTTTTTTCCCAACGCTAATGGCTGGTCATTAAGGATGCATGCACTGTATTGTCACCATTTGAGGAGGCCACAAGGATGGTGAGCAGTGACAGTGCATGCATCAGTGACACAATACCTGTTGTGTTCCTGCTGAAGCAAACTCTGTGTGGCATTATGGACAGGGCACTGGAGGCGGAGCACCAGGAGGAAGAGGAGGACTTCCTTTCCTCTCAAGGCCCACTTTATCCAGGCACCATCATTCCTATGTCACAGTACACACAGAAGGAGAGAGGGGATGAGGATGAGAAGGAGGATTCCGGCACTTTCATAGGCTTCGAAGAAGAGAAAGGCATGAGTCAATCTGTAAGTGATGGCTTTCAAATCCCAGGACCCTTGGGAGTAGTATGTGCCTGGGAGGAGAAAGTTTCAGATGCTGTCTTCCTGAGTGACACCGAGGAGTCTGCTTCTCAAGCCTCTGCAAATTTGAGGCACATAAGCAACCTCATGCTTCAAAGCCTGCGGAAAGGACCCAACAATAGGTAGCATAAAGGAGAAGAATGATAACTGGTTGGCAACCTTCCTTGACCACCATTATAAGGGGAAGGTCTCAGAACTCATCCCATCCCCACAGAGAGTGCAGAAGATAAAATCTCTTGAGGACAAGTTAAAGAGGATTTTATTAAACGTTTTTCCTGACTCCATTAGGTTACAGTGTCGTGAGTCTTCTGTTGGTCAAGAGAGGAGAGTTGGAGAAGGCGTCCGCCTAAGTGAGGCATTTCGGAATTTCTTTTAGTCCTTGCTGCCCAGGGCTGTCAGCTTCTACATCCCATTGGCAGCGTCTGCATCCCATGGTTGACAATTACCACGGAGCCAAAACAGAGATGGAGAGCTTTCCAACTGATGATCTACTGACTTACTGGGTCATGAGAATAGACCACTGGCCAGAACTTACCCAGTATGCTATTGAGTTGTTAGGCTGCCTTGCATCCAGCGTGCTTTCAGAATGGGCATTCAGTGCTGCAGGAGGTTTCGTTACTGATGATAGAACGCGTCTGTCCACAGACTCCGTGGACCATTTGACTTTTATAAAAATGAATCAGTCCTGGATTACCAGCTATGAAGCCCCTGATGCCGATGTCACTGATTAAGTATTTTTGGGATGTGGAATCTCTGCAGGACTTCGAGGCTGCCTAGCTTTGAGGGTGTTCAATCTTTTCATCTGGAAGAATGCTTAGGTCTCATGGGCACAATTAACACCCAAAGACCAATTTTTCAGCACCTGTTTGACAGGTGCATATCATTGCAATTTTTTACATCAAGGCCAATTCTTGCTTTCATCAAGAGTACCTCTATAGGGTTACAGTGGGAAGGTGCCACCGACACCCAAAGACCAATTTTTACGCACCCGTTACTTCTATAAAAAGTCAAAGTGACACCAGAATGTATCCAAAAAATCTCTAATCTTGTTCCCAGTGCACTACATTGTGGCCTCATCACACAAACTGGCTCCCCAGCTATTGCTGAGCAAAATAAAGGCAGCTTGCAGGGAAAATGTCATTTTTTTTGGCTTTATAAATGCAATTATTGCTGCAGCAGATTCTAGACATGGTACAGATCTGCCACTTTACAGGTAGATTAAGGGGACACCTCAGGCACTATATTGGAAGGAATTTTTCAAGTCTATGCTTTTGCTTTAACCGCTTCAGCCCCGGAAGATTTTAACCCCCTCCTGACCAGAGCACTTTTTTGCGATTCGGCACTGCATCGCTTTAACTGACAATTGCGCGGTCCTGCGACATTGAACCCAAAGAAAATTGACAATCTTTTGTTCCCACAAATAGAGCTTTCTTTTGGTAGTAATTGATCATCTCTGCGTTTTTTATTTTTTGTGCTATAAACAAAAAAGGCCAATATGTATTCTTCTACATATTTTTGGTAATAAAAATCGCAATAAGAGTATATTGATTCTAAAAAATAGGGGATAGATTTATAGCATTTTTATTATTTTTTTTACTTGTAATGGTGGCGATCTGCGATTTTTATAGTGACTGCGACATTATGGCAAACACATCGGTATTGGCCTTAATACAGTGATCAGTGCTATAAAAATGCATTGATTACTGTAAAAATGTCACTGGCAGTGAAGGGGTTAACACTAGGGGGCGATCAAGGGGTTAATTGTGTTCCCTAGTGTGTGTTCTAACTAAAGAGGGGAGGGGACTGACTAGGGGAGATGACAGATCACTGTTCATACTTTGTATGAACAGATGATCTGTCACTTCTCCCCTCAGAGAACCGGGATCTCTGTGTTTACACACAGAGATCCCGGTTCTCGCCATGATACAAGCGATCGCGGGAGCCTGGCGGTCATCAAAATGAATACACCCCTAGTCATCGCGCCTGCCCCTAGTGGACACCAAAAGGGAGCGACGTAACATAATGGCGATTGGCCTGCCTGTGCCATTCTGAATCAGTACAACTGTGGCGGCTGGTTGGGAACAGGTTAAAAATCAAAAAATCACTGCTCATTTAAAAATTAAGTTTTTCACAAACTTTTTTTATTAATACATGTCCCCCAGGGCAGGACCTGGACCCCTATAACTATTGTATGCTCAATTGCTTGCATATAAGCCTTCAAAATGGGCACTTTAGATTTTTTTACATTTGAGTCCCATTGACTTTAATAGGGTTTGCTATTCGGGTCTGAATTTTTGCGGTGTTCGAAGGTTCCTGGTGCGAACCAAACAGGGGTCCGTTCGGCTCATCCCTAACTGTCATGTGACCTGCTGTGATTGGTTACAGTGGTCACAAGGTACCGGCGCAGTGGGTAATTAGTCATTGGCTGTGTTTGGTGGACGCAGTGGGTGACAGATCGTGTCGCTGCATGGCCCAATCTGGGAGGATGTCATATGATGTCCACATGGATCGACGAAAGGTTCCTGTCAGCGTCCAGGCTGAGCAGGAAACAGTTAAAGAGGAAGTAATCTGATGGGTTTTTTTCTGACCTGCAAAGTAAAGGCATAATGTGCTAGTATGCATCACATACTAGCACATTATGTGAAACTTACCTACAAATGAATCCCTCCTTGTCACCGCTGTAGGCCACATCCATCTTCACCCGTCTTCCTTCTGGGTCTGCAGACTCCGGCTGTGTGACTGGCTGGAGACCCATGACATTAATCCCGCACATGGGCTCTGAAGACATGGCTGTTCCTTCAGAGTGCATGCGCTGATGACGTCATCGGCTGCATATTCAGTAAATATCTCCTAAACGGTGCATGTTGGCTAGTGTTCTAGCAAAAGAACAGACACGGAGCAGGGACTTGCGCTTTGGCACCAATATCCAGCTAATTACAGAGACCCTCTTCTAACTTAGTATTCCCCGGTGAACCCCACAAAAAGTGATGGATGGCTCCCACAGACCACTGCAGAAAGATTGCTTCTTCCACACTAACCTGCATACCAAGAAGAGGAGTTTTTCCCAATATGCCAAACTCAATTTGCTTATGTTTAGATGGAATCTTAGTGGATTTTTACTGCTACTGTTGAGTGTTTCCTTTATTGCCTGTCCCACAGATCATAAAATTTAAGTGACACAGCAATAAAAACCAGACAAAGGTTCTCACCCTTCCCTATAATTTTAAAATAAAAATTATAAAAATTCTCAAGCTACACTTTAACACAGTGGTAGAAAAGACTTCCATAACGTTCAGAACCTTGCGTAACTTCAGATTTTTTTTTCAGATAATTGCTGATTGTCCACATCAGGTTACTGTCCTTTGCTTATTGCTTGTTTTTTTTTTTTATTAATTAGCCCAATGATGTCAACATGAAAGGATGTGTTTTTCGGGAAGTATTTTAATCAGAGGATGAGTTGTCAAAAGTAAAATCTATTTGTTTCTCGTACCATTCAAAGAACGGATGATATCAATATGTCATCTTAAGTATTTCCCAGACAGTCCAGCCTTTCACAATCGTTAATTGAGCATTTAATTTCAAACTATATAATCTTGACTTGTTTCCTACCTGCGTCTGCCAAAATAAGAAAGAAAAAAAAATTGTGTTTTGGAAAGTGTGCATTACATTAACGCTAATTAGGCCCATATTTCTTGGAATGCACACTCTGTATTATTAATGCAAGGTAGGTGGAAAGCAATTTATTGGGAAAGCATAAAGACACTTGATTCTATTATTAAACCACCCATAGCATAAAAATACAGATTCAAAAAAATGTTGTCGGTTTAATTCATTAGCAGTCATTAGCAACTAGAGCTACCTGACTAATGTGACTGCTGAAGAAAGATAAGCAATTTATAAAGTACTCCAGACAAGTTCATAACTATTTTTCTTCCCTAAGAAAGGGCAAATGTGGCATGCTTTCAGGTGACCCCAGCTTTCATCTGAGTCCCTTCAGAAGTCAATGTGACCTGCAATTAACCTCCTTTGGGCCTGCAGTTGACCTCTTCCCAAGCTGCATCAAGCTATTTCAAGCATCAAGCTGAGTTGCTATTAACTTGTATGGGGGAAACATTCCTAATTAGAATAAAAGCTAATGTATACAGACTAAAGCTACATGAATAATGTAACTGCTGGGCATTTTATAAAGTATATGCCCAATGTTCCATGCAAGTCAATAACTATTTTTCTTCCCTAAGAAAGGGAAAATGTGGCATTCTTTTAGGTGACCAAAGTTGACATTTAAGATCAGTTTTGGACAATTTCAACAGTTCTTTCAGAAGTCAAATTGACCTGCAATTAACCTCCCTTTGACCTGCAGTTGACCTATTCCCGAGCTATATCAATCTACTTCAAGATTCAATTTGAGCTGAATTAACTTGTATGGGGGAAAAGCATTCCTAACTTGAGCAAAAGCTCACATACAGGTATATAGGCTATAGCTACGTGACTAATGTAACTGCTGAAGCAATATTCCAGACAAGTTCATAAGTATTTTTCTTCCTTAAAAAAGGGCAAATGTGGCACGCTTTTTGGTGCCTTCAACTTGTGTTTCAGATCAGTTTGGGACATCTCCATCTGAGTACCTTCAGAAGTTAATGTAACCTGCAATTAACCTCTTTTTGGCTTGTAGTTGAGCTATTCCCAAGCTATGTCATGCTACTTCAAGTTCCAAGTTGAGTTGCTATTGACTTGTATGGGGCAAAAGCATTCCTAATTTGAACAACAGCTCATGTATACAGGCGAGATCTGCATGACTAATGTAACTGCTGAAGCAATTTATAAAGTACATCTTTAATGTTACAGGCAAGTACAGTAATAAGTATTTTTCTTCCCTAAGAAAGACAAATGTGGCATGCTTTCAGGGGACCCCAGCTGGCATTTGAGATCAGTTTGGGGCACTTCTATCTGAGCTCCTTCAGAAGTAAATTTGACCTGCCATTAAGCTCTTTTGGCCTGCAGTTGATCTATTCCCAAGCTACATCAAGCTACTTCAAGTTGAGTTGTTATTGACTTGTAAGGAAGAAAAACATTCTGAACTTGAGCAAAAGCTCATATATACAGGCTAAAGCTACGTGACTAATAGGGATGGGTGAACGATTCTACCCGAACATTAGTTCGGGCTGAACATTTGCCCGTTCGGCCCTTCTCTGAACACTTAAATTTGCAGGTTGTCCACCCCGATGGACACCCTGCAATGCACTGAGCGCTGCACAGTGCATTCTGCACCCCGATTGGGCAAAGCTTTGCCCAATTAGGGCATAGTGTATGCTGGTTGTTAAGGAGTGGGGCTGGGAAGCCGGACTCTGCATCCTTAACAACCAATGAATCATCAGCTGTCAATAGGTTTCCCCAATGACAGCTGAACAATAAAAAAAGTATTGTTCGGGTCTGGTATGTATTTGGAGGGGAACCCTATGTCAATTTTTTTTTTAAATAGCTTGGGTTCTCCCCCAAATCCTTTCCAGACCCTTATCTAGGAATGCAGACTGGCAGGTCAAGAAAGGGGGGGCGAGTGAGCACCCCCCCGAACCATACCAGGTCACATGCCCTCAACATGAGGGGTGGGGACTTTGAGGTGAGCCAGCACCCACCCGAACCATACCAGGTCACATGCCCTCAAAATGAACAGTGGGGACTTTGGGGCAAGGGGAGCTCTGCCCTCCTCCCACTTCAAAGCACCTTGTCCCCATGTTGCTGGGGACAAGGGCCTCTTCCTGACAACCCTGGACTGTGGCTCTTCCCTTCTTCAAGTTCTTTTAGAAGTCAACGTGGCCTGCAATTAAGCTATTGACTTGGGGAAAGATATTCCTAATTTGAACAAAAGCTCATGTATACAGGTCAGAGCTATTTCACTAATGTAACCATTGAATAAAAATAAGCAATTTATACAGTACACCCTTAACCACTTACTGCCCGCCCAACTTCAAATAACGGCTGGACTTTGAGGCTTTCATTCTGGGTGGACGTCATATGATGGCCTCCCAGAACGACTGCTCTCTCGCGATTGTGGCCGCGCTAAACATTGCTAGGTCATGGTGTGACCCCGATCTCTGTAAAGAGCTATGGCTGCAGCTCTTTAACCATGTGATCGTCTGTGTCCAATTACAGCTGGTCACATGTAAACACGGAGATGACTGCAATCGGCGCTCCTCGCCTTACACTGACAGAGTGTGAAGAGAGGAGAGCTGATCAGTGGCATCTCCTCACAGAGGACATTTAGAGATGTAGTCAGGGCACTGATCATCAGTGCCCTGATTACAATTAAGTGCCCACAATTAAGTGTCCACCAGTGCCAGCAATGTGTGCCCACCTCTGCCAGTAATCAGTGCCCACCTTTGCCCACAGTGCCCACAAGTGCCAGAAATCAGTGCCCACAAGTGCCAGCAATCAGTGGCCATTAGTGATGCCAGTAAGTGATGGCTATCAGTGCTGCCCATCAATGCCCATCACTGCTGCCCATCAATGCCCATCACTGCTGCCCATCACTGCCACCCATCAATGCCCAACAGTGCTCATCAGTGCTGCCCATCCGTGCCGCCAATCTGTGCCCACCAGTGCCACCTATCTGTGTCCAACAGTGCCGCCTATCAGTTCCCATCAGTGCCCACCAGTGCCACCCATGAGTTCCACCTATCAGTGCTCATCAGTGCCACATATCAGTGCCCATAAGTGCGGCATATTAGTGCCTCCTCATCAGTGCCACCTAATCGTAGTATTTTAATCAGAGGATGAGTTGTCAAAAGTAAAATCTATTTGTTTCTCGTACCATTCAAAGAACGGATGATATCAATATGTCATCTTAAGTATTTCCCAGACAGTCCAGCCTTTCACAATCGTTAATTGAGCATTTAATTTCAAACTATATAATCTTGACTTGTTTCCTACCTGCGTCTGCCAAAATAAGAAAGAAAAAAAAATTGTGTTTTGGAAAGTGTGCATTACAATCTGTGCCCACCAGTGCCACCTATCTGTGTCCAACAGTGCCGCCTATCAGTTCCCATCAGTGCCCACCAGTGCCACCCATGAGTTCCACCTATCAGTGCTCATCAGTGCCACATATCAGTGCCCATAAGTGCGGCATATTAGTGCCTCCTCATCAGTGCCACCTAATCAGTGCCCATAAGTGCCACCTCATCAGTGCCCATAAGTGCCAACTCATCAGCCAACTGATCAAAATTTCACATGGTTACAGTGTAGCATGACCGTGCAATTGTCAGTCAAAGTGTGACTGCAATTACCCTTCTTTTGTAGTTGACCTCTTCTTAAGCTACATCAAGCTGCTTCAGGTTGAGTTGCTATTGACTTTTTTTTTGGGGGGAGGGCATTTCTAAAAGCTCATGTATACAGGTTCTAAGGCAGGTACTTGTATACATTGAGCTGACCAGTTCCATGTGTTTGGATAGGGCAACATTTTCCCATACATGTATGGCCAAATCTTTGAAATGGTACAGTGCCAAAACTTATTTAAATTACTGGAAAGAGATAGGAATGGCTTTAACATAATTGCAATCCTCCCACAAAACGTAATCTTTTGCTTAGTGGCAGTGTGTGATTATTGTAGAAGTTCAAATAAAACAGCACCACTCCAAGTTGTGTGCATAGTTCATAAACTTCAATGCCCCATGTGCCAACTTCTAAAGAGCTTGTAGATAAGGGAGGGTTTTTTTGGGGGGGGGGATTTTTGGGGGTGCCAGGCAAAGAAGTTAGTTTCAATACTCCAATGTGTAAAAAGTATAACAAAGTTTATTACATAAAAGACACGTTTAAAAGAATTGGCTATACAAAGGGTACGCAGATACAAGTAAACATCTAAGAGTCAAATTGGATGGAAGAAATGGTTTCGCCTCTTAGGGCTTCCTCAGGGGATGTTTTTGAAAATTAGATGTAATACTGCGACTTGATATTAAGCCAAGTAGGTGATGGACACTGGATGGCATAACAGATGGGCTGACCGAGAAGAGCCCAAACAGGGTTATGCAGCCGGTATATCTAACCAGACTAAGGTTATAAAGGAGCCAAGGGTGCCTGGATTGCAGATTGTTATCTCGTATGCAGAGATGTCACAGCAGGGCAACATCTTGTGTAGCGCATTTACATTTTTAATCTGTTGTTAGTGTTTATATTTATGAACATTGTGGATTGCGGCTTTCTCATTTATTTTTTTTTCCATTTATTTTGGTCACTTTATTTTCAATGTATTTGTTTAAACACATATTTTTCACTAAGCGCAGGGGTTTATGCATAAAATAATGAATGACCTATTTGCCTTTAAAAAATCAACCCCTTGGAGTCTTTTCTAAAAACTCACTTAGCTTAGCAATGTTTTTCTAAAAGGAAAGGTGTAAAAAAACACTGCTCGTTAGTGCCATTAGTATCACTGCTGCATCTCAGCAGTACACTGTATAAGGTATTGATGATAAGCAAATTAACTTAACAGTATGTTACAGAATCCCCAAATGATGTCTAAAATCCCTAAACACTTATTGAAAGGGAAGGGGGCATTTTTTAATATTAATACAACATAACTCACACCTACTCAGACCAAAGAAACTGATGGACTGGCATTGACTGCAACAACTCGCAAAGACTAAACATTGACAGCCAAGGAATGTGATAGACAGAACAATAAGGCATAGCAGACAGGCCAAGTGAATTTCTTTGTAAAATAGAGTTGGACTCGGCCCAAATTTACTCTTTTTAGCTTCGGATGGAGTGGGAATTAATAGACTCGTTTTTGGCTTATGAAACTTGGTGCTGTTGTTTGAGGTGTGAGTTTTTTAGAAAATTCAGCGCTCTACATTTGGCCCCAATAACTTTAATAGTATGTATTATTCCAAGTGCAAACGCCAATGTACAGGAAATTATTTGAGTATATCAAGCAAATGGTAATGTAAGTGTCTGGGGCTGGGGGGGATTTAGACTTATGCCGCGTACACACGGTCGGACTTTACGGCAGACTTTCTGAATGAACGGACTTGCCTACACACAATCCACCAAAGTCCGTCAAATTCGTACTTGATGACGTACGACCGGACTAAAACAAGAAAGTTCATAGCCAGTAGCCAATAGCTGCCCTAGCGTGGCTTATTGTCCGTTGAACTAGCATACAGACGAGCAGACTTTTCGACCAGACTCGAGTTCGACGGATAGATTTAAAACATGTTTCAAATCTAAGTCCGTCCAACTTTTGAGAAAACAAAGTCCGCTGGAGCCCACACATGATCGAATTGTCCGACGAAATCCCATCTGCCGGGCAAAGTCTGCCATAAAGTCCGCTCGTGTGTACGCAGCATTAGGGTTGGGTTTGGAGCAAACATTAAACTTTTGAATTCCAAAATTTATAAAAATGTAAAATACAAGGGTTGTACCAAAAGTAATGCAAAAGTGGGCATGGCTTTTTTATTAACCACTTTTTTCCCCAAATTTTTTGTTTTTTTTTTTACATTAGTTTACTAAAAAATAAAAAATCCAGTGGTGATTAAATACCCCCAAAAGAAAGCTCTATCTGTCTCAAAAAAAAAAAAATGATAAAAATTTAATTTGAATTTCATTTCAATTCGATTGTGTACTGAGCGCAGAGATCACAAAACGTTTCTATATACTTATTTATTAACTTACATAGGTTGTTAAAATTCCACACGTTGTTAGGATAACTCTTCCTCTGTATTAATTCTCTTTCTTCTTCTTTTTCGTTGGAGGTAAAAAAATGGATACCAAGCAGAAGCAGTGTGCCATCATTGAGTTCTTGATGAAGGAGGAGTGCAGGCGGTCCAACATCCACAGAAGGCTACAAAATGTCTACAGAGATGAAACCATTGACAGGAGCAATGTCTTGTCATTGGTGACTCTTGTCAATGTGTTATCTCTGCAGTGGCAGCTCATCCATACGGGCAGCAGGGGCACCGCCCCCCTAATCCATGCATCCAGCCCCTAATCTACATGCAGGGCGCCGAACGCATGGATTCCAATTTTTTTTTTTTTAAGCACGTGATTAGAGCCCACCCTTCAAAAAGAGTACTGCGCACCCACCTGTGTGACAATAGTGAATTCATATTCGCTATTGTCTTCCTGATTTTCCTCCCTGCCTCCTGAGACTTGATTGGCCGAGAGGAGAAGAGACCACATTGGCTGCCTGGGCAGAGGAAGAGACACAGGGGAACCTGCCGAGAAGCCACCAAGGAGGAGGAGACACAGGGAGGATCCGAAGCTGCCCGCGACCTAGATGGGGTAAGTGCGGGGCTGGTGGGCAGACAGACGAGCGAGCGAGAAGGAGGGAGGTGGCGGAACCGACTGAGGAGGGATTGGTTTGTTTGCTGCCCCCCCAAATTGGAGCACCAGCTGCCACTGCATCTCTGTAAACATGTTGGACAGCCTGCATCCCTCCTTTGTCAAGAAAATGAAAAAAAAAGGTTCTACTTTGCACAATGTAAAATATATATTATGATTTTTTATTTGCAAACTACTATATTTAACAAAGGCAGATTTATTTATTAACAGGTTTGTAAGCGTCCCGCCATCCACACTACATTCTCTGGCAGCTCTCCCCCCACCTTCAACATTACGTTCTTTGGAAGGTCTCCTCTCACTTTCCATAAAAGGGTCTCTTGCAGTTTTCCCTTTCTTACTGTCTGTCCTACACCCCAACCATTTCATTTTTTTATCTCACTTGAATGTACAATTATATGTGGGGATATAAAAACCTTAATGTAAAGTGGTTGTAAACCCCTGAAATGAAAAATGAACAAACCATATCATTTGTGTACGTGTCTCAACGCAAAGCACCTAGTGTGAATCTTGTCTGCTCTCTCCTTCCTCTGCTATCTTCATGAGTCACATCTGATAGTCTATGCCGACACCAAGCAATCCAGGGAGATTGCCCCACCCCCACTCCCAGCACACAGCAGGTGATTGACTGCCTCACCTGTGTATATTTCCTTATGAGACTTTGTAGAGGAGGTTTTGCTATTCCTTCCACCAAGGTCTCAGATTACACTCGGCTCTCTGCTTTATGCTGTGCAGTGTGTGATGTCAGATCCCCATCCCTGCCTTCTGGGAGCTTGGAAAATCCATTCTGGACATTAAAGGGATATATAGAGGAGATATGGCTGCAGACAAACAGGCACAACTTATGTAGGATGATTTGTTCCATCTCTGTGTATCACCTGAGGCTAGTCACTTCACTGGGTATATGTAAGGGTTTACAAAGGGGTTCCAAATGTACCTCTTACATAAGTTTGGTCTTTGCACCAGGGAACTTGTGGTTATTCATAGGGTAAGCTCGGTGGATCTGCATTACTAAACATGTGTATGTTGACAATTGTTCACTTTCTTTACACTGTTTTTACATCCAATATAAATCTCTGATTATCAGCGGCTTGTGTATCCCCTGAAGAACCCCATAAGGGCAAAACATGTTGGGATTGATTTATATTACACTGCAACAATACAAGACCATACGAATTTGGGTCATTTGTGTATATTTGTTAATATGGATATAATCATTTTAATTAATTTTGGAATAAATATTGAAGTTTTCAGAAAATTTGTGTCTAGTCTAGTGTGTCACTTCTTCTTAAAACAGTTACTACTTTATTGAGCAAACTGCAAAAGTTCCATGCAGCAGAAGAAAAAGTATGCATTGCGTAACCTTCACATGGCCAAATAACTACCACATCACACAGACTGATAAACGGCTCCTTTTATAGACAAAATGCACACAGTCGCATATGTAGACAGTAAAGGGAGAGAGGCAAGCTCAAAGGTGATGTAGAATACACCCTCCCTAAAAAAAAAAATTGTTGTTAAAAAAAAATATATATTGGTTACTATATAAAATGTATTGGCGTGGTTTTATTTAGGAGGAACTCACAGTAAAAATACAGGGATGATTAATGTCAATAATTTGCCTAGCTACAAATATGCAAACAATATTGGTCATATATTATAGATGATAATATAAGCGTATCAAGTGATTCAGTGCATAAATGGTGCAAAACTGTGTGTTATTATTAATCATGTGAATTTATGCCATCTGAGAAATATGGAGGCTGCCACTGCCGAACACCTTCTGAAAACACTAATTACCTTATTGTTATGCTGATTCTCTTTGGCTTCTCTACTGCCTTTGTTACTGAAAAAGGGAGGAAAACTACAGTCCTGACCTGTATACTTGTTCCAGGTCGGTATCTCAAAAAGTATTACAGGCAGAATTCGAGAATCCGCATGGTGGCCAGACAACTTGGGAGGTCATGAAAGCCCATGCATTTCCTTCATGACAGTCTTCCTTAAAAAAAGAACTATTTTAATACCTCAACTCCAGCTACAACTTTTTAGGTTTTTGGATAGAGCAGGTAGGTGTTAGAGCCTCTGCCAGATTAATTTTAACTTTACTTTAAGTCCTCTTTTTTTTCTTTTAACCTCCACTTACCTGATTGCTGGATTGTCCTTCATTCAGATACTTGCCAAGCCAGCGGAATCAGTGTTGTCCTGTTGCAATCCACTTCTACGCTGTCACCACTCAGGTCCATCTTCTTCCATGACATCATTTGGAGGAGGCTATCTCCTCTGGGTTTAGGCATCTTCCTCCTGATGACATGCTGCCAGGCCTACCTCTAGCTACTTTCATGAATGGAAGCTTATACATACTGGGTTATATGACATGCAACTCCCAAAAAGGGGATCCAGGGGTGCAGTATGTCATTACGACCTAGGCCACAATGGGGTGGTGGTCCGAAACCTGAACAAGTATAAAAAAAAAGGCTGGTTCTAGTGGTTAAGATTCCTGGTTTTCACCCAGGTGACCCAGGTGACACAAAAGATACATGCAAGCTCTTTCCAAATAACTGTTCCCTACTGCAGTAGTTATTTATTTGGAACCACTAATCAATATGAGGATAGGAGTTGCCTATATATAAAATTTCCAGAACAGGTGATTTTGTGTAACTGATGAGAGGAGAAAGGTATCATTTTTGAGTTAGGTTCCACTTTAAGAAAAGGAAGAACAAATTTGCACTGACAGTATTTGTCTTGTAGTTACAGTTGTCTAATACAACTATATATATATATATATATATATATATATATATATATATATATATATATATATATATATATATATATATATATATTATATATATATATATATATATATATATATATATATATATATATAGTGGGGACGGAAAGTATTCAGACCCCCTTAAATTTTTCACTCTTTTGTTATAGTGCAGCCATTTGCTAAAATCATTTAAGTTCATTTTTTTCCTCATTAATGTACACACAGCACCCCGTATTGACAAAAAAAACACAGAATTGTTGACATTTTTGCAGATTTATTAAAAAAGAAAAACTGAAATATCACATGGTCCTAAGTATTCAGACCCTTTGCTGTGACACTCATATATTTAACTCAGGTGCTTTCTATTTCTTCTGATCATCCTTGAGATGGTTCTACACCTTCATTTGAGTCCAGCTGTGTTTGATTATATTGATTGGACTTGATTAGGAAAGCCACACACCTGTCTATATAAGACCTTACAGCTCACAGTGCACGTCAGAGCAAATGAGAATCATGAGGTCAAAGGAACTGCCTGAAGAGCTCAGAGACAGAATTGTGGAAAGGCACAGATCTGGCCAAGGTTACAAAAAAAATGTCTGCTGCACTTAAGGTTCGTAAGACCACAGTGGCCTCCATAATCCTTAAATGGAAGACGTTTGGGATGACCAGAACCCTCCCTAGAGCTGGCCCTCTGGCCATACTAAGCTATCGGGGGAGAAGAGCCTTGGTGAGAGAGGTAAAGAAGAACCCAAAGATCACTGTGGCTGAGCTCCAGAGATGCAGTCGGGAGATGGGAGAAGTTGTAGAAAGTGAACCATTACTGCAGCCCTCCACCAATTGGGGCTTTATGGCAGAGTGGCCCGACGGAAGCCTCTTCTCAGTGCAAGACACATGAAAGCCCACATGGAGTTTGCTAAAAAAACACCTGAAGGACTCCAAGATGGTGAGAAATAAGATTCTCTGGTCTGATGAGACAAAGATAGAACTTTTTGACTTTAATTTTAAGCAGTATGTGTGGAGAAAACCAGGCACTGCTCATCACCTGTCCCAACGTTGATGCATGGTGGTAGCAGCATCATGCTATGGGGGTGTTTTTCAGCTGCAGGGACAGGACGGCTGGTTGCAATTGAGGAAAAGATGAATGCGGCCAAGTACAGGGATATCCTGGACCAAAATCCTTCTCCAGAGTGCTCAGGACCTCAGACTGGGCCAAAGGTTTACCTTCTAACAAGACAATGACCCTAAGCATACAGCTAAAATAACGAAGGAGTGGCTTCACAACAACTCCGTGACTCTTCTTGAATGGCCCAGCCAGAGCCCTGACTTAAAGTGGGAGTCCGGCGACCAATCTTTTTTTTTTTTTTTTAGGTCATTGAGACACTTTGCTAATCCCAAAATAATACTCACAGTTTGGGTGTAATATTTCCGCCTCTGTCTGTTTTGGTACTGAAGAATAACTTTAAAAATGTGATGCTGGCTGTTTCCATCTTGCTTGTGGGCATGTGAATCCCACAAGCATTGATTTCCTAGATGCCGTGAATGCTGTTCATTCACAGCTTGTTCACAAGCATGATCATTGTTCCCGCACTGAATCTTGGGAAGCCTGAAACTAAGCTCCCAGGAGACAGTGCGGCGCCAGGGAAAGGCAATAAACACGCCTACTCCCATGGGAGGAGAGACAGGAAGTGCCACAATAAAGTACAATATACAGTAAAGATAATTACAGTGATAAAAAAAATTTATGCAATTAACTGAAGGGGGTAAGATTAAGTTAAAAATTTGAGTGGAACCCCGCTTTAAACCCAATTGAGCATCTCTGGAAAGACCTAAAAATGGCTGTCCACCAACGTTTACCATCCAACCTGACAGAACTGGAGAGGATCTGCAAGGAGGAATGGCAGAGGATCCACAAATCCAGGTGTGAAAAACTTGTTGCATCTTTCCCAAAAAGACTCATGGCTGTATTAGATCAAAAGGGTGCTTCTACTAAATACTGAGCAAAGGGTCCGAATACTTAGAACCATGTGATATTTCAGTTTTTCTTTTTTAATAAATCTGCAAAAATGTCAACAATTCTGTGTTTTTCTGTCAATATGGGGTGCTATGTGTACATTAATGAGGAAAAAAATGAACTTAAATGATTTTAGCAAATGGCTGCAATATAACAAAGAGTGAAAAATTTAAGGGGGTCTGAATACTTTCCGTCCCCACTGTAATTGTATAATTCATTCATATAGGTAGAGAGAATGTTCAGGAGCAGATCCTATTGAGTGGGTTTATATTTATACACACACACTTACACACATATGCACACTTGTATTTATGCGTGAAAATGTATATGTCATTGCACTTTGTGAAGCTAGGCTGGCTGTCAGCTGTTAGTGTAATTCAAGCCATCTAAAGTCTATTAAAACAGCGATTGTGTTGGCAAGACTTAAACTGCTCAAGTACTCTTCACTGATTTCGAATCATTTGTACTCCACGTCCAATGTTTTCAACAGTGTCTCAAGTGCTGCTCAGAAGGCCCTAATAACATGGTGTCCCCTGCTTCACCCCATCTAGACCCACTCTGTGCTATTTCTGTAATACAATGGCTATTATAATATTCCTACAATGACTGATTGTAATATTGGCGGTTGGGAAGCAGCTGTTAAAAAACTGAATTATGTTTTCCACAGCTGCATGGTTCACTGATATTATATAAAAGACAAAAAAATACCATATGGTTTTGGTGAGCCTCTGAATTGTTTGTAGCATATACCATTACACCCATATTCATTTGAATTCAATTTCTTTTTTTTTTAGATTTCTGTAATCAATTTCCCTGATTTTCAAAATATATTGTATACAAGGATGGTACCGAAAGTGGGAGTAGCTTTTTTATTAACTTATATAGGGTGTTCAAATTCCATATGTTGGTAGAGTGACTCCTCCTCTATAGGAACTCTCTTTTTCTTTTTCATTGCAGATAAACAATGGATTCCAAGTAGAAGCAATGTGCCATCATTGAGTTCTTGATGAAGAAGGAGTACGGCTGTCTATCATCCACCTGCCCGCTGCCTATCCATTATAATGCATGTGCTTCCACTGTGGAGGCTCTCAAAATTTAGAGTTAGGACTCAGTAGTGGCCCGTAATGCAGGGCGCAGGGGAGCCGTCCCCCCTATCCATGCACCTGGCCCCCTATTTTACATGCATGGATTACAATGTTTTTTTTTTGTTTTTTTTTGAAGAACTTGATTAGAGCCAGAGGCTCAAATAGGCTTCCAAAAAAAGGGTGGACTCGGGGTGCAGAGCACTGCGTACGGAGCCCACCCAGTTGTGTGACAATAGCGAATGAATATTTGCTATTGTCACACTGATTCTCCCCCCGGCCAATCAAGAAGTGGGTCTTGAGACCCATTTCCCGACTGACCGAAAGGAGAAGTGATCCTATAGGCCTAGGAGGAGAAGGGAGGAGATGCACAGCCGCTGTGATGCTGAGGACTGACCGACCGACCCACCAGCTGTGACTTGGAGGGGAATATTGCTTCAGCAGCAGCCGTTGCCTCAATGGCTGGCCAGGAGCTGGAGAAAAGCAATGCACCCCTTCTCCCCACCGACCTCATCAAGCTGGCATCCCTGGGTATGATAGCCTGCATCAGCCTGCTTGGCCTGCACAGATCCCCCTATTATCTCCTGCTGGTACATCTGGAGATAGCAGCACAGGGTAAGAGGCAGCGACCGGGGGGGTGGGGGGTGTGTGTACTGTGTGAGGTGGCAAGCTGGAACGACGGGGGTCCGTCTGGTCAGGTCCGTCTGCCGCCCCCCTGACCGATGGTGCACCAGCCGCCACTGTTAGGACTGCAGATAATACTGGGGTGCCATGAAGTGGCTCTGCAGCTTACGCATGTATATGCAAATGTGTGCAAACTAAACCCCTGTGTTAAGGCATATTGTTAGACAGGATAATTTGGTCGGTTACAGGCTGGTCTTTAAAGTGATTGTAAACCTTTGTTTTTTTTGTTGCTCAGTGTGGCCCCGAACCTCGTCGTCTGGGGTCCCCCGGCAGCGCTCGTGGCTCCTCCTCGCATCGGTAAACCCCATGGGAGAAGCGCTCTCCCAGGGGTTACCTTGTGGGTGCGCTCCCGAGTCCAATATTTGCATGCATAGACACAGAATGGCGGACTCGGCCCCACCCCCTGGGGCCCACGTCATTGGATTTGATTGACAGCAGCGGGAGCCATTGGCTGTGCTGCTATCAATCTATCCAATCAAGAGCCGAGAACCCCAGGCACAACGCATCTCTGCCGAAGGAACAAACTGGCTCAGGTGAATAAAACGGGGGGCTGGGGGGACTGGTCAGTGTCAGAATTATTTTCATCTTAATGCATAGGATGCATTAACTGGTGTTGTTATCACAACTGCCGACTGCCGGAGGCGTGGCGCTTTCTCTCTGCGTGTGTTTTCTAGTCTCTTGTAAGTATATGGCCTCTAATGTTCGTGAGGATTATAATACCTGGCATGCTGATGATTTATGTCCGACTAGAGCTGAAGCTTGTGTGCCTGGACTGGTTAACATTAACCACTTACCGAGCGCCGCACGACGATGTACATCCAAACTTTGGCGGCAGATATCGTTGTTATGGCAGCAGCTAGCTGCCATAACCCCGGTATCCCCGTTTTGGTGTGGCGGACGGCTTTCAGATAAAAGTGATCCCTGCGACGGATTCGCCGCGAGATCACTTTTATCGGTGGCGGGAGAGGCCCCCCCTCCCGCCACGATCTGGTGCCCTCTGCCGCTTACCGGAGCCGTCGGTAGCGGCGGAGGCAATCGCATCCATCTCCGTACTGTGTCTGGAGACGAGTGAGGCTAAGATGGTGCCCACTCATCTCCATGACACTGCTGGGCGGAAGCGACGTCAAAACGTCACTTCCGTACACGCCTCTTAAAGGCACATTTTTTCAAATGTCATTTTTTTAAATGACTTTTTTTTTATATTGCATTTTAGTGTAAATATGAGATCTGAGGTCTTTTTGACCCCAGATCTCATATTTAAGAGGTCCTGTCATG
This sequence comes from Aquarana catesbeiana, assembly GCF_042186555.1. Taxonomy (NCBI): domain Eukaryota; kingdom Metazoa; phylum Chordata; class Amphibia; order Anura; family Ranidae; genus Aquarana; species Aquarana catesbeiana. The sequence goes on along the minus strand of NC_133327.1, from coordinate 665,947,761 downwards.
CTTTTTTCTATTACAAGGGATGTTTACAAAAATAAATAAAATATTGTAAAATAATAAAAATAAAAAAAAATGTTTTTAAAACCCCCCCGTCCCGACGAGCTTGCGCGCAGAAGTGAACGCATACGCGAGTAGCGCCCGCATATGAAAAACGGTGGTCAAACCACACATGTGAGGTATCGCAGCGACCGGTAGAGCGAGAGCAATAATTCTAGCCCTAGACCTCCTCTGTACCGCAAAATATGCAACCTGTAGAATTTTTTAAACGTCGCCTATGGAGATTTTTGAGGGTAAAATTTTGACGCCATTCCAGGAGCGGGCGCAATTTTCAAGCATGACATGTTGGGTATCAATTTACTTGGCGTAATATTATATTTCACAATATAAAAAAAATTGGGCTAACTTTACTGTTGTCTTATTTTTTTATTCAAAAAAGTGAATTTTTTCCAAAAAAAGTGCGCTTTTAAGACCGCTGCGCAAATACGGTGCAAAAAAAGGATTGCAACGATCGCCATTTTATTCTCTAGGGTGTTAGAAGAAAAAAAAACAGGGGCTGGAGAATGCTTTGTGAAGGGCACAGAAAGTGTATTTCACAAAAGGTGTTGTCACGTACCTGACTGGAGGCTGAAGTGACCAGAGGGCTTCCCTTGCAGCTGAGTGCAGAGTACCCCTGAAGGTCGTGACAGAGGGTGCTATTCCCAAAGGTGCACGGGATGCCTGAAGGTGAAGCTTCCTGATGGTTCCAGGTGTTAGGAAACCCAAGACCAGAGAAGTAGTCACAGCAGATGATTCTTTGGAGGTCCTGGTGGATCTTGACAGATGGGTAAAACAGGAAGCAAGGTCAGAAGCCAGGCCGGCGGTCAAACACAGGAAGTCAGTCAGGAGCAGAGGCAGAAGCGTGGTCGAGAGCAAGCGAGGGTCAAACACAGGATATCAATCAGGAGCAAAGGTAGAAGCAGGTCCATGGAACAAGCCAGGTTCAAAGCCAGGAGAGAAGCCAGAGCAGGTCAGGGGTAAGCCGGGTCGGTAACATGTAATCAAGCAGAAGCACAAGACACAGGAACACAGGATACCAGACTAACCATAATCCAGCAATTTATGAGAGGAACTGCTGTCCTTATATAGGCCAGTGGACACTGGTAATTATTGTGATTTGGGAACGCCGATGCACCATTGCAAACGCAGATTCGCCGTTGTGTGCCATACGCTAATGTGCATGCGCGCATTAGCGCGGCCTTACTGGACATTGGCATGTTTGCCAGGTCTTCCCTGACAGGTTTATTTGGAACTAAGGTGGCAAGATGGCTGTCTAGGACAAAATGGGTTCATTATAGAAATATTAATTTGAGCTTGTTTCTTTACCTTACATGTACACTGGCATATGGCATAAATAATTCTGATGACTACAGAAACATATGATTTATATTTGGAGAACCTGTGGCAAAGCAAGTTCCTGGAAACCCAACCAGATGGCTCTCTGTTGAATGATATCCAAAAACCACAAGCAATAAACATCCTTCGATGGTGTCTTCTTGATGAACCATAATCACAAGACGATCAACTCTAGGCTGTAGGTCTTGGCAGTGGTGGAACTTCCGGGTCTTGCTGATGTCACATTTGACTCTTAGAGATGAGTGGCGAGGATTGTAACTTTACAGGTGATTACAGCTCTGTATTTGCGGACGATACTAAGCTAAGCAGGGCAATAACTTCTCCGCAGGATTTGGAATCCTTGCAACAAGATCTGAACAAATTAATGGGGTGGGCAACTACATGGCAAATGTGGCTTAATGTAGAAAAATGTAAGATAATGCATTTGGGTGGCAAAAATATGAATGCAATCTATACACTGGGGGGAGAACCTCTGGGGGAATCTAGAATGGAAAAAGACCTGGGGGTCCTAGTAGATGATAGGCTCAGTAATGGCATGCAATGCCAAGCTGCTGCTAACAAAGCAACTCCAGAGGTAAAAAGATAATTCTCCCGCTCTACAAGACTCTTGTTAGGTCGCACCTGGAGTATGCTGTCCAGCTCTGGGCACCAGTCCTCAGGAAGGATGTACTGGAAATGGAGCAAGTACAAAGAAGGGAAACGAAGCTAATAAAGGGTCTGGAGGATATTAGTTATGAGGAAAGGTTGCGAGCACTGAACTTATTCTCTCTGGAGAAGAGACACTTGAGAGGGGATATGATTTCAATTTATAAATACCGTACTGGTGACCCCACAATAGGGATTTTTTGCGAAAGGGAGTTTAACAAGACTCGTGGCCACTCATTAAAATTAGAAGAAAAGAGGTTTAACCTTAAACTACGTAGAGGGTTCTTTAGTGTAAGAGCGGCAAGGATGTGGAATTCCCTTCCACAGGCGGTGGTCTCAGCGGGGGGGGCATCGATAGTTTAAAAAAACTATTAGATAAGCACCTGAATGACCGCAACATACAGGGATATACAATGTAATACTGACATATAATCACACACATAGGTTGGACTTGATGGACTTGTGTCTTTTTTCAACCTCACCTACTATGTAACTATGTAACAGCTGGTCGCGCTTTTGGAACATGAAAATGTAAGTGCATTGGCATATGTTTTTAATAAGGATGTTTTAAAATACAGATACTCCTCGTTTAACGACTTACCTGTTTAACGACCACTCAGACTTACGATCAGCTCTCCCCACCTGAGCAACGCGCTATACAGCATTGTATTGTACAGTACAGTACAAAATTTTCGTTTGTGTTCTGTACTTATGCAAATTAAGTTGGAGTTTTATGTTTAGACCTTTTTTTCACAATACAGTACAGTAGTTAAGAATGCTTAAAATATTGATTACTTGTGGCTCCTCGTTTAACGATCAATTAGTTTAACGACCTGATCGTTAGAATGGAACCTGGTCGTTAAGTGAGGAATACCACCTATTGTATTGTACGATTATCGCGCTATTGTTTTCTATTCTGGGACTTTCCTACTGGTGATACTGGATGTGAGAGGAAAGGAGGTGGATACCAAGCACATACCATTCATTGGATTGTATTTACCCAAGCTGTGAGGGTCCTGGTGTCCCAAAGATATCTGGTGAGTGCCCCCCCGATATAATAGGTGTTGGAGTACATAGCACAGAGGAGAACTATTGAGCATTGATCACTAGTTTGCATGTGGTGAAGGAAAGATGGCAAAATAGAAGATTGTTTGTACAGAAATATACTATAACAGGACTTTCACTTGTTACAAGTTTTTATGTTGCACTGATTTGTTTTCATGATTGTATTGATAAATGTACTTATATATACACTATTTACCACAGTATCAAGCTAGCGTCTCAACACATGGTTCATTTAATTTTTGGGGTAGCGCCAAAATGATGGCAGAAGCTTAATAATTAGTACCATATAGTATTTAGGGGTGATATTTTAGCATATATTACATCTTATTAATCTATGATTGGTCAATTTATATCTTGACACATCCTTCCTTACATAAGTCATTTTGAGTATTTGGTCTGAATGTGCCAAAAATAAAAGCAGATCAACTGACTCTTGATTCTGTCTGCTCTTTATGCAGCTACAAATTATCTTTGGATTTGGTATCGCTGACTAATAGGTGTCAGGTATCTGTACCTGAACTGAAAAATTCGACAACATCATACTTGTGGACAGTCTGAGAGCCTTTTGGAGGACGTTTTTATATCACTTTTATGGCACATTTATTTGGACACTATCATGTGTATGCTTTATTTGTTGCACAGTGATTGTGGGTATAGAAAAGCCAGTAGCAAAAGAAAAGAGGAAATAAGAGCAGGGCTACATGAAATGAGACCCTATAGGCTGGGCTAGTGAGGGTTAAATTATTTCCTGAAGTTAACTTGAGCTCACAGGTGATTGGTCAGAGCGGTGTGAGGGGGAAGCAGTGCAGAGAGGAGGTCAAAGGTGCAGACTTCCTGTCAGCACACGAGGATAGGAAAAGCTCCCGCCCGCCCGCCCTAATTATTTGAGATTGGTTGAATGGAAAATTGATAATGTTGATTTGTTTTTCTGTGTTTGTTGTTTTCTTTTTGTGTTTTCTTTTCTTTTAGGAAGGCGGTTGGGTCTTTGGAGGCATTTGGAAGTAAAATGATGGAATTAAAGGTTTGGGACAGATCTGAGGTTTGGGTCCCTGGTGAATGGCAGTTACGTGGTTAACTGGGAGTTTATGGTTATGCCCTGTACACACGGTCGGAAAAAGTGCGATCGGATTGTGTTGTCGGAAATTCCGATCGTGTGTGGGCTCCATCGGACTTTTTCCGTCGGAATTTCCGACACACAAAGTTTGAGAGCAGGCTATAAAATTTTCCGACAACAAAATCCGATCGGTTAAATTCCGATCGTGTGTACACAAATCCGACGCACAAAGTGCCACGCATGCTCAGAATAAATTAAGAGACGAAAGCTATTGGCTACTGCCCCGTTTATAGTCCCAACGTACGTGTTTTACGTCACCGCGTTCAGAATGAACGTATATTCCGATAACTTTGTGTGACTGTGTGTATGCAAGACAAGTTTGAGCCAACATCCGTCGGAAAAAATCCATGGATTTTGTTGTCAGAATGTCCAATCAATTTTCGATATGCTGAAGGTGGTTTGTCCTCGAGTCGGATGCAAAGCGACAGGGACCATAAATGGTTAAGCAGGTATAAGGTAAAGAGTTGGATACGTAGTGCCTCCAAGGATCGGCAACCAAAAAGTTAATGCTTTGTTTTGGTTTATACTGTTAATTATTTTATTTAATAAAGGGGTCGCAAACGGCCAGTTTTATCCCAACCTCTGGTGTCAGACTATTTTTAGTGGCAATAATAAGGGGCTACAATATGGGTCAAAAGTTATGGGTATTAGTGGTAAAATATAAGAGTATACATAGGGGTTACCTTTTCATGATTTTGTTCTGATTAGAAGGGGAATGCACACTTACTGTACAATTACATACTGAAAATTACAGGTACCTATCTAGTATTCAGATATCTGTGAGTGCAGCTCCTGGCATACATTAGCATGTTAGATTCTGTCATTGGGAAAAAAAATAACCTCCTGCTTCAACATTCTGCTTGCAAAATAAACCATTAGATATGTATATATAAAGCAATGCTCCAAAGAACAGCCATTCATAACATGTAGTATTATTTCTCCATTCTGGAAAGTGTATTGACATGAAACCGGTCAGGATTTGTTCTTTGTGCTATGGTTCTTTAAATGGAGAAATAAAATTACATTTTAGGAATTTGTAAGCAGGATATGAAAGCTGGAGTGTGTATTGTGAGTTGCTGGTTGGATTATTTTGGGCATAGCAGCTGTTATTCTTCCGTCCAGAAGTGCGCAGTACTGGCAGGTAAAAGAAGCTGCTGATTACTATATTCTGGTACACTTATCCTATTTGTTGTTACTTCCTCTGAGTTGTCTCAGCTTTTTTTTAATGTATTCTTATTCCGCTTCCACTTGAGGAAATTTGGGGACTATTCTCTAGAGATCAGCCCACAATCCAGTCCTTTAAACTTAAGAAACCTGTCTTGAACAAAGTTGCTCATTTAAAGTTCACACTACTCTACCCAGAAGTGATATTTTAGCTATAGGTGGTGTCAGCCCTCTGTTTTGCTGTTCCTGTTCAGTTTGCTGCGTGATTGAGCTGCTCTCGTTACTTTTCACACAAAGTAAAATAAGATATATAAGATATCAGTGTTGTTCAATAAACCCACATCATAATGGATTTCTATTGTTCAATCCCAAGCCAGTTGTTTCACACTCCAACAGTTCACGGTTATGTTTCCAAATGTGAAAAACACCTAAATGGCACCAGGACCAAAGATGACTGGTAGCAGACCTGGTCCACAGATGACCTTCTGTTTAATGTTCATCACTTCTACCAAATCAGTATTTAAAGTGATTTTAAAGTCCTGGGGTTTTTTTGTTGAAAAATAACAAACATGTTATACTTACCTGCTCTATGCAGTGGTTTTGCACAGAGCAGCCCCAATCCTCCTCTTCTCAGCTCCGCTGTTGGCGCTCCAGGCCCCTCCCTCCTGCTGAGTGCCCCCACAGCATGCAGTTCGCTATGGGGGCACCCGAGCTGAGCCGCTGCTCTGTGTATCTATTTAGTCATGGAGCCGTGGCTCGGCCCTGCCCCCTCTCTCTCTCCTCATTGGCTCACTGACTTTGAGTGACAGCAGCGGGAGCCAATCATGCCGCTGCTGTTCTCAGCCAAAGAGAAGGGAGAGTCCCGAACAGCCAAGGCTCTACTGCAACATTGCTAAATCAAGACGGGGCTCACGTAAATATTAAGGGGGCTGAGAGGGCTGCTGCACACAGGAGGTTTCTTATCTTAATGCATAGAGATAGAAAACCTTCTGCCTTTAGAACCAATTTAAGGTGGTTGGTGGTGTTGGTGCATAATCCCATCCAGGTTAGCATATCATCAGTCATCACATACCAATATAAGCTTCAGAGGCTGTAACACCATAGGTGATGTCATGTACATCTACTGGACATGCTCCATGCCAAGCAGGTTCTGGACTAAGGTCTTCAAACTCAAAGAAGGTTCCTTTTCCAAGAGACCTATGGCTTTTGCTTCTCCATTTTAAACCTCTTTCCCTCACAAAACCACAGCTCAAACTGGCTACATGTGTCCTCATGACTGGCAAACAACCCATTGCCAAGACCTCGAAGAAATAGTTCATACAATTTATGGAAGCCAGACAATGCATTGACTCATTTTCATAAATGAAGAGCTTAGAAGCATACTTATGGATACCCATAAAAGGTTCCTGAAGGTGTGGACCCAATTGATTTAATGTGCTTATGTCTCACTTCCACCTGAAATGTATACTTCTTGGCAGGGTGCATGATATGTAGGGGCACAAAGGGGGTCCCAGAGCCTTCCTTTCCTCCCAACCTTCTCCTAGCAGTCAAAATTCTTTTTTTTTTTTTTTTTTCTTAGTTGCACATTTCAAGGGAAGGTACTGTACACTTTTCAAAAGGATTTTCTCTTGGAGCTTAATGAATTAGATGAAGCTCTGTTTATTTCCATCATCAAATAAAGCAAGGCAAGCAAAAATGCTGTGTCTTTAATTTTCTTGGTTGAGTATTCTTTGCAAAGTGAAATTTCTCCACATTCACTATGCTCTGAGGAAAATTCCCTTGCATAGAATCCACAATCACCTCCACAATGTGCGCCCCCCCCCCCCCCCCCCCCCCCCCGTGTGACCACCTCACCACATTCACCGGACTCTGCTGTTCCACCCGAGGGCCCGGTGCAATCATGGCAGATGTTGCTGGGAAGGGCAGTGGAAGCTCATCCATCCGCTAAGCTTCTCTCTGTGCACAACCCAAGGAATGAAGTGTATGATGTCACTTCCTGGTCATGAGCTGTCCACCAGTGCCTGGGGAAGCGGCTGTTGGAACACAAACTGTGTTTCATCAGCTGCAGTGGAGTAGAGAGGAGACACCAAGGGTCTAATAGACTGAATGAAGGCATATACAAATAAATAAAAAAAGTTTTAAACATTTAAAGAGACAAATTAAAAAAGAAAATAGTTTTAGAGCCCCCCCAACATACACACATACAAAAATGCATGCATTAAGCGCCTACATAGGAAAACGGCAATTGCCCCCCACATGTTACATGGCGCTGCACACATAGTAATGCGATCAATAATTTTAGCAACAGAACTCCTGCGTAGCTCGAGCTTTTAAAACATTGCCTATGAAAAAATATAGGGTACTTAAGTTTTTCACTGTTTTACAGATGCATGCAATTTTAACCACTTCGGGCCCGCCATATAGCAAAATGACAGCCGGAAAGTGGTTGTATTATCCTGACTGAATGTCATATGATGTCCAACTGGATAAGCCATGGGGGCACGCAGCGTGGCGATCAGTGGTGTGGTGTGTCAGTCTGACACACCACATCTCTGATCGAGGTAAAGAGCCTATGACGTAGGCTCTTTACCATGTGATCAGTTGTGTCCAATCAGCTGATCACAGTGTAAACAGGAAGAGCCGTTTATCAGTTTTTCCTCCACTCACACTGACAGGCACGAGTAGAGGAGAGCCGATGAGCTGTTCTCCTGACAGGGGGGTCTGCGCTGATAATCAGCGCATTGATTATCAGAGTGCAGACCCATCGAGGATGCCCACTTCAGACCACCAGGGATGAGGAGGCGTGGTCTCGGCATGGAGGAGTGAAGATGCGTCTTCTCTGAGCTCCCGGACCGCGGCTCCTCGGCTACTTACCCACATAGAAAAACCGGCCATTACAGCTTCTCCATACTCCACAGGAACCCAGGGAGGTAGCGGAACTAAACGAGAGGCACTGCCGCCCCTATGGAGCAATTTCTGGTGCCAATACAGCTGGCCGCTACTCCAGATCCAGCCAAGATGGCGGCGACACCAGCCATGAGGCTGGGACCCAGCCAGCCTACAAACGGAGGAGGGGAAGCAAGGTATGATCATGGCAATGACATGCCTCCCTTCACCACCTGCCAGCGTCCTCTCCCTATGCCTTCCCCGCTCACTGTCCCTCACATCATTGGGCAGTCCTGGAAAAGAAATAGGTGGCTCCACACAGTGGGCTCCAGGGGACTTGCAGGCTTCTCAATACCAAGCCTCCATACCCGACACACCGCTGCTCCTCGCACAGCACATGCAGGCTGCAGTACATACTACCCCTTTAGTTGTGCCCTCACGAGAGCCCCCTGCCACACTTTTCAATGAACAGACTCTGTGGGCTCTCCTGCAAAAGCTACCCACTAGGGAAGACCTGGATTCTCTAGCCACCAGAATGGAGACGGCACTCAACAGAGAGCTTGCAGGCGTCAAGCAGGAGGTGGCGGAGGCGACCATTCAGATCTCTGAAATTAAAAATGACATAATAATCCTCCACTAGGACATCTCTAATCTACAAACTACACATGAACAAGTGTCAGACCAAATTGCACAGCTGCATCTTTTGCTGGATGACCTAGAAAACCACAATCGCAGGTGCAACATTAGAATTCATGGTCTGCCTGAAGCCACCCGACAAGCAGACCTCAAGGCAACTGTGGCTGCCATATTTAATAATTGCTTAGAACGCCCTCCAGAGACTCCCATTACCATAGACAGGGTGCACAGGACCCTGGGGCCCAGGGGTCCTGAGGAGGACAGACCCAGAGATGTCCTCTGCTGCCTGCACAACTACACTGTCAAAGAAGATATTTTGCAACGAGTCTGGCACAGAGGTCATGTGGACTTTTATGGAGCACAAATCATTCTTCTGCTGGATGTTTCCAGAAGGACCCTTGAGATGCGCCATTGCATGAAACCACTGCTGGAGAAGTTCGGTGAGCATGAGATCACCTACAAGTGGGGCCACCCTTTCCACCTTATTGCACTCAAGGGAGGTCGTTTGTATACCCTTCAGCATCCTGCAGATGTCCCTGCTGTTCTCAACTCTTTGGGGTTGCCCGAGGTATCGCTACCCAACTGGTTGGCGTTTGTTCTCCCTCCAACCGGCACTAACCCCACAGCTAACCCAACGGGAAGATCTCAACGACCCCGGCGCAATCGCAGGTCCCAGCGCAGAAGACCACAGGCCCCTCAGGACAACGAGCCTTGAGCCCCTGGTGTCTGATCTGCTCTCAATTTGAAGGTTTACCCTGGATTGAGGAGCCTCCTCCTGTCAGTAAGTTCTACATTATGTTACTTTGTTTCTATTGACCCTTCAGCAGTGGACTCATGGGGCAGTTAAATTGCCCGAGAAATCCCTGGCCCCCCTAGACTACTTATCAAGACCCAATGGTCTTGACCGAGCTTTGAGAAGACTTTAAGGGGTCCCCAGGTCAGAACTGATCTATACAGTGAGTGGGAAGATCTGCAGGACTTAACTGAAGAAGTTTTCAGTGTGGCCAGCATCAGGAGGGACAGGGCCCGGCAGGGCATACAGCCATGGACTGAGGGTGGGGCATGACCTGGGAGTTCATTTCAGGGCTCTCTACTCACCTGTTCCCTAATTGCCATATAGAATTATTCTGTAGGAGGGTAATTAGGGGTTCACCCGATTCAATGTGCCTTTCATTTAGGACACTCATGTGAGGTTTGGGGGATTTGGAGGGGTCTCTGGGAGGCTGCATGGCAGACTCACCAATCCAACAGGATTCATTGGAATTGAGATGTTATGGACGTTTCCCAGATGCCTCTCCCCTATACCTGTCTGGCCTTTTGAGACATTGATGCATATACCTGTTTACAAATTTATAGTCTATCCATTATATTGTTGTTGATTGATTCTTTTGTCATCTTGTAGAAAATGTACTAGACGCCTCCCGAAGAAGCGGCTTGACCGTGAAACTGTAGAGGTTACGTCCAGAAAGTACTAAACAACTTGCCTTTATTCACCTGTATAGGCACTATTATTAATTTTGAGTCAACATTGCTGTAAACATTATTTGTTTGTGTATATTCCCCATTGTATTCTTGTACGGATTATTTTAATGCCTTACTCTTTAATAAACTAAAAGATTTTATATAATATGGTCTATATCCCTTTGGAACCGCAATAGTCCTAAGATTCCTAGAAAAAGGTAGGACCGGATTGGAGAGGTCCTATTGGTTTTCCTTCCCCTTTTTCAACCAACATTGTTCCATATAGATTAAGGATGATAGTACCTACTAACTATTAAATATCCTGATAATTTAATTGGGTGGCAAACTTTTGATAATCAACATTAAACCTCATCTGAAACATAGACGCCCAACTAGACAGAGCATTGAGGTCAGCTTGTAAATTGGAGACATCCTGTAAGGACGTTATTCCACTGCATAGCTTGGTGTCATCTGCAAAGACAGAAATGTTACTTTTGATCCCAGACCCAATATCATTTATAAAGATATTAAAGAGTAAGGGTCCCAGCACTGAACCTTGGGGTACACCACTGATAACCTTAGACCATTCAGAGTAAGAATCATTAACCACTACTCTCTGAATTCTGTCTTTTAGCCAGTTTTCTATCCATTTACAAACTGATAATTCCAAGCCTGTAGACTTTAACTTACACATGAGCCGTGTGTGCGGAACTGTATCGAACGCTTTTGCAAAATCCAAGTATACCACGTCCACAGCCACCCCTCTGTCCAAGGTTTTACTTACCTCTTATAGATATTAACTCTTACAGGAGAGAATTTCCCTTTCTAGGGGTAGACTTCATCTCACTTCCTGTTGTCTCCTTCTGTTTGCAAGTAGGAGTCGTTTGTAAGTTGGATGTTTGAAAGTAGGGGCCTGCCCTATATACTCAGCAGAAATTTGGGCCTTAGGTGTTGTTGTGGCCACAACACTGTAAGCCCTCACAGGGCCCTGCTGTGAAATATTAGATCAAGAATTGCAATTACATGCCCCTGTTGAACAGGGGCTGAAAAATTGGGCCTTAGGCACTCGTGCTGGTGCCAAAACACTGCAACCCCTCACAGATACTCTAGTTGGAACGCAGGAACGAGCCCTGCTGCAAAGTATTGCATCAAAAATTGTAATTACACGCCCGTTAAACAGGGGCTGAAAAATTGGGCCTTAGGCACTGGTGGCGGCGCCCAGAACCAAAAATGTTCTTACAAGCTATCAGCGTGCTTATTGAGGAGGAAGAGGATAATTACTCAGGATAGTCACTCAGCATCAGCATAGGCAGTCTTTGAAGGGATCTGAGATTTTAAAAAAAATTATTCGGTTACATCAGCATCAGGTGCTTGGTAGCTGGTGGTGATCCAAGACTGATTCATTTTTATGAAGGTCAGTCGATCGACCGAGTCGGTGGACAGACACACCCTGTGATCGGTTACAAAGCCTCCAGCAGCACTGAATGTGCGTTCCGAAAGAACGCTAGATGCAGGACCTCCACCTCCATACTGACACAATCCTCCTCCTCTTCCTGTGTGATCGGCGGGCACGCCGGAACACTCTCTGGATAAAGGGGGCCTTGAGAGCTAAGGAAGTCCTTCTCTTCCTGCCTCTGTTCTGCCTCAAGTGCCCTGTCCATTATTTTACGCAGCGTGTGCTCCAACAGGTGGACAAGGGGGACAGTGTCACTGATGCATGCACTGTCACTGCTCACCATCCTGGTGGCCTCCTCAAATGGTGACAGGACAGTGCATGCATCCCTGATCATGGCCCACTGGCGTGGGGAAAAAAAAACAAGCTCCCCTGACCCTGTCCTGGTGCCATAGTCGCACAGGTACTCACTGATGGCCCTCTGCTGCGTGTACAGCCACTGCAGCATGGCCAACGTTGAGTTCCACCTGGTGGGCATGTCACAGATTAGGCGGTTCTTGGGCAGATTAAACTCCTTTTGGAGGTCTGCCAGCCGAGCACTGGCATTATATGACCGGCAGAAATGCACACAGACTTTCCTGGCCTGCCTCAGGACATCCTGTAAGCCCAGGTACCTGCCCAAGAACCGCTGCACCACCAAGTTAAGCATGTGAGCCAAACAGGGCACATGGGTCATTTGTCCCTGTCGGAGGGCAGAGAGGAGGTTGGTGCCATTGTCGCAAACCACCATTCCTGCCTTAAGTTGGCGTGGCATCAACCACCTCTGAACCTGCCTCTGCAGAGCTGACAGAACCTCTGCCCCAGTGTGGCTCCTGTCCCCCAAGCACACCAGCTCAAGCACTGCATGGCATCTTTTGGCCTGCATACTTGCGTAGCCCCTTGAACGGCTACGGAGCACCGCTGGTTCCGAGGACAAAGCACAGGAAGAGGCCATGGAGGAAGACGAAGAAAAGGGGTGGAGGAGAGAGGTGTGTCACAATCATTAGTAGTGGCATTTTGGAGGTGTGGTGGCGGAACAACCTTCAACACTACTGCACCTTGTCCTGCATCCTTCCCAGCTGCCAGCAGAGTCACCCAATGCGTGGTGAAACTTAGGTAACGTCCCTGTCCATGCCTGCTGAACCACGAGTCATCGGTAATATGTACCTTACCACTGACCGCCCTGTCCAGCGAGGCATGGGCATTACCTTCCACATGCCGGTAGAGTGCCGGAATCGCCTTCCGTGAGAAAAAGTGGCGTTTGGGTACCTGTCACTGAGGAACCGCACATTCCACAAATTCATGGAAGGGGGCAGAGTCTACCAACTGAAAAGGCAGCAGTTGAAGTGCTAGCAATTTTGCCAAGCTAGCATTCAACCGCTGGGCATGTGGATGGCTGAGAGTGAACTTCTTTCGGCGGTGCAGCAGCTGGGGCAGGGAAATTTGCCTGGTACAATCTGACGTCGGTGTACCGAAAGCAGATTGCCCACAAGTACTTGGCTGTGACACACCTAATTCTACACCTTCATTCCTCTCAGTGCAGGTCTCAGAGAGGACTGAAGGTATAGTGGGGTTGGAGATCTCAGCTGATGAGGAACAAGGAGAGGTCCTCTTTGTTCTTTGGTGTGGGTCTTTTAGATACGCTTGCCAACTAACTGCATGGCAGGTCAACATATGTCTGATCAAGCATGTGGTGCCCAAGCGGGAGATGTTTTGGCCATGCGAGATACGCTTGAGACATATGTTGCAAATAGCAGTGGTGCAATCTGATGCACTCATCTCAAAAAAGGCCCACACCAAAGAACTTTAGGAATAACGCTCAGAGACAGCAGCGCCCTGCACATGCGGAGCTTTGGGGTGTGATGCAGTCAGTGTGCTGCCCTTAGGCTGGCCCCTGGAGGGCATCCTGCCTCATTGGTGATGTGCCTCCTCCTCCTCCTCTCTCCTATCAGGCCCCCACGTTGAGTCAGTGACCTCATCATCCCCTCCCTCCTCATCACTTGAGCAAACCTGGCAGTATGCCAGGCATGACTGGCATGACTGCCAGATTGCTGTCCTTCTTGGGCACCCCCTCTGTCCGTGCTCACGTTACTGCCTTCACCTAGCTCAGTATCATCATCAGAGCCTTCTAAACACTGGGCATCCTCCTGGAGCATGTACCCAACACTGTGGTCAAACAGTTCGAGGGACTCCTCAGGAGGGCATGGTGGGGCTAGGGAAGGAGTCACTGATGCCATTGAGTCGAGGGAAGAGGCCGCGTTGGCAGCTGCTTTGCCAGACAAAGTACCCTGAGCATGGGTGAGAGAGGATGAGGAGGATGAGGACGGCTTGGTCATCCACTCGACCAAGTCTTCCGCATTTGGCGGCTCAACACAGCCAGCTGCCGAATAAAAGACCAAGCGTGTCCCACAGCCACGTGCTGATGAGGATGCACCGTCTCCACGACCAGCACTGTTGCCTCTAGACACAGAGCCTGCTTGCCCTCTTTTATTGGCTTGTGACTGTCTGCCTCTCCTTGTTGGCCTTCCAGACATACTAATGGCCTGTAGCTGCACTAAGCTGGGATAGTATATATATATATATATATATATATATATATATATATATATATATATATACTGATACTGCAGCTAGCAAAATCAACTGCCTGCCTGTAGTATGAGAACACCACCAACCTTCTACAGGTAGCTTTAGCTGAACACTGTGCAGAGCTCGCAAAAAAAATAACTTGTAGCTTATTTAGCTGCCTGTGGTAGTGATAGGATCAGGAAAACACCACCAACCTTCTACAGGTAGCTTTAGCTGAACACTGTGTAAAGCTTGCAAAAAACTAACTTGTAGTTTTAGCTGAACACTGTGCAGAGCTCGCACTACACTAACTTGTAGTTTTAGCTGAACACTGTGAGGACGCACTACACTAACTTGTAGCTTTAGCTGAACACTGTGCAGAGGTCACACTACACTAACTTGTAGTTTTAGCTGAACACTGTTCAGAGGACACACTACACTAACTTGTAGCTTTAGCTGAACACTGTGCAGAGGTTGCACTACACTAACTTGTAGTTTTAGCTGAACACTGTGAGGAGGATGCACTACACTAACTTGTAGTTTTAGCTGAACACTGTTCAGAGGACGCACTACACTAACTTGTAGCTTTAGTTGAACACTGTGCAGTGGTCGTACTAAACTAACGTGTAGCTTTAGCTGAACACTGTTCAGAGGACGCACTACACTAACTTGTAGTTTTAGCTGAACACTGTGCAGAGGTCACACTAAACTAACTTGTAGATTTAACTGAACACTGTGAGGAGGACGCACTACACTAACTGTAAATAGTCTAGCTGCCTGACTGTGGTACTAATAGGATCAAAAGAACACCAGAAATTTTCTTCAGGTAGCTGTAAATACTGTAACAAGACAAGCCTGCCTGTCAGTAGGAAGATAACAGGAACGCATCTAGCTAAACTGAATACAGTGTGTGTATATATGTATATATATATATATATATATATATATATATATATATATATATATATATATATATATATATATTTATAAATATATATATATATATATATATACACACAACGCCTGGGATGCATATATATACACAATACACTGTAACTCAAATGAAATGACACTGTCTCTCTCTCTCTCTAAGCACGCGGAACACACTACACAGGGCCACCGTGCAGGCGGCCTTATATAGTGTGGGGTATGTTCTAAACCCCCTGAGCCATAATTGGCCAAAGCCACTCTGGCTTTGGCCAATTATAGCTCTCTCTACTGACGGCGCTGTGATTGGCGAAGCATGCGGGTCATAGTGCATGCTTGGCCAATCATCAGCCAGCAATGCACTGCGATGCCGCAGTGAATTATGGGCCGTGATGCGCCACACGAATTTGGCGCCAACGGCCCATATCGTTCGCAATTCGGCGAACGGGCAAACAGACGATGTTCAAGTCGAACATGGGTTCGACTCGAACACGAAGCTCATCCCTAGTCATAACACCCCATTCATCCTGTTGTCCACGGATGCAGAAAAGGCGTTCGACAGGGTGAACTGGACTTTTCTCCTAGCCACCCTGCGACGTCTAGGGATGCCGACCTCTATTATGTCCTGGATCTCTGCTATTTATTCTACCCCTACTGCAACAGGAAGGGTGAATGGAGTTGACTCTGGTCCCTTTGCTATAAGTAACGGGACATGACAGGGGTACCCACTTTCCCCGCTCCTCTTTATACTCTCTCTGGAACCTCTATTGTAACACATTAGGCTTAACCCCAACATCAAGGGGCTTGAAATTGGCACATACCATCATAAAATAGCTGCCTATGCGCATGATCTATTGTTCTATATTTCGGAGCCGCATACCTCCATTCCGGTCCTCTTATCCGAATTACGCCAATATGGTGATCTGTCGGATTTTAAAATCAATCTCCAAAAATCTGAGGCACTCAACGTCTCCCTATCTCCCAGCTCTCAGGCTCACCTTGGTGGCAACTTTCCTTTCAGATGGACTCCTCAGGCAATCCAATACCTAGGCACTAAAATCCCCTCTGATTTACATCTCATTTACCAACTCAATTTTCAACCTTTTCTAAACTGTTTTTCCTCAGATTTAGACAGATGGAAAAACTTAGCAATATCATTGTTTGGTAGATGCAATGTGCTAAAGATGAACATCATGTCAAGGTTGCTCTACCTCTTTGAAGCATTACCAGTTAGGATACCGCAGAGTTATTTTCGTAAGCTACGCTCGATCTTCGTTAAATATGTTTGGCAGGGCAAACCATCGAGGCTTGGGAGATCGCTACTACAGCGGCCAAAACTCAGAGGAGTGGTTGGCCTTCCTGACCCCGCCCTGTATTACACTGCAATCCACTTGAACAGAGTTGTGGACTGGTGCAGACATTCTTCACATAAACTGTGGGTCCATCTGGAACAGGACTTAGTGCCAATTCCCCTAGCGGGTCTACCTTGGAGTGGGTCTCATTTTTCCCGATTTTCCTCCCCACATCCATTAATTGAACCCACTCTACAGGAACTTCAAAGATATTACAGGATAGCAGAAAAGACAAGCTTCCCTTCCCCGTTAACACCCATAATTGGACACCCGGACTTCATACTAGGCATGTGCATTTCGTTTCGTTCCGAATCGAAATTCGGACGAATTTTTCATTATTCGGAAATTCGGATGCATCCGAATTTCCGAATGACAAAAGTAAAGAATTTAAACGAATCCGAAAAAAAACGAACGAATTCGAATCGAATTCCAAAACATATTCGAATCGAATTCGACAACATATTCAAATCGAATTCGAAAACATAATCAAATTAAAAAAAACAATAAGGTAGAATATAAAATAATAAAGCAATAGAATATGTATATATATATATATATATATATATATATATATATATATAATTTTTTTTTTATTATTCTCTTCTATTGTTTTTTTATGCTTTTCTTTTCTATTATTTTATATTCTATAATAGTATTTTCAATTCAAATTCAAATTCATTCTATATATTATATTTTTTTCTATTCTGTTCTATTGTTTTTCTAGTCTATTCTTTTCTATTATTTTTTATTCTATTCTAATCTTTTACATTCAAATTTGATTTCGGTCTATATGAAATTCGAATTTTGGAAGATGTTATATATATATATATATATATATATATATATATATATATATATATATATATATATATATATAAAATTTTCTATTCTGTTTCATTGTTTTTCTATGCTATTCTTTTCTATTCTATTCTAAACTTTTCTATTCGAATTTGAATTCATTCTATACGAAATTCGAATTTCGGAAGATAGCTTCTGAAAGCCATTTGTTTTCGGAATTCGTTTCGTTTCGTATTCGAATTCGAAAAAATTCGACCGCATTCGAAAAAATTCGACCGCATTCGAAAAAATTCGACCGTATTCGAAAAAGCTATTAAATTCGAAAAAATTCTAACACATTCGAAAAAAACTGTCAAATTCGAAAAAATTCTACCACATTCGAAAAAAACTACCAAATTCGAAAAAATTCTACCACATTCGAAAAAAACTATCAAATTCGAAAAAATTCTACCACATTCGAAAAAAACTGTCAAATTCGAAAAAATTCTACCACATTCGAAAAAAACTATCAAATTCGAAAAAATTCTACCACATTCGAAAAAAACTGTCAAATTCGAAAAAATTCTACCACATTCGAAAAAAACTGTCAAATTCGAAAAAATTCTACCACATTCGAAAAAAACTATAAAATTCGAAAAAAACAATAACTGAATTTGAAAAAGTAAACTATATATAACCATTTTGCGAAATTTGAAATTCATATAGAATGAAATCGAATTCCAATAGAAAAGATTAGGATAGAATAGAAAGTATAAAGAATAGCATAGAAAAACAATAGATCAGAATAGAAAAAAATATAATATATAGAATGAATTTGAATTTGAATAATATAATATAATGAATAATATGAAATAATATATTGTATTCTAAGCTTTTCTATTTGAATTCGAATTCATTCTGTACCAAATTCCAATTTTGGAAGATGGTTAAATATATATATTATATTTTTTTTCTATTCTGTTCCATTGTTTTTCTATGCTATTCTTTTCTATTCTATTCTAAACTTTTCTATTCGAATTTGAATTAATTCTATGTGAAATTCGAATTTCGGAAGATGGCTTCTAAAATTAGAATTTCGTATAGAATGAATTCGAATTTGAATAGAAAAGATTAGAATAGAAAATAATAGACTAGACAAACAATAGAACAGAACAGAATAAAATATAATATATATAATTTATTCTATTCTGTTCTATTGTTTTTCTAGTCTTTTCTCTCTACTCTATTCTAATCTTTTCTATTCAAATTCGAATTCACTTTATAAGAAATTCAAATTTCGGAAGATGGTTTTATATATATATATATATATATATATATATATATATATATATATTATACATATACATATATATATATTATACATATACACACACACATATATATATATATACATATATTATACATATACACACATATATATATATATATATATATATATATATATATATATATATATATATGTGTGAGTATATGTATAATATATATATATATGTATATGTATAATAAATATATATATATACATATATATATATATATATATATATATAAAACCATCTTCCGAAATTTGAATTTCTTATAAAATGAATTCGAATTTGAATTTGAATAGAAAAGATTAGAACAGAGTAGAATATATATATATATATGTGTGAGTATATGTATAATATATATATATGTATATGTATAATAAATATATATATATATATATATATATATATATATATATATATATATATATATATATATATATAAAACCATCTTCCGAAATTTGAATTTCTTATAAAATGAATTTGAATTTGAATAGAAAAGATTAGAACAGAGTAGAAGAGAAAAGACTAGAAAAACAACAGATATATATTATATTTTATTCTGTTCTATTGTTTGTCTAGTCTATTATTTTCTATTCTAATTTTTTCTATTCAAATTCGAATTCATTCTATACGAAATTCCACTTTCAGAAGCCATCTTCCGAAATTCGAATTTCGTATAGAATGAATTCAAATTCGAATAGAAAAGTTTAGAATAGAATAGAAAAGAATAGCATAGAAAAACAATGAAACAGAATAGAAAATTATATATATATATATATATATATATATATATATATATATATATATATATATATATATATATATATATATAAAACATCTTCCAAAATTCGAATTTCATATAGACCGAAATCAAATTTGAATATAAAAGATTAGAATAGAATAGAAAAGAATAGACTAGAAAAACAATAGAATAGAATAGAAGAAAATATAATATATATATATATATATATATATATATATATATATATATATATATATATATATATATATATATATATATATATATATATATTATATTTTCTTCTATTCTGTTCTATTGTTTTTCTAGTCTATTCTTTTCTATTATTTTCTGTTCTAATCTTTTCCATTCAAATTCGAATTCATTCTATAAGAAATTCAAACTTCAGAAGCCATGTTCCGAAATTCGAATTTTGTATAGAATTAATTTGAATTGAAAAGACTATTATAGAATATAAAATAATAGAAAAGAAAAGCATAAAAAAACAATAGAAGAGAATAATACAAAAAAATTACCGTATTTATCGGCGTATAACACGCACAGGCGTATAACACGCACCCCAAGTTTAGGAGGGAATTTTAAGGAAAAAAAAACTTTTAGGAGGGAAGTTTAAGGGAAAAAAACTTACATTTAAATGCCCATCATTGCAGCCTTCTCAGTGCAGCCTTGCCCCAGTGCAGCCATGTCAGTGCAGCCTTGTCAGTGCAGCCTTGTCAGTGCAGACTTCCCAGTGTCCATTGCAGCCTTATCCCAGTGCAGCCTTATCCCAGTGCAGCCTTGCCCCAGTGCAGCCTTGCCCCAGTGCAGCCTTGCAGCTCGCAGTTTGAAAATCCTATGATCCCCTGCGATCCTGAGCTTCAAAATCGCCGACCGCGATTTGAAAATGGTGCCGCCGGCGCCAAAATACACAGAGCCGGTCCTCGGCTCTTCTCGGCGGCTCTCGTTCACTTTCGGCTCCACTCGTAGTCCCGCCCGGGATGGGCGTGACTGTGAGCGGAGCTATCCGAACCTAGCCGAGTACACTCGGCTAGGTTCGGGCGGCGCTCGAGTGAAGCCGAAAGTGGCCGAGAAGAGCCGAGGACCGGCTCTGTGTATTTTGGCGCCATTTTCAAATCGCGGTCGGCGATTCTGAAGATCTGTCAGCTCAGGATCGCAAGGGATCGGTGTATAACACGCACCCATGATTTTCCCCTGATTTTAAGGGGAAAAAAGTGCGTGTTATATGCCGATAAATACGGTATATATATTTATATATATATTTTTTATTTTTATTTTTTTTCTATGCTGGTCTATTGTTTTTCTATTCTTTTCTATTCTTTTCTATTTTATTCTAATCTTTTCTATTTGAATGCGAAATCATTCTATACGAAATTTGAATTTCCGAAAATGGTTATACAGAAACAGAATGAAATAGAATGAAATCGAATTCTAATAGAAAAGACTAGAACAGAAAAACAATAGAACAGAATAGAAAAAAAAAATATATATATATATATATATATATATATATATATATATATACACACACACACACATCTTCCGAAATTGGAATTTGGTACAGAATGAATTCAAATAGAAAAGATTAGAATAGAACAGAAAATAATATAAAAGAATAGCATAGAAAAACAATAGAACAGAATAGAAAAAAATATAAAATATTCTATTCTAATCTTTTCTATTCGAATTCATTCTGTACCAAATTCCAATTTCGGAATGAATTCAAATAGAAAAGATTAGAATAGAACAGAAAATAATATAAAAGAATAGCATAGAAAAACAATAGAACAGAATAGAAAAAAATATAAAATATTCTATTCTAATCTTTTCTATTTGAATTCATTCTGTACCAAATTCCAATTTCGGAATGAATTCAAATAGAAAAGATTAGAATAGAACAGAAAATAATATAAAAGAATAGCATAGAAAAACAATAGAACAGAATAGAAAAAAATATAAAATATTCTATTCTAATCTTTTCTATTCGAATTCATTCTGTACCAAATTCCAATTTCGGAAGATGATTTTATTTATTTATTTATATATATATATATATATATATATATATATATATATATATATATATATATATATATAAAATATTTCTTTCTATTCTGTTCTATTGTTTTTCTATTCTTTTCTTTTTCGAATTTGATTTCATTCTATTTCTATATAACTATTTTCTGAAATTCGAATTTTGTATAGAATGAATTTGAATTCAAATAGAAAAGATCAGAATATAATAGAAAATAATAGAAAAACAATAGAACAGAATAGAAAAAATATTTTTTATATATATATATATATATATATATATATATATATATATATAACCATCTTCCAAAATTCGAATTTCGTATAAAATTAATTTGAATAGAAAAGATTAAAATAGAGTAGAAAGAATAGACTAGAAAAACAATAGAACAGAATAGAATAAGATATAATATATATATTATATTTTATTCTGTTCTGTGCTATTGTTTTTCTAGTCTATTCTTTTCTATTCAAATTCATTCTATACGAAATTCGAATTTCAGAAGCCATCTTCCGAAATTCGAATTTCATATAGAATGAATTCAAATTCGAATAGAAAAGTTTAGAATAGAATAAAAAAGAATAGCATAGAAAAACAATGAAACAGAATAGAAAAAAAAATATATATATATTATATTTTATTCTCTTCTGTTCTATTGTTTTTCTAGTCTATTCTATTTCTATTCTAATCTTTTCTATTCAAATTCGAATTCATTCTATACGAAATTCTAATTTTAGAAGCCATCTTCCAAAATTCGAATTTCACATAGAATTAATTCAAATTCGAATAGAAAAGTTTAGAATAGAATAGAAAAGAAAAACAATGGAACAGAATAGAAAAAAAATATAATATATATATTTAACCATCTTCCAAAATTGGAATTTGGTACAGAATGAATTCGAATTCAAATAGAAAAGCTTAGAATACAATATATTATTTCATATTATTCATTATATTATATTATTCAAATTCAAATTCATTCTATATATTATATTTTTTTCTATTCTGATCTATTGTTTTTCTATGCTATTCTTTTATACTTTCTATTCTATCCTAATCTTTTCTATTGGAATTCGATTTCATTCTATACGAATTTCAAATTTCGCAAAATGGTTATATATAGTTTACTTTTTCAAATTCAGTTATTGTTTTTTTCGAATTTGATAGTTTTTTTCGAATGTGGTAGAATTTTTTCGAATTTGACAGTTTTTTTCGAATGTGGTAGAATTTTTTCGAATTTGATAGTTTTTTTCGAATGTGGTAGAATTTTTTCGAATTTGATAGTTTTTTTCGAATGTGGTAGAATTTTTTCGAATTTGACAGTTTTTTTCGAATGTGGTAGAATTTTTTCGAATTTGATAGTTTTTTTCGAATGTGGTAGAATTTTTTCGAATTTGATAGTTTTTTTCGAATGTGGTAGAATTTTTTCGAATTTGACAGTTTTTTTCGAATGTGTTAGAATTTTTTCGAATTTGATAGTTTTTTTGAATACGGTCGAATTTTTTCGAATGCGGTCAAATTTTTTCGAATTCGAATACGAAACGAAACGAATTCCGAAAACGAATGTAATGAATGCAATGAATTTAACTAAACGAATTAAGTTAAATAACGAATCGAAACGAAACGAAACGAAACTAAACGAATTTTTTCATCCTGCACATGTCTACTTCATACCAGGTCTCACGGACAGATCCTTTCGGCTCCAACCAGAACAGAGACTGGTTAGGGCCTCCTCTTTTCTCGGCATCTCAGAGTGGGGATCTCATAGGCTTATATCCCACTCTTAATGCTTCTAATTTGGGCAAATGGAAGATTTCTCAACTCTCAAACTTCATTCGATCCCTCCCCGATAACAGCTGTTTTCGTAGACAGCCAATGTCCTTTGAAAATTTGTGCCTTGGAGAGGAACCAATAAAGAAAGCTCTCTCATTCTTATGACATCTTACTTGCCCACGTATCTCAACACGACCCCCCATACTTGAGGAAATGGGAGAGAGATCTTAACATCACATTCACTGAAGATCAAAAGAACCGCATTCTCCTTTTTGCACATAAGTCATCCTTGTGTAGCAAATACCAAGAGATCACCTACAAGATCTTGACGCGATGGTACAGGACTCCGTCTGTACTAGCGTCAATATTTCATAGCCCACTGTGTTGGAGATGTGGTAATGAAACTGGCACACTACTTCACATCTTCTGGGAATGCATAGAGGTGAGCCACTTTTGGAGGCAGGTATTACAGATCATTCACAAGCTTACAGATATCTCCCTTCAGGACAATCTGGCAGCAGTACTCCTAAACCTAACCTCCATGTCCTGTAAGATTTATCGCAAATCCTTATTAAAACACCTCCTGAATGCAGCCAGGGCATGCGTCCCCAGTGTGTGGAAGCAACAATCTCCACCAACAGTATCACAATGGTTTGCTAGGGTGTGCGACATACAGCGGATGGAGCAACTCACAGCTGCCCTAGGGGAAAGGGAGGATCAACACAATACTTGTTGGACACACTGTAATCTGTTCCGATTTTCAGATGAATACAAGTCCTACACCTGAATAATCTGTCCTAGGGGACTTTGAGGCATGGGGCCGCCGACCCTACCAGAACCCTCTGCCCCCACTTACCTACCCTCTCCCTCTTTACTCTTTTTTCTTATCTTCCTTTAGACGCCTCTGGTGTCATCCACTCTGTTTTCCTATTAAAGAAAAAATTTGCGATAATCCTCTAGTACTGCCCCTGCGAGATCAGGGCCGTGAGCCACATATTAGAAGAGGTACTCTACTCAAGATCAGTCCCCCAAAATACAATGGCTCAGTTTTTGCCAAATAAGGAAAGCTCATTTTAAAGTTCAGGTTGTCTCTCTTCCTTATTGCTTCTAATAATTGGCCTATGTAGGCCCAGTAAAACTATCTGTATTTTAGGTTTGGGAGCTCCCTCTACTGTTCAGTTTGAACTACAGGTTACAACTGCGGTGGAGTCCTTAGACACAGACGCCTGACCAAATATAAATATGGTATGTAACCATGTATGTTTTTTCTCTAATCTAAGTAAACCTCTGAAGAGTTACTTGTATTGCTTATTCATGATTTTCGTAGGTTGGCATGTGTATTATTTTGTCACTCTGTACAAACCGCATTCCTTAAATAAAGCTTTGAAAAAAAAAACCACCAGGGATGCCCACTTCAGACCACTAGGTGAGCCCACCAGGGGTGCCAATCAGTGCCCATTAGGATGGCACTCTGTGCCCAACAATTATGCCTGCCAGTGCCTCCTGATCAGTGCTAACTATCAGTGCCATCTATCAGCACCGCCCATCAGTGCCCATCAGTGCTGCCAATAAGTGCCCACCAGTGCCACCTATCAGTGCCACCTATGATTGCCCATCAGTGCCACATATGAGTGTCCATCAGTGCCACCTATCAGTGCTCATCAGTGCTGCATATCAGTGCCACCCATCAGTGCTACATATAAGTTCCTCATCATCAGTGCCACCTCATCAGTGCCAATCAGTACTGCCTCATCAATGCCCATCAGTGAAGGAGAAAACTTACTTATTTACAAAGTTTTGTAACAGAAACAAAGAAATGTTTTATTTTTTTCAAAATTTTCGGTTTCTTATTTGTAGCGCAAAAAAGTTCTATTTGTTGAAAAAAAATGATAAAAAAAGTTTGTTTGGGTACAGTGTTGCATGACCGTGAAATTGTCATTCAGAATGCGACAGCGGTGAAGCTGAAAATTGGACTGGGCAGGAAGAGGGGGAAGTGCCCTGTAGTGAAGTGGTTAAGGTTTGACATGTTAGGTCTTTATTTACTTGGCACAACCTCATCTTTTATATTTTACCAAAAATTTGGTAATAAATTGCATTGATGTGCCACAAAATTAACTTTAGGGTATTTTTTACCAATTTTTTTTTTCATAAATTATTGCGCTAATATTGTGTAACATAAAAAAAAATTGAACTACCAACATTTTATTCTTTAGGGTGTCTTCTTTGTTTTGCTAGTTTTAAGTAATCTTAGGGCCTAAAATGATTTTTACAACATGTAAACACAAAAATGGCTCTGCTACTCTGCACCCTCTCTCCTATTGTGCCTCACCTGCCAGCTGCCCATAGCCAGTGAGGGAAAGCAGGGAATTCATGCTCCCCCCATTACACACTGTATATAGCAAAGGATTTGGCACTAAATAAAATAACATAAAAATAACATTAAAAAAAAAAAAAATGATTCAAATAATATGCAAAATCCAACATAGCTAAAAGTTCATCAAATGTGTCAATTAATATTGAAATGTGCATTTCAGCAAAAAAAAATCATATATAAACCATGCTTATAATTAAAACCCTTTGTTTGCACTTTAATACCATGGACACAGTTTGGATATAATGGTTTTAATTATAAGCATGGTTTATATGTGAATTTTTTGCTGAAAATATTTTTTTTGCACATTTCAATATTAATTAACACTTTTTGATTAACTTTTAGCTATGTTGGATTTTGCATATTATTTTAATCATTATTTGCACCAAATGGATTTTTGATGTTATTTTAGTTAGCGCCACATCCTTTGCTATATACTCAATTTATCTGTGGGTTTGTGGTAACCTGTTTGATGTTGGTAGCTGCTCACTACTGCGGTTGATCAAAAATAGGTGTGCACATTAGTTGTTTATTTTAAAATATATCATGTAGAGCCAGGCTTCGGGCAGGTGACAGGGGAAATCTCGGGGTAGAGAGGGGTTGGAAAATACAAGACAACCAGGGGGCCCACGGACTGAAGAGGGTCATAAGGAATGAAGGGGGTTTTTGAGATGTAGGGGCCCTATAAAAAGGACCCTATGGAATGAAGGGGGCCCCCAATGGGAAGAAGGACCCTATGGAATGTAAGGGGTTGTATGGTATGTAGGGGGCCTAGAAGAAGGACCCCATAGAATGAAGGGGGCCCCAATGGGAAGAATTGGTGTTATGGTTTCTGCATCAGTCTTCATGACATCAGAAGACCTTGGAGCATGGGGGAGATGACTCTGAGGACCAGTCTAACAGGATGGAGGATCAAGTAAGCAAATCTTCCCTTTTCATGCTGCCTGGACCCAATTTTATTGTCATGACACACTTACCTTTGAAGCGAAGCCCTCCAGCAGCGTGCTGTCACTGCTGCCGGGGGCTTCCCCCTTCACCCGGTCTTGCTTCTGGGTTTGTGTACTCCTGCCATGTGGATAGCCGGGCCATGATGACATCACTCTTGTGCAAGTGCACAGCATACTGTTTTTGTGCGTGTGTGCAAAAATAGAGTGGGCCGGTCTGGATGAAGTCCAGGGACAAATTTTTGTCCCAGTCCAGCCCTGGTAAGAGCAAATGATCACATGGACATTCCCAGCTATCTGAGTAGGTTTTCTTCTAGGACAACACTAATGTTTGTTGCAAAAATTATGAGACTGCAGCCTAAGCAAGCACATCACACAGATCATGAGACCACTGAAGAACGGTAGATAGAGGCATTGAATGTAATAAAGCTCAGCCAACAGAAAGTCTTCTACCAAGTAATATGCGTTAACAAAAAGATACTTTTCCAAGTCTGAGCCCCCTCTTGTATTTTTCCTCACATATTCCATCTTTGCAAATTTTGGTCAAAGGATAATTTGTGTTGGTGGAATAGCAGTAAGGAAGTTAAATACCCAGCCATTCTTCTAAAGGACAATCACATTGTCAAGTTGATCCTGTCTTACCATTACAGTTAGCTCTGCCACCAGGGCTGAAGCCAACCTTTAAGGAACTCAGAGCCAATGGATCTTTGGTCATCAATGGAGCAAATCTATTGCCAAACCGATACACAACTGTGTATGTGGTGCAGGAAACTTAGACTACCATCCAAACAGCAAATGGATCATCTTTCTAAAGAACATAGTTACATAGTTACATAGTTAGTCAGGTTGAAAAAAGACACAAGTCCATCCAGTTCAACCTTAAAAAACAATAAATAAAATAAAAAATATCGTACAATCCAATATACCCAATTTTATACCCTCAGTTGATCCAGAGGAAGGCAAAAAACCCCAGCAGAGCATGCTCCAATTTACTACAGCAGGGGAAAAAATTCCTTCCTGATCCCCCAAGAGGCAATCAGATTTTCCCTGGATCAACTTTACCTATAAATGTTAGTACCCAGTTATATTATGTACAATATATGGAAGTTTTATCTCCTATATTGTACCATTGTTAAACTATTGTTTATCTCACATATTGTAGCATTGACTGTTGTGGTCCTTTGCTAATCAAGAGGGTCAGAAAGAAAAAGATACAAAAGATATAGACTGATCTTCACATTTGTTTGTTTTTGAGCTATCTACTTTGATATGCTTTTAGATCTGTGCCTTTATTAATGCTTTGAGGTGTTTCATCTGTTTCGGAGGAGCTGTTTACCAACTTCATTGTAACCAGGGTTCAAACTTTGTGGGAGCCAAAAATGAATTTGGAGATTTGGTATTTAACCAGTTGACCACCAAAAGGTTGAACCCCCTTCATAAGCAGGGCAATTTTTGCTATTCAGCACTGTACTACTTTAACTGGCAATTGCTCGGTCATGCAACGCTGTACGAAAATTATATTTGTATAATTTGTTTTACACAAAAAGAGCTTTCTCTTGACGGTATATAATCACCACTGGGTTCTTTGGGGTTTTTTACAACATGTTCTATTTTCTGTTATAACACATTTCCAAAAAAATCTAATTTTTTCATAAATTTAGGCCAAAATTTACTTTTTTTGGTAAAAGAAAAACCCAATAAATGTATATTAATTGATCTGTCTAAAAGTTATAGTGTCTACAAACTGTCGTATATAAACTGCAATTTACACAGCTATAGACATTATACTGGTAATGGCAGTGATCAGTGACATATAGTGGGACTGTGAGTATGGCGGGTGATCTGGCACTGGCTGGGAGGGACCCTAACTGACACTGAGGTCATTAGAGACACTAATGCAGTGATGATATAAGAGGTGATTTCAGGAAGAAGAATTATCTAGATCAATTTTTCTGTATAGACATTTGTGTGTTTGTCAACACAGAACCCTGTGCTGTGATTGGCCAGAGCTGATTAGCAGGTGTACAGCCATAACCATTGGCTGTACCCTGCTGACAAACTCGTGCTGTGTCCAATCACAGCACAGGTGAGCAGGGGTGCACGCATGCATGCCGCCAAACCAGGAAGTATTGTACATGTACATTGCGATGACTGGCTGTGCCGCACACTCGCAGTATATTGACTGTGAGCAGACGGTAAGTGGCTAAAGTATACAGTCAGGTCCCTAAATATTGGGACATTGACACAATTCTAATGTTTTTGGCTCTATACACCACCACAATAGATTTGAAATTAAACGAACAAGATGTGCTTTAACTGCAGACTTTCAGCTTTAATTTGAGGGTATTTACATCCAAATCAAGTGAACAGTTTGTATATGTGCCTCCCACTTTTTAAGGGACCAAAAGTAATGGGACAATTGGCTGCTCAGCTGTTCCCTGGCCAGGTGTTTGTTTTTCCCTTATTATCCCATTTACAAGGAGCAGATAAAAGGTCCAGAGTTCATTTCAAGTGTGCTATTTGCATTTGGAATCTGTTGCTGTCAACTCTCAATATGAGATACAAAGAGCTATCACTATCAGTGAAGCAAACCATCATTAGGCTGAAAAAACAAAACAAACCCATCAGAGAGATAGCAAAAATATTAGGTGTGGCCAAATCAACTGTTTGGAACATCCTTAAAAAGAAAGAATGCACCGGTGAGCTCAGCAACACCAAAAGACCCAGAAGACCACAGAAAACAACTGGGGTGGATGACCGAAGAGTTCTTTCCCTGGTGAAGAAAACACCCTTCACAACAGTTGGCCAGATCAAGAACACTCTCCAGGAGGTAGGTGTATGTGTGTCAAAGTCAACAATCAAGAGAAGACTTCATCAGAGTGAATACAGAGGGTTCACCACAAGATGTAAACCATTGGCGAGCCTCAAAAACAGGAAGGCCAGATTAGAGTTTGCCGAACAACATGTAAAAAAGCCTTCACAGTTCTGGAACAACATCCTATGGACAGATGAAACCAAGATCAACTTGTACCAGAGTGATGGGAAGAGAATAGAGTATAGAGAAGGAAATTAACTGCTCATGATCCAAAGCATACCACCTCATCAGTGAAGCATGGTGGTGGTAGTGTCATGGCGTGGGCATGTATGGCTGCCAATGGAACTGGTTCTCTTGTATTTATTGATGATGTGACTGCTGACAAAAGCAGCAGGATGGATTCTAAAGTGTTTTGAGAAATATTATCTGCTCATATTCAGCAAAATGCTTCAGAACTCATTGGGCGGCGCATTACAGTGCAGATGGACTATGACCCGAAGCATACTGTGAAAGCGACCAAAGAGTTAAGGGAAAGAAGTGGAATGTTATGCAATGGCCAAGTCAACCACCTGACCTGAATCTGATTGAGCATGCATTTCACTTGCTGAAGACAAAACTGAAGGGAAAATTCCCCAAGAACAAGCAGGAACTGAAGACAGTTGCAGTAGAGGCCTGGCAGAGCATCACCAGGGATGAAACCCAGCGTCTGGTGATGTCTATGCATTCCAGGCACATATACAAACTGTTGTAATTCCTACACCGTTCACCTGATTTGGATGTAAATACCCTCAAATAAAGCTGAAACTCTGCAATTAAAGCATATCTTGTTAGTTTCATTTCAAATCCATTGTGGTGGTGTATAGAGCCAAAAAGATTAGAATTGTGTCGATGTCCCAATATTTATGGACCTGACTCTAACCGAAGGCAAAAGAATAGGCTGTGCTGATTCACATACCAAAAAAACAGTGACATAAAATACCAAATTAACATAAATCAGAATGATGCTAATTATAGATATGTGTGTAATTATAATCCAACATACTGCATAACAGTCCTTCATATAAATGTCCATGAATAAAACTGGATATAATCCACCAATCAGGATGAAGTCCACATTAACAGTTCATTTTGGTGAGATCAGATTTTGTAATAGCAGACACCTCCACCAAACCTCCTGTTGACACCCCCCCCCTTATGAATTGAACCTCATTACACGGCTCTTATAGTCCCTTTAATCAAATCAATCAGAAGACATAAACCTAGCTGGACTGTCCCAGGGCTCAAGCAATCCTCCCCAGAACTCTCACTCCAGAAATACCCCCAACTGATAAAGAATGGATCATTGCTCAGAAGTATAGAATAACTTGCTTGGATAGATGGTTCTAACATTAGCAATTAACAGATACCTCTGGCTGCATGGAAACCTTTCTCTCTTGCAGAATGCTACCAAGCTATATCCAACGCATTTCATCAGTCTGACATCATTAGGGGCACCAGGGGGAGCAATTCGGAGAAAGGATTAAATAGACAAGGCTTCTAGTCAGTGTAGCACCTCCCCCTAAGGGACACTGTCTGCCAAAGTCATAACATACATTGCCATGCTGGAACATATTTAGCCTATGATTAAAAACAACACCATTAAAAACAACTCATGTAAAATATTATATTGTATTATTAATTTATAAATTAATTCACATCACTAAATATGTAAGAAAATATAATAATACTACAACAAAATTGCATAATAAAATTTGCATTAATTGAAATGTATGCAAAATTTACATGAAAACTTGTCAGGTAAACCAAGATGTGACTTAAATACAGTAAGGGCCACTATATAAAGAGAACTTCCTTATTGTCTTATTCCTATTATACATTACCATTAAAACAATTTAAATCCAAATCTATATTGAGACCACTGAGACCCAGTGTGTTTGCTTTATAAATCCAAAATGCTTCTCTTTTAGATAACGCTGTCATGTACCAGGTTGGAGGCTGAGGTAATGAGAGGGCTCCCCTTGCGCCTAAGTGCAGCGCACCCCTGAAGGTGGTACAGGGAATGCAGTGCCCAAAGAAGCACGGTTTGCCAGTTACTGTGGTCTGAAGAGCTGATTACCGAGAGGTAACTGGAACAAGCTGGATGCACTGTAGGGCAGGCTTGCTTGGGTAGTACCAGATGTACTTGGCAGCAGGGCAGACCGGAAGCCCTGGGGTCAAACCAGAAGATCAGGATAGGCAGGTCAAGGCAAGCTGGGTTGGTAATGGGAGGTCCAAGGTCAGAATACACAGAAGCACAGGGAACACAGGGGAGCTGATGCTAATCCAGCAATCCAGTGATTATAGCAGCAGGTTTATATAAGCCAGTGGGCTCCAGCATCTGTTACACTGTAATTGTGCAGGCGCTTGTGTCAGTTTGGACCACCGCGCATCTGCGCGTACCAGTTCGCGCCATTGCGCATCTGCGTGTGCTGCCTCACTCTGCATGCGCCATTGCGCACAGAAGTTCACCAGATGCAGCCATGATGAATATTGGCGGAATTGCCAGTCCTTCTTTGGCCATTTCCCTGGCAAACACTCGCCATCAAGGCCCATCCGCTGAGAGGCTGCATATTTGTGTACGCTCGGCGCTAAGAGGTTAAAACCACACTAGACCACATCTGGTGTGAACCAGCCCACAGAGTGTACTGTAGAGTCCACCCTCTTTAACAATGCATCCTAGAAAAAAGGACGTTCTCATGACTTTTGTGTGATGGACTGAGGGATTCTCTGAATTGACTGTATATATTTACTAGAACTGAAGAACAAATGCAAGCAAATGCTAGTCCACGAAAAACAAAAAACAAAAAAAAAAAACAGATTGTTAAGGTTTTACATCCCTTCGTTAAGTGGTGATTTATATTAATTGAAAATGTATTCTGTTTGATTTGTTAATTTTATAGTATTTGTTTAGCTTTTCATGTTTATGTTTTTATTTTTCATGGTGTTCAAATGTTTGATGAACATGGTTTGAAAAGATTATTACAAGAATAAATGTAAAGCACCTGTTAGAGACTCTGTGTATTGATCACCGGTGCCAAGGGCTGCTACACAGCACTAAAATAAAAATATACAGCGCTAACTAAAAAGAATTATCTGTTTTGTGTTCAATGAGACTTTCAATTACTTCTGCCATGCTATTAATACTTTCTGAGTTGCCTGGTAAATTTTTCATTTTTGTTCACATAACTTTAATCTTTGTTTTAGGTATCGTTTTCAGACTTTTTCAGTTTTTCTGATTGTTGACCCTGATCAAACTCCATTTATATAAAATGTCATGTTCTGAACAATCTGTTACTATTCTTAGCTTTAATTTGAAACAATAAACTGTTTCATTATTAAAACAACTCTGTATTTTTAATCAGAACCAATTGAAATATCCCAAAACATAATTACATTTTATATAAAATAAATGAATAAAGGGAGCATATTACAGAAACATAATTGAGTCTACATCAACAAAGTGAACTAGTGAACTAAAACTAAAAACAATAGCTGAATAGTAAAAGCTTGTATACAAGCCCATTAGACTTGTGCAGAATGGAAAAATGTGTTTTGTTTTGTTTCGATTTGTTATTTACATGAATTTGTTTAGTTACATTTGTCTACTTTATTTAATTTGTTTTCTGAATTTGTTTTATTTATTCGATTTGTTATTTTCATAAATTTGCTTAATTTATAAAATTTGTTTTCGGAATTCCTTTTATTTTTTTAACTCAATTCAACCAAATTTGGAAAATTCAAATCAATTCAAAATCCATTCAAATTCCACTCAAAATCCATTTTAAATCAAATTTATTCTATTCTAAATTCAAATTTCAGAAGAAAGTTATATTCTTTCTATTTATTCTATTCTATCCTATTGTTTTTTCTATTCTATTATTTTCTATTATTTTATTTTCTATTCAATTATTTTCTATTCTATTCTTTTCTTTTGCTTTCTATTCTATTCTAATCTATTCTTTCTTTTATTTTCAAATTCTAATTATTCTATTTGAAATTTGAATTTCGGAAGAAGGTTATATTCTATTTTATTCTATTCTATTGTTTTTTTCTATTCTATTATTTTCTATTATTTTATTTTCTATTCAATTCTTTTCTATTCTTTTCTTTTCTATTCTATTCTAATCTATTCTTTTCTATTATTTTCAAATTCAAATTTATATCACCCAAATCGTCCCCTCCGCTCTTTTCAAGACCTCCTACTCTCAAGCTCTTTCGTCTCCTCCACCATGCTCGTCTCCAGGATTTCTCCAGAGCCTCTCCCATCCTCTGGAACTCGCTACCTCCACTGGTCTGGCTATCCCTACTCTTGCTACCTTCAGGCGATCCCTGAAAACTCATCTCTTCAGGGAAGCCTATCATGTCTCCAACTAATCTTTTACCACTTCCATCAGCTCATCCCCACAGTTACAACCTTTTGTACCACCTGCCTCACCCTATTGGATTGTAAGCTCTTCTGAGCAGGGCCCTCTTAATCCTCTTGTATTTTATTATATTGTAACTGTATTGTC
Source organism: Aquarana catesbeiana (assembly GCF_042186555.1). Lineage (NCBI taxonomy): Eukaryota > Metazoa > Chordata > Amphibia > Anura > Ranidae > Aquarana > Aquarana catesbeiana. The sequence goes on along the minus strand of NC_133327.1, from coordinate 665,913,772 downwards.
TCCTTTTATATTGTAAAGCGCTGCGTAATAATAATAATAATAATAATAATAATAATAATAATAATATTATTTGAAATTTGTATTTCGGAAGAAGGTTATATTCTTCTATTCTATTCTATTCTATTCTATTCTATTCTATTCTATTCTATTGTTCTTTCTATTCTGTTATTTTCTATTATTTTATTTTCTATTCAATTCTTTTCTATTCTATTCTTTTCTTTTATTTTCTATTATATTCTAATCTATTCTTTTCTAATATTTTCAAATTCTAATTTATTCTATTTAAAATTTGAATTTCAGAAGAAGGTTATATCTTTCTCTTTCATTCTATTCTATCAGTTGTTTCTATTCTTTTCCATTATTAAATTTTCTATTTTATTCTTTTATTTTCTATTCTATTCTAATATTATTTTTTATTCTATTCTAATTCAAATGTATTCTATTCAAAATTCACATTTCTTGAACAAGTTTATATTCTTTATATTTTATTCTATTCTTTTCTTTTCTATTATTTCATTTTCAATTATATTCTTTTCTATTCTATTATTTTATTTTCTATTCTATTCCTTTACTTTTTATTCTATCCTTTATTTTCTATTCTATTTTTTCCATTCTTTTATTTTGTATTCTGTTCTGTTTTACTCTATTATATTCTATTATTTTATTTTCTATTTTATTAATTTCTATTCTATTTTTTTCTATTCTATACTATGAAGGAAAAGCGCCTAGATCAAAAAAGTTGAAATACCAAGTAAAAGTACCATCATCCCAAATGTCTAATGCAAAGAAAGGGGAGGCAGGAGGTAGGGAACGGCCGCAGTTAGCTGCTTCTGTCGGCCAGCATCTCAATACCCCATGCAAAGGAGAAAAAAACCCCCCTGGGGGGGGGGACTATTGCGGTACTAGGTATAGCCAAGTATTCAGTAAGGAAAGATAAAGAAAAAGGTAATAGTATAAAAAAATTCCATTTTAATAGAAAACATAGTTAAAAGATTATAACAATGTCACATACAGTTGTAATTAAAAGCGGAAGCAGTAAATACAACCAATTGGATTACAACCCATAGTGATAGTGGACACAAATAGAGCTTGGATTCTCGACCGGTTTCGCGGTTTTCACCGCTTCCTCAGGAGAGCAATATCTGTGGTACAACATACAATAATTGTAGTAAATACATAACTCAGGAGATACATAGCAAGATTATCGATGCAGCAAAATCATTAGACAGTACATTAAACAATTACATACAATTTAAATATAGAAAGGATGAGCTCACCCGTTCAATAATTCTCTGTGGGTGTGTAAAGCCCAAGTGGTTCCCCCTGCGGCGAACACAGGGGATAACAAACAGCCTCTGGATGGATAAATTTTAGATGATAGGATTATATAAGTCAATGGACTGGGGAATCAGTCAAGAGGAGGGATAGAATAGGGGGGGTGCCAATAGTGTACCTCTAAAGTTAAAGCCAGTGTGCGAGGGAAAGAACCGAGAAAGAGTGGAGGTGGATGGTAAAGGGAGAGGGTGAAGGGGGGGGGGAAAGGGAGGGGCAGAAGGGGGGAGGGGAAAAGAGGAGGGAAAGGGGGGGGAAACAATATCTCTGCATGTAGCCCTTTCATACAACGTTTCCTGTATGTTTATTTATTGATATACTAGAGTGCCTTTCTGATACTCGTGTTATTCCACACTATTCCTAATGGGCAACCTTAACCCCAGTTTGTTGGTTCTCTTTGACTGGTGGGTTAATTTTCCTATGACTCTTGCGATATGGTAACTTCATCACAATTTTTGATTGCAGTTGTCGCTGTGACCTCCCTCTGTATATACCAATATTTCCAGTCCACCTGGGGGGGCTCTTATTACCAACTAAACAGCGGCTGGCGACTCCATTTCGTTCGCTATATGATCCCCTGTTATTTGGTCCTCATCCATTCCAGCCTATGCGTCTACAATATATGAATACTGTAGGAGTGAGTGCCAGCTCCCTTACATCTGTGTGCAATCTCTCTTAACCTTGCCTTTTCCTTCTACACCATTTAAGTAGTGCGTTCCCCCCATCCACTGACCTCACTGTTCCTCTCTTTCCCTTCCCCTTTCCCCCTTCCTCTCCCCCCAACCTTCCCCCCCCCCTTTCCCCCCCTTTTCCCCCCCCCTTCCCCCCCCTTCCCCCCCCTTCCCCCCCCCTTTCCCCCCCCCCCTTCCCCCCCTTTCTCTCCCCCCCTCCCCCCCTTCTCCCCCTTTTCTCCCCCCCCTCTTTTCTCCCGTTTTTCCCCCCCTTTCCCCTCCCCCTTTCCCTCCCCCCCCTCT